>NC_142039.1:68100597-68765597 GCF_982192425.1 Myodes glareolus
AACTTAGGTCCTCTGTAAACAGCCTCAAGATAGGTGAATTTAAATTTGGAAAACAGCAATGTGTTTTCTATCCTGAGAATGTAACCACACTTAGCTAAGAGGTAAGAGCACCAGTGGTCATATAAACACCTGCTGTTGTGTTGGTTACCTCTGTCCACAGTCGTGCCCAGGAAGAGGCTTCCCAGGGTCACACACCCTCCCTAAGACCATTAAACAGAAACTCATCCTGGGATTTCTTGTTTTATTCAGCATAAATTTTGATGGCCAGGGTTTAGAGAAAGTGTAACGTGAAAGGGCCAGGTCTTAGATCTTTGCCATAAGATGAAATAATAATCATATAGGTCATGTGCTTCTCTTCAGGCAAGCCTACCCATAGCCCACCTTCTAGCAGAGTCTGCCCTCATCCGGGTGCTCTCACTCCTCCTTGGCCTGAGTTCCTCCTGAGACTGGAAGCCACAGCCAGCTGATTGCAGTTCATGTCCTGAAGTCTGCAGGCTTTGGGTCTCTGGGGAGTGTTACCACCCACAGTGCCACTGCTGTCTAACCTGAAACTACTTACAGGGAGCTGGGAGCAAAAGCCAGGGTCTGGGAACACAGGGCTGTGGATGCAGGATGCTGGGCTGAGGCCATCAGCTCCACAGGGCAGTGTGCTTTTCTCTTCATATCATTTCAAAGTCAAAGATAGATAGATAGATAGATAGATAGATACATAGATAGATAGATAGATACATAGATAGATAGATAGATAGATAGAGATAGATCATAGATAGATAGATCATAGATAGATAGATCATAGATAGACAGAGACAGATAGATGATAGATAGATAGATAGATAGATAGATAGATAGATAGATAATAGACAGGCAGACAGACAGATAGATAGATGAGAGAGCAAGAGAGAGCGAGAGCAGTCAATAAAGGACTCACCACACAACTGTGAGGGCCTGAGTTTGATCCCCTGTATCCACATATAAAGCCGCATGTGGTGGAGAGCTCTGGCAATCACAGGCCTGGAGAGGTAGAGTCTGGCAGATCTCTGGGGCATACTGACCAGCCACCCAGCCAAGGAGACACAGTATCAAATACTACGGTGGATGGGTCCTAAGGTTGACTTCTGCCCCCCGACCCCAAGGACACATACATAGCTGCTCAGCCACACACGCAATATCATGCATGCACACACGTATATCTAATGCATCATTGCTTTTCATGCATTGTGACAGAGTAGTTTGAACTTGAAAACTGTCTAGCAAAGGTTGAGTAGCTGACACCATCTAGAGGCACCTGGAAGGCATGATTTGGTGGGAAGGAGCGGCGAGGGTGAGGCTGTCAACACTTCCTTACAGCTCTGTTCTCGGTGCAGAAAAGATGATGCCAGAGAAGGGGCAGACTACGAAATACAAAGTGGAGAGACCGATGACGTGGGTCAGGGCTGCCTACCCACAGTGTGCGTCTCACTGCGGTTCACATTTCCCTCCATTTTAACACTGGCCCATACTTGGTTGGTTGTCATTGTGCCTTTGTGTTCCTTCCTTTAAAAGAGCCCTAGTCCTGGAGGTTTTGCTTCCAGAGCATTTAGTGGTGACGGTGGTCCCAGCAAAGGCCTGTTCTCAAGTACTGTGGGAAAGCGGAAGTGTGGCCTTGTGTCTTCATCTATGTCATAAAGCAGCCAACTGCTCTTTTAACTATCCCAGTGGAAAACCACCCATTCCTTCTTCAGAATGTGCCCCAAGTTGGATGCCATTATTGCCCCAATCCCATAGGTCTCTGCCTGTGCATGAGGCAGGAGGTGGTGGGGACCTGCTGAGGGCTGAGACATCCAGATGAGAAAAGTTATGTTTCCCTTGGAGGGTCTTGGGGGTCTCTGTTTCTGGATCAGGAATGTTCATTCTCATAGAATGCTTTGTGATGGGTAGAACAGAAATGAGGCCTTGAACCACACCGACTTAAAGTGGAGGCCTGCTCTCCATAGGAGGTGCCCAGCCCTTTCCTGTGTCTATCACATAGACACAGGAACAGCACCTGTCAGTCTGGATATGAACTCCCTGCAGGAGCTTGGATGATCTGGGTCTCTTGCCACCCATTACCGCTTACTTCTGATACACTGCCATTTTTCCAGTGGTTTCTAAGTCCCTAAACTCTGCTTTTAAAACATCCCTAGCAGATTTTGGGTGCTGGTTTATTTTAACAAGCCGTTTGAAGTCCTCTTGCCCTGGAGACTATTCTAGAGAGGCTGTGTGCAGCCCAGGAACAAGGCACTGAGTGGCAGGTGGCAGGAACTCTTTAGCCATAGGAAGGGATAGACATGTTTTCCCCATCTTGGGGTATCCTTTAACTCCATGGTGGGTCAGAGTGTGTCTTGGGAATCACAGAACTTTCCTGTGTACAGAGAAAAATCAGAAAGACTTAAAATTGTCATTGTGCTAACCTGAAAACACTTTTTAAAGACTCTTTCTGGCTGGAGTTTGTTTATAGAGGGAGCATAGCAGGGTGGGAAGGGTAGATATGATATGATAGGAATTACCAAGTATGAACTAGGAGAGTTGTCCTTAGCCAGGGCAATGGTAGTATAAATGATAAGAGGGATTCAAGCAACACCCAACACTCCTGAAGTCATATGTAAAAGTTTAAGAGGGTCATAAGAGATTTACCTGAACCTAGTCCCCTCTCTGAGTGCAGAGACTCAAGAGCAAACTCATTTTAAACTATACATGTTTACATTTCACATTTCCCATTAATGAAAAGTTACTTTTAAATCTCTCTGTCGAACCATCCATTATCCATCCATCCATCCATCCACCCATCCATCTATCCATTCATCCATCTGTTCAACTATCCATCCATTTATCTGTCTGTCCATCCACTCATCCATCCACATATCTATCCACACACCCACACATCTCTCTATCCATCTATACATACATATACACATACATACATGCATATGTACATACATTCATTCACCCACCTATTCATCCAACATCCATTCTTTCACGTGCCTGTGTTGTGTGTTTTTCCTAATCACTCATTACAGCATGGCCCAGCTGCTGAGCTTTGATTTAATGCCTATGTTTGCATAACTTCTGCTCTGTTGTCATGGTTAGTTCTGTTGTATAACCCAGCAGGAGTGCTTGGACAAACCACAAGAAAATGAATCCAGTGGCATCTCCATGACATCTGAAACCAGACGTCCTCTGACTTCATTGAGAGATCCTTTGCCACAGGCATTGCCAGCCTCTACCTCATGGCAAACACCATGTAGCTGGGAAGTCAAAGTATTTTGAGACACATGTCCCTGTGTTCGTAATGACACAGTGTGACTCTGTTGTTAATTTTGATGTGTGGAAATGTCCTGTTAGTGAGACAAGTGAGAATTTAATGTGTGCTTCAAGACAGTGGCTGTGTAATGTTAGCTGAATGTCTCTGTTTCTTTAAATCCCCCCAAATCTGGTACTGTCTCATTTCTTCATGGCAATATGTGGATCTGATAAGGTAAACAGATGTGCACGATAAATAAAAATGGGAGGGGAGGAGTCAAACAGTTAAAGTCAAACCGTGGTTTGCTTGTGAGACAAGCTTAGTAGCCATCATCTTGCTTTAATTTGTCAGTCAAGATGGGTCAGAAGAAGAGAGAAATGTTTCAAATGAAAAATCCATAGGAATACAAGGAGAGTTCCCCCTCCACCTACTTCACAAGGCAAACCGCTCTTAATGGAGGGAGTGAAAAGCCCCTCACCTATATATAAATGACTAAGGGCCAGTGAGCCTTTCCTTCAGCTTCTGCCTCAGTGACCAGTCACAGGTAAAAAGGAAGAGTCCCTCTTCTTCAGGAAGGCAAAGAGAACTTCTCTTGTGGCACGGCACGTGCCTGCTACCATCATTGCTGTCTTGTGGCATGGCACGTGCCTGCTGCCACCATCCCTGTCTTGTGGCACGGCACGTGCCCGCTGCCACCATCCCTGTCTTGTGGCATGGCACGTGCCTGCTGCCACCATCCCTGTCTTGTGGCATGGCATGTGCCCGCTGCCTGCCCTTGCCATCTTTATTGTTATCATCAATGGCAGCAGTGCACAGGGTGGGGGTGGGGATTCGGCAGGATGCATCCTTCTTTGGAGCTTGCAGCTAAGTGGCCTGGGCTACCCTGTGGCATCAGTGCCTTGTGCCTAAATCTGTATGGAATGAAAACAGGTGGACACAACTTGACTTCGCTTTTTCAATAACTTCCTCATGAAATTAGACGAGGAAGGGCAAGTTCAAGGCAGAAATAAACCCATGGGGAGCGTATGAAATTCTCCCATCTTTGGGGAGGTGGGAAACACACAGAGGGCACATAATTGGGAAGGAAGTTCTACTGGAATGAACAGAATGGATTCTCTCCCTCCAGCTCTGAGACCATGTCAGGGGTGGGCGCTGTAAGGCATGAGCCTGTCTAACCTTCTCAGGTCCAAACAGTTGCCTGAAGACTGAGATAAGCCTTCTGACCTCTTCTTAACTCTTTTCCTCTGTCTCCCCTGCATAAGTTAACCAGTGATCATTTGAAAATAATGGCATCCATGCAGAAATGATAACATGCTGTCATTTCTGGGCTTCAGGCTGCCACACCCCAAGGGAGTCGTCCTGAGAGTACAGTGTCCTTCAACCCCTATGAGCCAACAGGAGGGTCCTGGGCCCCGGACAGAGGTGAGAGATGTGCTTTTACTCAGTAAACCTTCAGAGCAGGGTGCACACATGCTTGTCAGTGTGTGGAGTCAGCTTACAAATTCAGGGCACTGTTCCAAATCTCCCTTATGGTGAGGGTCAACATTAGGTGGCAGTGATGTCCAATCAGAGGCAGAAGACATCCCTTATCCATAAAATAAGTAGTTCTGTCAAGTGAAAACGGTCTTTTACAATCAAAACGAACAACAAGATCCCAACAGTTGTCACCATTGACAGCACCATACTTCCGCTTCAAATCCTGTGTATGCCACACTCCATAGACCAGTTAGTTGCCTTTCTTGGAGGAGCATGTGGTCTTGACAGAAGATACAACTCATAGTCATGAGGATTGGGGGGCCATAGAGGTGACTTACTCCCAGAACTGGGACCTCTGGTTGGTTTTTTTGGGTTCATGAGTGTCTCTATGGTTTTTTTTGTTTTATTAGTGAGCTTGTTTATTGCTATAAATTGCCTCCAAACAGGCTTAAAGCAGCAAGAGGGAATTCTCTTTCTTTTAATTTATTCCTTCTGGCTGGAGATGTGGCTCACGGTAGAGGTCTTGTCTGACTTGCACAGAGCCCTGGGCTTCTTTCCCAGCACTGCAAAAGTCAGGTACAGTGTCCCACATGCCATCAAGGTCATTGTTGACTAGATGTTGAGTTTCATGGTCCTTCTCACAGTTTGGTAGCCTCAGGACAGCAGGACGCCATCCTTAGAATCTCAAATATTAAGCATTTTGGCTTTTCATAGCCTTGCCTTGGAAAGCACATGCATCATGGTTCAGGTATAAAAAGCCAGCAAGGAATATGTCCTCCGTGTCTCCTCTCCACAGGAGGATGTCAAAGACTGTTCACAAAGGGTCACAAAGAATGTTCTTAAAGCCTAAGGGGGCTTTGTCCACCTTTGCTACTGGTATAGAAGACCCATCTCCCCTTGCTTCAGTTCTCACCCTCCTGCAAATGTCCCATAAGCCCAAAGGAGTGGAGGGCAGGGGGCCAATGGGTAAAAGCTCACAGGCGTCCTGTCTGGAGTTAGGTGTTACCTGATTGTCTTGCAGGCCTTCAGAGAGAGGCCCTGCCCATGGACACAGAGGTGTATGAGAGCCCTTACGCTGACCCTGAAGAGATCCGGCCCAAAGAGGTCTACCTAGACAGAAGCCTGCTAACTTTGGAGGACAATGAACTGGGCTCTGGTAACTTCGGGACGGTGAAAAAGGGATACTACCAAATGAAAAAGTAAGTACCGTTGCCCCATTGTGTTACTGCCACCCTCAGTGTGAGCAGGCAGTGTGGAAAACTTCAAAGAATGCACCTAGAATGTTCATCTAATCCCAGATGTGAAGTTTAGCCTGGCATGGCTAAGCACTTTATCACTAGCATTATATGTATTCATTTCTGATAAATTATGTCTTATTGTGTATGTGCACATGTGACCCAACACTCATCTCATGTGGTCAGAGGACATGTGAGTTAGTCCTCTCTTTCTCACATGGGTTCCAGGAATTGAACTCAGGTCATCAGGCTTGGCAGCAAGCTCTTTTATCAACTGTTCCCTTTCGCCCACCTTCATTTCCAACTCTTCTGTAAAGAAAGCACCCTTTGTGTGTGCTAACTGTAGTTACGGTAATGAAATGTGTGTATTGATACTTGTGCTTCGTAGAAAATAACTAAATAGAAATAAGCAAATTCATAAGAAAATATGACTGTATTGTACCTCCCAAACATGACTACCTGCAACTAACCTTAGTGTAGGCATTTGTTGGATCTTTATATGTTTGTAAAACTTTGGTTTCTGGTGTTTTGTGTCCTGTGCACATGCATATAGGCCATTTTTAAATAGGTGTATGTAAATCACAGTCACTTTTAAAGAGACTTTTATTAAGAGTCTTTTATTAAGAGAGGGAGAGATGACTCAGGTTAAGAGGGTGTACTGCTCTTCCATAGGACTTAAATTCACTCTGCAGTACCCATGTCAGATGACTCACAGCTGCCTGTAACTCCAGCTCCAAGAACTCTGATGCCCTCTTCTGGATTGAGGGTGTAGGAGGAGGGCCTGCTTGTTCGTCCAGGCTGCCTGGCTATCTTAGCCTCAAAATAACCACAGAGAAACTGTATTAATTAAATCACTGCTTGGCCCATTAGCTCTAACTTCTTATTGGCTAACTCTTACATATTAGTTTAACCCATTTCTATTAATCTGTACATCACCACGAGTTCATGGCCTACCAGCAAATTCTCAGAACATCTATCTCCAACAGTGGGTCCATGGTATCTCTCCGACTCTGCTTTCTTCCTCCCAGAATTCACTTCTGTTTTCTCTGCCTACCTAAGTTCTGTCCTATCAGGCCAAGGCAGTTTCTTTATTCACTAACCAATATAAGCAACACACAGAGGGGACTCCCACATCACTGAGGGTACCTGCACTCAACATGCATATACCAACACAGACACACACTTAGATACAAAATTTAAAACAAACCTTTTAAAAAACTGAATATGTGAACCTACAGAGGCTATCTCATTCAAACCACCCCGTGAAGTTATCAATTGCTTTTTACAGTTCCTACAATGGGGCCTTGTTCTCTTGTCTGTAAAAGAGCCTAAGGGTTGGAAAATGAGGAGTCTCAGAAACTCTCTTCCTGGGGCAACATAAACAAATGTTCAGACATCAGAACAATGGCAGCCTCATGAAATTAGTGGGGCATCACTTTTTCTTTGACTTCTCTAGAAGAGGTGGTATTTTCTTTTGCAAATATTTATAGGAATCAAGAAACTTTTTAAAAACTTCTTAATTTGGATCCCTACCTCACACCATAGATGCACCAAGGAACCCAAATATAAAAGTCAAAGTAGGTGGCTAGAGATGACAGAATGGAGCCTCTCATGGCTCCAGGAGGACCCAGAGAGTCTCCTCCAGAACTGAACTATCTAAATGCACCTGTAAAGACCATGGGCTGCATCCCAAATCACTACAACACTAGCGTGTGTGCTTTTCTCTGTGTCTGTCTGACTTATTCTGTTATTTGATGCATTCTCTTTCTTAGATGTGTGCAGTGTGTGTGTATGTGTGTGTGTGTGTAGTGTGAGTATACACGCATGCAGGTATGGGAAGTATGGATGGGGATTGAGGAATCGAATTTTGATCCTCAAGCTTGGTAACATGCACCTTTACCTACCGAACCTCTCACAGCCCCTTAACTGACTGTTTTTATTCTCCAATTTGAAGGTTCAGCAAGAGAAGCAACTCTCATCCTTGTAGAAATTTTATCACAGGTACAGTTTTTCAAATCATATGTAGTTAATATTTGTTCTTTTATTTAAAACACATTTTGTTAGAATATTTTCAAAAGTTCAGCATGATTCATGTGATATTTTTATGAGAAAATGAAAAATCTATATTTTGGAAACACATTGAGGGCTGCTTAAATTTAACAGCGTCCACTGGGAAAGAAGTGCGCCTTTAACTGTGATCTTTAACATTGAACTGGGCTTTGAACTGGGCATGATGGCACCCACCTGTGATCCCCAGCACTCCAGAGGTAGAGGCAGGAGGACCAGGAGTTTAAAGTCAACCTCCACTATACAGCAGGCTTGAGGCTAGAATGGATTACATAAGACTCTGTTGCAAAAAGAAACAACAACAACAACAACAAAAAGTAAAACAATGTATGTTCTTTAATTCTGGGCACAGACACCCATTTTCAATACCACAAAGGAACATTGTATTCACATATGCATATAGACATAACCTAGCCAGCAAATCACATGATGTTGCAGGAAGCTATATGTATGGCATAGCTGGTGGACCTCATAGGAGCTGTTTTAGTATTTTTCAATTTGGAACTTTCCTCAACTTGGAACATTCTCTATCACTGTCTGCTACCCTTGTTTACAGGTAGTGGCACATTGTTCCTCTGTCTACCAAAGAGCAATAGATTAGAAGACTGAGTACTACAGAGGCTAACCCTGGCAGATGTAAACAAGTGTCTACTTACAGAGCACCAACCACAAACCAGAGTACAATTCCCCCAAAGTCCACCATGGGGGCTAGTGAGTTATTAGACTGACTTCAGAGCATGTCTGAGGATTGCTTACGGGAACTGAACCATCAAGAAGTCTGGCTTCTACAGTAATGTGTATAGTCCCTGTCTTAGGTAGGGTTTCTATTGCTGTGAAGAGACACCATGAAGGAAAACATTTAATGGGGTGGCTTCTATTTTCAGATGTCCATTCTAATCATGGTGCGCAGACTTGGTGTCCATTATGCGTCATGGTATTATGCAGGCAGACTTGGTGGTAAAGAAGAGTCCTACATTTTGACTTGCATGCAACAAGACGTGGTCTGAGACACTAGACGGTCTCTTGAGCATTTATGAGACCTCAGTGCCCCCTCCACAGTGACACACTTCATTCAACAAGACCACACCTCCTCCAACAAAGCCACACCTCCTCCAACAAAGCCACACCTCCTAGTAGTGTCACTCCCTTTGGGGGCCATTTTCTTTCAACCCACCATAGTCCCCCACATACGACCTCACACACTCCTGCTAACCTTCACAGTCTGTGTGCGCTAACACCTCTCAAGACCATGAGTCTTTGTTTAGTTAGGACAGAATCTCATAGAGATGTCTGGGAGGTGCCAGAGAGAGCTGCAGGAATCCAGGTGACAATTCAGTGACCATCCCCACCCTTTCTTCCTATGAGGAAGCAGCGACAGACAAAGCTGGTCTTGCTGCTCTCTTGCAAAAGACATAGCTGATCTGATAGAAATGACAGCTGTTATATTTAGAGGGAATTAAAGATGACCTTAAGGTTTGGGGCCTCCCATCTCTACCTCTGGGGTGCTGGGAGTTACAGGTCTGCACTACCATGCCTAGTTTGAAGCTCACACATTGTTAAACCTGAGAGTTAAAGATAAAGAAGCAGTCTCTCTCATTGGGCTTTGTTGGATTAAAGCAAGCCCCAACATGTTTCCAAAATATAGATTTTTCATTTTCACATTAAAATATCACGTGGATCATGAAAATATTCTAACAAAATGTGGTTTAAATGAAAGAACAAGCATTAACTTTGTGTGATTTGAAAAACTGCACCTGTGATAAAATTTCTGGAAGAATGAGAAAAATGGTACTAGTCACTTTTAAGTGTGTGTGTGTGTGTGTGTGTGTGCATGTGTGTATGCACACACATGTGTGTGCTTATGTGTATATGTCTCCATGGTGCTTGCAGGTGCTTGTGCAAGTGGTCAACCCTTGGCATTGTGTATTCCATGACCCCAGCCACACCCGGGCATCATGCCTCACGGAAGAGAACTTCCAGGCAGTTTGGAAAGTTTCTCATGAGCTACAATCTGTGTTACAGAGTTGTGAAGACAGTGGCTGTGAAAATCTTGAAGAACGAGGCCAACGACCCCGCTCTGAAGGATGAGCTGTTAGCAGAGGCGAACGTCATGCAGCAGCTGGACAACCCCTACATTGTGCGCATGATCGGAATCTGCGAGGCCGAGTCCTGGATGCTGGTGATGGAGATGGCGGAGCTGGGGCCCCTCAACAAGTACCTGCAGCAGAACAGGTGCCGTGGAGCTCAGGTGCACAGGAGCTGTGCCCTGGCCCCCCTTGGGCTGTGCTGGGGCCTGATTCCTGTGAGAAGCGCTCTCTCTCTCTCTCTCTCTCTCTCTCTCTCTCTCTCTCTCTCTCTCCTCTCCCCCACTTCCTACTTTGCTCCATGCTCACTCAGGAAATTGAGAAACCAATGAGAGGAGATGCAGTCTTTAGATCTAGTTCTCTCTCTCTCTCTCTCTCTCTCTCTCTCTCTCTCTCTTTCTCTCTCCTCTCCTCTCCCCCACTTCCTACTTTGCTCCATGCTCACTCAGGAAATTGAGAAACCAATGAGAGGAGATGCAGTCTTTAGATCTAGTTCTCTCTCTCTCTCTCTCTCTCTCTCTCTCTCTCTCTCTCTCCTCTCCCCCACTTCCTACTTTGCTCCATGCTCACTCAGGAAATTGAGAAACCAATGAGAGGAGATGCAGTCTTTAGATCTAGTTCTCTCTCTCTCTCTCTCTCTCTCTCTCTCTCTCTCTCTCTCTGTGTGTGTGTGTGTGTGTGTGTGTGTGTGTGTGTGTGTACATACATATATATACATCTGTTGGAGCACAGCTATGTGTTAATGTGGGGCGGGGACAGAGGCCACTATTCGATGTCATTCTCTATCCTCTATCAATCTCCCTCCTGCTATTGTTTATTTGTGTGTATATGCCTGTGTGAGTGTGTGCCACATAAATGCAGATACTCAGGTTCAGAAAAGAGTGTCAAATCCCTTGGAGCTGGAGTTACAGGAAGTTGTGAGCCTCCCAACCAAGTTCAGGCCCTATACAAGAACAGTACGCATCTTAACCACTGAACTATCACTTAGGCTCTCCATTTGATCTTGTGAGACAGGGTCTCACTGACTCTGGAGCTCACTGATTCAGATAAACTGGGTTGGCCCCAGAGTCCCAGGGATTCCAGGTCCCAAATGCCATGCCTGGCTTTTATCTGAGTGCTGGGGATCCCCAACTCAGGTCTTCCTTCATCCGTGTGCATCAGACACTTTACCAACTGAAGCATCTCCCTAGTCCTGGCAGAAAACAACTCTAACCATCATTTGGTCTTGAATCTCTGCCCAATGATAAAATCCTCAAGGTGTGTGGGCAGGGCATCTTCCGCAACAGGCGGAACACTCTTCTTAGATAAACACGGTGAACGAGCATCTTCATGGGGTACCAGTCTTGTCTTCTCTGGTTGAGTACCTGCATCTCACGGAGCATGTTGCTGTCCACTGATTGGTCATTAGTGGTCTAAGCACAACTGCTCTATGGCTGGGTCAACACAGAGAAACTCCTAGAAGGAACCAGATTCAGTGACTTAGCCCATCACACTCCTGCGACGTTGTTGTTGCTTTAACTGTTGCCTTCGACTCTGTGGAAAGAGAGTCTTTACAGGCAGGAAATGGAAACACAGAGCTGATTTGTAACCTGTCCAGTTTGGAACAGGGATTTAG
Source organism: Myodes glareolus (assembly GCF_982192425.1). Lineage (NCBI taxonomy): Eukaryota > Metazoa > Chordata > Mammalia > Rodentia > Cricetidae > Myodes > Myodes glareolus. The sequence goes on from NC_142039.1 coordinate 68,112,334, forward strand.
AGTCATCCCTGACTCCTCTGAGCCACGGCTGACCACTTCTCACTTTATACACCTGTTCTTTTCTATTTCCAGTATGTGTGTGTGTGCAGGTGCAAGAGGTGGAGGTCAGAGGTCAACCTAGAGCAGTTCCCAGCCCCTGGAATATCACCTGTCTCCTTTGAGACAGGGGTCTCTCATTGACTGGAGTTCATCAGTTATGCCTGACAGGTTGGGCAGGGAGCCCCAAGAATCCACCAGTTTCACTCCCCAGTGTTCAGATTGCAAGCATGGGCCCCTATACCTGGCTTTATTTTCGCATAGACTCTGGGCATCAAACTCCCGTCCTCATGCTTGCAAGATGAGCACTTTGCCGACTAAGCTGTCTCCACAGCCCTGCATGGCCTTCTGTGTGTGCCTGAAAATGAAACACATTGAGCATCATAAGAAGGGTGTTCAGTCTGGAACATCTGTGCAGCAGAGAGATGACCTGCCACACCCATGCCTGCAGTGATGTTTTACTTATGTTTTAATAAATAAAGCTTGCCTAAAGATCAGAAGGGCAGTGCTAAGGCACTAGAGTCAAGCAGTGGTGGCACACACCTTTAATCCCAGGACTTGGGAGACAGAGGTAGATGGATCTCTGTGAGTTCAAGGCCACCCCAGGCTACAGAAGATCAATGCAGAAACAAATTCAGGTGATGGTGGTGCCTCACACCTTTAATCCAAGCACAAGAGGGGGATGTAAAATGGGAGGAGGGAGGGGCTGAGTCTGCTGAGTCTTCTTTGTGTGCCGCCACTGCCTGACCTCTAGTGGCTTAGCTTTGCCCTTCTGATCTTTGGGTAAGCTTTACTTAATAAAACATAAATGAAACATCACTACCCATGCTGCCTGTGGTTGTTTTTCATGTCTGTGCATAGCAAATGTGTGTGTATACACATGTGCATGGGTATGCATGCCTATGCATACATGCAGAGGCCAGAACACTGTGTGTCCTCTACTACTTTCTGCTTTTCTCCCTGAAGACACAGCCAGTACGGTAGGTAGCACTTGTCTTTAATCCCAACACCAGAGAGACAGAGCTTGGTGGGTGTCTGTGAGTTTGAAACCAGCCTGCTGATTTACATAGCGATTTCCAGGCTATTTAGAGCTGCACAGTGATGCTCTATCTTAAAAAAAAAAAAAAGGAAGAAAAAAAAACCAGGAAGTTTTGCTATTTTGTTTTGTTTAGGGGTTTGGCTATGCTGGTGGCCAGCAAACCTCAGGACCTTCCTGTCTCCACTCCCTATCAGTACTGAGATTACAGGCACATGTGGCCACATCTTGCTTCTTCAAAATTTAGGTCCTCATCTCTTGCAGCAAGTGTTCTTACACTGAGTCATCTTCCCAGCCCCTGTCCTACTGTTTAAAAAGGAGGAATGAATGGACCCCTCTTACATGTGCACGGGGAACATAGCAGTGTGTTTGCAATGATGACCGCTCACTCTTGCTAACAGCAGCCTGTGGTTCTAGGCACATCAAGGATAAGAACATCATCGAGTTGGTTCATCAGGTTTCCATGGGAATGAAGTATTTGGAAGAGTCCAATTTCGTACACAGAGATCTGGCTGCAAGGAATGTGCTTCTGGTCACCCAGCATTATGCCAAGATCAGCGATTTCGGTCTTTCCAAAGCCCTTCGTGCAGACGAAAACTACTACAAGGTAGGATAACTCAGTGCAGGCTCATGGCAGCAGGCTGAGGGACAGCTCAGGGCGGGCTCATAGCAGCAAGTCATAAAAGTATTGAAAGACAAATGTATGCTCTCTGTATTTTATTATTGCGGAAATCTCACCAGTAACCCTGGAACTAGCTCTTGAAGACCAGGCTGGCCTCGAACTCACAGAGATCCGCCTGCCTCTGCCTCCTGAGTGCTGGGATTAAAGGTGTGCGCCATCAACACCAGATATGGGAAAGCAGTCTTAAGATTAATTCTGTTGATCAAGAAACAAAATCTAAAAATACTTAACGTATCTCAGCTGAAGCCTTATTCAAACTAGCATCTTCTGTTTCTTTTTTTTTGACATTTATTTATCCTGTGGTGTGAAGTAGGCATGTGTGCCACAATGTACTAATAGAAACTGGAAGACGACTTACAGGAGCTCATTCTCTCCTTCTACCGTATCCGCCCCAGGAATTGAACTCAGATCTTCAGGCTCGGCAGCGGGCACCTTACCCACTGAGCCATCTTGCTGACCCTGAATTTTGAGTTTTTTAAAAAAGGATAGAATGTTTGTGTTAACTTACTTTCATAAATACAAGCCGAACAAGTTGATTTTTCTTTTTTAGACAGGCTTTCATGCCTGGTTTCATGGGTACTGAGTTCTGGGTTTGTTGTCACGCACCACCATGATTGGGTTACGCTGTTCTAGGACTCAAACTGAGGGCTTCATGAGTGTCCACTATTGACTAGACCAGGTCCTCAGCCCCAGAACTGGTTGATCCTTGGAAGATTTTTCTGACTCCTTTTCCTTCGAGCTGACACTGGGTTTCAGCAGAGGCTTTTCTCTGCTCTGCTTCTCCCACCCAACTCCTGCGTGCACTGGCACGTGCACACCTGACTTTGCTCTGCTCCCAGGCCCAGACCCACGGGAAGTGGCCCGTGAAGTGGTACGCCCCCGAATGCATCAACTACTACAAGTTCTCCAGCAAGAGTGACGTCTGGAGCTTCGGAGTCCTGATGTGGGAAGCGTTCTCCTACGGGCAGAAGCCTTATCGGGTGAGCCGCGCTCAGCTGTGTGTTTCTTGTCTCAGCCTTGTGGCCTTAGGAAAACATCACTCGGGGTCGGGCTACTGCCACAAGAACCTGGGGACACCTGGGATCGCTCATCAGCCTCTAACAGTGGGCAGCTAGTGCAATCTTAGCTTACGATAACCTGGAAATGACACTTGGTGCTAAGTGAACATATTTTCACTGTGTGTTACATACATGCTCACCAGACACAACCGCAGACCATCCTTCTTGAGAGTTGTAATAGAAATGGTGACACTGACAATATCGACTATGTTAGCTGTTGCTATGTGTGTTCTCATGTGTGTGCATATGCGTGTGCATTCTCATGTGTGTGCATGTTTATGTGTTCTCGTGTGTATGCATATGCGTGTGTGTGCATATGTCTGTGTGCTCTCGTGTGTGCATATGCATGTGTTTTCTTATGTGTGTGCATATGTGTGTGCATTCTCATGTGTATGCATATGCATGTGTGTTCTCATGTGTGTGCATATGCGTGTGTTGAGACATCATTCCTCAGGCACCACTCACCTTGCTGTTTGTGGTAGTCTTTCTTAGCCTGAGTTCATCCTGTAGGCCATGCTAGCTGGCCAGCAAACCCCAGGGATCTGCCTGTCTCTCTTCCCACAGCACTGGGATTACAAGCATTCACTGCCACTCTTGACTGTTTACATGGGCTTTGGGGATTGAACTCAGGTCCTCATGCTTGCAAAAGTAGCACTTTGCAGACTTAACTAGTGTGTGTGTGTGTGTGTGTGTTTTCCTGGATGTATGCAGATCCTAGGGTGCCACACAATAGATTACCACACATGAAGGCCCTACATCTCACAAGGCCAGGCACTAAATAAGGAATCAGAGCAGGAACCCCAAAGCCCCCTTTCTCCCCAAGACATCCAACCCTTCTCACCGGGCAGCCACTTCTGACTCTAGGATTCCGAGGAATTTCCCCTAGCATTGTGACTGATGTCACTTGGTATTGCACAGCCTGTGTCTGTGCCCCTCTGTCTGTGGGGGTGAGGTCCTTTGTTTGTTGGCAGATGTTTTTAAGAGCTTGTGTGCATTTTTATGTCTCAGGGGATGAAAGGGAGCGAGGTGAGCGCCATGCTGGAGAAAGGGGAGCGTATGGGGTGCCCTCCAGGCTGCCCCCGAGAGATGTACGACCTGATGAACCTTTGCTGGACCTATGAGTGAGTACCCAACCCTGTCTTCCATTGACCTGAATGTTTGTAGAAGCAGACGGGGTGGCTAGCGTTCTAGTTATGTCTGTCGCTGTGATAAAATGTCTCAGTTAAAAGCTAACATAGGGGCCAAGGATTTATTTTAGCTCAGAAACTCCAGATTACAGTCCGTGGTCACAAGGTGGTCAAGGTGGCACAAACTGAAAACATTTGGTCACATCGTCACAGTGGAGAGCTGGGAGAAAAGATATTGTACATGCTTCTTGTGCTCAGATCCCTTTCTCCTCCTTGAGAAAGTCCAGGATTCCCTGACCCAAGAATGGTAACCCACGGCAAGCTGGGTCTTCACATCAAATAGCATGATCAAGACAATTCCCTGACAGGCTGACTTGTTCTAGACAACAGTCCCTCGTTGAGACTGTCTTCCCAAGTGGTTCAAGACTGTCAAGTTGACAATTAAAACTAACTTTCACAGCTGATGTCATGGGGTTTGTGACCCCTGGGAAAGGACCATAGACCCAATCCAATTATAATTAAAAGATGTATTGATTGATTGCTCCCATACAAACAATAGCTGAGCCAAATTTGAGATGACCATGAAGGGGGATGTTGGGGAATGGTTTTCTTTTTTAAGGCGAAAACCACTAGAAGACCTCCAATATCTAAGCAAGCAAGCAAAACCTGGTCTGTTCTGCCACGATAAGCGGTTAAGGCAAAGGCAACTCAAGACACGCCTTAGGTATCTGTGTAAGCAAGATACAGAAGCCAAAAACGTAGTCATATCATAACAAGTAGATAGCCGTGGCTGTACATTTTTGAGTTGGGGTCACTGAGTCAAAGTTACTGGGAACTTATCTTCCAGACACTGCAGTCGGAGACGAATGACTGACAGGTACCAAGAGGGATGCCGCACATAAAATGGAGTTTCCTTAGTCATCACACTGGGTATTAAAGTATGAATTGTTTTGATGTATCAGGAAAGTGCTGCCTTCTACATAATTGATGGCAGGGGTGGGGCCAGAGATTGACTACTTTGCTTTCCAATCCTGTCCCTTCGAGGCAGGGACACTAATATCTGCGGTTTTGCAGCTGTGGTAGACCATGTAGGCAAGCTAGGCCAGCTGCAAAGCTACCAGCTGTCACGATTCTGTGAGACCACAGTGTGTGTGAACTGAAGGAAATCACAAAGTCCCAGATGGTATCTCAAGCATCTGGAATAGCCCCTGCCTTTGACAACGTCTGAGAGCCTCCCTTCTTCCACAAAGCATTACATAAGACGTTGTCTCAAAAAAAAGCCAAGGTAGGTGGTGTCTTAGGAACGACACAGGGTTGTCCTCTGTCCTCCACATACACTTAGATCACACCTCCACACACGTGTCCACACCCACATTTATGAGAATACACATAAAGATCATGCGTCAGCTGATGCATCTACAGTACAGGGACCAGTTAGTTGTCTTCAGACATGAAGGACTTTCTGTAACATAGTGCAAAATCCTCCTAGCTCACAAGGACACGAATCCTCAGGATCTTGTAAAATGCAGGCTTGAGTTCTGCAGGTTGGGAGTGGGAAGCGACTTCTGACCGCACTGGTGCAGGGTGCAGTGACTGGCATTCACCACTAGGGGGCACAGTGAGCTAATCATGTTTTCACCAGTCTTCCTACAAAGAGTAACACATCTCTTCCTCCTCCAGGGTAGAGAACAGGCCGGGATTCACAGCTGTGGAGCTGCGACTTCGCAATTACTACTACGACGTGGTTAACTAACAGTACCCAGTGAATCTGGGTACTGAACCTTCAAACATGGACCCTGAGGGGACGCGTTCATACCGGAGCAGAGGGCAACATGGTGCCCAAGACCCTCTCAAGAAGGGTTCCTGAATGTAATCTGAATGAAGATCACAGAAACTTCATTCAGATGAACTGGTTTCCAGAGTTTCATCTCCCTCTGCCCAGGGTGAGAGCTAAGAAAAGTTAGGACTCATCTTCACAGCAGGTCTGGTTCCAAAAAACAGAGCAGCGGCCAATCGTCAGGGCCCATGGATTCATCTGTCTGGTTCTTGTTGCCATCTGTGTAGTTTTCGTTATGGGCCACAGTCGGGAACTGTTTCCAAATCATCTTTGCATCATTCTTTCCCTCCGGGTCCGGGATTGCAATGTTCCCCTGAAGATCAGAAAAGTGCCCCGAGGCCCAAGCAAAGGAAATACAGAGAAAACTCAGCAGTGCGGCTGGCAATCACACAGTCGCGTCAGGAAAGTAACACGCCTGGACCCTAGTTCTGCTCTCACGCTGGAGACAGAAATACCACACAGAAGAGACACACTGACTTGGCCGACCTGACCCTGGTATCCGTCTGCCTTCCTGCAGAATGACTTGAAGTCTGTCCTTGTACGCTTGCCGAGGGAGGCTGCCAGGGATGGTGGGCTCCCTTGAACCTCTGCGACTGAGCAGAGTCTGTCGGGCACGGGTCAGAGTCTCTCCTGTCTGCAGAGGGAGTGCAGCCGGGATCCCTTCGGAGTCCATGATGTGTCTGTTAGGTTCTTTTCTCATTGCTGCCATAAAAGACCTGACAAACAAATTTAAGGGAGGAAGGGTCGGTTTGGGCTCACAGTGGGGACAGGCCATCACGGTTGAAAAGACATTACACCTGGAAGGAAAAACTTGGTGACCTGAGCAGAAAGCTGGACGGTCACATGGCATCCACACTCGGGAAGCAAAGAATGAACAGGAAGTGCAGTCAGGCTCCAGGGCCTCAAAGCCACCACCACTCCAGTGACCCACTTCCTTCATCAAGATCCTGCCTCCCAAAGGTTCCACAAGCTTCCTAGGCAGTGAATGCCACCAGCTGGGGGCCAGGCGTTCAGATGTGTGAGCCTTGGGGAGTGGGGAGAGGCATTCCACATTCAAGCCACAACAGGATCCATCCATTTCCGGTTGCTATAACTGAACACCTAGAAGGGCCAGGGACAAGGACGAGAAAGGTATCTGTGAGATGTGTGTGTTCCTTCTGAACTTCCACCGGTGAGGTGCAGCCTGAGGCAGGGGCCTTCCTGACAGGGGGTGAGCCATCTCAGGTGTGCCCTCCTCTTAGGAAAGCCCTGATCCCAGCCTAGGGTCCCCCTCAGGACTCCACCTCATGCCCCAGAGGCCCCATCTCCAAACACTGAGCCAGTGAATCTGGGTACTGAACCTTCAAACATGGACCCTGAGGGGACACGTTCATACCGGAGCAGAGGGGAACATGGTGCCCAAGACCCTCTTGAGATGAGTTCCTGAATGTAATTTTAATCCACAATAAAACCAGAGATTTGATCTTCTCCACAAGAAAGCCTTGCTAAGTGCAATTCTAAGCAGAGGACATGTGATCCGAGATTTTCACTCTGTCCTCCTTATGCGTGACTTGTTGTTTGACCGTACACAAGGTGTCACCCATTATAAGCACTTTCGCTGAGGACCCTAAAATTATAAAGGCTGCATAGCCTTCATTCTGTGTCTGCGAATATATACAAATGTCATCTCCACCTCAGACATTGTGACATATACAGACAGGGTTGGTGCGGGAAGCCCCACTGGGGGGTGGGTGAGGGATGGAGAGGGTGCCACCAGTGCCTTTCAGACTATGGCACAATAAACTTAGGCTGTCTTAGGCAGGAGCTTTTTAAAGGATCGCTAAGAAGTATTTAAACACCGTCACTGTGTTTGGGATTAGGCTGACAAGCCAGTCGTCTCGTTAAAGAGGGGATCCCTGTATGCTGGGCTCACTGAGCAGACCTGCAGAACACAGAATTGCTGATGAAGTCCCATGGGTTAGGCCACCTGCAGATTTAGAGTCAGGAAAGGAAGAAGCTGATGTACTGGTTATGGAGACAGGACCCTCCAAACCCCATCTGAGCAAGTTCTCCGCTCCCGCCCTCCCCTACCCCCAGGGTGGGGATAGAAAAAAAGGTCACCTCGCAGGATGGGGAGCACACGGGTGAGAACCCTGTAGAAGCCTCTGGATTCCTTCTGGCCTCCTTAGCAGTGTCTCTCCTTTCCAGGGGTTTGGGACTGACCATTGTCTAGATATGACTGAACAGAATGGAGGCAGAGGCTTTGCCTTCCTCTAGGCCCAAACAGGCTCTCATGTGCAGAAGTTGCACCATAGCCAGTGTTCGACACTCTCATCTAGTGAAAACCATGTCTTGCTGTCAAGATCAATTCTCTCCCCTGGGGGCACAGAGGAGGGCAGACAGGGAGAAGATCCTCCCTGGATGATTTAGACTACATGGATACTCAAAATTTGCAAGATCCGGAACCAGCCAAGGTCCTTGGCTGGGCCTCCTTTCACAAGCTTCCTCTGATGACTGCAACCTCTTCCGCCTGGCAGCTGGGCTCACTGTGTGCCTTTTATTTACCTATGACCCTTTGCCAACAGAGGACAAGCAGCCTCCCAAGCTGCCTCGCCACACCCCGCTGACCGCAGATACCAGATACCTCATGTGGAACTGAATGTCTCTCCAGTAAACAGCCAATCCGGCTGATCGTTCAGATGGTCTGTGTGTGTACTGGGACACGTCCTCCCTGCACCCAGCCCTGCTTGGCATGCCAGACAGTGACTCCACGGGGCTGCTAGCCCTTGTGATTGCAATGCTCCATGCAGAGCAAAGCCCTGGTTGTCGGTGCCAGCAAGCGCTCCCAGTAGCAGTACAGAATGTTTCCTGTTTGTTTCAGAAATTGTTTTTAATAAAGGTCTACTCTTAGTTTTGCAATGACTTTTATGGAAGCGGATAGGGTACAATGGGCTAAACCTTCCACCGGAGTTGGCCAGCATCTTCCTAAGTGCAGCCTGCTTGTGAAATGTTGAGTGCTTGGCCACACGCTACATGTGGGCGGGAACAGAGCCCAGAGCTCACAGTGAAGTTCGGACATGGGAGGAAGCCTGCAAGAAGGGCCCAATCTAGTCAGAGAACATTTGTGTCCCGATGACTCCTTCAACAGCCTTTCCCAGCGAACTACTTTGCTTCCACTTGGTCCTGTCTCTTCATTATTTTATTTTTCATTTGTGTGTGCCTGTGCATGTCTGTGTGTGTGTGTGTGTGTGTGTGTGTGTGTGTGTGTGATGTGTGAAAGGGTTCCCACAGAGGCCAGGAGAGAGTGTTGGATCCCTGGAGCTGGTTTCAGGTGGTTCTGAGCCAGCCAACATGAGTGCCAGGAAATGAACTCTGGGTGTCTAGAAGAGCAGCAAATGCTCCTAACCACCGAATCCCTCCAGCTAAGAGGCCTACCTCCTAAAAAGTCTCATTACCTCACAGCAGGACCTCAGGCATAGCCTCTCTTCTTTCCTCTCTCTGCCTCTCTGCCTCTCTCCCTTCTCTCTGACACATCTCAGGGCAATAGAACCAGCAGTTCCTTCAAAGAAAAAAAAAGATACCATTTGTATACAGCAGAGGGTGCTAGTGAGCTGACTTTGACAACTCACCTCAGCTTTATTGCCAGCCACTTGTTTTTAATGAACCCACAGGAAGAAAGCACACTTCCAAAGTCGCCACTACCAAACCCAGAAAGCGGTCCCTGGGATGTTCCAGCTACTGCCATCGCCCAGTATAGGTCACCAGAGCTTGAAGCCTGAGGCCTACAGAGCTCTTTGCTTTCTTTCTTTTTCCCTTTTTCCCCTTTTCTTTCCTTTTTTTTCTTTTTCTTCTTCTTCTTCCTTTCCTTTTTTTTTTCTTTTTTTGCTAAGCATGTTGCACTAAAGCCATTAGTCACTGGCTTCGGGGCTCGGTCTCCGATGTCTGTGGGTGACTCAGTCCTCCATGGAACAAAGAGTTCAAAATGTAGACTACTCATAAACAAGTCTCCCTCACTCAGGGAAAATAAAGAGCCAGTGTCTGGGACAGCTTCTTCCCCACACCTCATATCAGACGACACCATCAATTTCTATAAATCACCAGGGTTGACGAAACCTTTGGATTACAGGCCATAAAGACTTGGCTGCCTGCGACCAGGTTCTCAAATTCCTCCTGTCCTAATGTCCCTTATGCAGGAGAGAAAGGCTCCCCACCCCAGAGGGTGTGGAGCAGGTGAGGAAGCAGAGGGAGGGACCGCTTAGAAAAGCACACTGCCAGACCAGAAGTAGTTTTCCCAAGCAGGGCAGTCCGTGGCATCACCGCACCAAACTGCATAGTTTTGTTTCTAGGATTAATATGGAGGTTCACGGAGCATTTCGGACAGGCAGGCCCCTCCAAATTGTAAAACTTCCAGACAGTCATATTCACACACTGTCCATCCCCAACCCCCCCCCACACACACACACAATGGTCACCCTTCTTCTTGTTTTCTTTGATATCCAGCTGTGAAGAACAGAGAAGAGACTGAGGTGGTACTTGGTCATAAAGCCATCCCAGCATCCTCTGCTGTGTCCCTCACAGCCCTGTGGGCACTGCAGGGGCCCACCACAGAGTGGGCGCCAGAAGCTAAGCAAGCCTCCCGACAGGGAGGAAGGCAGGTCTTGGAAGATGGAGCCCCAGGAACATGTCACAAGCACCTTGGATGATAGTTTTTCCTGCCATGAAAATATTTAGACAAATGTCCACTCCAGAATGCATTTCCCTTGAAGTTCATCAGACACCCCATGGCAGTGTTTCCTTAGGAGACTCGTTCTCTTGGTGTCTTCCCATCACACTGTTCCCATGTGCCTCTTGTCCGTCATTCCCTCCCTGATAAAACATTCTGACTGGCAGGGAACTGTCTTAAGATTTGGGAAGCAGACCACTCAAAAGCTTCAGGAAGTCCCTGAAACTGACCAAGTGCACTAGGCCCCTCCCTCTTCTAGTTGATACATGCACTAAGAACTGCTGAGAGACCATAGGAGCTAAGCTGCCTAGAACATTTTTCCAACCTGTTGAGCTGCCTGGGAATTGTGCCGTGAGCTCCTAGCCTCCAGCTGTGACGAGCCATCACCCATTCCAGGGTGGGCTTCCAGGTGTTGCAGCTGCCTTTACATCAACCCTGCCCCCATAACTAACCCCTCACCCATACATGCTACCATAGCCCTGCTAGGGGTGCCAGTAAACTTTTTGTTCACAGAACTGAGTTTTGGTGGTATGGTTACTTTGGTTTGTCACTGAGTCCCTATCTGGGGCGAGTAGATGTTTGCTCATATTTCCCCTGGAAATAGTTGTCACACAACACCCCCAGACAGTAGCCAGCCTCATACACAAGACTTGTGCAGTGGGGCTACGTTTGGCCTGGTGCTCCTGCCCAGCTAGTTCAGTCAGAACTTGGACTTCTGCCCACGAGATGTGGAGACGCCATCTAAAGAGGGATGCTGGGCCTTTGCTCTTTTGTCATGTGCTTTGTGTGTATCTGTTTTGGTGTGCTTGTCTTTGTATGTGGAAGGGGCCCATACGTATGCGGTATGTGATCCTGTGTGTGTGTGTGTGTGTGTGTGTGTCTGTGTGAGATGTGTATATGTGTTGTCCTCATAGTATGCATGTTTGTGTATATGGGTTTACCTATGTATGGTGTGTGTCTCTGTATGTGTGTATCTGTGTGTGTATATCTGTGTGTAGTAGAGTATCCTTGACATATGCATCTGTGTGTGTCTATGTACATGTGTTGTGAATGTGACATAGGTGTGTCCATCTATGTGTTGTGTATGTGTGACTTGCATATCTCTTTCTTAGGGAGTGTATTTCTACATGTGTGGGGCCTTGGAACTGTTGCATAGGAGTCTTTTACCCTTTGTTCTCAGATCCTGAGTTCCTGAACCTCCCGACCTGACATTAACTCTCCTATGGACCATACTAACTCCATCTTCTAATCCATGGAATCACCCCGAGGATGGCTTCATGGCAATAACCCTCCTCCCACATGGAGTCTGGCTGATGCTAGCACCCCAGTCTTGGACCACCTACCACTGACTCTGTCCTACACACCCATGCAACCACAGGAAGCAGGACACCATGAGAGACCATGACCTCACAAGAAACCCTGACTGTAGCCCCACAGAATCCAGGCCAATTTTGCTTAATTATTTGCAAGAGCAATTACCCTCACTCAAAATGGGGGAACTCTAGCCAGGAAGCTCAGGGGGACCCTGCCTTGCCCCCTGGGAGATGGGGATGGCTGCTTCTTCACCTTGTAGGTACTTGCTAGGTAAATTCTGGACTCATGTTGTGACTAGTCTTCCCATGGACAGCGTCTTCCTGGCCAGTTGCCCTCCTGGGAGTAAGTTTTATTACTATCAGAAACACTGGCTTCCACTGCATGGCGGCTGGTAGTGAGTGGCCTGACTCAGGGGCCAGTCTGCTGGCAGCATCAGCAGCTGTCTATCCCGGACAGTTCAAGTTGGAGCCGCTCCAGCCCCTACTATGGTGGACAGAATGATTCTGCCCAGGTGATATCCCCTTCTTCAGGTCTCTGCTTACTCTCAGAGATGTGTTCTTCTTGTGTGTGTGTGTGCGTGAACACGTACAGAGGCTATAAGTGCCTACATAGTCCAAAAGAGGGTATTGGATCACCTGGAGCTGGGGCTACAAACATCTGTGATCTGATGCTTGATGTCGGTGATGGAAATCAAACTCAGGTCCTCTGCCCCTCCCACAACCATCTACTGAGACAGCTGTTAGTATTCGGTAACTTTATAAATGAACCCAAAAGACAATGAACACACACACAAACTTGACCCAGATGTCAGGGTCTCGACCCTGACTAACCCTCAGAACAAGTCAGAGTGTTAAAGCGCTGATGTCCAATCCCAAGTCCCTGAGATTAGAAAATGGGTCTGTCGTGTGGCCCAGGGCAGTCTCCAGGAGTACACACGGAGGCGAGGCTGTCCCTTCCAGCACAGCACGTGGCAGTCTGTGCCATGGTTTGGATGGCAGTCACTTGAGTCCTCTTTCAGGGAGGAGAGGCTCAGACCAGACTGAATCCTGGTCCGCTGGTGTGGCTCCTAGTGTAGGCGCAGGCTTCCTGTGTGAATGCTGGCCATTGCATGGCCTCAGGAACATGGCTTTATGGTGCCAAGGAGCTCCAAGATGGAACTGGGACTGACGACTACACAGATTCCGCCTTTAAAAGCGTCATTGCCTTTCTGTGATTTGAGTCCCGTGGAAGAGCAGAGTCTACAGCTGACCTAGATCATGGTGAGGCCAATGCTGTGACCAGCCACAGTCCTAGAACCTCCAGTCAAAGCCTTGCACGCACCCTTTACTTTTTTGGAGAGTTAGGGAGCTGGAGTTTGGGGCATTGCGTATGGTCTGAGCCAGGCTTCCAGAACATGTGTTAGTCTGGGATGAATGTCCAGAGGCACTGGTGTTCTGTAGAGGCCAGACCTTTGTGGGGAAAGAAGCCAGAAAGTTCCAGCCTGGAATAGCACATCATCCTGTCCACCCTGGCTGGCCCTGCAGAGGCTAAGCAATGAGCAACACCCCAGGTATTTTCAACTTGAAACCGTCCCTCACAGGCAGCCCCATAGCCTATGCCCTCAGTGTAGAACGTCACGTCAGAGAAGCCAACGGTCTCCCAAGGCTGTGCTCAGAAGCTGGGGCAGATGTGGACCCTCATATTCACGTGATTTGGGAGACCTCTTTAAGAAAAAGAATGCTGAGGACACGTTGCCAGGAACCACCAAAGTTGGCTCCAGTTCAGTTTCTGGAACCACCAGCGCCGGCAACGGCCGTAGAGCTATGACCCAGACCCCTGGGTTACAGCGATAAAATGGACAATTCTATGTACAACCACAGGGCATAGAATGCCAATCAGCTGGGGATTTTGATGAGTTTTCTTTTACATAATTTCATTCAAAAGAAAAAACCGGAGACACGTTATGTGTCTAATTGCATGTCTGAGAACAGTGAGTTCACCCCGACTTTGAGAACTGAGCCTTTCTCTATAACACCTCTCCTGGGGCTCTCCTCGGAGAGAATATTACTGCATGAGCCCTCCTTCATGAGAAGACCTCTCCAGGAGCCCTCCTCTGTAAGAGGTTTTCCCCCAATCCCTTTTCTATCGCAAGGACTTTCTCCGCGCTGTGCTTCTGGTGAGACCTTGCCTTGCAGTAGCAATGGCTCCACCTAGTCAAACCAAGACTTGTTTCCGCTGTCCTCACGAGCACCACATAGCATGTGAGCATCCTGTGTAGCCTTCCCGTCTCAAAAGCAGGTGGTCAGTAAAGTGGATGGTGAGCTGTGCCACCCTGGGTCACTCACAAAGGCTTCCCTCAAGACAGGAGGCCTGTCCATCACATACGTACCTGCCACAGAGTCCAGACTGCTTGTGCTCCGGCTCCGTTTTTTTTCCCCTCCCAAACCTGTAAAGTGCCTGTGTCTGTTTCTGATGCTAGCTACAAGGAACTCGGAGGACAAAGAGACGGCTGTCTTAACAGATTGCAGGCACAAATGTGTTAATTTGGGAACGTTTTTTGGAAAAAACAAAACAAAACAAAAAGTGACTGCCTTGGTGCATCTTTTCCACTCTTCCTTGGGATCTTGGAAGGAGCCCATGCAGACATCAGAAACAGAGGGTCATGCTGCAGCGGCAGTCTGGCCAGGGGACACAGTGCCAGAGGACAATGGGGTGTTGGGATACAATGTATCATAGAGACAGAAAGGGAGACATGATGAAAGGGGAGTGGCCGGAGAGCAGAAGGAAGGAGGGAGAGGGAATAGAAGCAGAGGGGAGAGGGAGGGTAAAGAAAAGTAGAAAGGGAAGAGGAGAAGATAGGAGGATAGGAAGAAAAGGGCTGGGCGGTGGTGGCGCAGGCTTTTAATCCCAGCACTCGGGAGGCAGAGGCCAGCGGATCTCTATGAGTTTGAGGCCAGCCTGGTCTACAAAGTGAGTTCCAGGACAGCCAGGGCTATTACACAGAGAAACCCTGTCTCAAAAAACAAAACAACAACAACAAAAAAGAAAGAAAGGGAAGGAATAAGGAAGGGAAGGAGGGAAAGGGATGGAAGGGAGAGACTGAGGGAGGAGGGAGAAGAGGAAGGAGGGAGAGAGAGGAAAGGGAAGGAGAAGGAGAGGAGGGGAAAGTAAGAGGAGAGGAAGGGATGAAGGGAAGAAGGGCGCCAAGGCAGGAGTAGGAAAAGAAGGAGTCAGGGAAGAGAGGGGTAGGGGGTGGGAGCTGTATTGGATAAAAGTGATGTGAGGAACAGACCAAAGGGGAGTGCCCCCAAAGAAATGAGTCTTAACCTCAGAAACCCATTCCCAGATCTGAAGCCTCTGATTAGGACAATCTTAGGTGGCCAAACTGTCACAAATAAATATGTCTTGCTGCAGTCTTTGGGGAGGGCTTCCACCTGCCTGGCGTGGAGGGTGCCTTCTCCTCCCCCACAGGCCAGCTCTATCCCCTATCCATCCTAGCAGGAATGAATATATTTCTAAAGAGAGCCTTGCATCCCAGACTACTGAGACTGTGTCCATAGGAAACAGAATTTCCCCAGTAATCTCATGCAGGAGGAGGAAGAGGCTGACATTGGGTAGGTGCCGGCCAGGTGGGTGTGGATCGGGGGAGGTCTTGTCTCCTGGAAACAGACATCTGGCAGTGATGACAACTCACAGCTGCCTTGCAGGAGAGGCTGGAGCTGAGACAACGATGGGTCCGTGATGGCTGGAACGACACCTTCGGCAGGGACCAATCTAATTACACACGCAGTGTATCCCTTGCTTATTCCTGAACTTCGTATCTGGACCCTAAGGATGACTGGAGAGAGGTGGGGAATGTCACTGGGCATCTGCTTTCTCTACTCTCTAAAACCCATCTGTTAGCTAGGCATACTGAGCATGGGTGGCCACACCTAGATACACAGGGCTTCCTGGGCCAGGCTGTACCCCTATCCCTGACAGTAGCACAGCCCTCCGTGTACCACCCACCACCCATCCCTCACTCCCAGGCCCCAGCCCACCATGTTCTGCCCACCACTCCCTGAGTCCATCCCACTATCAGCCAGAGAATCAGGACTTCCAAAAGTGCCCTGTTTTTAACTCTTAGCATCTGCATTCAAACACATACACATCCTCTCTGGTGGCCATTGTCCGCTTTGGCTAGACAGATGGCACAGGCAGGGTGACGCGTTGGCATCACCAGGTTCCTCACCCTAAACAATCTCATGGGCTATCCAGGCTGAGACAGACAGCCTGTATCACCAGGTGAGACAAGGAAAGCATGCGCGCCACTGCTGACCACGGGCCCCACAAAGACAATCCTCATGGGGTCAGCTCCGCACAAGCAGCTGCTCCCTAGCTGCCATCAGAGCCTGCCCGTGTGACTTTATCCAGCAAAGCTTGCCACATCCTAGCTTTGTCTTCTGACCCCACAGCATAGGCACCCAGAGATAGAAAGTCCTACCCCATGGCTCCCTGGTCTCTCAAAGGTACAGAGCCATCTCTGCTGTGGGAGGGTGGGGGAGGGACTTTGAAGAACAAAGGTGAGTATCACACCATTGTCACTCTTCCTCAGAGGAACTAAGAGATCACTGGAGATCAAGGACCAGGCATACATGGGAGCATGCAACCCTAGGACCCTGCCCCATGATTGTTGTGTGTGTCCGGGGTGGGTAGCAGAGGAGACCAAGTTAAGGATGTATGTGCAGAAATACAGGAGGAAGCAAGGAGAAGAGTGGGTATGGGGAAACCCTGGGGATTTTTTTCTACAGTCCAGAGAAGGTCTGAGCCATGCTGTGAAGTCATGCTTGGCCGCCTGTGTCTGGTTCTGGTGGAAACCAGTTCTAACTTTAAAGGGACAGGGTGGTACTATGAGAAGAAGGAGCTGAGAACCAACCAAGGTGATTTCTCCCAAGTCCCCAGCCGTTCCATGACACACTGACAGCTATTGAAAGCAGCCAGGCCCCCAGTTCTCAGAGCCCTCCCTGGTTTGGAGAAAGTCACCACTCACTATGTTCAGTACCCCTCTAACTGTTCAGTCAGCAACAGCTGTACCTTTTGGGGACGCAGGGAGGGGGCATGCTACTGTGACACTGTCCTGGTACCTGTCCCTCTGGCCACAGCCAGGGTACCCAGCAGCAGCTCTCAGCTCACATGGATGAAGCATCTTGGCTGCCAGCTCAGAGTGTTCCCGTGTCACATCTGTCCTGTGGGTCCCTCAGGAGACACACCGCAGCCGGAAGTCAAGCCCGATACTCAGCCCTCGGTTCCTTGCCTTGTACCAGGGCTTCTGGGGCTCATGGTGTGACTCTCAGCCCCAGAACATGCTGACCCCTGTAACCCCAACACAGACTTCAGGCCAGTCACCCAGCAACATGCATGGGGTAGACATGCAGGATGGGTAACACAGATAAGGACATCCTGTGGCAATGGAGGCATTTTCTGAAGCAGCATGCAGATGCCAGCCATTCGCTCTGTTCTTCTGGTTCTCTTCTTTTAGCGCGGGTCATGTTAAAAAAGCAAGCTTTACTAGGTCGGAGGAGATGGGAGGAAGAAGAAGATGAGAACAGGAAGGGAGGAATGATCATAACACCACGCTCCTAACACAAAACTAGGCGTGCCTGACCAGTGGGACCCTTTCCTTTCTGGACACCACCCCCCCCCACCCCCCTCCACCCCCCACCCCCACCCCCGCCCCACACCCCATTTAGGAGTCTCCAACTGAAAATGTTGGCGCTACTCTTCAGGTGTCCAGTAGGTGGCAGCAGACCCTCAGACAAGCACGGCCACCTGGTCCACAGGCAGGAAATGGAGAGGCTTCCTCCTTAACAAAGTACCTGTTTTAACAAGAGTCAGCACTGCCAAGTGGAAACACACAGCAGGAAATCACATTCCAGCAGGTGCAGAAATAATACACAGAGTTATATTCGAGGAAGCAATTTCTAATCCTGGACATCAAAGTACTGCTGAGAAGAAATTTAAACAGGTCTTTTTATTTACTTTTTTTTTTTTTTTAAATCTTCTTGGAGATGTGGTAGCGGGTAACCCAGTAGGTAGAGAGCTTGCCTAGTGGAGTTTGCTCCGAGGACTGAGTAAAATCAGGTGCATGCCTGCTCTCCCAGCACTCAAGAGGCAGAGGCAGAAAGATCAGGAGTTCAAGGTTACACTCAGCTACAACGTGAATTCAAGGCCTGACTGGGCAACATGAGACCCTGTCTCAAAACAAGGGGAAGGAAGGGGAGGGGAGGTCCTCTTGGCACAATTTTATTTCTGCTAGCTTGACATCAGAATGGAGTCATCTTGGGGGCCTTGATAAACATTCATGGGGTGCAGATGATGCTGGAAAGGACCCCACATCCCAGCTTGCTGGTCTCTACTCTTGAGTCTCTCTTAATTACTGGAACATCACTGGGACATGTCAATCTTAGTCAGAGGTCTCACAGACAACATGAATGCCCAGCCTCGCTGATGGCACTCAGAGAGCCTGGGATTTTGACCAAGTGAAAGTGTTTTGAAAACAAAGCAATGAGCTTGTGTGTCCCTGAGTGACTCATGGATCATAACAGCCTAGAAGATTCAGACTTACAGGAGGGAGGAGCCAGGGAGGTGGCAAATGCAAGTCCAGCCTGTACTTTCTGGGTAAGGAACTGGCACCCAGAAAGTCTGAGATGCTCTCTGATAGCACGGCTTGAGACCCTGGCTCTGCGTTCTGCCCTACCTCTACCTGGTCCTCCCAGCTCATTCTCACGCTCAGGCATGTTAGCTGTGCTGAGAAAACCACAAGGCAGGGACAGCTTATGTCTCTCCCTGATTCTGAGACATGAGTCAAAACCAAAGATGAGCCATCCTCCTGACACAACCAAGAAAGTATCTGAGAAATGCCAGGAAGATCGGCACGTCCTGGGTGGTGCAGAGGGGTGTCTGTCTACACAGACCCCCCCTTTAGCTAACCGGGACTGGGCCCAATGACAGTGCAGGCAGGAGAAAGGGGTTTACCTGAGTGTATCCCCAGAAAGCCACTTATTCTTGTGCTTCACAGAGTCACTGAGGAGCCTACCGAGGACTCAGATGTTCGGGACAAGGGTCTCTCTCTTAGCTGGCTTAGTCACTCATACTTCGGTGACCATAATAGCTGACACAGAAGCCTAAAGGAGGGAAGATTTACTTTTAGTTCATGGTTTCAGGGCTTTGGCCTATTGTGGAGGGGAAGGCAGGGTAGAGAAGCTGGGTTACAGGCAGGGGACCCAGAAGATGAAGACAGCGTACAACCCGGAGGCTGGCGTAAGCTTCAAAGGCCCATCTCATAACCTGTTTCTACCACCTAGACCTCACCACCTGAAGGCTCCATGGCCTCTCTGAACAGAACCACCAGATGGGACCAATATTCAACTGTCTGTGGGAGACATCGAAGATTAAAACCATGACACTAGGGACCACAGATCCGAGATCAAAGGACGGGTTGATAACCACTGGTGTCCCTAGTGGCCCCTTAACAACATTTTTCTTCCCATTCCTGTGACTGGATGCTCTGCTGGCCTTGACGTCTTTGTGGCGGAGGGAGGGAGATGATGCCGTGCAGGGCGCAAACAGGGCCACACTGAAGTGGACATCACCTGACCCCATTGGGCTCCTTCTTGATGCGGAGTTAACAGGCTCAGAGGCGACCACAGTGTCTGCCAGGGGATTGCTTCCCTCTCCCAAGAGAACACGAGTGAGGTTCTCACAGGGATGGCGAGGAGTCCACCTGGCATGCAGGAGACCCCTGACACCTACCAGCGTTACCGTGCCCCGAGAGTGTGGTCAAGGACTGTAGCCATGCATGGTAATAAAAATATCTCTTGCATTCTAAGACACTGGAACTTTTGCTGGACTTCAGAGCCCGAGTTAATAATACACCTTGGGGTCACATAAGACTTAAGACTGCTACCCCGGAGTGTACTCAAACGGTTTGTTTGGCCTGCCTCGACGAGAACGGTGTAATAACCCACCTTCCTTGCCTTGGATTTCCCATGTAATCAACTTTTACAACCTAAGCAAATGCATCGCTGCAATCTCAGGTTATGTGCTCTTCCATGGCCCTGGCCCAGAACAATGCCTGTGCAGCGTTTGCTGAAAGCAGCAAATACACACGTTGAAAGCAGCTTCCTAAACGCTACCATAAAGGTTGAAAGCATCCATTGATGGATATTGGTTGATAAACAGTGATGTCTGTTATCTGGGTCAGTTGGGATCAGTGCGAGTCATGGACTTAATGCCTTGTAAAAGTTTGTTAAAGATTGTAAAGTCCCTGTTCCTTCCCCATGGGATGATTTCTCTGTTGTTCAATGAAAACAGATCAAAGTCCTTTCTTAGGGACTGCCACGCCACTCAGACATAATGACAGACAGACAGACACAGGGAGAGACTGAAGACAGTCTTTATTCTGGCACAGATCTGAACTCATGTAGCAGACAGGCAGAGGAAAGAAAACCTGGGGGGCGTGAAGTAGAGAATTTAAATCTAGACTTCATCTTGCCTAAATGATGCCAAGGGGAAGGACTTTTATTTATTTATTTCCTTAATGCGACATCAATGCATTGTTGGTGACTCGGAGCTAATCACTAGTGCATTTAATCTGCACCAAAGACAAAAGCATGATCTAAGTAAGTTGCCATGGGCTAGACCCGTTAGGAGTGATGGTGTGGACCGCCCTGCCAGGCAATGATGAGCCAGAGGGGCTTGGAGACTGAGAAGGGAAGCAGAATAGGCAGTGAGAAAATGTTATAAACACCAGCTATAACCATGAGGCGAGACCAGGTCCAGAAGGAGGACTACTGGCCAGGGATACATCTGTGTGTTGGCGGAATGATTCTCTTCGCTTCTCTCTCTTGGTGCCTTTTCAGATGACACACAGCATTCTGACTTCATTAAGAATTTGAGTGTTGTTAAGTGTTATGGGTAGGGCTGTCAAGTTGCTACAATTAGAATCACCAGGGAATTTCAATGAGGAATCTTCTAGATAGATTGGCCTGTGAGGATGTCTAGGGGAGATTAGCTTGATTGCTTTAATTAGTGTAGAAAGACCCAGGCTGAAAGTGGGCTGCACCATTCCCCGGGTTTGCGTTCTGTGCTGTGGAAGAGTGGCGACCGTAAGCGGAGTAGTAGCCATGCATGTATTCATTCTGCCTGTCTTGCCTGTGAGGTGATGTGACCTGAGATTTCAAGTCCCTATCACCTTGGCTATTTTCCTGTAAACTGGAATTGGGAGATATCAAACCCACACTGCTCTAGGCTGATTTTGGTCAGCTTCATGGTTTCTATTACTGTAACCAAACACCATGACCAAAAGCAAGTTAGGGAGGAAAGGGCTTATTTCAGCTTCCTGTTCAACAGCATGGTCCACCACTAAGGGAAGTCTGGGCAGGAACCCATGACGGTAGTGGAAGCAGAAGCCATGGAGGAAGGCTGTTTACTGTCTTGCTCTCACGGCTTGTTCAGCCTGCTTCCATATACAACCCAGGACCTCCTTCCCACAGTGGGTTGGATCCTCCTACACCAATCACCAGCCTAGAAACGCCTGACAGATTTGACTGTAGGCCAATCTTATGGAGGCATTTTCTGAACTGAGAGTCCCTTTTCCCAAATGTTTCAAACTGTGTCAAGTTGACATCAAACTAGCCAGTGTGGTCAGGGTGACCACCGCAGCACCAGAGGGGAATGAGGACACTTAACTTTACAGCATAAACTACAGAACCCTGAGGTGACCACACGTCACTCAAGAGCTTTTCCCTCGCTTCTGGTGAGGGATTAACGGGTGTGAAATTATATGTGAACTTCTTGTATCATATCAGGTGCAATTAAGAATTTGAGTTCATCTGACTTGTGATTAAGTGTTATCTAAGGAGATGTGCACGGCCATTGAGTTGACAAATGGTAGATCCGGGATGGCCAATTTTATGTAGCAACTTGACCAGACTCCAGGATGCCCAGATGACCGGTAAAGCCTTCACTATGTCTGTGTGTATCTGGGAGGAAACTTCCAGAGAGATCGGCGTAGTCATTGGTATGGCTGAGAAGATTCACTCTCACCACCTTGTGTGGCTGCCATCCAAGCAGGCAAGGGGCTGACTAGAGCATGAAGGAGAATTTGCTCTCCGAGCCTGAGCTGGGATATGGCCTTCTGCCCTCAACCAACGAAGCTCCTCTTAGCGGGGCGGGGGGGGGGGGGGCGGCACGGAGGGGCAGGGGGTGTGTTAACGTTAAATGTGGATGCAAACCATTGGCCTCCTCTGTTCTCTGGCATCTGGAGTAGAACCCAATGACATCACTGGCTCTCTGGGGTCTCAAACTCAGAGGGAGCACATTGTGGGTCATCTCGGCCTCCGTAAGCACATGAGCTAAACTATATAATAAAAATGCATTTATTGTGTTTCTCTGGAGAACCCCGAGTAACACTCTGGTGTAGATGAGACAATGCACACCCTTCTAAACCCATGGGGCTCCCGGTAAGTCATTCCCTCTCCAGAACAAATGGATGATTAAATTCAGTGAAACAAAAATTGTTCAATCTGTAGCCAAAGCATCCCTGGGCAATTGATACTCCCAGCACAGTCTTCAGTCCCTTGTGTCGTCTTTGCCAGAGACCCGGGAGCTTGACCCGGAAGCCGGTGTGAAGGGAGGGCGAGACAGCTGACCTTCGTCATTCCCATGGTTTTTCTTTCCTTTCTTCTTTTTGCAGAGTGGGCAGTTCTTCTGAAAGGGTCTTCAGCACTTGCACGTCTCTGTGGCATTCACCACTGAAGGGATAGAATGGGCACACCGGGGGTCTTTCCATTACTAAAGGGCATCCGGTGCCCACGTATCTGAGGTTGCATGGCCCTGAAGAGCTTCCTAGAGAGCCTGCCTAGAGCTTCTGCCAGGGCTGAGCCCAGGGCCTCACGTGGGCATGGTGTGTCCTGTATCACCGAACTGCAGCCCCTACCTCAGCCTCTCTATTGTAGCTCAAGTGCCTCCTCACGCCCCACATGGAGTTGGGCTGGGACTTCGGAGTCAAGAACACTTCAGCCTGAGGATATTTGTAGTGCTTCTTTACTGTGTGGTCTTGAACGTGTGGTCTGGCCTCTCAGAGCCACGCTGCTGTTTCTGCCGTCGTTCAAGGTAATCACCATGGTGATGTCTTGGGTACCGGTCTCAATGTCCTCAGAGCATTTCTGCTATGCAAATAACAGCACTGACTAGCTGATACATCTTCAGGCACACGACCCAGGGCCTGGACTCTCACCATAGTGTGCCTCTGGAATATTCTCCACGGGTCTAGCAGTTAGGGACCTGATCAGCAGCTTGGGGCTCACAGCAGGAACCCTTTGAGAAATCTCTGGGTCACCAGGGTGTATGCTCAGAGAGGGTGTTAAGACTGGGTTCTCTTGCTTCCTGTCATGATGGGAGCTGTTTGGTTCTCTCTGTGTTCTCCATGTTGCCATGGGCACCTCCCACTCGAAGCCCAGACCTCTAGTGTTGAATTCAAACAAACATTTTCTCTTCATAAAATTTATTCTAAGTTCTCCAGCACACCATCTCCTGGTTGTGCTGTCTCTCAGACTCACTGTCCCCAGCCATACTGTCCCCACAAGCACTTTGTTCCTATGTTCCCCATCTTAGACAGCTCTGGCTGAGAGTGCTTACCATGGCCTCATTCAGGCCCTACAGCCGAAGTTAACGGGACAACGCTTGCCTTGCACATCAGTCCCTTACACCTGCTTCATCCCAGTCAAGTGCATTTAAGGAAGGTAGGAACATTTCCACTACTGTGTATCTTTGAGTGTCTTCAATTTTTAGATGATTAATGCAGACTGTGCCCTTTGTTGTGCCAGTTTTATATTCAAATATAAATGTATTTCAGGCTAATGAAAAATCATTGATCCTACATAGTTTGCATCTTGTAGCTCATGAATGAGTGTATTTGTCTCTCACCAGAACAGTAGACACACTACACAGAGCTCTCTCTCTCTCTCTCTCTCTCTCTCTCTCTCTCTCTCTCTCTCTTTCTTTCTGTGTGTGTGTTGCACACGAGTGAGTACACATGCATGTGGGAGTCAGAGATTGATGTCAGAGAACATCCTTGGCCACCCTTCCACCTTACTCACTGGGGTAGGGATTCTCAGTCAAAACCAGAGTTGCTATGTCTAGTCTCTCTAGACAACTTGTCTTGGGGGTCCTGTCTTCTTTGAGGCTCAAAGTACAGGTGGCAGGCAGGCTGAGATGCTCACACAGCCTTCACGTGGATTTCTGGGGATTTGCCTCTCCAGTCCTCATGCCTATGAGGACTTTAACTGTCAACAAGTGCCTTAACCGCTGCAAAATCTCCCCAGTCCCCAGTTGATCCGTGCACACTGCTGCCCTGCCTGTGCCGTTCTGTTTCACCCATTGATCTGTGCACACTGCACCGACTGCCTGTGGTCAGCTCATGAGTAAGAAGCAGGTGAAGTCCAGGCACCTGCCCCTCCCCTTCCTTCTTCCCTCGCTCGTTGTAATACACGAGAGGGAAGCAGCTCTAGAGAGACGGAATATGACCCCACACCACAGCCTGGTTGCTGATCCTTTCCTAGAAAGGCAATGTCTTCTGTCTGTGCGTGGAGCAAGGGGTCTGGGTCTGAGATGTGGTGTTCCAAAGTGTGCATTTTGATGAGCTTTCAGAAACAGGAAAATTCGCCCCTTGCAGAACCACAGCATCTTGCTGGCCCTCACATCCCCTGTGTTACTGTCAGTTTCCAGATGAAGTCTTGGAATGCTGGCAGTAAAAATGACCTCAGCAGACATGGGGGCCACAGTAAAAATGACCCCACCACCCACAGGGCCACAGTAAAAGTGACCCCATCAGCCACATGGGGCCACCATAACAAATGATCCCACCAGCCACAAGAGGCCAAAGAAACATGATTCTTTTTCTTTAAGTGGACCCACTGATTTCAAAGGACCCATTTACAAAGAAGACTGGACTAAGGTTCTATCCGGGCCAGTGTGTAAAACAGGATGTGGATGCTATGGTTCGTGTCATTTGATCATTCAGTGAAAATGGAGAACACAAATGTCAAGGCTGTTGACTTGTCAAAAGACAATACCATGTGGGAGAGGCTGTGCAGATGGATGTCCAAGGGAGAGGTTCGTGGATGGTTGCCTAGTTTCTCATCCAGAAACAGGTGAAAGTGCCGATGGGAAAATACCTATTGTTTTTAAAGTGGCTCTTCATATATTGGTGAATGTGTTGTGTGTGTACACACTCACACACACGTTTGTGCTCTTGAGTGCACGTGTATGTTTACCCATCCTTAAATGTTATTGCAGTCCAGAAACAATGAAAAAGTAGATGTTTTGAATTTCTCTTTTATCTAGGGTGCTGGTGTTCTTGTACTCCTGAAGGCAGAGTGAATTCCTCCATTTGAAGAAGTCAGCTTGCAGGAATAAAACAAGCAAGGATTTTAAAATTTGAGACTCAAGAAAACATTTGAGCTGAGAGTCCATCTGCTTCCTTGGCTCTGTGAGGTTCTGGTCCCCTCCTGTGTCCTGGAGGAGAGGCTGTCCTTCCTGCTTCTGCTCTGTTCCATTCCTCAACCTTCCAATTCGGGATCCAACGTGTTCCTGGGGCTTCCACTGCTCTGGGTAGCATTTAGTGCTCATGGTGACATGACTGTCACCACCACGAAGGCTATTATTTTTCTTCTGGTGGCATCCTCACAGGAAGGACTCCACAGAGAACACTTGGGGCCTGTCCTAGACACAGTGGCAGCAACAGTCACTTCAACAAGAGCAGATGACTGCTGCCCCAGAGCACAGCACTTACCTCCCCGGGGAGCAGCATGGACAGGGCAGACAGAAGAGGACACTGAGGGCTAAGGACAGTAGTGTCTTCAGAGGGCCTCAGCCCAGAGGAGTTTACACATCACTGTGTCCACAGTAGGCCCGCTGCAAGCTCTAATCTTTCTTAAATTAAGTTCTAGTAATACATATACATACATAGCATATATATGCATGCATGCAGATATACTAAATGCATACATACATGCACCTATTTACAATACATATCTGTATACATATGCACATACAGTGTGTACATGTGCACACCAGCATACATGTGTGCAAATACAGCACACATGCATATATATACATAACTCATTCACATAACACATATACAACAATACATATATGCATATATGCACAGTGCATGCACACAACACACATGCCTGAACAATAAAATTATACATACACACATAGTACAATATTTGGACTTCAAATGTCCCCAAAGGTCAGTGTATTACAGATTTGTTCCCCAGAGCAGTGCTTTGAAGAGTGCTGGACCCAGAAGGAGGTCTCAGGTCATTGGGGTCTGCCCTTGGCCTTGAACGGAATGGTGAGAAACCATTTTTATTCTTCCATTTTCATTCTTTCTCACCCCGGCCATGAGGTGGGCAGCTTTGTTTCAGCATGCACTCCCTCCATGAAGCCTTGCACAAACCCAAAGTCAGTGGGGCTAACTGGACAGGGACTGTATGAGCCACATAAACATTTTTCAATATAAGCTGATTGCTTGGGTATTTGGTGTATTTGCAGAGAGCTAACACAGAACCCACAAGCAACACACAGACATACACCTGAACATTCATACATATTTTTAAACTTACAATGTACACATGTATATGATCCTACACATTTATACAAGCATACATGTACATGTGTACACACAGACACTCATGCCCACACATCACAGATACCCAAAACACCACATACATGCATACATACACACCAACATCCATATCCATGCACAGAGACACAAATATGCATATAACATACATGCACACATGCTATAAACACACACATGCGTGCATACATGCTCACAATACACATAATATGTATACATAGACACATATATACAAACATGTGTACATGCCATAAGTACATAGATATCTGCCTATATGCACACATATATGTATATAGATACACATATTAACAACCACATCATATATACCATTATATGCTTGAACAATACACATATGTATGCACTTATACATAAATGCACGCATAAATGTATGTACATATATAAATGTTGTGCAGTTCCTAACTATGGTTTGTTGAATTATCACAGACTGAGCACACCTGTTCATTTGGTCATAAAGAAGAGAGAGCTTGGGGCTGGAGAGATGGCTCCGCAGTTAAGAGCACTGTCTGCTCTTCCAGAGGTCCTGAGTTCAATTTCCAGCAGCCACATGGTGGCTCTCATCCATCTCTAGTGGGATCTGATGCCCTCTTCTGGCACGAGGGTGTACATGCAGCTAGAGTTCTCATACAAAATAAATAAATACATCTTGAAAAAGAAGACAGAGCCCTGTCAGCCTCTGTAGCAACTGGCCTTGGTCCCTTCTGTGCTGTGACCATGTCGTGATCATCCTGCCTTACTTGGTGCTTTGCTCTGTATTATGGAATCAGAGTTGGCTCTCCTGTCCCGGGCTCTGGACTCCAGTGCCACCTGTAGGAGTGCCATGTGCCTTGCATTCGGTGGTCAGATAATACTGTGCTCATTCGCAGGCCTATCCGTCCCTGTGGGAGGATACCTGATTCAGTCGTGGTTCATGATGATGGCCACTAGAAGTCTCAGAGGCTTTTCCTTTAAAGGGTGCTACCAATTACTACATGAGAGGGAGGTGATGGGGAGAGGGGGCTGCTGGGTAGAAAAGTGAAGTCTTCTGAGAGAGGAGTGAGGCTCAGTCAGCTATCACAAGGGCCTGGAGACTATAGCTTCCGAAAGTGAGTCACAGATGTCAGACTGTCTTCAAAACATAGACTTACACATTCTCACTAAGAATAAATACTCTATATGTGAGCTAATGGATGTGCTAATATTGTTCTCATGTATTAACCATTCATTGTCCTCCACATGTGCAGAATTGTTATTAGCCAATTAACAAGAGCTTAAAATGAAAGAACAAAATTGTATCCAGGTGAGTTTTCACAGGGAAGGGAGGGAATGATGGGGGGACAGAAGGATGAAGGACAGAGGGACGGAGGGGGAGAGGGGGAGAAGAAAGAAAAGAAAGAAAGAAAGAAAGAGAGAGGGATAGAGGGAGAAAGGAAGGAAGGAAGAGAGGAAAGAAAGAAAGGAAGAAAGAAAGGAGGAAAGGAGGGAGGGAGGGAGGGAAGAAAGAAGGAAGGAAACAAAGAAAGAAATTCAGCTCACAATGCTTATAACTGGTTCCTGGGACCAAGCCTGTTTCTCCCTCTGACTGCAAGACCAGATTTTATAGCCAATAGTAGTAGTCCATGCAGCTACTACAAAAGACAATGAAATCAAGAAAGAACCATCACTGTTAGAAATATTCTTTACATCAATCGGCTTAATGGAAGATTGCCTACACCCTTGTCGGCAGTTTGTACCCAATGTCCACTCCGTCAGCTGGAAGTAAGAAGGCAGCCCTGCATATCACTGCTCATTTAAAGATGCCACTCTTTATGATTAAATAATGCTGTCTACTCCCCCAAGATCTAGGATGAACGAGGAGACAAAGTCTGGGAATGTCTGTAAGGGAGTTTCTAGATTCAGGTCATTGGAGCAGGAAGGTCCTTACCCAAGGGGTCATGACCCACACATTGAGAACTACCATTTCAGAGGAAGTCAAGCACCTCAGAGGGTATGATTAAGGAAGCATATACAGTAGGGCAGTTACTGGTAGCAAGCTGGAGCCCAATGTGACACACTTCATGGGAGTCAGAGGACTCAGCCCCCCCCCACACCCCGCCACACACACAGCAATAGACTCCATAGAGAGCATGGGTGATAGCCATCCTTTGGGACACCCACAGAGCTGCTGAGACAATGGGAGCACTGCTGTTGCAACAGGAAGCTCATTAGAGCCAGTACTGATGGTGCTGGTGCAGTATATTAGGTTATACTCAGCAGAATGCAGGACTCCGGGATATTTGTGTTTACTTCATATGGGAGCGTTCAACAGTGACTGGGGGTGGATGGCTAATGTCAATAATAGGCTTGCGATGCTTAGGTAGACACATCGTAGACCGCAGTAGTTCTATGTCAGTGAAATCCGTCTATCAGCTGAGGTTACCAGCTGACTGGGGAGTGAGAGTTGAGAGCTTGCTCTCTGGATAATCGGAAGACTGGCTAGGATGCCTCTCCCATTGGCATCTTCTGAAGATGCACACACCTGGTAGTCTTACTCACCCCAGCACCCCATGCAGCTCCTGAATTTGATCCAGCATCATGTCACTATTCAGACTGAGACCCCTGAGGAGTTTAGGGTCTCAGACACGTCATCAGTCCCCTGAGAAGGTGGATTTCAAAAGGTCAAAGATGAGCAGACATGTCTGCCTTTCATTTGGAAATTGAAAGGTGAAAACGGCCAGAGAAAGCAAGCAAGAAAGTTCTAACTCAAAGGAGCTGGCTCAGCCAGATGGTCAAGGTATTGGAAGCTGAGTTCCCCTTTGGTCACCTCCCACAGAGGGCTGGAAGAGGCTCGGTCTGGTGAAGCAGATTTGGGAGTGCAGAGGAGTAAGGGGAAACCTGAGATTGTCTCAGCATAACCCAGAAATGAAAGATGTCACTTGTGCCTCAAAACTGGATATGCTCTAAATGCCAGTAACACACGACTGTAATCCTAGAAGATGAAAGGCTAGAAGAATTTGAGGCTCAGTACTGACTTTTCTGGGGTCCAGAATGGGACTCCACATTCATAGGGGGAGCCAGAGAACCAGAGAAGAGAACCAGGTTGTGTAATCTGTGGATTCAGGGAGTTTAGAGGTGTCATAAGTAAGGTTCCCAGGGAAACTGACAGTGACTTGAGACGATGGAGGAATGAGGTAGGGTGGGAAGTGGAGAAGCCTGGACGGTGGAGGAGGAAGGAGGGTGGGAAGTGAAGACTCCTGGATGGCGGAGAAGGACCATCCACATGAAAGGCTCTGATGGGCACTGCTCTCATATCCACCTTGGAGACAATGGAGCTTGGAATTTATGTCCTTCCCTCCAAACAGCCTGAGAATTCAGGTAGTCCCTGCTTGAAGGCAGGTCCCAGAAACAAAACTATAGGATCCAGCAGCAGAAGCCCTGCATGGGAATGAGAGGGCAGTGCCTTGAAGGGCCATATGTATGAAGCACCATGGTGTCTCCCCTCTGAGGGTGGAGTCAGAGTTCTTGAGACACAGTCTGGAGATTTCAAAGCTGTGGATTTTGGATAGCAGAACACTCTAGAAATAGGTTAATACAAGAAGAAATAGAAAGCAGACAAAAGAATGGATTTTCTTGATATGTTAAGAGGAAGTGTGTATCGGTATCACTGACAGCTGTTTGGAACTCATATCAACAAAGAGCTCTAGGGAAAAGGAAGGAGTATGTCAACCTTGATGCTGCTGAGGTCCCTAGAGTGTGCTGACAAAAAGCAAGTCGACTTTTAGTTGGTTTAGTGTTGTCTTTGTGTGCTGGTCAGAGAAAGAAACTCCTAGGTGTCTGCCCAGGGCAGAAAATCTCCCACATACTCCATCCTTGATGCACCACTAGGCTGGGGTTGCTTTCACAGGGAGTCCGGGTATAACCTGTGTCTTTCATTTTATTCATACTTTTTACATACCAAAGTTCCATGAAACTTAAGTCAGTCATCTCCAAAATACAGCAGCAAGTCTCCAGAGCGAAAGCTACAGTTCTCAAAATTGTAACTTTGAGTCCCAGACTTCCGTCTCAGTGTGTACACAGCGTGAGGCACAGGCCTACTGAATGAGTTCTGTTCCTGGAACCCACTTTTGTCTTCCAACCTTCAGCTGTAGCTTCAGGGAATCTGATGCCCTCCTCCAGCTCCCATAAGCACCTGAGCACACATGTATACATCATCTAAAACAGAACAGATCTTTAAAATAAAGAGGCAATGAGTAAATCAAGATGGCAAATTCATCAGATCAGACTGCTCATCTTTAGATTCAGGCACACATTTCGTGTGAACATTATGGTTTCAGGCAGACAACCTCTGAGCACTAACTCAGAATGGTTCTCAGAAGCCATCTCGTGTAACCACCTTACTGTGAAGCTCAAGCCCTGGCTAGACCTCATTTTATTCGTCATTGCAATTTATGAGGTCATTAGGATGAGAAATGCCAGGGCTCGCAGGTCAGGTTATTGGCTGAATCAGGTTGATTTCCAGTTATACTTAGCTGGACATGCCTGGGTTCCATTTGATTAAGACTGATCTATTCTGGCACTGTGGGGTGTGGCCACATGATACTTTCCCAACCTCCCACGGGGACAGTAAGCCTAATGACGTTACTATAGCTTCAGTCACCACCTGATCCACAACCCATCACACAACCTAAAGGATCTATCAGCTTGTGGAACACATGAGAACAGCCGGGCTCATGGCTCCCACCTTTGAAAATGTAAGTCTGCTTATCAAATAGATTACAATAGTTCAAGTCTCATTCCAGAGCTGACATAATCGTTAAATGAGGCTGGGCAGGAATGAGACCTGGAGTTATGTATGTTCCTGTGAGCGGTTAAGACACGATCATCTTCTCAGAAGAGTGCTCATGGCCACAAACTGTCTCCAAAAGCACCTCTTCAGATGGCTGCTCCGTGCGTGCAGTTCAGATGCTACAGACGAAATGTCAGGGCCTGATCGTGTGGGCTGATGAACAGGAAACAGAAGGAAAGGCTGACTCTGAATGGGCAAAACTTCTTTCACAGTGGAGTGGAGGGCAGACGCCAGGCTAGCTGATGGGTCAAACAGACACATCTGCCTCTGCCCTGATACAGACTGAACCATGTTGTCTCCAATGTACGTTATGTAAAAGGGGCTTGGAATAGCAAAGGCAAGAACCTACCAGTCCCATCTGCACATAAACAAAATGCAGAGGTTATGAAAAGATCATGTGACTGACATACACATTGTAAAGAAACATGCTGGGTGTGCACAGTTAAGAAGAAGGAATGAGGACAGCAGTCTCTGTGCCATCAAAGCCAGGTCTCACATCACTCCCCCAGGCAGGAGTCAGAGCCCCTGCGTAATAAAAAGCCTAAGTTCTTGGTTAGATTTTTCACTCAGCAAAGTCAGCACCAGATACAGAGTGTGATTCAAATCCAACCCCGTGGGTGCCTCAGGAGAAAATCCCACTGCAAAGAAGCACCTACTATGTGCTTTCCATGAGTGGTCCTATAGTGGCTAGAATTGTCAGCTTGACAGAATGCAAACTCACCTGGGAGATGAGCCTCTGGGCACGTCTGTGGGGGGTTGTCTTGTTTATGTTAATTGAGGTAGAAAGACCTGCCTACCATAGACAGCACTATTCCCTAGGCAGGGCATCCGGGGCTGTGCAAACGGAGAAAGAGACCTGAACCGATGAATGCATACACTGTTCTCTCCTGACTTCAGAAATACTGTTCCATGTCTGGGTTCCCAGTTAGAGGGCTCAGTTCTCTGGGCTCTTGACCTGGGAGAAACATCCCATCCCCCAACCCCACCCACCAAGCCCCAGAGACACTGGAGACCCTGAGCAGCCTCTATATGCCCGCTACCATCCTCTACCTTATCTGTGACTACCGGAGCCTTGGCCCATACTATGCCTGGAGCAGTAAGTGTCTGAGTTCCCAGCTGGAGGGCTCAGTTCCATAGGCCCTAACCCTGGAAGGAACACCCCATGTCCCACCCTCCTCCACCAAGTCCCCCAGAGATCCGGAACAGCCTCCAGACACCTGCTACCATCCTTACCATATCTGTGTCTACCAGAGTGTTGGCCCAGACTACCCCTGGAGAGAGCCTTGATGCAGACTGCTCCTAGAGAGGAGCCCCAGAGCCGTGTTGGCATCCACTAGAGGCACGGAACCGCCTGCACGTGGAGGAAGAGAAACCACCAAAAATCCCCTTTGTAAAATATATTCATTGTAACAGTTCTGTTCTCTACAGAACCCTAACGCTTTTGTGCTTCATCTCTGGTCCCTGCCACCCATGAGAGGTGGTTGGACCTGTAGCATATGGGACTGAGTGGGGGAAGCTCCAGACTATTGGGGAACATAGCCTCACAGGACCCTACTCTCTTCCTGGATTTTCTCAGCAGCCTGGCCATGAAGAGAATGGCTTTACCTTGTGATGGTGATTCAATCCCAATGTGATGCTTTGCTACAGACTCAAAAGCCAGGGATTCAGCCAATTCTGAACCAAAACCCCTAAAGCTATGATCCTAAATAGTCCTTGGATCATCTTAAGCAGTTGTTACGGAGGAACACTACTGACCAATACCTCTGATGAACACCTCTCATCAACCCAAGCACTCAAGTAAAACTTTCTTGATGTGAGCTGAATATCTTGAGATTGCAGCTAGTAGCCAGAGGTCATGTGGCTCAGAGGGATAGCAGGACATTCCTAGCAGGTCTCTCTCCAGGTGAGTCGTGTAGAAAAGTTCACTCAGCCATGATAGTCCACGTGTTTCTACTCTTTAGGCATCTGGCATTCCCAGCCCCATTCTCCAGTTGCGCATGGTCTTGACTTAGAATCCAATGTCCTATACTTGGCTTCCCATCTCTAAGAGGCACCTTCCCCCGTCAAAGGAATCTTCTCTGATGGTCTCCATGACAACCATGGAGACCTGGCATGAGCAGCTAACAGGCCTCGCCAGTAGGCAGGCCCATCCCACTAATTGGATAATGTATCTGAAAGGGCTGATCATTCCTGGCACCTAAATCAAAGGGTGAACTCACCAGACATGACTCACGCCAGCTTTTTAAGTAGGCGCGAGCATTTTCATTCCTGGCCCCAGCAGCGATCCTGCTTTATAAGGATGTGTCATCCTCCATGCCTGTCTGATGCCCATAACAACCCCAAGATTTGCAATTCTATTTCTGTAAACATGTAAGGAACCAAACCGAATCAGAATGGAAAGGTTATTATTCCCTTGGGGTAATTTAAGCTGAAATGGATGCTTGGTCTTCTGATAGTGTGCCCAACTGCCAGGAACAGGAAAAAGAATAGAAGGGATGGAAAAGGGGGATTGCATAGCATAGCATAGCATAGCATAGGATGGACATGAAGCCACCATGTGCACTTGATACACAGATGTTAAATATACAGACCACACACTCTCCCACCTCTTCCCCACTCACATGTAGAATTAGAAACAAGTGTGACTTATCTTCCCATTGGGAGTCAGTTGCATGCCTGCCTGTACCCAGCTGTGCCCATGTGGAAGCAAGAACCCACTGGCCCATGTCTTCCTCTTCTGATCTCCATGTTGTTTTTTTTTTTTTTTTTTAGTTTCATTATAATTTCCAAGCAGGGTCTAAGTATGCAGCCCTAGTTAGTCTGCAACGTGGCGTAGACATCAGGCTGGTCTTGAACTCACAGAGAGATCTGTCTGCCTCAGCCTTCTGAGTTGTGGGTCCACCTTATCTTTGGAGACAAGTTTTCTCATTTACCTGGAACTCACCATTCCAGCTAGACTAACGTGCCAGGAAGCGGCCCTGATCCTCCTGTCTCTACCTCCACTAGTGCTGGGACCACAGGCACGCCCACTAAATGGGACTATTTGTATAGGTTCTAGGAATCCAAATGCAATGGCTCATGTTTATTCAACAAGCACTTTACCAGGGGGAGCCATCTTGACAGCCCCAAGAACGTGCTTTCTCAGAGTATGAGACAATAACAGTGGGTTGGAAGGTGGCTCATTCAGTGAACCGCTTGCCTTGCAAGCATGAGACCCCAAGTTGAATTCCAAACCACGTTAGAAAAACATAAAAGCCAGGTGTTGTGGTCTGTGCCTGTAACTCCTGCACTGGGGAGACAGAGATGGGGGTTTGTGGGACTCACTGGCCAGTTAGTTCAGTTGAATCTGTAAGAGCCACATAAAAGTAAGAGAACTTTCTCAAAAAAGTGAAACACGGATTACAAAGATACCTATGGCTGACTTCTGGTCTCCACCATATGCTTGCATGTGCGTGCGCACACACACCCCACACATACATATGTGCACAAGTCCCGAAAGACAGCAACTTTCTCTGCCATCCTTTAGACCCCAATTTCCCCAAGTTAGAGGAGCAATCACTCTAACAAGTCCTATGTGTAAGAAGCAAAAGACCAGGCCACCGCCTTGCCTCAGGCACCCTGCATCAGACTTCCCTCCTGCTGAGCTACGGTCGCCTGCACATCTACTTCCAAGGGGGCCGGGAGCTCAGCAAAGCAAACCTTCCTACAGTCCACTGGGTATCATAACCCAGAGTGGTTCCCGTGTTGCCGTCTTCACATGCAGTTCACCAGTTGCACATCCCTAACCCGAAAATCCAAACCCCAAAATACCCCAAAGCCAGAAACCTTGGATATCGTGCTCAAAGGCTTTCAGACCTTGACTTTCATGTTTTGGGGTTAGGGGAGGCTGGATCTGGGCAGGGTTCGGAAAAAGTGACGTGTCTATTTTAGAGGGAACAATGGGAACTAAGAAGAAATGAAGTCTTCTTGCTTGACTCGTTCTAAAACTAGAAAATGTGTACACGGTTTGAGTATGCGAGACAAAGAAATCCACCAGAAGATAGCTAGCTGCCTCTGGGTTATCCCAGCTGATGGAGGGTTCTGGAATGATGGCAAGCAGTCATAGCATACGCTCGGCTGCACATGGCTGGACCACCTGTGGAAATCTACGGGACCTTCAAGGACAGCCCGGGGCAGGGCTGCTGTCATTGCCCTGTTCTTCAGACTCCACACGTTCATCAAAGCCTCATTCACCTCAGGGCCTGGTGATGGACACATAACAGCAAGAGCATCCCCTGTGCCCAGTGCGGGCAGAGAAAGGCCTGCAGCCTGGACTGGCCTGCTGCAGCCTGCCCTGCCTAGCCCTCCCCTCCTACCCCCTCCCTCTCTTTCTTCAGCCTTTTGTTCTCTGAACATAAAAGACCCAACAAGTCTCAACTGAGTTTCAAGAGTTACAATCCCTTATCCTACAAGTACAGACATCCTTTCTCCCCTGTAGCTGAGGAGACCTAGCTCTGTGTGACAGAAAGTGGCCACCAC
This sequence comes from Myodes glareolus, assembly GCF_982192425.1. Lineage (NCBI taxonomy): Eukaryota > Metazoa > Chordata > Mammalia > Rodentia > Cricetidae > Myodes > Myodes glareolus. The sequence goes on from NC_142039.1 coordinate 68,148,134, forward strand.
TGGCTGTGTTCCTGCTCTGCTCTGTGGATTCTGGTCATTCTTGCCTTGTTCCCTCTTGTGTGCAGAGACACAGTTCTGTGGTCACTAAGATATTAACAAAGTAACAATAGTAACCACCATTCCCACTGGGCCTTTCCGGGAAGGTGGCTCATCTTCATTTGTGACTTCAATCCACGGATCCACTGATTGTACTATAATTACCATTACTTTACTATTACTCTGTGTGTGTGTGTGTGTGTGTGTGTGTGTGATGTATTTGTGTGGGGGTAGGTGTATGCAGAAGCACACACTCCGTGGCATACATGTAGAGGTCAGAGGACAAGTTTCAGGTGCCAATTCTCTCTTTCCACCATGGGGACAGCGGTGGCATGGGATTCAGGGATGGAACTCATGTCATAATATCTCCCTGGCAAGCACCATTACCCTTTGAACCCTCTTGCTGACCCCTATGTTTGTTTTAATCCGTCAAGAGCAGAAGATGACAGTCCTGCCTTCATTTGAAGAGGTTGAAGCTCCGTGAAGATAAACAGTTCGCAGTATGATGGAGCTAAACAATCTGCTCCTTCCGACCTGGGCAGAAGACACCCTCTTCTCAGGTGAGTCAGCTGTTGCCTGTCATGCGCAGAGCAACCTGAGGGTCACGTCAGCCCTCAGCCAGACTGCGGCTCCTGGGTGCTACCCTCTTTTACAAAGAGAATCCTGAAACCTAGCTTGCATTATGAACAAAAACAAGGATAGTTCTACACAAGTACATAGCTGGGATCTCAGCCCTCAGGAGGCTGAGGCAGGTGGATTGTGAATACCAGGCTGTTCTAGGCCACAATACACCTAAAAAATGACATCATCATCAGCACTACCAAAATGTCAAGCAAAACCAAGAGAACTTACTGCGTCTACGGCAGACAATGTGCTCTGTCAGCACAGAAGGAGAATTTTACAAGCAGTCTTGACATACTGCTAAAAATAATATTTGTTTATGAGATCAATCTGAATGAGTAGAAATATTGCTGCACTCTCTCCTCTCTCTCTCTCTCTCTCTCTCTCTCTCTCTCTCTCTCTCTCTGTGTGTGTGTGTGTGTGTGTGTGTGTGTGTGTGTGTGTAGGGGGAGGGGCTGTAGGGCAGAGGTTTGCATTCTCAAGTGCAGCCTGCCATTTTCCTTTCAAGCAGGGTCTTTTCCCATGTGTATTGGGGATCCAAACTCAGATCTCCATGCTGCATGGCAAGCTTCTTACCAACTCAACCCCCTCCCCAGGCAGGGAAACTCCCTTAATGATCTGGAATTATCTGGTATGAGACCCTCACTGCTCCCAGCTTCCTTTTCTTGTGTAACTAATCGTTTTACACAGTCTTTCTGTCCATGCTTTGGCACACACATCAGTAAACGTGGGTTCACGCAACCCCATTGTCTCCTAGGTGGATAACTACAAGGACAACCATCTCTCCATATCCAGAACCTTTGTGAATTCCTGGGAGTCCAGTAAAAAGAGGAAAAAAAGAGGAAACAGTGCACTGAGGGGTCAGACCCCAGGGCCGTCAAGGCCCAGAGATTTTTAGAAGCCAGCACTATCTATTTGAAGGCGTGACAGAGATAAGGGATGCCGTCGGGACCCTTCAGTTCCCCAGCTCAGGCCAATGGGCCATCCTTAGGATCATGGTAGGCACTATGGGGAACCTGGCCCTCCTGGGTGTTGGGGCCACCACCATTCCCCATTGCACACCAGGCTGAACCTCAGTTCCCTCCTTTCTTCCCTTAGCTGCCCACATCTTGCTTGCTTTCCTCCACCTGAGGAACCTCACAAACCTTGCCACAAAACAAACAGACTTCTTGATGACCTGATACATGTTGGTCCCGAATCAGCATGGTGGTTCATGCTTTCAAAGTCCATCACTTGGGCGACCAAGGCAATAAGATTGCTTTGAATGAAGGTCAGCCTGAGGGGTGAGGCCCTGACTCAGAAACAGGGGCCACGGAGGTAGTGCCATTAACAAAGTACTTGTACAAGCACGGGGACCTGATTTGATCTTTACCAGACACTTAAAAAGATATAAAATGTACAGCTGAAATCTCAGCACTGGGGAGGTGGAGACAGAAGGATTCCTGGACCTTGCTAACCAGGCATGCTAGCCAAACTTATAAATTCCAAGCTCAGTGAGAGACCTTGTCCCCCCAAAATAATATGGAGAACACCAGAAGATATCCAACATCAAACCCTGACCTTCATGTGCACATGTGCACACACATGGGAATGTACAGGCACGTCTGCACACAAATGCACAAAAGTATCTTAAACCAATACAATAAATGCACTATATTCATTAGAAATGTACAATGATCAAAAGTGGTAATCAAGCTGGACAGTGGTGGCACACGCGTCTAATCCCAGCACTCAGGAGGCAGAGGCACGCGGATCTCTGTGAGTTCAGGCCAGCCTGGTCTACAGAGGGAGTTCCAGGACACAGAGGAGTGGCTCTTAACCTGTAGGTCATGACCCCTTTGGACTGCTGAAGGACCCTTTCACGGGGGTCACCTAAGACCATCAGGAAACACAAATGTTTACATTACAATTAATAACTGTAGCAAAATTACAGTTAAGAAAGTAGCAACAAAAATAATTTTACGGTTGGGGGGTCACTACAACATGAGGAACTGTATTAAGGGGTCAGAGCATTAGAATAATTGAGAATCACTGACAGAGAGACCTTGTTTCAAAAAAAAAAACCCAAACAAAAAATGTTAATCAAAAATAAAATTAAATTTCAATAAAGGTGATGAGTGAATCCCATAGAGCTTTAGTGATAAGCATAAGATTCCGATATTTCAATTCAGTTTAAATTCTTCATTTAATACAAAATACCCACACACATTGAGACACCGAGACACAGTTGTCATTATTTGGGGGACATGGAGCCCAGCTGACCGGGAAATTGCTTTGGTAACTGCGGGTGATTGCAAGAGTGGAACACCCCAGCTGTTTCGTGCTGCGCTGGGCTTCCTGAGCCAAAGCAAACATTCTACCACCTAGGCCAGGTTCCTAGTTCTGCTGTGATTTTTGAATGAGGAAGTAGCAGGTGACAATAAGATTCTTTCTCTTTTTTCCTTTCTCTTGAAAGACAGAGTAGAGAAGATGCAAGTTGTTCGAGGCCAGTTTAAGATGTGACTGCCTAGAAAGCCCAATCAAGCCTGGCCGGTGTGGCGGTTTCTATCAGTTTCCTCATCTGAAAAGGGAGCAGCTGGCCAAGAAGATAGGCCCAAACAATGCCATGTCACAATGGCTGCGTCATAGATTGCAAGCCAGCACAGACACCTTGTCATTTAGCCTATTGAATCCAGCTAGAAAACATAGCAAGGGTCTTAGGAGTGGCTAGATTTAGCTAATCTGTGGCTTAACAAATAACCGGTTTACAGAGTCTTCAGGTTGTGGATTTGCCTCATTTCTAGATCTGTGAGAAAGGCCCTGGACTTGAAGCACCTGGGAAAGATGTGGCTACAGAGGAGGGGACGGGAGCACACGGTGTTCCCTTCCTCACAGTTTCAAGGTGTGACACATTCCGCAACGGGTCTGAAATCGGTCCTGGAGAGCCCTAAGTGGGGGTGAGTCCCCCTCACCCAAACCCAGCAGACTTGAGGCAGCACTGCTACCTCATATTGGTGACCCCAGAGATGGGAACAGCAAGGTTAGTCAGGACCTCTCGCAGCTGTAGGCAAAGAAGGACCTGTTTAACCCTGGCACTGGGTAAAGAAAAAAATTTTTCTTTCATATCTTTTCTTTTTAAAATCCTAAGAAGGAAGGAGTTGGGGAGATGAATTGCCTTGCCACGCCCACATTAAAAAGATGGACACGGCACTGTGTGGCAATAACTCCAACGCTGAGGAGGCAGAGTCAGGCTGATCTCTGGGGCTCCTTGGCTTCAGCTGAGCCTAATCGGTAATTTTTAGACCAATGAGAGACCCTTTGTTAAAAAAAAGATTGTGGACAGCGCCTGAGGCTTGATCTGTTACACACACACACACACACACACACACACACACACACAACAGGAGAGGTATCTACCATGTCACACACACACACACAACAGGAGAGGTATCTACCATGTCACACACACACACACACACACACACACAACAGGAGAGGTATCTACCATGTAGAATACTCATGTTGCCATCAGCACAACTGTGCAATCATTTCAGCAGAGAAAGCGATCAACCAACCCCCAGACCTCAACTGTTTCCACAGCTGGTAGAAGCTTGGTACCTACAGAAGGACCAGTCAGTCCCAGGAGGTACCAGCCACCCAAGAACTGCTGTGTCCTTGGGAAAGTCTCTTCTCTGGGCCACTCGGGGTCTCCCTTTGCCCAGTCGCTAACCTGAGCACAGCAGGAGGGGTGGCAGAGGGTCAGGTAGAGGGAGGATCAAGGTGTCCCGTAAGCACAGGGGCTTATAGATGTGAGACCCAAGAAAGGAAAGCACAGATCCTTGTGATTAACAGGGGTGTTAGCGAGCTGCCTCTGCTTGTTTTTCGTTCTCCAGAGGAAAAAAGAGGAAGAAGAGCCATCGGCCTGTGGCAGGTGGACAGAAGTACTTCTGGGCCAGGATAAAACCTGGGGACATGACCATCTAGTAGGCCCAAGGAAGCATGACCAGTGTGCTGGCTCTTCACAGTCAACAGGCACCACGTGACACTTCCTGAAGTCCACGTCATCTGGCAAGTCTTTACAATGCTTGGCAGAGCGAGGAAGGAGCAAACATTATGTCTTCTTAAAATAAATCAACAGGAGAGCACAAGGACACACAGAGCCTCTGCTCCAAGCACTTCCTACCGGGCTTTCCACCTGCCCCCTCCTCGTCCCTATTCAAGACCTACCCCTGGGGGAGCAGGTAAGTTCTGACTATGAACGTGTGCAGAGTGAACCACCAACTGAATGAAGTCCACTAGAACTCATGTTGGGAACACCTTGCTGAGCACCACGAGCCAAAGTCCTTAGACCCAAGACAAGGGGGGAGCCTGTCCTAACCAGGAAAGTGGAACCAACTGGGAGTTAAGCTCCAAGGAAGCCTGCATAGCTCCCAGCCTCGTGTAGGGCACGTGTAGGGCACACTCATAGGACCTCTCAAGGAAATGCTCTGAACTAGGAAATGTTCTTTGCTAATAATAATAATAATAATAATAATAATAATAATAATAATAATGATACAGAGAGCGATTTCCAGTATGGCTATGTTGAACAAATGTATATGATTAAGATTTCATATCTTGCCAGGCGTGGTGGCCCATGTCTTTAATCCAGCACTAGGGAGGAAAAGGCAGACAAATCTCTGTGAGTTTGAAGCCATCCTGGTCTGCAGAGCTAGTTCCAGGACAGCTATGGCTGTTACAAAGAGAAACCTTGTTTCAAAAAGAACCAAAACAACCCAAAAAACAAAAAACAAACACACAAACAAACAAAAAACAACTCACATCTTGCTGCTGGGCTTGGGCTTAGGCATGGTGATGCCACCTTTAACCCCAACACTCGGAGGCAGAGGCTGGTGGAACTCTGAGTTCAAAGTCAGCCTTGCCTACATGAAGAAGTTATGTTTTCCCACTATGCCTCCCCTCCCCCAGTAGAAAGAAAGAGTTCACACTGCAGTGAAGAATGATAAAGAAACTGTTTAGACACATCTAGGACTTGGTGACTGATACAGGAGTGGGAGATGGCACATAGTAGGTCCATCACACACATACACCAGAAGGAAGAGGGGCTATGCTAAGTTAGATTAGATTTTGCTAAAGGGAAACAATGCAAAAACGCTGAAGGAGGGCCTGAAGTTTGGCTCGATTTCCTTGACTTATACTCCACTCTGTTTTGTATTATAGTGGCAAGGAGCTGTGCTTTTTGTTTGTTTGCTCACTTGGTTTTTACCTTGGATATTTAGATTCAATAGACGCAAGTTTCCTACTAAAGGGAAATACTTTGAAGAGGCTTTCTAAGTGATTTACAGTTGTCATGGAAAAAGAAGAGGGTTTTGTTTTGTTTAACCAAGAAATAAATGGTTTTTTGTTATTGTTATTTGAGGGTATGTGTGTGTGTGCGCGTGCGCAAAGAGAGGTAGAATCCCTGACACCACCATCAAGAGGGTGGCTCTTCGGCACAATAGGAGACCACTGGTGACTTTTCCTACAAAGACCATGTGACGTTGAACAAATGTGTCAGAGCACAGGGAAGCACAGGCATGAAGTACACATGCATGCACACAAACACACACACACACACACGCACACACACACGCACACACACAAAATACACCGGAATTAAACTGACAAGAGACTGAGTCAGTGCAGGGGTCAGGAATGATCTTCTCTCCTAATTTCTAGAATTTTGAAGATTCCTTTGTGGGAACAGAACTTGCTTCCTGGACCTGGGGCTATCCTTAAGCCCATGGAGTGCTCCAGACAGCTGGGCTGGGGATCTCAGAGCGGCTTCCATCAAACACGCGTGCCTACTCACTTACATATGTGCACACACACCATCACACAGTCAGAAACCTCTTCTCACTGATGGGCAGACCCGAGACAAGTGAGTAGATCACCCACCTCTGGACCGTGTCAGGTCTGAGTTCAGGCAATGTCTCCTCCTCCTCAGGCCTTAGGCAACAGCCTACTCCCACCGTAACCAGCACACTCCTGGGCTAGAAGTCTATTCCTAGTTGATGGCCTTCGTGACCTGATCAGTGCCCCATCCCAGAGCTACTGCACTGGGGATTTCGTTTCCCAGTGATCTGGGGGCACATGGACAGACGGTCTCATGTTCTACCCATCACACTCCTCCCAGCTTTCAGCTAAGGGCCCTTTGTGGACTCCAGAATCAATTAAGAAGCAAAGTGTACTTCTATCCCAAATGGTTTCACATCTTTAAATGGAAATAGAAAAGACCACAAGAAAGCCAGCCATAAGAGGAAAGAAAGCTGCAAGGGACATTCTCATTTTGTATTGAATAGCAAGACTGTACATGATTTTGTTTTATTTTTGTTTGTTTGTTTTATTTTTGGCTGTTTTGTTTTTGTTGTTTTTGTTTTGTTTTCTTCAAGTAATTATATTTACATGTGAAAAGACCGAGTTTCAGTTCCACTCATTTTGTCCCTAGTATTGGACTTGGTTCATCTAAAAGCTCAGGTAACATGACCGGCTAGTCTCTTCTTCATCATAGGAACTGACGATCCTAACCCGGGGTCTGTGGGTTCTCTGAGCACCTGTGCGTCAAGGAAAGCAAGGCAGGAAGTGTCCATGGACAGGAATGGGGGGGGGAGAAGAAGCCTTTGCTTTAATTAGCCCCACGCTGCAGCTTGCCGCTCACCTTCTGAATGCAGCCAGCCACCCAAGGCAGGGCTGAAACCCTTAGTTCTGCCGGCACAGGAATTCCTGCCTCCCACTGAGGCTACTACTGAGGGACCGTGTGTGCTGGGAGCATCCACACCCTGGAGGCTTCACAGACATCCAGAGCTAATTTCTGAAAAGCTGGTAAGCTTTGCATAACCCAAGTGTCCCCCAGCGCTAGACATTAAGTATTAATGGAGGAGCTGGGGAGATGGCTCCGTTTGTAATCACTTTCCATGCTCATGCGAGCACTCATGTAAGGCCAGGCATAGTAGAGTGTATCTGAGTTCTATGTGTTTCTACTGTGTGTGGCAAGGTTAATAAAACCCAGGGACAGAGATTGGGTTCATCCTGAAATTCAGAAAAGCAAAACAGCCAGCCACTGGCTCTTGCCTCTACCTCAGTTCGAAATGTCGATCCTGCCTCCAGAAATCCTCAGAATGAGACTGTCTGAGAACTGTCTCCTCTCATTTTCTACTCCTCTCTAGTGCTGGGATTAAAGGCATGTGCCACTACCACCCAGTTTCTATGGCAAACTAGCGTGGCTGCTGGGATTAAAGGTGTACGTCTCCACTGCCTGGTCTGTAAGGCTGATCAGTGTTGGCTGTTTTACTCTCTGAACTCCAGGCAAGTTTTATTTATTAAAATGCAAATGAAATAGCACTACAGCTATGAACTGGGAGGTAGAAACAGGAGAATCCTCAGAATCACCCTGTTAACATGGAGCACTCAGGGGAAGACGGGAGACCCTGTTTCAAGCCAGGTAGAAGGTGAAGATTACACCAAGGCTGTCTTCTGGTCTTCAACATGTGCTCTCTGACATTCACACATACAGGTGTGTCTCTCTGTGTGTGTATGTGTGTATGCATATACACACAACCCTACCCTTTTGGGGACAGTCTCCTCTTGCCTGTTCTTTCCTCTGAAGCCCAGGACACTCAGAAAACTGACAGTGAAGAGCAGGTGTCTGGGCCAGATCGCAGACAGAGCTCCCGAGAGCTGAGGTCTCTGAGTTTCAATGTTTGTCCTGTCCCTTAATAAGTAAGTACTAACTACCCGGGACCATTGGGTTCTCATCCTTGCTCTGGGACATATGTTGGGGTGCTAGCTAGTGTATACAGAGTGTGGGGTACATGGTGAGCCAGTTGGTGATACACTTGGTGGCAAAAGACACTGATGTCAGCTATCCACTCCTGCCCTTCAAACTGAATTTAGCACCAGGGGCAGGAAAGCCCCTTCGTGTCAGGGGCAGACCCTGTAGAGGCCCCAGGGGACAGCACTCAGTCAGAGGAGAAGCCTTCCTGGACATGCCGGAGCCAGCATCTGGGACAAAGGGATGCTCCGGGAAATGAGGGACCTATTATGCCTGAAATTTCCAACTGGGAAGAAGCAGGGTGCAGCCGGCCTGTGGCTGGCAGGTCACACTGAGCAGACTTTCTTTTACGCAACCATTTCTGTGGTGGCTTCTCCTGCCTGGTATCTGGGACATCTGCCGGAAATCAGGCCCTGTCTGTGGGATCCGCAGCCATCTCAGCTGGCGAGCTGTTGCCGTTGACTGAAGCCACAGGCTTGGCCTGCATTTAGGTGGAGGGATAAAAAAGGCAGCCTGGCCAAGACCATCAATCAGCTCTGGGGTTTCCATCCAAGGTGAATCTCATACAAAAATAAAATCAAAACCCCCCAGCCTAAAATATCCTCAGAGGGAGGCTGGTACCAACGTCGCCTGCGGCCAGCAAAGTCCGGACCACAGCATCTGCTCCTAATTATAGGTGGCCCACATCCATGTGTGTCCGGCAGGAGCTGTGATGTGCCCAGGCCTGCGCCATGACTAACTGCTGCCCTGGCCACCAGCCTCCCCGCAGCCACAAAACCGAAACTCAGACTTCCCTGCAGCCCAACGAGCCTTCTCACACACCTGGTTGCTAAGGCCTACCTTCCTCTTCGAGATTCACGGCAGACTTCAGTCTGTGCCCTGGCTCCCCTCCGAGGACACCCATATAGGACCTAAAAGAACAATTCTTCATCTTAGCCCTCATCACTGATAGTTTACGAATTTTTTTTTTTTACAAATATTTGGAGGGAAATAGGCAATGGACGTGTAACCAACTGATAGAGAACCATCACGTGTGCGCCATGGAGAAAGGCTCCAGTTTCTTGTCTTCATACTGCCCCTTGCCCTCATGCCTTAGGTCTGCAAAAAGAGGGGGGTAAGGCATAGGGGTTTTTTTTGTCAGCCTTTTATTTTATTTTTGATTTTTGGGCACATCAAGTTTATTTTGCTCAAAAGCTGTCACTTTCAAAATCGTTTTGGCCTGAGGAGAAAGTTCAATTAATGTTTGCAGTACCAGTATTGTGCAGATAAAGATGGGTGAATGGAAGCCACCGGCCAGGCTCATTGACCAGCCAGCTTGCTTACTTGATGAGTCCAGGCCAGTGGGAAACCTGCCACAAAAAAAACAAAACATGTATAGTACCCAGGGGAGAACATCTGAGGACGTTCTCTGGCCTACACACACACACACACACACACACACACACACACACACACACACACACACACACGGTTATAGCTTCTCTCATGCCTTCAGAGAAGTGGGCTTGCTCCTGCACTAAAGTGCTACACGCACCACCCATTTAAACGTCGCAGCATCCCAAGCCCATAAATATTGCTTGTACCCCCATTTCACAGAAGGGAACATGATATCTTCAGACATTAAACAAGATGCTTAAGTTGACAGAGATGGTAAAAAGAAATAGTTTAAGTTTGCTCCAAGGCCGGCCCCATCCAAAGCCTGAGTTGACAGTCAGGATTTGTACTCGGGGGTCAATTACATAAGAAACAGAACTTAAGAAATCAAATGTTGGAAGAGAGTAAGAAAATATAATCATCACTGGAAGACAGAGTTTTATATCCAGGGTCCTTCCTGCCAATCATTGTACCCCTTAATTCAATCTGTTTACCGAACGAATGATCCGCAAACTAAAGGAGACTCCTCTCCACATAGCAACAGCCAGCAACAAACTGCAGTGCAGGAAAGCCCCATCACAGGAGGAGCAAGGCCAGGCTGTACCAACAAAGACTGCAGGAACAAAGCTGTAGGCATCCCTGAATACACAGAGACACAGCACATCTTCATGGGCTGGGAGATGTGTTAGGAAGCATAACATTTGCTGTCTTAGCATGATGACCTGAGTTGGGATCACCAGGCCCCATGTGAAAGCTGGGCGTGGCTGAGTGAACCTGAAATCCTAGCGCCTGCTGGGAGTGGGAATGGGGAGATAGATAGGTGGAATCCAGGGTTCACAGGCCAGGCAGCCTAGTGGACTGGGAATGTGGAGATAGGTGGGATCCAAGGTTCATGGGACAGACAGCCTGGTGGAAACAGCAAGCTTCAGGTTCACTGGGAAACTGTGTCAAAAACTAAGTGACTGGAAAAGCCATGCTGCCATGAGCCTCTGACTCAGCATGTGAGCATGCCTGCACGCTGTCACAGACACCTGTGCCCTCTGAATCACCTCTAAAACCCTGTGGGAGGTCAAAGTCTCAGTTTGATTTTATTCCTAATATTTTAATTTGAATAATGATTATATATCATTCATTTATTGTGCATGCACATGTGTTGGGGTGCACATGTACCATGCGCATGTGTGGAGGTCAGAGGACAGCCCAAGAGAATCAGTTCTCTCCCTCCACCATGTCCCCATGGATCCAACTCAAGATGGCGGTCATCGTGCCAAACCACCCTAATATGTTATTTTAAAAAGTGAGACTTGAAAGTTGGATTTCACTGAGTGCCTATCTATCTGGTGCCTAGGACAACCATTTTGCTATATTCATTTTTTTTTTCACAAACTACCCATTTATCCATCTCTTTCTGCTCTGATCGATGCAGACTAAAGCCAACCATCGGCACAGTCTGCCCCTGAACACTTCACTGAAGTCCTATTAGCCCGGGTCCTATTTGCCATACTTCCTTTTAAAGGCAAGTTTACATGCAGGCAAGTGCACAAACATCAAGTTGAACGTCTGCGTGTCTCAACTGCCAATGCAATAGAAACGATCTGTTCGCCTTGTCGCCCCTAAGTTTACAGAAATGCATCTGAAGGTGCCCGGGTTTTTGTCTGACTCTTTAAGATCATCACAATTATGTTAAGATCCAGCTGAGGGGTGGCATGTGTTTGTCCCTTTGTAGATCCCTACACAGCATCAGTCTTGGTCCATTTTTGTTGGTGTACAAAATATTCAAGGACGCGTGTGTTAAAAAGAAAATGGGTTTGTTTAGCTTGGAGCTTTGAAGCCTGGAAGACCAGGATATGCAGATCATGGGCTGTTTGGCTCTGGGGAGGGTTATCTAGTTGTACACAGCACGGCTTGTAACATCAAACAGAGCAAGCTCATGTGTGAACAGGTCTTGGTAAGTGTGAAGGAATCACGTGATGGAAGGAAGCAAGAGACGAGAGAGAGGCTAGGCTCTTTCCTGTCTAACAACCAGCTCTCTCAGGAGTTGGTCTGGTCCTGGAAGAATTGATCCCTCCTGAGAGAAGGTGTCCCCATGGCCTTCCATCTCTGGATGACCACCTCAGGACCATCACTGTGGATCTTCGGAGGATATACCCAATCACATCTGCCAGGCAGACCGTACGATGCCCAAGTGAGCATCAGATACTAGCAGCTAGGTGGCAGGTTGCATGGAAACACTGCCAACTGGGACAGGGAGTGGGGCTCACGAGGCTTGGCATGCAAACAAATCTCACGAGTCCTAGGAGTCAAAACTGGCAAGGTTCACAAAGCCCCTGCTCCAGGTGAGACAAGCACGTGCAGGGCGCCCCAGGGATGCAGCTGTCCTGAGCATCATTCATGCTGGGCTAAGCATCTTAGTGATCCAACTGCCCTTAAGTCATTCCTGCTCCTGTAAGTACACCAGTAAATTCACTGATTCACCAAATTGAACTTCAGAGAATTGCTGTTTGGGTTGGGTCTGGTTGGATCCCTGTCTGGGGAAAGTTTTGCATGCCCCACCAGGAAAAGTCATATAGTAGAGACTAACTCATGGTTTCTAACGAACCAGCGTTTGTTACCAGAAACTTTAGGGAATGCCCCAATAAAATGTTACTGTATCTCATATATTATTATCTAGCATATCATTAAAACATATAAGCTAATATAGTATGCTAAAATGACATATTTTTTAATTCTCGTTTGAAATTATATACAAGAGGGCACTAAATCAGTAGCTTTAGTCTTCATTTATTAGTGTGTGTGTGCAGTATGTTTGCACATGTGTATACATGTTCACAAGTGTATGAGTAAGTGTGTGTAGGTATGTGAATGCATGTGTGAGGGTAGCTTTCAGGAACGTTCTGTCTTCTGCTATTGCCTTATATACTGATGGCAGAGCTCATTGATTCATCCAGTCTGATGATCCTCCTTGCTCAGGGATCTCTTATCGCTGCCTCCCAAATGCTGAGCTCATACACCGATCACCATGCCTGCCTAGCTTTTGTGTAGGTGCAAAGGACCTGAACTCTGGTCTTCACACTTGTTCAACAAGCTCGTTCCCCATAAATCTACCTCCCTAGCCCGAGCAGTTGAGATTTCTTATTTTCTTTATTCATGTTAACAAAAACAAAACAAACAAGCAAAAAAAAAAAGTTTGGAGCCCAACTTTTGGTCCCAGCTCCCAGAACATAATCACTATTACCAAAGAAAATATTGTTCCCCACTTAGCTTTTATAATCAACTCCATTTTCCAGAAATGGCTCCAATAATGTGTTCCAAGCCACAGGTTCACCTGCAGGTCAGGTCTCTACTTGTTTTGTCCCACAGAATAGCTAACACACAGGGATGCTGTACGATGCTGTGCCTCTTGCCCTGGCCTGCCAGCTTTCTCCTCTTGCCTCCTGGAAGCCAAGCACCAGGAGTTAAGAATGGCTGTACCATATTTCCATCCACTGAGTCGCCCCGGAGCATGAGGACACCCCATATAAAAAGGGCATGTTGGGTCAGGAGCATGGTTCAATAGGAAAAGTGCTTACTATAGAAATAAAGGTACCTGAGTTTGGATCCCCAGCACCTACATAAAAACTCTGGGTGTGATAGAGCTTATCTCTAACCTCCGTGCTGGGGAGGCAGAGACAGGCGAAAACCCTCAGGACTCACTGACTAGCTTCTGTGAGCTTCAGGATCAGTGTTCACACACACACATGAACATGCACAGATACACATGCATACGCACACATGAACATGCATGGATACATTTGCATACACAGAGAGAGAGAGAAGAAGCATGGTACCAGACAGGAGAACACACATTCCATTCCCAGTCAGGTGAAACAGAGATAAAGCAGCCCGGCTGAGCCTTTTCCAGATCCAGACACTGAAATGCATGAGCTTAAGCCGTAATGTGTAGAGTTGCTTCCTTTGTCTCTTGTCTCCTGAGAAAGTGGGCTGAGCACCAGTGTTCCTCTCTGCATCTGCCTCATACGCCTGACAGCATGCATTCCCCACCATGGTGGACTGTAGCTTTCAAACTGTTAGCTAAACAGCCCTTCCTCCCTCTCCCTCTCTTCCATTGCTTTTGTCATGCATTTTGTCACATGGATGAGAAATTTAATATAATCACCTTTAACACTTTGTTTGACAAGTTCCTTAGTGCACTGTACCCAGAGGTCTGTGTTCTATGTGGCTGTCGGAACACCTCTGCCAAATCGCACCTCTAAGGCTCGCTTGTTCCAACCCTAGCAGCATGCTCCTCTCTTTCCGCTTCATGTTCATATCAGCATCGCTAGTGTCTAGACCACTAACCTTTCGAGGTGGTTTGGTTCTCTCTGAGACAGTTCAGACTGTCTCTCTAAGGTCGCCTACTTCTTTCTGAGAACCAATGCCATAGGAGCCACCAGGTGGCGTCCTTCCTAACCCACAGAGCCCCATGAAGCACATCAATAAATACAGTCTGGCTTGCAGTGATGCCTGATGCCCTGAGTTCAATACCTGGGACCCACATAACAGATGGAGAAAGCTGACTCCCCCAGGTTCTCCAGTGACCTACCCCCACTGAGAACGTGCACATGGACACACACACACACACACACACACACACACTGAATAAATGTGCTATACACAATGAATAAATATGATAAAATAAATCAATAAATTCAGATTGTCTTATTCTATGTTCCTTCTACCCTGATACTACCTCCTAAGAGTTCTGTTCCAGGTCACTTTTCGGTGTCAATTGTATCTTACCCCCTTATGGGTCACACCTTGTGCTCACTCATCTTTAGGTCCTGTTGAGGCTTCTGATACGTACGATTTATAGGTTCTGAGAGGGTTACCCATAGAACTAGCCTCAGGGGAATCACCAGGCAAAGGGAGTTTCCTGCAGAGAGGGGAAGATGATGTTTCTACAGCTTACAGAGTCCCCAAGAGGACTTAGGTCTCTGATGGTTAGCTAAGAGAACTCACTGGGGCTTCCGTAGACAGCTTTACTTCCTGCTGTTACTTACTGCTTCAGGAGAACACAACATGAATAAAGGAAAAAGACAGTGGGACAAAACCTGGGGGAAATCCAGGTGACAGCTTCCAGGGTCCTTCCCAGTGCAGTCGTTCATGGTGCAGTTAATTTCGCCAGCACCGACTTGGAATGGTTTGGGTAGAATATCACCTGCTGGTGGGACAGAGGCTTTAATGCCAGCATCTACACTGAGAGCCAGTCATACAGAGTCCCCTTGGCACAGTATACAGTGTTGCAGGATAGGGCAGGGGTGCAGGGTAGAGTAGCTGTCGCCATCACTGATCAGCTGTGCCTGCTTGCAGAACACCATCTTCAGTGAGCCTGTCACTGCAGGCACTCCCTCAGAGCAGGAGGGGTGGGTAGGACCACTGAACCTCACTGACGCTCCAGTCTCTGCTCCCACATCCTGGTATACAGTTCTGCCCTAATTGCACATGGCCTCACCATCTCCAGAAGGTACTAGAGCTTGTAATCTGGGGGAGGGTAACTGAAGGGGCTCCATCTCTGTGTCTGTGGGGAGCAGCCATTCATGCTGGGTGAAGCATTCCCAGTGTGGCTGCTTAGGTACCCCCCGCTCCTGACAGCAACCCCTCAGCCACACTCTGTAATCAAGCCCAATCAGTTCATTTGTTTCCCAGGTGGAATTGTACTTTGGTTTGTCTTGGGACCTTATGGGGGGGGCGGTTCAATGTTGTTTATATCTCCCCAGGGAAGGAATTCTTGAAACACATAATGAAGGAAACCTGGTATTGGCATCAAGCAATTTTCTTGCATTAACAGGTCAGACAGTGTGAATCCAAGCTCCCAAGCAGTCAATCAAGAGCCAACCTTCAGAAAGACAATGTATGGCCCTGCTCACGCCTTCCTGCAGATGCCATGGAATTCAGATCTCGGGGTTCCCAGCTCTTTGTATCTGCTCGTTTGTTCCTGTTTCCAATCCCCATACCCCGCCCACCATTCAGTGGGCTTAGGGATTCTATTTGCGTTGTAATTCAGCCATTGCAGAGTAAGAGGCTAGGCTTGACTCACTGGCACAATTAAGGAGTGCCTCTGGCATTTGGAAGGAATAAAAGAGAGATGCTGGTCGTCCTACAAGAGAACAAAACTGAGCAATATCTCACATGACTTCTCGGCGCCCACCTGAGTTTTCATATGGAGGGAGAAACCTGTTCGTTATCTGAGCCCATAATCTGACATTTCTGTGTAAATACAGGGTCTAAGAATCCAGCTACAGTGGAAGATGAGAGGAAGCTCTTCTCTGTTTGGCTTGGAGCAGGGCCAAGGATGGCTCATCACTTCAGAAAAGCACATTCCTGATGACAAAATCCATTTGGTGCCTGAGTCACCGAAATACCACCTTTATCAGCTGCCCGCATCTGTGACTATGTGTTCAAAGTCCCCCCCCCCGTCTCATTATTACATCTCTTTATTCGGAGGACTTGGAGGAGGGGTGGCACCCACATGCATGTGGACATAGAGAAGAACTTGCAGGTGTAGGTTATCCCGTCCACCACGTGGGTTCCAAGGATCGAACTCAGGTCATCAGGCTTGGTCATAGGTGCCTTCGTACGTTGAACCACCTCACTGGTCCAAGGTTTTCATCTGAATCTTGGCATTCTTCTCTTAATTTCAAATTCACGCTTACGTATTTTAAGTAGATAAATTATTGACAGCGACATCCCCTGCCCGCTTCACCCATAAGTGAGGGTTGACTCTTTGTGGCGGACATATGCACTGCAAAGTCTGAAGTCTCAAGCAAGCATTTTGGTTATATAAATACAGACCCAGACTGGGAAGAGCATTCAGTCAGTACAATGCTTGCCATTCAAGCACGAGGACTTGAATTCAGATCTCACACATGTATGCACACATGAGTAAGTACACCACACACACACACACACACACACACACACACACACAATTCAGATATAAATGTTAAAACAAAGCTCTGGACAAAGAGGATTTTTACCGGAAGACAAAACCTGCAAGAATATACATTACACAGAGATCTTTCTCTGAAAATAACACAATATAGTACAGTACAACACTGTACAATAAGACACAGTACAATATAATACTGTATAGTACAGTATAATACAACACAGTACAGTACAAATACATACAGCACAATATAATATACTATGATACAGTACAATACAAACCAGTTATTCATTGCCTTAAAGTCCCATAGGTTAAAAATGGCCACTGAGATACTGCATCAGCAGGTCTTGCACTTCAAGCAGTGACCCTTTTCTGGTCATATCACTGTGTTTCTGCCACCCCTTCTCCAAAACCAGGCCATTCCCCAAACAGCATGTGCTTGTCAAGGGCCATGGTGCAAGGAAATTACATTTATTTTACAAAGTTGGTAACTTACTTTGTAATAGCTAAATCACAAAATTGTTTCTGCACTGTGTATTCTTCCCTTAAACACACACATTTTTCCTTAAACCCTGCTACTTTCATTACTCAAAAAACCTGCATCACAGTGACGTTCAGAGACACAATTCTACAGTGGAGGAGAACAAGCACAGATTGGATTTATGTTATTTTCTTAGTATTTTTCTCATATGTTTCAATTTTATCACCAGGTACATAACACGCCACATACATGAACTTGCATGTATCTAGACTGGTGGTGTGTTTTACAGTTTGCATCACAAGATGCCATGAACAGACAAGCTCGCATAAGGAAAAGCTGGAAGAAAGGGCTGGGCCCCCAGCATGGTGATTTCTGGAGCTTTCCCTCCTCAGCTGTGAGACAAGAGCCCCCCCCCCTTTAGTTATCGACTGACTGCTACCTAACAAAACCCCAAGCCCAGCAGCTTGAAATAATCCCCTTTATCACTTCTCCTACTTCCTGTTGGGCAGGAAGTTGAACAAGCAGCAAATGTCTTATCTCTACTCCATGGTGTCTGAGGTCCCCACTGAGAAATCTCCAAAGTAAACGTTGAGACCCCCTGATGGCCATTCTCTGACAGGGCTGTTGACCTGTGTTGGCTCTCGCTGGCTTTTGGCTCAAAGACCCATGTGATGTCTCTTCTTGGGGCCTGGGCTTCCTGAAAACAAGATGCCCGATACTCAGGTTGAGAGTGCAAGAAAGCTAGGCAAAAACCGTGCTGCGTGTTAGAGTTAGCCTTGCAAGTGTCTCGACACTGTCTCCCCACATCCTATTGTCCAAGGCAGTGATGGGGTTCAAGGGTGCAGGGGTGGGAATGCCGTGAGTGCCATGCTTTCTGGTGGAGTGGTCGCCAAGCTGGGCAAGAGCACACGCATGTTGGGCGGAGTACACCTGTGCAGGAAAACCATCTCTCCAAACATCAGCCTTCCCCAGCCCCCAAGCATTTGGGCAGAGAGATGGTCAGAAAATGAAAAAGAAAAACTCTGCATAAACTGAGGAGAAAGAGGAAGGGAACGACAGTATTTGTGACGAGACCCTCAGAAGTCAAACAACACTAGAGATGAATATTCACCTGCTGTTGAAATACAATCTCTCCAAGTCAGGGATAAACATTCAATACGCATCTTTTATATTTTGTGTGTGTGTGTGTGTGTGTGTGTGTTTGTATGTATGTGTGTGTGTGTGTATGTGTGTGTGTGTGTGTGTGTGTGTGTGTGTGTGTGTGTGTGAAGGTACCTTTAGAGGCCAGATAATGTCACTGGATTCCAGGAAGCTGGAGTTACAGACAGCTATGAAACGCCTGATGTAGGTCCCGGGTACTTAAAAGGGCCTTGCAGGACTGAGTTGTTGGGGGCACTTGAGTTCTCCTGTGCTTGGGAAGTAGTTGAGTTTGTCATCGAAGGAAGAAAAGTGAAACATTATCAATAGACTCCAAGACCTCTTTCTCTGGGCTGTGAGGTGCGGGAGTTGGGGGGAGAAGAAAAAAATAGTGGAAACACAGCTTCTCATCTACCTGTATGCAGTGTGAATGGTTTCCCACGTACTGGACAAACTAACTGACCCATCCTCTCCCATCCCATGGTTCTTCCCCTGGAAAGTGCGTGTAGTGCCCTGGACTGCCCCACCTGTGCCGCTGTGCAGTACCCAGTGCCCCTTCAGGAGCCCAGCCCAGTAGTAGGGGTTTCACAGGTCATGTGGTCTTCCAACTAGAGCTCCGGAACCTGACTGTCCCTCTCTACCCAAGGAGACAGAGAGACTGGAGACAGGTTACCACGGAGAGCAGGCCAGTGGGATTCATCAGCCTCTCACGTTTGCCCTCTTCGTCATATGGGCCTCACCTGCCCAGTGCTTTTAACTTAAATGAGCCCGAAGTTCTAGAAGCTCTAGTTTGTTTTCAGACATCAGGGGGATGGGTAGCCGTAGAAATGGGACTTTGATTTGGGACTGGGGAGGTGGCATTGTCACAGCATCTGTCAAAGGCTGAATCACCAAAGCATACGTTTCATCACCTTCCCTGAGTGGCGGAACACAGGCCTGGAAAAGTCCCAGCCGGCCCCAACCTGGGCCCACCAGCAAGTCTTGACACACGCGCGTGTGGCTCAGAAGGATCCTGGGTTTTCCACACGGGAGGTTCACCACGACACTGAGAACAACCACATTTTCAGATGCTTTGAACTGAACAGAGCTCCATCATCCAAACAGCTGGGTTCCTGTTTATGATGGCAGGGATGCCTCCGAAGCTCCCTTTGAGCGGTCCGCATTGCAACAGCGTGGCTGGAAAATGGTCCACGTAATTGAATCTTCAGAGGCTGGGAACAAGACGTGACATTTCACCTGCAGGGCACAGGCAGAGTCAACACGTCTAATTCTTATTCCGCTCTCACTGTTCCCTGCCCTGCTGTTTGAACGTGTCTTATGAAAACACAGCATTAAAATAGCCAGAAAGTCCCTGAGGGACCAGAGAGAAACAATAACATGTCATTTATAAGCAGCTTCGTGGCTGGTTTGCTTTTTCGAGACGTAGCTGTTTTTATTCCCCATCATCTGCCTTCTGCACTTAGGTGGTTCATTTCCCAGGCTCCCTCTCTGATTCTTAGGGAAAGGCTCCCACTTGGAAAGTGTGTGTGTGTGTGTGTCTGTGTGTGTGTGTGTCTATGTGTGTGTGTGTCTGTGTGTCTGTGTGTGATGTGATGTGAAGGGATCCCAAGGAAGGTGGCTGTCATCCTGCCACCTTGTATAGGAGCCTGCCACTGTGAAAGCCATGGGGAGCCTAACACCTTTTCCACTTTCTAGAAAACAGTGCTTACCCAGTGACCCAAATGGGCCCCACTCGGACATGAACACAAATGTGTCTTCTAAGGGTACAGCATGCAGTCTTCATGTCCTCGCTAACATTGCTGGTGCTGATCGCTGGGGTCTGTGTTCTCAGTATTTAGAGTCTGTGCTTCCAGAACACGGGTCCACCTCCATTTCTACTTCCAGAGATTAGTCATTTTCTTTCCTCAAGTAAGAGTTTTTGAAGAATTTTTTTTCCCTAATGCCATGAGGCAAGGTCAGCTTTCACATAGAAAATTAGAAGGAAAGAAAATGAAAAGGAAGAAACACAACAAAGAAATCTAGACTTCAGAAATGTATTACACTTATTTTGTGTGTGCGTGTGTGCACTTGGGCGTGTGTGCACACATGTGCCCATACATGCACATGTGTGTGCATATAGACAAACTTACCACGAAATGCGGGTGGAGGTCGAAGGACAACTTGTGAGAGTCAGTTCTCATCTGGGTCCCTCTCGCCCAGTACCTTTAGCTCTTATTTCCACAAAATAATGGAAGGAAATGGCCCCGGAGCTTCGGAAGACTCTAGTGTATTTCTCGCAAACCGAGAGAATGTCTAGGGAGGGGAAGTGGCTTTTATCAAGTACTTCACAGTGTCGGGCATCAGTGGCAAGTGGCTAGCTGCTAACGCGCAGCCCCACCCAGGGGCAACTCAGAAAACAAAGTGGGATCATCTTCACAAAGCAGAGGCTGACGGTGCCTGCCACACGATGCTATCAGCTCTTAATGACTCCCAGGTGGTGTCTCAGCTCTTTGCTGGTAGGAGTCACCACTCCGCTGAGACCTAACACATCCTAATTAAATACATCCAGGGGGTGACCTCAGGAGGAAGTGTGTTGCATAAGGAAACCTGCGGCTCTTCATCCACCCCCACTCTTGCGCAACAGGCTTTGGAACAGAGCTCACAGGGGAAAAAAGATCAGGCAGGTTTCACTGTGTGCTCAGGAACTCAGTTCTGACCATGGTAGAACCATGGTCGGGCAAATGACCCACCCGAGCTTTCAAGTCAGGAGACGCTGGGACACGACTTTCTAATCAAACCAAACCACCGTCAGATCAAGAGGATCCTTCATGTGGCCAGCTATGGCCGTGAGGTTATCTTGGCCGTTTGATTTGTTAAATCAAAACATTAGAGTGAAGTTCTTAGCACATTCTCATCTGTTATAAACATGTCATATAAGGACCGACGGGACGGCTCAGCAGGTAAAGGGGATTGTTGCCAACTCTGATAACCTGAGTTCAATCCCCAGGTTCCACGTGGAAGGAAGGACAAACTATTGCAAGTTGTCCTCTGACCTCTGCGCATGTGCCAGGGTACATGCACACTCACAAATAAATAATAATAATAATAAAAGCACATGTCACATAAACATACAGATTACAAATAACTGTTGTACATGAAGGACACTATTACATGTCAATTATTGGAACACAGGATCAAGGGATGCCGAAGGCAGGAGTCAGTTCAGAAAGGCTTCCATACTTCACACACTTCCAGTGACTTGATTGAAAAACAAAAAGGCTGAGTATTTCGCATTAAATGTTTTAAAAGTCATTGAAGGAACAGGCTGGAGGCTGTGATTCTTGGAATGGTTTTCGGAACAATAAGGATTATGGGCTCTGAGGTCACTCTTGGAGTCAGGCCAGGCTGAGTTCTACTAATACCCCAACACATGCAGCAGCAACTCTGCTTGACACTCCGGAGTCAGAGGAGGGACCTGGAAAAGTTGCTGAAGAAAGCATGATCCTCCTGACCTAGCAATGCAGGAGAAGCCGCAGGAAGAGGCCAGGCCTCCGTGCCTGCCTGTCAGCAGAGTCGTTCTGTGAAGGACCAGAGGGAACATACGTTCGCTTTCTGGGTCCCTCGGTCTCTGGGATGGCTGCTAAACTCCATCCTTCTCGAACCTCTATTGTTGAACTATTCCGGGTTAGAGGTAAGAGAGGCCCACTAGGACTAAGAACATAAAACACACGGGGCTCAGGGGGCATCACAGACTTGGAAGGATCTCATGGCCATGGCCGAGGTTATACGAGCTCTCCGGGAGCTGCCCTCCAACTGGCCAAGCTGCCTACCGTTCATGCAGGGCTCCAGGGATGCAGTTTTCATGAGTCCTTACCCATGTTGGGGAGGGGTTTTCAACGACGCAGGTGTCTTTGAGTCACCCACAGATCACGTGTGCTTAACAAAAACCATGGGAGATGTTGCTTTGGAACAGGTTCCTGTTGTGGCCGTGATGGAACCATTCAAACTCATCTCAGCGTCACGGCTGCCCAGGTTCACGTCACTGAGCCCAAGCTGAGCTGTTTGTCTGACCTCTGGAAAATTGAAAATGATAAGAATCAAATTACACACATACACGCAGAGAGAGAGAGAGAGAGAGAGAGAGACAGAGAGAGACAGAGAGAGACAGAGAGAGAGAGAGAAATTCAACTGGCATGGTAATTTGACCTGACAACACAGCTCCCTCTGGTCTAATCCTTACCAAAAGGTAACCTGGGGTAAACCAATGTTAGGCCAGCAGCATGAGCCTATCATCTACCTTACAAGGAAAATAACGAACAATCCTCCTTGTGTTCTGCTTCTGCCTCCTTCGGCCCCTTTTCAGCTCAGCCTATTGGCAAACTCAGTCTATTTCATGGCATAAAGCGTTGCCAAATTCTGCAATGGAAAACTCAATTAATTAAGGTCTGTAAATAAGTCATCATCCTTCTGTCTTTAGTAGGACTAAACAACGGTTCCCACTTCCAGATGCAAGCAGACATCCAGACCCGGTCCCTCACGCTGTGTGCCAGCTCTTGACCGTGACAGCAACTGACCCAGCTCCAGAATCCCAGCTGTGAAAAGAGTCTAGGAAATGCAATCTGGGGGTTTCCAGTCAAGTACTGGAGCCCGGGTTCCTGCCAATGACAACATGTGCTTCTGCTGTGTCGTGTTCACGTGAGCACAGAAAACATATCAGGCAGGAGGAAAAGTGTATGACAGAGGACAGAGGTTTGCCCCAGCTCAAAGGCCACCTCTTGAAGAATAGCGTTGGCTACAAAGAAGATTCGTGGACTGCCATTCCCTAATGACCGTCTGCCTTCCACAAGGAGAGGAGAGGGACTCACCACACCTGTGTCTTGCAGGCCTTGGAAGGTGGCATTCACATTCCCAGTTCACCCAAAATGTTTCCAATGCTACAGGGATGGTAGTTCCAGGTCTTTCCACGTGGCCAGTTCTCTAGGAATTCACCAAGAATGAGCATTTTTAGCTCAACTGTGTATTCGGGAGCCAGGAGGGTAAGCACAGATGGCTTTCTGAAGCCAATGGACCTGTTATGAAATGGAATGGGGTCAAAGGTCCACTTAGCAGGTCTGGAGGGATGGCCCAGAGGTTAAGAGCACCGGCTACTCTTCCCGTGGACCCAGGTTTGTGTCCCAACACTCACTCCATGGCTCACAACTGTCTGTAATTAAAGTTGTGAGGGATGTGACGCCCCCTTCTGGCTTCCACGGACACTGCATGCATGTGGTGCATCAATACATTCACTCATGACACCCATATATATAATTTTTAAGTCAAATTATCCCCAGTCTTCCCAATCCACATTTGAGGCGCCAGTCTGAGGGGGGAGTCCCGTGTGACATCAGGACTTCTGTCTCTCACACACAGTCATTTGGTTAAAGACTTTGGTCATTTTTTGAAGGTAGAAGAAAGCTACATGGAAGGTTCTTGTAGTTTCTCAAGGCTCAGGCTCGAGGTTGATTGTGCTGCTTCCTCGTTCAAGAATTTTCCACAGTGGTCATTCATGTGGGACTCCAGGACGCTGACTCAAAAGTGGCACTAGATAGTTCAGATGGGCTGTCTGTCAATTCCGAGGACACTATGACCCAACCCAGGGACCAGGAGACCTAGCAGAATAGATCAAACTTGGGGTGTGAAGCGGGGACACTTAGTTCCTGGGATTTCTAAAGATGTGTGGGTTAAATTTAGGCTAAGTCTAGAGGTGATATAGTTGCCCTGAAGGTGGCAGAGACTGATCAGTGCAGTGGTCCAGGCTCCTGGTTTTCTCTGAGCAGTTGCAGCTGACCTGGGTGAAACACTCTGGGGACAATGAGTCAAAATATTGAGGACACAGGGATTCTGCATCCTCCTGCAGGGCCACCTGAAACTCCTCAACATGGCTAGAGGAACTTTCCAGTATGGCTTTGCATGTCCTAGGACAATGTGTTCTTGATATTTCTGCCCTCTGGGGGTTGACTGTTCCTTCACCCTGAACCTGGATGGCCAGTGGTTGCAGTAAGTAAAGCATTTGGGGCTGTTCACCAAGGGATGGAGCTCTTGTCTGGACCCTGTTGGTTCCCTGAGATCAGCATGCAGGTAGACCCCAGGGAGAGACCCTGAGCCTGCTGCCAATGGAGATGTTCGGCCAACCCCAGCTGTTGCACCCATTCCATACATGCTCCTGCTGTTCCACTTGAGAGACCCTGAGTCTGAACCACCTAGATGGGGCCTTCCAGAATTTCTGACTCTATGGAAGGCAATGCTGTGGATTCTGTGACTTTGAGGTAGCAAGATCCAGGGTTTGTTACACAGTGAAGGGTGACTAGAACAGCGCCATGACACCTGACATCCCGTCTTCAGTAGGATTTAGAAATCCGCAACTACACACCCCTAACAGAACTGACCACAGAGTGCACTGTGTCTGAGTTCCTTCCCTCAGGGGTACAACCACACACAACTCCTCTTGAATCTCTACTTCTAAGAACCAGTTCCCTTCAAGGTATTTTCCTTATGCATTGAGAAGTCCCAAGGAGTCAATTATAGACTCTTAAATAAAAGACACGAACACACACACACACACTCGTGGCTGTGTTAGTGGATGATCAGTCCACTCACAGACACTCCCCAGCGGTCACCTGCTCCACAGGGAACACAGATCATCATGAGTGGGGTGATGCAGGCTTGCAGCCCCACTTCTCTGCACTGGAAGACCTGATGATACACTCCATGAGACTGAGGCTGTCTGACAGATCATCACGAGCTGCCCCATCTCTTTCCAGCTTCACTAGCGTCCAGCTCACCCCTGGGCTTTCCCGATCCCTTTAGATCACCCAAATGCCTAAAATAAGTCTGTCGGCCTATGGCCCATGTCCCTGCATCGGCCAGCTCCACTGCCTCCCTCCATCTATACTCACAGGCTCCCAGGGACCTGAGTTGGTCCAGAAGTGGCTTTATGTGGACACAGTATGGGGAGATCCAAGTACAGTCACCACCCAGGGCCCTGTGCTCAGCCCTTCCACGTGACTCCTTCTACACTGGTTACTTTTTCACGGCTGTCATCAAAATACCCGACACAAACAACTTAGCAAATCTTGAAGATTTGTTTGGCTCATGACTTCAGGGAGTTCAAGAACGGCAGAGGAGCCAAGCAGCTCCATGGTAACAGTCAGGAAGCAGAGGAAGGGCAGCGCTGGTCCTCCATGCTGGCTTTTATCCTTTCTCCTTTTGTTCTCTTATTCTTCCCAGGTCATGGGATGCTGCTGCCCACACTCAGCAGTGAGTCTCAAGATCATAAGGGATCGCAGATCCAATCAAGGCTGCAGTGAAGACCGGCTGTCACACTTTCTCTTGGCGTGGGTTTTATTTGGTCAATCACAGAAGAAAATCACAATCATCTAAAAAGTTAAGAAACCAAGGCTGGTGAGACAGTTCAGGGGGTGAAAGGACTCGTCACCAAGCCTGCAGACTGGAGTTCAATACCTGGGATCTACACAGTGCAAAGAACCAGCTCCAACAAATTGTCCTCTGACCTCCACATGCACACCGTGGTACATGAGTACAGACAGACAGGGTACATGTGTACCCACAAACAGACAGACAGGCAGACAGACAGACAGACAGACAGACACACACACACACACACACACAGATTAAAAAGGGGTAGTAACCAATCCAAGGTCACATACCTCCCTCTCCTGACTTCTATGGTTCAAGCCTAGGTCCAAGTCCTAAGCACAGGTGGCCCGGGCCATGGTGGTGGTCTCCTCCCCTCCACAGAATCATCTGAACCTAGCGAGCAGGCAGCATTATAGGTGGCTGCCCTCACAAGAAGAAATCCATGCATTTGCTGGAGGGAAGCAGGCAGTTCTATCAGGTGCACAGGCGAGTGGACTGAGGTGGCAGCTTGGTCAAAGTCGCACTTCCTGGAGTTGTATAAATTGCGTGTCCATGGTATAGCGTCCCTTCAAGCATAACAGGATCATCCTACTGCCATCTTGGAGTAGAGATGACCTTGGCCAGGTAGTCACATCAAGACCCACAATAACAGTAATGGAGTCGATAATCCTCCACCGCAAGACGTCAGGGTAAGCTACAGGACATCACAGGGAGGGGCAAGCGGTCAGCTATTAGCTTCCTACACCATCCCTCTTCCCTGCTACAAGGGATCTGAGGAGATACTAGAATATATAAGAAGGAGATTAACTAGATATAGGGCTTCATGGGCCAGCTTCGATGAGCCATCACTCATGATGGGGTAGGACTTTACAGTCACGCAGCTGTTTGGTCCCCTTACTTCTGCGAGTAAGCCCTCCTGTGGGGCTGCGTAGGTAAGTCATCGCTTCTCCAAGTTAGACTTGAGCGGCATCTTTCTTTGGTCCGTCTCCCTCCTGTATGGGGTGAACAGATGTTTGCTTGGGTCTCCGCAGGGAAAGTCACAGGAAGTCATGCAAATCCCACCTGGATCTTTCTCCCAACATCCCCACACATCCTCACAGAGGGCTTGTTGTCACTAGAGGCCAGGCATCCCATTGCTGTTGCTGCTGCTATTGTTGTTTTACTTTCTGGGGTAGGGGCCCTCTGAGCTCAGTGTGCAGGTCCTGCCCAGTTCGGGTCCACGGGCCTCAGGTGTGAGAACAGTCTGTGAATCACCAAGTGTCAAGAGGCTGGGAAAGAGGGGATGCGCCCTCTGTCTCCTAGAACTGACAGCCTAGTTATTCTGTACATGCTCCCTTCACAGCTTGTCCTGACAGACTCCAGCTTCATCCTCTTCACCCACAGGTATGCATTCATTAGCCACGTGAATGGAATTATATGCAAAGGCAAAGTAAGATGCCTTTCTTAGGGAGCGTTAACTCACACTCAGCTATGAAATGGTACCCGGGACTGGGGATGCAACTCAGTTGGTAGAGTGCTTGCCCAGCATGCACAAAGCCCTGGGTTCAACACTCAGCTCCTCATAGACCAAGTATGAAGGTGCCCATCTCCAATCTCAGTACTCAGGGCATGGAGGCAGAAGGACCGAACCACAAGGCTGCAGAGTGAATTCAATGCCAGCCTGGGATAGATGAGACCCCGTCCCTTGAGAACTCAAAAGCGATACCCACTTTGGGAGTTTCCACAATTAAAGCAGAAGACCAAGACATTGCCTGTTCACATCTGCATGTTCCTTCCTTGTTCTCGAGGGGCCTCGTGTTATCTCAGACTTGCTCTGATAGCACAGACCAGGGCTGATTCTGGACCTGGATCGGTTCCTCCCCATGGCGCGGCTCACTAGGATGGCCTTCCCTCTCTTTCTGTTTTCTTCTTTACAAAAATCCAACTGCTATTAATCCCCACACTGGAGAAAACAAAAGCAGTTAATGGGGCTGGGTTTGCAGCTCCCAGGTAGAACACTTGCCCAACACCCTGGGTTCGATCCCCAGCACTACAAAAATATAATCAATTTAAATTCGGTCAGGAAGCAGAGACAGGAGGATCTCTGTGAGTTTGAGGTCAGCCTGGCCTACAGAGAGAGTTCTAGGACAGCCCTGGCTACATAGAAAAACCCTGTCTTGCTCACAAACAAATAAAAACCAGCCATTTCCCTAAAAAGACCATCAGCACAAGCGACTATGGAACAGAGTTGGGTGGTTTTCCACAGAGCTCTTTCCTAAGCACAGGAGAGAGCCACAGCGCATGGCTTTTCCAGAGCCACAGCGCATGGCTTTTCCAGAGCCACAGCGCATGGCTTTTCCAGAGCCACAGCGCATGGCTTTTCCAGAGCCACAGCGCATGGCTTTTCCAGAGCCACAGCGCATGGGGGTGGCATCTCTGGTTTCCAAGTCGCTGTCTTCATCCACCGGGAGGATCCTGGCAGGTGTGAAGCTGCTGTCTGTAAAGGTGAGTGAGAAACTGGTGACCCACTGGGGGCACCTGACAGGACTCAACTGAGAGGGCCCAAGATCACAGAAATGTGGGGACCTAGGGTGTCTCTGCTGTGACCAAAGCTCATAGTCCTGTGGTTTCCGGAATATACCAGGGGGAGAGACCCTGCCCAGGCCTCAAACATTCAGGCTGTAGCCCTACCTTATTGCTACCTTGACCTTACCTGAAAACGCCTCTCTTTAAAAGAGCTCTTGGGTTGGCAACCTTCACGGTAAACACTGATTGTGAGGGGATTTGGTTCCCAGCTGGAGAGGAACCCTCTGGTATACTCCTGTGTTCCTACACCTTTCCCTATCTTTCTGTCCTGCGTCACGGACACCGTGGGTCCCTCAGGAGTAAAGGCAGCTGGATTTTCTAAGGCCCTCACAGTTTGTCTGCACCCGCTATTCCTGTGGACACACCTCAGTTTCCCTGCTACCCATCTCTGACTCGGGCGCTGGTTCCCTTCCATTGGAGGGACCCTTAAGACTGGGAAGCTCCCATTCCAGGCCCATTGGCCTTCCATCCCAGAGGTCAGATCACACTTCTGAGAAGGTCATGGGTCATCCTACTAGTATCAGGTCTGGGATCAATCCCTGTGTCCAATTTACAACAGTCTACTTTAAATCCCAGCCTGGCCTTGGACAGGACACTGCAAAGCCTGCCTACACCTGGCGTGTTTAAGGATTCCGTCACTAGTAAGTTTGTGGATAAATATCAGCAGGGCCACAGGAAGGCTGCTCTATTTTGGCCCAACCCCAGGAGCCGTCAGGTCCTGGTCCCAGTCAGGATCGACTCCCACGGGTATTTTGCCTGGCTGCTTCCATCCACCTGTTGGGAAGTTCTCTAGGAAGAGACCTGTCAATACTCTACCCAGAGATGCATTGCAGGCCAGCAGGTGGCTGCAAGAGTCAACAAATGTCAGCCATGAGTCCTGCAGCACAGCTGCCTGCCAGGTAGGATGCTACCATGTAGCATGGACCTTGTATGACGAGGCACTGGGGCCACTGCACAAACACGGTTGTGTGTGGGAGAGAGTTCTAGTATAACAGGTGGTACTCATGGGCAGTACTGTGCTCCCAAGGCTGTCTGTCCTCCAGCCTGCTAGCCCCTAGAATGTCCCTAAGCCATGCCCTCCTGCAGGGTCCCTCTCAGTTCCCTCCATAAGCAGAGCCCTCTCTGGGTAGTGACTGTGTCCTTCCTTGTGTCAAATTACATCCATGTGTTCATCTCTAACACAGACACTGGGGGGCAGTCATCTGACACAGCACAGACCCGAGCTGGTGTCCTTTCTTCTTGATTTTGGTGGCTTGGTGACAACACTGAGCAGGAGCCCGTCGGGACCAGGACAAATGAGTCCTGCCGCCTGTTGTCTTGGGTCAGGCTGGGCTGGGAGACAGAGATTCCCAGCTCCACCGAAGGACTGATAGGGCCCAACCCTGATTCAGAGATCATAGCTGCAGAGGTGACTTTGAGCAGATTTGGGGAAACATACAACTTTATTTCCATGTTGTCTTCTTCTGACTCCCATGGGATGCAGCAAAAGAACAGTGTCTGGTGTCAGGGTCACAAAATGGTCCATCTCAGGCTAACTCAAAGGAGGCAGGCAGGATGTTTACTGAGGAGTCTCTATGGCTTTCTCTGAAGATGCTGCTGGTGGTCCACTTTCAGCGCCATGTAATTAACTGGAAACAAGGGCCCTGGGCAGTGCTGTAGACATTGCAGGACAGAACATTCGAGAAGAGACACTAGCCCTACAAACTGTCAAGTTAAAGAGAGGCCTCTAATGAGGCAGACTTACCCAAAAGCACATGGCCACCTCTGAGAAGGGCATTTGGACGCAGCCCTCAGACTTTCAGGATCTCCAGTTATTCACTTAATCCCACACAGATTTTCGAATGCTACAGGCCTGTAGCTGTACCCCACTGCAGAGAACAGCAGCTAGACATACCTGAAGCATACACTCAATTCATCCGAAGCACCCAAGACTGCTGCCCCAAATTGCCCCCATAAACAGGTACACGCCTCTACTTTCGGGGTTTTCTCTTTATTTTTGCTGTTAGTTTGTCGGTAGGGGATATCTGATTGTTTTGATAAAGGGCCTCACTATATAGCCCAGGCTGGCCTCAAGCTCCCTAAATACCCCAGCTGGCCTCTAACATGCAATCCTCCTGCCTCAGCCTTCCTAGTGCTACGATCCCAGGAGTACACTACCACACCAGGTTTCTGTCCATTCTTTAAGGGTTTGTTTTGGTTAAGTACTATTAAGTACCCATCCAGTTACAAGGACACGTCTAAACCAGGCATGGGGAGACCACCTGGCACAAGGGTGCCCCTCCCCCAGGTGCACAGTTTTAGAGTTCCAATCCCAGTAGCTTCCCAGGTCCTGGACCACTGGGGTAGGGTGACTGTTTTGATATTGTAAAGCCCCTCCCCCACTCTCAGTGTGAACAAGAGAAATTCAGGCTTAGATGAGTCAGGTGGCTGCAGCTGGGGATGACATGACAGCAACGCGTGTTTTCGAAGCGTGTGGTGGCCTGTGCCCCGAGTGCTCGACCAAGTTTCCCTGGTTTCACTGTCATCCTCTAGGACAAATGAAAACGCGGGTGACATGTTGTTTAAGGGACACGTCTGACATGTGTAGATCACAAATGACTCCTCTCCCCTGAGCTGGGGCTGGGCACATGGCTCAGAGGGTAAATAATTTTCCAGAGTACAGATCTCCTACATAAATCTCTGATGTGTGTGTGTGTGTGTGTGTGTGTGTGTGTGTGTGTGTGTGTGTGTGGTGGGGGTGCCTCTTATTCCAGCAGTCAGAAGGCAGGGACTGTGGATTCCCGGAATGGGCTGGCCGGACAGACAGTCTGAATTGGTGAGGTCTGGGTTCAATTGAGAGACCAGCCTCAATGATTAACGTGGAAAGTGATTCAGGTGAGATTCCCAGCATCAACGCTTGCAAGTGCACACAAAGCCCACACAGTACAAACACACAGTACACATGAAAAACAGTAATGACCCCTAAAGGGACGTGTGTTAAGGTCTGGCTCCCTGCCTATGGTGCTAGTGTGAGTGGAATCTTTAAGAGACGAGACGGACCAAGTGGGAGGAAAGACTACTGGGAGGGCGCCCCCGAGAGGACTATGGAATCCAGGCTTTTAGCTCCCTTATGAGTCAAAGGCTCCCTCTGCCACATGATTCTGCCGTGTGTGTGTGTGTGTGTGTGTGTGTGTGTGTGTGTGTGTGTGTGTGTGTGTATACCCCAAATGACAGGACCAGTCAACCCATCATGGACCAAAACCACCAAAATCAAGCCCAGGGAAAACATCTCTTACTCCTTTAAGCTGTTTTCTCTCTGATACTTTTCCAGTAACGCGAGAGTGACTAGCAGAGTCTGAAGTCACTCAGCTGGTGACAGCAGAGTCAAACCTTCGTTACACAGCCCGAGCCACCTCACAGCCCAGCCGTCCCTGGTGCTTTCACTTTCTGCACCCTGAAGATCAAGCACTGATAAGAAAGACTTCTGAAGAGAGAAACCAATTTGGTTTCCTCTCCTTTCAAGTTCAAATTCATCTAAGGAAGGAAACGGTCTGCAAGCTTTCTTTGTAGCTTACTTCCAGACTTCAATTTCAGTCCTGTGTCTCTAGTTTTCTGAGCTCAAGTCCTCGGAGAGAAGAGGGTTGTGGCCTTGTCCTCCCAGACCCTGGCATCTGCCTCGTGGCAGGAGCTTCGTTGTCTCTTTTGTCCCCACACCACCAGGAGAAGCAGTGTGATTCTCGCTGTATGCGAGATACCCTGGAGCTTATGATACAAGAGCCAAAGAGCTCCTACCCTGTGGCGTGGTCGTCAGCGCTGGGCTGGCTCTCTGCTTCTCAGCCTTCTCCTACTGGAGGTTCGAGTTCGCCCCCGTGTGTGTTGACGCCATGCCTCCTATGCCTGGTATATTTCAGGCAATTCAGTCAATTGCTTGCAGCCGTGGATTTCCCATCTATGTTAGATTTCTACCACTGTAATGAAACAGCCGAGATCATTCACTTACAAGGAGAAGAGGCTCATTTGCCTCAGTTTGGGAGATTCCAGTCCATGACCACTCTGCCCCGCTGCGTTGAGCCAGTAGCAGGCAGCTTCATGGTAGAAGACAATGGAAAAGCCAACCCACTCACCTCATGGCTGTGGAGCAAAGAGAGGTAGAAGAAGTGTCTGGAGTCCTGCTATTCTTTTGGGAAATGGGCTCTCAATAGCCTGAAGACCCCCAGGCTCTGGGAAGCAAGCCTTCCACACGTGGGTCTTACCATGTCTACAGTAGGAGTTTGGCAAACAGTCCATGTTGAGAAGTTCAATGGCATTTGTCTCTATAAACTAATTCTCAGCCCAGATCTCCCTTGGTTCAGCAGCTGGAGGCCAGTTCAGGGTTAGAGGGGGCCTGACGGAGATGACACAGAGATATAAGCCCCCATTGGGGAGAACTGAGACCAGACATGGAACAGGCCTAGTCATAGATTTGGCTTTACTCTCCACGGTCTGAAGAAAATCAGTGGAACGGGTTCCCAGGAGGACAGGTTATCTGTCCTAGGAAGTATGCGTGACAAGGCCAGGGACAGGAATGGACAGAGAGGTACAGAGTTTTCCAGATCAGATGCAGGTCTGAGCTGAATGACTGTCTGAACGCTAGCACCACCCTCTACCCAAGATACACTGCGTTGGTGATTCCCCTCCTAGAATCCTATCAAGCTGGGACTGTCATCTTCATTTACTGGCTGACGTCTTGCCCTGCTTCCATCACAGCTGCATGATGGGAGGGCCTTCTCTTGCCTGCACCCCAGGACTGTGTGGGCCCAGGGTGAGGGCTGGGAAAGGGCTCGGCCAATGAAGGAGTGAGGGATTGCATGCTTCCTAAGATATCTTTCAAACTGGAACCAAGGGAGGCTTGAGGCCTCCTAGACTGTGACCTTTAGGACACTTTTCTAAAAAAAAAAAAAAAAAAAAAATTCTATGCCATAGTGGACATAAATAAATAAATGGAAAAGTACATGTCTTTAACCATAGACTGCAAGATCTTATACAGGAAAAATCCAGATGAGCACACAAAATAACCTAGCAGAGCTAGTAAATAGACGCTGAGCCGAACTGCTTCCCATGCAACACTGATGGCAGGCTTCACACTGAGACCAAGGATGCTAAAATAGCAATACGCAAGTTTAAAACTCACCAGCAAAGGTCAACAGCAGACATTATAGTTTGCTGTCGTCCGACTTAGGAGGTATGAATCCTATGACACACTAGTCTAGACGTCAGGACACACCAAGTATGGCTACACCTAAGGCTAGCAAAGCAACTCACGGGACTTCTCTGCAAAAGACAAGCATGGCGACCCCAGGAAGAAGTGGGCGGGGAGAGACGCGGAACTTCCCTCTCCTGTAGGAGTTATCAGATCCAGATAGCTAGGACTGCAAATGAAGGGAGAAGAAAACCGCCGTAGCCACTGCACAAAAGAAAGCAAGAGAGTCCACAAGAAGCCCAAGCCACACAGCTGTCACATATATACAGAGGACCTAGGTCAGTCTCACGCAGGCTCCCTGGTTGTGGGTTCAGTCTCTGTGGGCCCCTATGAGCCCAGGTCGGTTGATTCTGTGGATTTTCTTGTGGTGTCTTTGCTTTCCTGGCTCCTACCATCCTCCTTCCTCCTCTTCCACAGGATTCCCAGAGCTCGGCCTGATGTTTGACTGTAGGTCTCTGCATTTGATTCCATCAGTTGCTAGATGAAGCCTCTCGGGGAGCAGGGGCTGCCTCTGACCCTTCTGCCTGCTTCTGGGACCTTTTCCTCACACTGGGTTGCCTTGCCCAGCCTTAATAGGAGGGAAGGTGCCTAGTCTCGCTGCAACTTGATATCTCATGTTTCGTTGATATCCACGGAGGCCTGCCCTTTTCTGAAGAGAAACAGAGGAGCAGTGGATGGGAGGGAGGCAAAGAAGAGGGGTGTGTGTGTGTGTGTGTGTGTGTGTGTGTGTGTGTGCACATGCATACGCGTGTATGTGTGTGGGGGAGACTGGTAGGAGAAGAGGGAGGGGAAAATGGAGTTGGAATGTAAAAAAAAATCATTAAAAAAAAAAGAGAGAGAAAGAGTGACTCAGAGTAATACTTCAAAACAAGTCATCCAATCACAAAGAGGGAAGAAATGAAAGAGAGGGAGAAAGACAGAAAATAGCTAAAAAAGTTGTCACAATAAACTCCTTACATCTCTGTGATTACTAGATATGCAAATGGGTTAAAATCCCAGTAAACAAGCAAACAAATAGAAAAACACAGCCAGGCAGTGGTAGAGCATACATTTAATCCCAGCACTCAGGAGGCAGAGGCGGCCGATCTCTAAGTTCGAGGCTGGCCTGGCCTGCAGAGTGAGTTCTGGGACAGTCAAGGCCACACAGAGAAACTCTGTCTCAACAAACAAACAAACAAAAACAAACAAACAAAACACAGAATAGAGACTGTAAAGATGGCTCAGCAGACAAAGCCCTGGCCATCTAAGTATGAGGACTGAATTCTGGGTCTCCAGAATCCACTAGAAACCAGTCCTGTGATCTCTGCCTTCAAGAGCAGAGTAAGATGACCCAGGGCAAGCTACAGTCACCTGAATTGGTGGGCTCTGGGGTCAGCAGGAGACTCAGATTTGATAAATAAAGGGGAGAACAATCAACTTTGCATCTCCAGGGGTATATGTGCCCACAAGTATGTGCAACTGCACACACGTTTACCCATACATGTGAACATGTGCACATGCATGCACACCACACACGTATACACATGCCAAAAAAGATCCCAACTAAGCAGTCTTTAGAAGACACTAATTTCGATGTAGCTATATGCATGGACACAAAGCCAGGAGACAGAAAAGGGGTTCCATGCTAACCGGAGTCCAAAGGATACAAGCCACCTGCCCTCATGTGTCACAAAAGAGGTTTCAGATCCAAAATGGCACAAGAGGCAGCTGCTGCTGCTCTCAAAGGGCCCAGAAATCCAGACGGTGTAAGAGATAGTTACATAAACATAAGCTCACGGAGAACAAATCGGAGAGACCTCGGGAGAGGCAGACGTGCAGGGCTAGCCGGAGACTTCAGTATTCCACACCCCATAACAAACAATGCATGCGTGCCAAAAGCCAATATGGAAACAGCTGACTTAAACAATACAGTAAACCACGTGGTCTAAGCAGGCACATTAGAACGTTCCACCCTCAGCAGCAGGGCACGCTCTCCTCCCGAGCGTAGATGAAACATGTCCCCTGGCAGGCTGTGTGTCAGGAAAAAGGAAGACGCTTAACAGCCTTTAAGGGACTGATCTTCAAACATGTGCTTTGTGCTTTGTAAGGCCACTAAGGAAAAGGAACCAGCAAGCAATGAGAGAGGGAAGATGGGAAATTTACACATATGGAAATTAAACAATATACTCTTGAACAGTCCCTGGACTAAAAAAAGAATAAAAGCTAAAAGCTGAGTAGAAAACAACCCAAGACAAAAGAGAAGGTGAACATAACACAGGAAAACTCAGGGTGGGCACGAACAATACTCGGGGGAGCTTGGAGCACTGACTGTCTACAAAGGGAGCACTCATATCAACTGCCCAACTCCAGCCCCTGAAAGACCAGAAGGGAAAGGAAACAGTCACAGTAAGCCAGAGGAAAGGAACACAAAGATCAGGACAGAATGAACCCCACAGGAAGTGGGAAATCAGAAAAGAAAAAACAAAAAACAACCAAATTATGAGTTGGCGTTTTAAAAGATAAAACTGGAAAATCTTTATTAGTTTAAATAGGGAAAAAGTAAAAAAAAAAAAACCTGCAACATTGCCACAAAATTAAAAAGTGTCATAAGAGGAGTAGTTATATACCAGAAAACTGAATAACTTAGAATAAGCAGACAATTTCTTCAAACCCTAAGCCCTGAAGGGAATTAAGGCTGTTAGTGCCAGATCAAGGTTAGATGATATGGTGCCAGTGTAGACTTTCAGAGTGACTTAATTAAAAAGATCACTACCAGGTATGCCAGAACCATGAGTAAGCAATAATGTGAAGCTTCTTGCTCATCCAGTCTAGCGAGAAGCCACTTCTGTGTGATTCCCTACAAGATGCTTTTGGGACCAAGAAGGCATAGTCTTGTTCCAAATAAAGAGTGTCATGTATACCAAGGGCTCCGGATATCTTTACTCTCTCAGTTCCACAAGATCCTCTACCCCTGGTCCCTGAACTCTGTCCCCTCAAACCCTAAGAATAGATCATTAACAGATAGAAAAACCAAGTAGACCAATAATCAATAAAATTCTCAACAGGAAAAGCTCAGGACTGTACCAGACAGCTTTGCCCATCATGTCTCACAAGATTTAAAGACTATTCCCCAAAAATAAAAGATGGAAGAGCATTTTCTCATTTCTGAGGCCATCATTCCCTGATACCAAAGGCAGAAAGAGATATGGAAGGAAGTCTTGGATTTTCCTGTCTATCACTGGAGAAATGATGCAGCAGTTCTTACCAAAATGAGAGAAAAATCTTACCTTGCCTTGAACATTGCACAAGACAACACATGGCACCCCATAAAAATGAGCAACTCTATGACATTAGACTCTATCTCATTAGACATAAGATAATTTATTCTCATTCAGTGGTGTAAAGTTTTTCTCCTGGGTCTCTTAAATAATTGCATATCAT
The DNA here is from genome assembly GCF_982192425.1 of Myodes glareolus. Classification (NCBI taxonomy): domain Eukaryota; kingdom Metazoa; phylum Chordata; class Mammalia; order Rodentia; family Cricetidae; genus Myodes; species Myodes glareolus. The sequence continues at coordinate 68,185,098 of NC_142039.1, forward strand.
TGCTTAAATCCTTTTTATCAATTTTGACTTGGTTTTGAGTGTGTATGTTTATATGTGTGTGAACATGCACACCAGGGGACCAGGGTGATGTGTGGGTGTGCACATGCAGGTGGAGGTCAGAGGTCAGCCACTCTCCATCTTGGTTTTTCTTTTTCTTTTCTTTTCATTTTTGACAGACTCTCTGAACCTGGAGCTCACATACTCAGGTGGACTGGACAGCTCACCCCAGGGATTCTGCCATCACTGCTGTCTCTCCCCACCTAGCACTGAGATTCCAGACACACATCTTGCGTTGTTGGTGGTGGTGTTTAATATGGGTGCTGGGGGAGATCAAACTCAGATCATCCAGCACGTTACCAACTGAGCCCTGCTGCAGTTCCTGCGGGTGATTTTGCCATCATTCTGCAGGTGTCGGTCCAGTCTCCCAGCTCCTCTGTGGAGGAGGCTCCTCTTGCACTCAGGAGGCAGAGACAGGCCAGCCTGGTCTACAGAGTGAGTTCCAGGATAAGTTCCAAAGCTAGAAACCCTGTCTAGAAAAAAAAAATGTAAAGATGTAGAGATGGTGTACAATATTATGCCTATACTTAAGGAAAGAAAAAGTACCAAGGCACAGTTTGGTACTGTGATGAAATACCATCACCAATAAAAAGCAACTTATGGAGCAATTTATCTTGGCTGTGGTTCCAGAGGACTACTGTCTTTCATGACAGCAAGGGCAGGAAGCTGAGAAGCCACATTTTAATCCATACACAGGAAGCAGAAGAAAGAACAGTAAATATGTCAAAACTATGAATCCTCAAGGCCCACCCCCAGGGATGTACTTCCTCCAGCAAAGTTCCACAGCTCCCCAAACACCACAGCGCCACCAGCTGGGAACCATTTCTCATTCAAACCACCATGGACATGGACCCGACTGCAGGATCTCTGAATTCCACCAAGCTCACTTCAGATCCATCATCACCAACCAAGTTTTTGCAGTATCATTAAAGACCCTGTACACCCCTCCCCAGTCACATTCTAACCCTTACCCCCAAGTGATAGTCCTCCTGTTGAGATCCACTAGAGTCCTGGGTTTTGCATGTTTATTCTTCATATGTGCTAATGGACTGAGCACACCATTTTAAACCGTGCTGGTTGAGATTTAACAAAGTCTCAAGCATCATTTCCTGTCTAGATTAACAGCCCACATTGTGTAGGCTTCACTACCACGTGTTGCCTGCTCCCTGGATGTGCACTACTGATTTCTCCCCTGCACTCCAGCTAGGAATATTCCAGAGCTCTAGAATCTGGCATCTGAGACATCTGCATGCATTTTTCTGAAGGAAAGTGCACATCTGTAGTGTGACACCACTGTATTGTTACACCCAAAGGCAGAGGCATCTGACCCTCACACCCACTGAATCTATGGAGCAACCAGTGATGGCTTTCCCCAGCCTGCTTCTTGTGTTCCTTTTCATTTTTCCAGGTTTTGGTAAGGGCAAGCACATTCTTAGCACGGTTGACCTCAGGGAATGGGTATAATGTGACCATTAACTATTTTATTTTTAAATTTTGTTGCAACTAAAGCATCTCGGCCCTTCCAACCCCTACTGCTCCATCTCAAATTCATGGTCTCTTTTTATTACGGATGTATGTGACATGTGTGTGTTTACATGTCTATAACCTTCTGAGTCTGTTTATTGTTGCTTGTGTGGATGTTTTAGGGCTGATCACTTAGTACTGGATAACTAGATAGGGACTCATCCCTGGGGAAGACCAATTCTTCCTCTCTCCATGGTTGTTAATTGCCTGTAGCTCTTCACTTAGGAGTGGGGCTCAATGAGATCTCCACCATCTATGTTGGCATCTATGTTGGTATTGTCCTTGGTCAGATTTTGCTTGGGTAGCCATACTGTTGAGGTTCCTTTGATATAAGTTTCCTATCACACCTCAAAGGAATAATCTCACAACAGAATTACTGGTCCTGTGGCTCTTACCATCTGGCCCCGTCATCTTCTAAGATGTTCCCTGAGCCTTAGGTGTAGGGGAGTCTGCTGTAGATGCTATCAGTTAGGCTGGGTACTCATAGTAAGTTGAACTCTGCATGTTACCAGTTGGGACTTTCTGTAATGGTCTCTGTCTGCTTCATAAAATAGCTTCTTTGCTGAGGGTTAGGAGCTACTTTTCTGTGGGTTTAAGATGTGTATTTAGAATGAGTTAGGAACTATACCGGTTTCGGAAAGTGGCAGCAGTGGGGTCTCCACTAAGTTTCATGACCTCACTAGCTATGGGTGGTCGATTAGGTTTTCAGTCCCAGGCATGATGAGCAGGCCTTCTGTCCAATGAGGCAGCCGCTGGTTACCACCGAGATATGAGAGCTACTATCACTTTCTGAGGGGTATCTTCTTGTGCTGGGCATTGTTGTGGCTCCTAGGCAGTGTAGCTGGGTTGGGACCATTGATTGCTTTCCCGCCTGGGCAGTCAGTATAGCATTTTTTGTTACTACTAAAACTATTCCTTAGGAAGGAGGCTTTCAGGTCAGATCCATTGATTCCTATGGTCAAACTGCATAGCGTCTTTAGTAGTAGAGACTTAACTTTAGTTTTGGGAAGGCAAACAAGAGCAACAGCAATTGCTTATATTGCTTTGAGAGTCTCTTGGAGATTCTGTAAAACAATGAATAACTCAAAAGGTTTCCATACTTGGGTGTTAGTCTACAGTTCTTAGGGAGGCATTATCACCCCAACTAGTATAACTTCACTTAAACACTTAAACTACAGAGAGAGAGAGAGAGAGAGAGAGAGAGAGAGAGAGAGAGAGTATTTTTTTTTTCTTATTGAACTGTCTGTTGGAACTCCCTGGCTTACAAGCCTAGCCGCAACACAGACCAATTTGCTTCACGTACCTAGGTTCTCTATTCTGTTCTGTTCTTTTGAATTGTTTGTCTATGGCTTTAGCTCTATAAAGTATCTAAATCCCTGGCAAGCTAATCCCCCGCCTGTACCAATCCTAACTGTTCTCTGTCCATTCTTCTTCCACATGAGCTTTAGAAGATCAACTTGTTATATTTACAAATTCAAGCTGTTGGCTGGAGCACCGACTCAGCACAGTGACAGTGCTCAGACCTTTGTGGACCACAGGTGATTAGCATCTCCTTTGCATACACCCAGGCTAAGCCCTCCCCCTGGTCCCCATGTTTGAGTGCAGAGTCCCTGGCAGGAGCTGTGTCAGCAGTCTTAGCGTCTGCAGAATCTTCCAGGTTCCCTTCCTCCTTGGGAATTCCTGTATCTCCTACCACCCTTGAATATCTCACAATGGTAACAGGAACGGCTGATAACAGATTCTTCTCAGCTTTAATGATAATTGATCTCTTTAACTAAGGGATGAAGGGAGGTTAAGATCCAGTTAGATCAAAGAGTTCTGCTTGGTGTGTGTGTGTGTGTGTGTGTGTGTGTGTGTGTTGTTTTGGTTTTTGGAGGGGGGTTGAGTTTTTCTGAGGGGGGTGTGGGTGGTGGTTTTTTAGAGACAGGGTTTCTCTGTAGCTTTGGAGCCTGTCCTGGAACTAGCTCTTGTAGACCAGGCTGGCCCTGAACCCACAGAGATCCCCCTGCCTCCGGAGTGCTGGGATTAAAGGCGTGCACCACGGCGGTCCTAACATGGAACAGCAAAATAGGATGGTACAGAAAACCTTGAATTATTTTGTTTGTACCAGAAATTATTTTGTTTTAGAGTAAAACTCCAACTTAATCAAACATAAGACTGGATGGATTCTTCAGAGCCAGAGCAGTACTCACTACACAAAGATGCTTGCCTATTTTGTCATATTTGCTTCAATTTTATATTCATAGACAACACTAGTGGCTCGGGTAGTAGGACATGGTGATGTGCAGTGTGGACATTGCTCAAGCTGGTCCTGAAGGATGACAGCTCTATTGTGGCTTTCTAGTTCATGTGCAAATTTGAATTTTATGCAGAAGTTCCGGTTTTACTCTTATTTCTACAATAGTGGGAGCTGATGTCATCAGTTACAAGCAAGCAAACACTTCTGTTATCTACCTCCCTGCCTGAACAAAATGCAGCATTTTCTTTAATAAGGTTTCCTTTTTATATTTCAATAAGAAAACCACATAACCTTTTCTTAAACAAAATGACCAGGATATGAATGAAGAAGGAAATTTAAACATTTAAATTTATTTATTTAAAGCAAACCCCCCGGTTTTGAAATGGAGAATCTGCTGTTTTTACTTAGAAGGCTGTGCAAACAATTCATCTGTTAAATTTATATGTGCAGTTCAACAACGTTCCCCACTGGAAACGAGCATTCCCACGGCAATGTCCAAGGGAAATTAAAGCCTCAAATTCTTACCATAGCTTGTTTCTCTCTTTATTCCACCATGATTTATAGCCGGCCCCCTCACACCCTCCTCTCCAGCTTCACAGGTTTGCTTTAGACAGTTCCTTAAGCCCTCACCAGGAGGCTATTCTTTTTGTATTCTCTTTCCAAGTCAAGTAGTCTCCTGAGTGTTTTCTGTAGCCCCTCCTCCCTTTTGTTTGAACTGCCTTCGGCTGAGATGAGTTTCGAATGACTGTTCACCATCATGGAGTGACTCTTGCCGTTGAGATTCTTTACCGAAAGATCAACTGGCCTGTCTGCGAAATGCGCTCGCCTTCTCGGTGGGAGCCTGATGAACTCCAGTTAAGATGATGTCGACGTTCACAAATGCATCTGACTGATCCCCTCCATAATGACTGACTTCTACTGCATATCCTCTGATAATGAAAGCAACCGTGGCAGTTATTCACTGTCAAGAAGTTCTGGATTCTTCTGGAGTTGCAGCTTGTTCTTTATTTCTGTCTCAGTCTTGGACTCATGTAAGGACACCACATGCTCTTTTCCCAGTGGACTTTTCCAACAACTCCCCCAAAGCAGAAGTCATGCTTGGTGCACTGGGAGCAAACAGGAAACACACCTCCTAGGGTGACAATCTTACCACTTAACCCTGGCTTATCTAAACACGTCCTGTAGACCAGGCTGGTCTCAACCTCACAGAGCTCCTCCTGCCCCTGCCTCTCATGTGCTGGGATTAAAGGAATGTGTCACCACACCTTAATTTTTTTAAAAAGCTAGTTAAAAAGGATTTTAAGTTTTCTTCACATAAATAACCAACAACATCAAGGTATTTAATCTTATTTAGTCATTGTACATACATAGATCAAAACACAGCAATCCATGAACAAGCTTTTATTATGTAAATTATGCAAAATTATTATGGAAATTATGCTTTTATTTTGAAGATGGAAAGTATTTTAGGGGGTTGAAAAGATGGCTCAGCAGTTAAGGCTCTTGTTGCTTTTCAGAGGACCTGGGGTCAATTCTCAGCCCCATGTGGTAGCTCACAATTGTCTCTAACTCTGGATCCAGGAGACCTGGTGCCTTCTGTGGGTGTCCTCAAGCACCCAAGCACCATGAACACAAGCAGACAAAACGCTCATTAAAAATAATCAAATCTAAAAGAAAGCCTTGAAAAGGACTCTGATATTTTACTTCCTACAGCATGGCTCTTGGGCTGTTGGCAGCTGTTTTCTGCTCCAGGGAGCAGAGCCTTGTGTTCCCCATGTCTGGGGAGGGGAACTACCAATGGCTGTAGAGTTTTAAATGGTTACTGTGGGAAATGACCTGAACAGACTCGCGCTGCACAGCCCACCTCACAGCCCTTAAGCACGCTGCTTTGCCACCACCCTTCTGTGATGCATGGCTGGACTCTGCTGCTGCCACGCAGTGGGCTCTGCACTTGAGGGGAGATGCCTTCCCCCTTCACGTGCTGTCTGGTCTGCTTTCCTAAAGCTGTTCCTCAGAACGTGAGTCAGAGGGAGACCTCTCCTCTGGAACATTCTGTATGGGAACTGTTCCTTGGCTGTGTGATAGAATTCCTGGCAAAACCATCTGCTCCTGGCATTTTGTGTCACATTGAGCAGAGCAGCATTTAAGCCACACATGCCATTTCTTCACTATTTTAAAATCTGTTTTGATTCAATCATTAAAGTTTGTCAACTTCCTTTCTCAGAGGTAATTATATTTTTTAAGAGTTTCCTTGTTGTTGCTGTGTTATTTCTCTCTGTCTCCCTTACCTCTCTCTCCTTCCCGACCCTCTCTTTTTCTGGATTTTTTTTCCTTTATATTTTGAGACAGGATCTCAATTTGTAGACTAGGCTAGCCTCAAACTCAATCCTGCTCAGCCTTTGAAGTGTTAGATTTAGAACTATGAACCATTACATCCAGTTGTAGATGAAGTTTCTGTTCTGCTGTTCAGTCCCAAAGAAACACACAGAGACTTATAGTAATTATAAACTGTTTAGCCTGTTAGCTCAGGCTTATTGCTAACTAGCTCTTACAACTTAAATTAACCCATAATTCTTGTCTATGTTTACCTATGTGACTTGGTACCTTTTCTCAGTGCAGCATTTTCATCTTTCTTTATCTGCATCTGGGTTCCTCTTCCCAGGATTCTCCTCGTCTGGTCACCCCACCTATACTTCCTGCATGTCTACTGGCCAATCAGCATTTTATTAAACCAATAAAAGTGACAAATCTTTACAGAGTACAAGAGCGTTATCCCACAGTACTTCCCCTTTTTATCTTTTCAAATGTAGTGGCATTTCATTTGTATTTTAATAAATAAAGACTGCCTGAAGATCAGAGAATAAAACAGTCCCACTGGTCAGCCTTACAGACCAGGCAGTGGTAACACACACCTTTAATCCCAGTAACCACACTAGTTGCCTTAGAAACTGGGCTGTAGTGATGCTCACCTTTAATCCCAGAACTAGGGAGGATTATAAGACAGGAGAAGACACATCTCAGACACAGTCTCATTCTGAAATTCCTGGAGGCAGGATCGCTATTTCGGACTGAGGTAGATGCAAGAGCCAGTGACTGGCTGCTTTGCTTTTCTGACCTTCAGGTTGGATCCCAATTTCTGTCTGAATTTTTATTAATTTTGCTTCACCCAAGTTAATATTTTTCACTTTTTACTATTTGTTTTCTAAGACAAGGACTCTAGCCCAGGTCAGCCTCCAACTCTCTCTCTAGTCAAGGATGACCCTGAACGCCTGAGCCTCTGTATTTTCCTTTACTTTCTGTATCACAGGCCTGTGCTGCAGCCTTCCAGTATTAACAGTTCTGTGCCATCTTCATCCTCAGTGCAACTTACCTGCATCTTCTTGACTGCTCCAATTCCTGCCCTGCTTGCACTTTTTTTAAGCTATGTATATGAGTGCTTTGTCTGCATGTATGTACATGCGACATATTGGTAGTGCCCTTGTAGGCCTGACAATTGAAGTTACAGATGGCCAGGAGGGTGCTGGAGATTGAACCTGGGTTCTCTGAAAGAATAGTTAGTGCTCTAACAGTCTCTCTGGCCCCTAAGCTGGTCTACTTTTTAAGGCTTCATGAAGCTGAGTAGACTTGTCAGTCCCTTAAATACTATTTAATAGTGTGTATCTTTATTCAGATCAAAAAGCTTTTGTGTTTGCTGCTTTGCTGTTTGGACATCTCTTCTCCAATCCAAGAATTTATTTTTCTCTAAATACTAGTGTGCTGGTTGATTTCATTGAAAACTTGACACAAACCTAGAATTATCGGTGAAGAGGAACCTCAGTTGAGGAAATGCCTCCTTTTGTAGGCAAGTTTATATGGCATTGTCTTGATTAATGGTTGATGTGGGAGAGCCCAGCTCACTGTGGACAAGGCGCTTCTGGGCTGGTGGTCCCAGCTTTAATAAGAAAGCAGGCTGAGAAGCCATAGGAAGCCAGTAAATGGTGTCCTCCATGGCCTCTACTCTAGTTCTGCCTCCAGCTCCTGCCTCAGCTTCCCTCAGAGGGCTGTGACTGAGGATAAGGAAGCCAAAAAAACCCTTTCCTCCTGAATTACTTTTTGGCTCTTTATCAGAGCAACATGAACCCTGAAGCAACTGTTTAGCTGCATCCCAGAAGTTTTGATATTTAACGTTTTGGATGCTGTATTCTAATACATAGTTCAGTCGGTCTAGTTTTGAAGCTTTGGGTTTTTGTATCAAAGATCCCCTCCCTGAGAACCCATGGATGCCCCAATATTTTCTATAAAATGTTCCTGCAGAAATGGATGGAGCTAGAAAACATTATTTTGAGTGAGGTAACCCAGACACAGAAAGACAATTATCACATGTACTCACTCATAGGTGGTTTTTAAACATAAAGCAAAGAAACCAACCAACAAACCACAATTCCAGAGAACTTAGACAACAATGTGGACACTAAGAGAGACTTACATAGATATAATCTACATGGGAAGTAGAAAGTAGAAAAAGACAAGGTCTCCTGAGTAAATTGGGAACATGAGGACTTTGGAGAAGGATTGAAGGGGGAAGGGAGAGGCAGCAAGGGAAGCAGAGAAAAATGTAGAGCTCAAAAAATATCAATAAAAATGTATAAAAAAGCAAAAAAAACAAAAAAGATTAAAAAATAAAATAAAATAGAAATACCAATTTTGCTAAAGCAGACATGGTCCCTTATTACCTGGTAAAAGAATAAAAAGTATAGAAGTAAAAAAAAAAATTGTTCCTGCAGACCATGCATGTGGCTTCGAATCATGTCTAGGTTCTCTGTCACACACACACAACAAAGCAAAAGTACACGGATAGCTTATATTGTGCTGCAGGGGAACACTGCAGGGGGAAGGTCTGCACAGAACCCAGGCACTAACTTCTCCACACATTTCCTAGCTACAGCTTGCTCAATCACAGGTGCAGAGCCCAGAAATACAGAGGATCAACTGCCAACGTCTTTACCCCCACCACACTGCGAGTCTTTCAAACTCCATCACAATCAGAGCCATTTAGAAAATTGCCTTGCAGCTTGCAGCTCTGTGAGGAAATGACTCCGTGGATGGGCAGCGTTTCACTCTCATATTCCACAAGGACTTGAAAAATCATTGCTTCTTTCAGGTGTGTGTGTGCTCGTGTGCAAGTGTGTGCATGCAAGTGTGTGAGCGCATGTGTGTGTGTGCACAGCTCTAGAACTGCAGGTATATGCAGCAAGCCTGGCTTTTTGCATGAGTGCTGAGGACAAACACAGAGCCTCACATTTGAGTGGAAAGCACTCTTGGCCCCTGAGCCATCTCTTTAGCCTTCAGTTCATCTTGAGACCTGTCTGCATTTACTCCAGTTGTTCTCACCCCTGGAGCCTTCCAACAGCAGCTAACCTCTCTGAGAGTTCCACTTTCCCAGCGCTTCTGCGTGAGTTCTGCAGGCCACAAGCAGAAGATGCCGAATCCATACATACCCATACGGTTCTTTGAAAATGCCTTGTACCTTGTCTTTCCCACTGAGTTTGCCTGGGGCATTCACCTTCCCTGACTACGGATGACAGAGTGTCTGTGGAAATGTCCTGGGCATTCCCAAACTTCCTGTTCCCCTCACAGGGGCCTGACCTGCAGGGAGTAGGTTGATGTTGGAGGTTTGCTTGCTCTAACCTCAGCAAGGAAAGAGAAGTGAGATCTATCACAAGCAACAACATGAGGCGGCTCCTCAACAGATAACACACTTTAGAACAAGGGCCACCACAGGGAGAGAGGAGAAAGGAAAGGTGAAGTGGCCACCTTTCTGAGGGCCCTGCCAAGGTATGCCACTAAACAAACACGCCACACACAACAGAGTTAAGTTAGTGCGAGAGGTTTATTAGGGGAGGGGGGAGTGAAAGGCCATGTTGTAGTGGGGGCATGAGGCAGGCAGGCAGAGAACAGGGAAGAGACAAGAGGGAAAAGAAAGATGAGAGAGTGGGCTGTGCCTGGCGAGCACTTTTAAGGGGTGCACATGTGGCACAACTGATGGTGGAAAGGCACCTGGTGACAGATGACACCTAACTTTGGAGGCAGGGGCAGGCCGCTGTCATGGCAGGAACTAACATTCCTCCCTTTTGTTTATTATAAGAAGGTAAGGAAATAGGAAGGGGTAACAGGAGGGGCAGAAATGGGGGTGCAGTGTTCTCTAGACACAGTTCGCCAGACTATTGTCTGGGGGCATCATCATCTTTGGGGGACCTGAGAAAGCTGGGATGCTGGCCAAGTCCTGGGATAGATAGGTGTCTCTTCCACTTGCTGTCTGGGCTCTGGGAGACCCTCTGGTGCTGGGATCGAGGAAAGTGCAGGCCTCGCTGAAGCGGTCTGTAAGGGTGGACCACCAGGGATAGCCATTTTGAAGCTGTCTAGGATGCAGATTTTGCGGAGACCTGGCAGGATGCTGGCAGAGCAGAACATAAAGTTAAGAAGTTTAGAGGGAACTTTGCTCTTAGATCCCGGTAATTGAGGGAGGGGAGTCCCAGGATGAGGGAAAGGTGGGGAGGTCCCCCCTCGGGAGCGGACATAGGTGGGGTGGTACTTATCTGGAGTCCATCTGAGCTCTGCTCGGCTCCCTGGAGCTTACAACAATTTTCCCACTTTTGAGTCACAGGACACCCAAAATTATTCTGGTTAAAAGCATTAACGCTCTTTCCTCTAGCCAGGAAAACGGGTCTACCTAGGATGGACAGATGTTTTCAGCACAATGAGAAGCACTTCGAAGTCTGTACTTGAAAAACAACCAAAGGGCATTTAAAATCTTGAGCATGTGACTATGTGGATAGTCGTGGTGCTCTGCCAGAGCTGGATTAACAGTTTATCAGAATTCCACTGGCGAACGTTAAGACTATGAACTTTTGGAATCTTAATGAAATAATAACTTAGCGAGGGAAAGAAATCTGAAATATTTCATTCTTTTATAAACATAACTCACTTTAAAAAATCACCGTTTAAGCTTCCATGTCCTCTAGCCCTTATAACTTGCATTTTAAACACAGCTGAAGCCTTGCTGCTGTTAAACTAGCAAAGCTATTGCTCACCTCATCGTCAGATACCGTCAGATCTGAGAGGGATAAATTTCACCCGAGAGAGCAGAAGTTCAGCCCAAGCAGATTCTGAATCTATTAAAAATGACAGACTTACTGGCTACCAGGACAGATCCCTAGGTTCCTCCATGGCCATTGGGGACAGAGGTCCAGGGCAGCACCCGTCTTCAGCTGCCAGGCCAGAGGATCTGCCAGGCATTCCTGTGGCAGGAACCAACCGACCTTGTCTAGGCAAAGTAGAGCAATCAGCTCACCAGTGTCTGGGCAGGATCTGAGCAGCAGTTAAGGTGAAAGGTAGTCCTCCACCCCAAGTGACCAGTGTTGCCACATTTAAAGCAAGCTCCGGGTGGAGAGTCTTCTGTTCCCATCCATCTTCTCTGGAGACAATAGGGTTGGTTGCCAGGAGCTGGTATGTCTGTCTATCACACACACAAAAAAATAGCTTTTTATTAAATACTTCAAATGCCATATTCTGCAGATCTCTGAAGCATTTGAGGACTATCTACCTATTTGGTATATCCGAACAGACAAACTTTGCTTGTTTCTAGTTACTTGTTTTAAGCTTAAATTTGAAAACATATACAGGGGACTAAGCAAGGCTTATCCCTGTAATTAATTATATTAATACTAAGCACAACTACAATTAAAGAATTGAATCATCTCTAAGAAGACTATTAACTTGTGTTCTTTAACAGTCTACAATAAGTTAGCAACTTTCATAAGACTAGGACTTTACATTCCATTCCTGTTTAATGTGACCAACCATTAACTTGCATTTCTTAATTATCCTTAACAGTTTACAATAAGTTAGTAGCTTTTATAAGACAAGGACTTTATGTTCTGCCCCTGTTAAGCTTAGCCTTAAAAATAATGATTTTGAATTGAAGCTCTTTTAGTATCAAAATAAAACTTTTTAATCATAGATAATGGGCTCAATAAAAAATCCAAAATATTCACTCCATGGGTGAAAACAGAACAACTGCTAAGGCTGTTTCCTGAGAAGACAAGGAAAGTGACAGGGGAAAGATCCCCAGGGCCAAATGGGAACAGGAGGAAAGGGGGCCCGTGAGATGAGTGGGGCCTATGAGCAGGGACTGAGGGAGTCCAGAGTCCAGCACTGCCCTTGACAAGCCATGGGGGTCCCTGCCCAAATGCCCACCCCTGGGAAAAGGACTCTCTGGGCAGGGGGCAGGCATTCCATTGCAGAATATATGTCTTATTTATCAGATGTATGTTGCCACTGATCTAAGTTTTCTAGAAACTTGATATTGGATACTTAGCACAGACATAAGTACTTAGGTGTAAATCTCTAAGTCATCTTTTGTTAATCTGAATAGCTCTTTATAACCTTAAAATTTTATGACCATATAGAATATATTCTAAACCAGAGTCGAATCATATACAATATGTTGTAACAAATATAACTTAACATTTCTATCATCATACAAAAGTCCATACTAATCCAAAATATTTGAGACTTGCTGTTTTCTTAGTCTGAAAGGAGATACAATGAACAGAGCTCATTAGCACATGATATGTCTGCCAGCCATGTGGCCATCTACATCCTGATGAGGTCACCTGCCAAGCTGGAGGAGAGCCACATGGCTGCTAATGAAACATGTTTTCTAGACAATAGTTAAGTTATAAGCACATATACGCACAGACACATACACACAGTGTTAAATCCAGCTTATAGATATGTACATATAGAGTCAAAAATCCAAGTCCCTCTCTCTCACACACACATACATACACATCTTAAATAGGAACTAAAACACACACACACACACACACACACACACACATATATATATATATATGCCCATGTATAGAATTTTAATTATAAATCTTTTGTTATAAGCTTTAAGCCAAATTTTGTTACAAATTATACAGATTTTAAACCATACCCAATGAGCAATTTACAAATCCTGAGATCAGAGTTTACAATATAATCTTAAGATATTGTTATTTGTGAGAGCAGAGTGCAAAGAAATCGTAGAGATATAAGGGTTTTAGGAGCCTTAGAGGTAAGGGACTTTGGAAGTGTAGCAAGTTTAGGTATTAGATTTTTGGGGGTCATTTGTTTATGGCAAATAGCAGTTGTTAACTATTTGTGGTAGCTTGGAAATCAAATTTGTCAGTTTTGGCCACTGATTTGCACTGAGACCAGATTGTTGTAATAAAATCTGAGTCCATGGAGGAAGAGAGAGAGGGTCACAAAGTGGAACACTGTGCAGGTGTGTTCTTCTAAGTTCCTAGAGAAAGTTGAGAGGGAAAGGGAGCTGTAGGACTGCAGGCAAAAACAGGGATGGCGCAGCGGGCCTGCAGGCCGGCTGCAAGGTGAGAGATGGTGCAGTGGGTCTGCAGGCTGGCTGCAAGGTGAGAGATGGTGCAGCGGGTCTGCAGGCTGACTGCAAGGGGAGAGAACACCAGGAGGAGCAGAAGAGAGGGGAGATGTGCATGTGCTCAGCAGGCCACAAGAGCCAGAGCCACGTGGAGAGTCCAGCTGAACAGAGCTTAAGCGGGCCTCCCAGGCTGCTGGGATAGGGGAGAGAGCAGGAAAGGAAATGTCCACGTGGGTGCAGCAGGCTGCAGAAGTCAGACAAGCACACGTGTGTCCACGTGGAAAGTAACTCTGAAGGAATCGAACTCTAAAATTTGGAATTAGATTCACTCACGGACAAATGATCTGTACACACTTTCCTGAGGGTTAGATCAGCAGATACGGCAGGGAGAGCTGGTGTGTGCTGAGCAAGATGAAGCTGGCTTCTCTGACTTCTACAGTGACACAAACATACAGACAGGATGTTCACAGAGTTGAGAGAGGGAGAGCCAACAGAAACAAGCAGGTCGTGGAGCAAAGAAAACCAAAGAGTAAATAATTCTTTCTCTGCTCCCTGAACTCCTGATCCAAGGTATACTGAGGCCTGATTTAATTTGAAAGGAGTGGTCAGAGGTTCTCCAAAAGACATCCCAGTGGGAGCAAGGAGGTGTATGACTCAATTCCCAAGGAAGATCAGAGAGAAGGTAGAGCCTTAGGGGTCCCTGGGACTCAGAGAAGGACGAAACAAAGCAGGCACAGGCTGTTCAGTGCACTGTCACACAAGAACAGGGGCCAAGGGCTAATAGACCAAGCGACACACAGTTGTCTGGTACTCAGACTCCAGAAAAGCTAGGGGTGAAGGTTGTGCTTGGTAAAGGAAGCCTCACATCCCGGGGAATGGTCAGAGGTGGGTATCCCTGCCAGAGACTCAACTGCCCGTACTGAATGGAAGACGGCAGAGCCGTTGGTGAATGAGAAAGCAGATCTACTGCAGGTGGAAACAGCACATCTGTTGCAGGTGGAGCATGCAGGTAGGATCCCGGCGTGGCCAGACCAAATGCTAGGAGAGCCTATTGAGTCTTGGCACCAATTAAAGGATAAAAAAATGAAAGGCGAAGTGGGTACCTTTTGGTGGGCCCTGCCAATGTATGCCACTAAGCAAACACACCATGTTCAACCGTCAGTGCAAGAGGTTTGTTGGGGGAGAGGGAGAGTGAAAGACAGTGAGGGAGTGGGGATATGAGAGAGGCAGGCAGATAGGCAGGCAGGCAGGCAGGCAGAGAACAGGGAAGAGGAGCAAGAGACAAGAAAGGCAAGAGACAAAAGAGGAGGCAAGAGAGCAGGCTGTGCCTGGTGGGCACTTTTAGGGGGTGCAAATGTCACCTAGCTGATGGTGGACAGGCACCTGGTGACAGGCGCAGATGAAACTTAACTGCTTTGGCAGAAAGGCAGGCTGCTACCAGGGTGGAAACTATCAGACGGCTCCTGAGGAATCACACCTGAGGGTGACCTCTGGCATCCAAATAGGTACGGGTGCACACATATCTACACATAATAAACACAAATGCCAATGACAGCACATCTCTGGGGAAAGTTCTCACTCTCAACAGTAGTAAAAAAATATAAAACTTCAAATTAAATTAAAATTCAGTTCAAGCAAACATCAAGGAAACAACACCAACCTTAGATCAACAGTGAGGGTAAAGGAGATGATGTTTGAGACTTCATCTCTCTGCATCTCTTCACCACTCTGCATCAGTGGGGCAGAGTTATTTACATGTTACAAACCCACTTTTTAAGACATTACCAAAATTCTGTGACACCCATCATGAGGGAAAGTCAAACCCTCACCCACAAGGCACTGTGACGTTACCGACCTATTTGCTCGCCTCTGTATCATAGGCTCATGGACCAAATTCAGTATGCAGGTGGGCAGGGATCCATGGCTGGCCTAGGCCAATGGGCTGTAAAGCCAAAATGCACTGAAGAATAGCTGACTGCTGACTGGGCCTTGACCTCCCTGAAATGCCCGTATGTACATTTCCAAGTTGGAACTTTTTCAAGCTCATTGTAAGTCAACAATGAAACAGAGCTGGTAACAAACAGCCCCCAATTTCAGTGGCTGACCAGGACACAGGCTTGCTTAAATAGCCAGTTGATCAACCCACACCAAGATGATCTTGGTGACATGCCAAGATGTACGTCAAATAAAGTTCACTGTAGCATTGCTATGCTGTTATAATTTTTACAACACCCTAAATGTCAAAAACTAGGAGCTAGTGAAGTAAATTATGGCCCACGAGAGAACACTGTAATAAATACTTTACAACAAAGGGGAGTGATATATTGAAGATCTTTAGTAGCAGTTGGGGAATTTTTTTCCAATAAAAATGAGGGGGAAAGGCAGACGATGCGATCACATATTTTTAAAACAACTGGCACACCCTTTGAAAGAAGTCGCGGTGAGAGCCACAGTCGTGGCAGGGAAAAGGCATGAGATGAGTGATGGAAAGACCACAGAAGAGGTGCAGGGGTGGCGGTGGAACGCTGAGACATGCTGTTTCACACAGGACAGAAAAGGGAAGCATGTTAAAAAGCCTTGGGAGCAGCGGTGGGAATAAGCAAGGATCGGCTTCGGCTAGACCCTGTTGAGCAAGAGGTCTGCCGGGTGAAATCACGGTGTGGGCATCTCGCCAGCACAGCCCTGCTTGCTTTGTTTTCACCAACAATGGGGTCTCAGGTTGCAGCCTTGCTAGCATGGTTGAAGATGGGTAACAGAGGAGCGGCACTAACCACCCGGATGGACGCCCAAAAGTTGGCTCAACTTGACTGGATCTTAGGTGTGGGTCATGAGATGATGCCATAAAACCTCTCAGAGAACTTGGACTTGACGTCCCCCCGAGTTTGAAAACCCTGCCAGAGCTTGGTTACTCAGGAACATGATGTGCCGAGGGAGGGTGTTGGCTTCCAGACAGAGAGGACATTTTCTAAATGATCAGGGCCTGTTCCAGGAAAAGGCCTGGAGAGGGGAGGTGGGATAGATTGTGACATTTTCAGAAGTGGCCATCAAGTTGATCAAAGCACTCTCCGTCTCAGTCACAGAGACAAGCTCCAGAGATTCCACCATTTCCTGTCTGGGGAAGCCCCTACAGCTACAAGGCTCTTTCTTCACCTTTGTGGGGTTTTCAGAGTCACCAAAGGGAGCAGCTCCATCTCTGAACACCCTGGGCTGGAGCACTCCCACAGAGATGTTGAAAGCCTCTTTAGGAGACCACAAAAGCCTTCAGGAGCCTCTCACAGGGACACTGCCTTTGCTGAGGCTCTCTGAGTTCACTGAGTACACACAGTAGTGGAAGAGCAAAGAAATCAGCCGTCAAGAGCCCTTGCTGGTCTGGCAAAGGATCCAAGTTCAGTTCTTAGGATCTACAATGGATGGTTCAAAATTGCCTGTAACTCAACTCCAGGGTACCAGACATCCTCTTCTGGCCTCTGCACAGACTGCACTCGTATACACACAAACCCATATACAGACATACACATTTACACATGTATAGAATTAAATAACTTTTTTAAAGGGGGAAAACAAAGGAATCTTGACCATATTAAGACAAGGAGGACATTTGAGAGAGAAGGACAAAGAAAGGTAACAGGAGCAAGCAGCAGCTGGAAGCCTGTCAGTTAGGCTCCTCGTACATCAGTCATTTCCCACTGGTTGATCATGTGATAAATCTCTATTCAGCCACACTGGATGGACTGTGTGGGTCCCTGGCAACAGCATGCATCCAGTAGTAATAAAGATTGTCGCCCAATAGGGGACAGATTTACAAACTACAGTGATAAGGCCATGGAGAACTGGGTAGAACAGTGACCTTAAACTAAGCCCTCAAGGATAAGAAATTCTGTGCTGTTCAACCAGGAATATAGTTTGAAAACAATCTGTACCTGGATGCTTCTGTTTCTGAAGCAGTTCCTGGGTAAAGGAGGGGGGTGATAATGAAATACCCCGAATGAGCTGCCCCATGCTGTAAGATGACACGGGGTGCTGCCTCCAGAGATACTGTTCATCACAGGAGTTCCCCGTTCTCTGACTACAGAGATGCTGGAGGAAGCTTTCTGTCTCCGTTCATCAGATTATCCTTCATAAAGCAATAGGCTTCTTGGTCTACTCACATCATCAATTTAGTACTTGCAGAGACAGATGCCAAGACAGGGTTTGAAATGCAAAAGATCCCAAGGACCACTTGGGATGAGACAAGAGGAGACAAGGTCCCCAGAGTATGAAGGCTTCCCACACAGATCTAGGCAGACAGAGAGAGAATGAAGATTAAATATAAGTGCCTCTTCAGATACAACATGGAAAAAAGTCCTCATAACCCCATAGCCAGCCTGGTGCAGAGACACACCTGGGCAGGGCTGACCAGACTTCACTGTCAGTGGCATCTGGAGAGGCCCAGTTGGCCCCCATCTGTAAAGGATGCAGCCTCAGCCTGATAGCTGCAGAGAAACCTGACTACCAGCATTCTACTACCAGTTTACCCCAGCCGAGCAGGGTGACTCTGTGGCTGCCTCACAGGGCCCACTTTGTTTATTTGCCATCAAAGTGGAAACTGATGTTGCCTGCAAAATTTGAAGAAGGAACTGATTCCGGAAAATCATTGTAATAAGAGCTTCATCTGTGGTCTCTGTGGAGACGGATCTCCAGGGGTGCTTGGCAGCTTGGCAGACATCAAGGATGAGGGAGACTTAGCCTCTGTACCAGACTATAATTGTTCTGATGCTTAGGAGAGAGAAGAGCCCCTCCCACTGGGGCTAAAGGCCTGCTCATGCTGCTGCATCCAAAAGACCACCCCTGTCTGAACAGGAGGCAGGCATGCATGATGTGGGCATCCTCCCTGGAATGCAGCCTGCTGAGAGCATTGGTGTCATGTGACCCTCTCAACAAATCTCATAGGACATGAGACCCAAGGAACCTGCTGTTCTTTATTTCTGAGTCAGGAATCTCACTTTCTGCCAAGAGAGTATCTTTTAGCCTATTTACAAATGATATATTAGCCTGCACCCAGGAAACCACTAAAAGTTTATCTAGCTTGCAATCAGAGTAAGAATCTTAGCTCCCATCAAATCAGAATTCTTGGAAGGGTGAACCCTACATGAAGTCAGCCTTCCATAATTACAGGTCGTCAGGTCCAGCTGACTGTCGATTAAAAATAGGTACCTAATAGTTATATCTCTACTGAACAGGCACAGAACTTCCAGAACTATATCCTAGGCATGTCGGGTAGTAACAACTATTTGCATAGAATTTACAGTGTTATTGGACATCATAAAGCAATTAAGAGATGATTTTAAGCCTATGAAAAAGGTGAGTCTTTTTAGTAGGGTAACAGGAGTGTCCTTAGGGAGGCTGAGCTCCAAGAAAGGGAGGGGGGTTACCAGGCAGAATCTCTCCCTACTTTGGGGTTATTGTCAGGTCCTATTTCCTGAGCCATATTGAGGGAGGTGGTGAAGTCTGGAACACAATGGCCACCTCAATAACCTGACTGTAAATCACCAATATTTGTTTCAAATGGCAACAGTGAAAGGCAGTCTTGGGGCCTCATTTCTGGAGTTATTTATAGGCTTCATGTGATAGCTTAATGGGCTAGGTCACATTTTAATGCGGCAAAGCCCTTGGTCATAGGAGAGTCTGTCGAGAGGCCAATGTTTCCCTGAAGGAATGGCGTTTCCATGAAGCAGACAAGCCCAGGTGCCACTTGACAAACACTTTCTCAGAGCTCTGCTTCCTGGACACCGGAGAAGCAAGGCACACAGCACACTAGCACAGTTCGATCAGCTGACCCATGGCTCAGACTCGGCATTCCCGGTCCATCCTTTTCTCTTTTAAGCCCCATCATCTTCCACATCACTTTCCTCCGCTGACGCAGAGTGGCAGTCCCATCTCTCCACCCACAAACGCCATGCAGCATACCTGGGTGGAATGGCAAGGCTGATCTCACACGTGGCTTTTAGAAAGTGGTGAGCTGAGCTGGCAGACGGCACCTCTGGTGAAGTGCTCGTGTGGATCCAATCCTCTGAAATCGCCAGGCTTGATGGTGCACACTCGCAATCCCAGGGTTGGTGAGGGCAGAGGCAGAGGGGGACAAGGGGGCAGAGATGGGCATAGAGAGGTAGAAAGGGGCAGTGAGGGGCAGAGGAGACAGAGAAAAGCAAAAAGGGTCAGAGAGACAGGCAGATCCCTACAGCTCATTGGCTACTCAATGTACCTGCTTGCAGAGTTTCAGATCAGAGAGATCCTATGTCAAAAAAACCAAAACTAAACCAAAACAGAAAAATTCTCAAAGTGGTCAATGCCTGAGGACCACCATCCTAGGTTCCTCTGGCCTCCATCTGCATGCACATATATGTAGATGTGCACCCTACTACACATGAGCTTGCACACATCTGTGTACACACACAATGTGAGCCAAGTATCCCATCTCAAAGTCCCCATCAGAAGATGCCAATTCCATCTTCTTGCTCTCTATACACCAGCTACTCCCTGCTGCTTCCCTGGGGAGGAGCTGCTCCACAGCCATCCTGAAGTCTGAGGCACATTTCCCTGAGTGGTCTGTTCCTTGATGTGGGCCAGAGCAAGGTCAACTTAGGGTCTACACAGAAAAGCCTTCCTTTTCCCCTGTGAGGGGGTAGGCAAGGGGACCTTCACGAGATGACTGGACTCTTAGCAACCAAGACTACAAAGATTAGAAAAGAGCCACAATATTGTTCTTCATGATCTCATTTTAAATGGCACCTCTACTGCTTTTCTGTTGGTTTCTATTTGTAACTGATGACAGACTTATGTGTTTTTGATTGCGCTTCTCCAACATCATCATCTTGACAGAACACTTTCCCAGCAAAGACAAGACACTGACATGGTCCTCTGCTGCTCCCGTAGAGTGTGATGCTCTAGCTGGCTCACATAAGAACCTTGGTATATCCGTCTCCTCACCAGAAGCTAAGAGTCTGAACATTTCAAACCCCTAGCATGTCCCCTTTCCCTTTCATAACCACATGAGCCATTCTTGCTCCCAAAGTAGGAGATGTATAGACAGGTGTATAAGACAGTTCTGCCCCAAGGGAGAGTGAGGCTGTTTCTCATAAAAACAAAACATGCATCACCATGTGGTCCATGCATGGGTTCACTGAGCGTTCAATGGAGTTAAAAACTTACATGCAGACAAAGTCTTGCACATGAGTGCTCACAGATGCTCCTAATAGTAATAGAAGGCTGGAAGCCATATCCTTCCATGGCTGCAGGGTTCAGCAAATGATGACCTGTGCATCCCATGACATTCTAGCTAGCCAGAAGGAATAACTAGTATGTCAAACAGCTTGGGTGGGTCTGGAAGGATTCCTTCTGAGCCAAGGAGGTGCCCAAGAACTTGCATAATGTCTGTTCTGGTTCTGAATCACTTTTGAAATGGTCATGAGCTACCTAACTTCTTAGCAGGACCCAGGGGCCAGTTGTGTGTTTCAAGAAGCTGACTCCCTTCTCCCAAGATCAACAATGATGCAATGAGAGCGGCAGAGAGGAGACGTGGGTTCCAGCAGAACATGTTCTCTGGCAGTGTGGGCGCCACTGGTGTCAGAGTTCTGCTGAGAGACTGTGATGTTTCACCTTTCCACTCATGGCATTTGTTAGCTGGTAAGATTCCAGATCAAAGTTCTGCATTAAAATGTCCCAAAAACCATCTGTAAAACTCAGGCGCTCTGTATAGCAAACTCTTCACAAAGGGCCTGTG
This sequence comes from Myodes glareolus, assembly GCF_982192425.1. Lineage (NCBI taxonomy): Eukaryota > Metazoa > Chordata > Mammalia > Rodentia > Cricetidae > Myodes > Myodes glareolus. The sequence goes on from NC_142039.1 coordinate 68,206,098, forward strand.
GCCACTTGGCTGCACATGACTCCGTGAGCGTGTGGGTTGAGCTAGGCAGGAGGTGTGTAGTCAGCTCTCCTGAAGGCTGGGAAGGTATAACAGAGAGAAGGACCACCAGGAGAACAGGAGTCCCCACACTCTCCAATACGATAGGGACCTCCAACACATGAAGCTTCTGAAGGTCTTCAAAGGATGCTGACTATGTGCTGGAGTTGGCCAAGGTCCAGTGGATGCTAAGATCCCCTCTGCTACAAGGGAAACAGGTTAGGAAGCAAGAACTGCACTTCGACTTGCTGTGTCCCTAGTACAGACCAGTCCATGGAGTATCAGCTGCCCAGGTAAAAAAGAGCTGTCATTCAGGAAACATTCTTCTTAGGACAGACAGGAAACGGTATCTCTGTTCTTCTGAGCAAAAGCAGTTTTTAGCTCCTAAGGAAAGAGTGGTCTCAACTCATTCAGTGAACAGAAATTCTCAGCTCTTATAGCATCAAACGCTCTCAGCAAAAATGGTCTCAATACAGCTCATGTGAGTGAGTCCCGGATCACATAGATAAGAGGGTGTCTCTCAGGTAACTATGCCACAGACCCCTGGCGTTGTCACCTGTCTCAGATACCTACAAAACAGGGGTCTCTGATGTCCTAGATTACAGCACCCTTAAATCCCCAGGTGACAGTGGTCTCAGACTCCTCAGGAAACAATGCTTTCAGATGACAAGGTAGCAGTGGCCTCGCGTCGCCCAGGTTACAGTGTTGTCAAATGTGATGTCCCAGCATCCCAGGTTACAATGCTTTCTCTCAGATCCCCACGTAATAATGGTCTCAGTTTGCCCAGGGCACAGTAGTCTCAGAACATCAAGGTAACAATGTCATTGATAGCCATGCTACAGTGCTTTTAGATTCCCCAGGTAATAACTGCTTCATATTCAATATATCAATTTTCTAAGACACCCCTAAGTTATATTTCAGAATTCCAAGTTAGTGATCTTGTATCCCCATGGCCCAATGGTCTCAAATCACAGATGTAATAATGGTCTCAGATCACATAGGTAATGTCTTCATAACCAAGATAATAATGCTTTTAGATTACCAGTTTATAATGCTCTCAAATTCCCAGGCAACAATGCATAGATATGTCAAGTAACAGTATTGATCCTCCAGTTTACAATGATTTCAGTTCCCCAGGTAACAGTGATCTCAGTCCCCAGGTAACGATGGCCTCAAATCCCCAGTTAGCAGTGACCTCAAATTCCCAGGTAGTAGTGGCCTCAAATCCCCAGATAACAGTGGTCTCAGGTCTATGAAAACAATGGTCTTGGATCACCAAAGTAAGAATAGTTTTACATCCTCCAAGTTATAAAGTTCTCATTTCCCCCAAGTTACAATGTTTAGATCTTCCAGGTGACAATTGTCTTTATACCTCAGGTAATAATGTTTTAAGACACTCAGATTACAATACTCTCAAATCCCAAGGTAACAATGGTCTCATATCCTACAGATAACAATGCTCCCAGATTCGCAGATACAATGATATTGATCCCCTAGGTTTCAATTGTCTCAGATTCTCTGGGTAGCAATAGTCTTAATTACCAGGTAACAACCTCATATACCCCAGGTTACAATGCTATCTGGTCTGCCAGTTAAAAATAATTTTGATTCCCCCAGGTTGCAATGTTACCAAATCCTCCATCTGCTAATAGTGTCAGATTTCCAGGAAATAGAACTGTCTTCATATTCCAGGTAACTGGTCTCAGATCACTCACGCTATAACACTCTTATATTTACAGGTAACAACTGCCTTAGACATCCCAGGCAGCAATGCTTTTAAATCTGTCAGGGAGCAGTATTGTAATTCCATAGTTTAAAATGTTCTTAGATTCCCAGGTTAACAATGTTCTCCGATCCTCCTGGTTATGATGATCTCATATGCCTCAGATAACAGTGATCTTGATCCTCCACCTTACAGCATTCTCAGATCCAATAGGCAACAGTGTTCTCAGATCAATCAGTTAGCTATGGTCCTGGTCCTCCTGGTTAGAGTGTCCTCAGATCCTTCAGGTGACAATGGTGCCAGATTCTCCAAACGACAAGCTCTTCAATTAATATTTAACAGTGCCTCCTATTCTCCAGGTAATAAGTCTCAGGTGCCCCACATATCTGCCAGGGAACAATGGTCTCGATCTCCCAGGTAACAAAGCTCTCAAGTTCACAGGAAACAAGAGTTTCATTTCACCCAGGTATTCTCGGATATTCCAAGACTCCAAGTACCTATGTTCTCTTATCTGCCACGGAACAATAGTCTTGATGCCTTGAGCTCCAGTATTCTCAGATCCTTCAGTGACAATATTCTTAGATGCCCCTGGCAATGGTCTTGATTCCACAGGTAACAAGGCTCTCAGATCTCTCAGATCACTCAGATTTCTCAGATCTCTCAGGTTACCATGTTCGCAGATCTCACAAGAAACAATGGCTTTAATAAAATTGGAGAAAATGCTTTCAAATGCCCAAGGTAACTATGGTCTTGATAAACCAGGCTACACTGTTCTTAGCTCAGTAACACTGGCTTACAATGGTCTCGATGGTCTCAATGTCCCAGGTAAGAATGGTCTTAATCCTCAGAGTTACTGTGTTCTCAAATCATTACCTTCAGATCCTCCAGATAACACTGCTCTCAGATGTTCTAGGTTACAATGTTCTCAGGTTTCCTAGGTTACAACAATCTCTGATCTCTCAGGTAACAATGGTCTTGATCCCTCAGGTTACATACAATATGTTCAGGCCATTCAGGTAACAATGATCTGGCTTCCTTAGGTAACAATGTTCTCTGATTGCTCAATGTAATAATGTTGTCATGCCCTAGGTAACAAAGTTCTTGATTCTTTACATAACAATGTTCTTAGATATCCTAGAAAACAATGCTATTCCATGACCTAGGTAACAACTGTCTTGATCCCCAGATTACAATGTTCTCAAATGTCCTAGGTAACAATGGCCTTGATTTCCTAAGGAACAATGCTTTCATATCAGCCAGGTAAGAATGGTCTTGGTCCGCACAGGTTACGGTGCTGTCAGATCACAGGAAACAATGCCCTTAATTCACTGAGGTAACAATATTCTTTATCCCACAAGTTACAAGTTCTCAGATTAGCCAGGTAACAATGGTTCTTATATTCTCAGATCACAGTGTTCTCAGATTAGTAACAATGGTTTTGATCCCTTCCAGGCAACAATGTTTTCAACTAGGGAACAATGGTTTTGATCCCTGGAGGTGACAATGGTCTTTATCCACCCAGGTTACAATTCTTATATAAAGTATCAATAATGTTGATCCCTCAAGATTACAATGTTTTCAGATGAGTCAAGTAACAATGGTATTTATCCCCTAAGGTTACAATGTACTCATATCAGGTAACAATGTTCATTCCTACAAGGCTATTATAGTCTTAGATTACAGAGATAACAATGATCTAGATTCTCTCAGGTCACAATGCTTTCTGATCAGTGAGGAAACAGTATTCTTGATCCCCCAAAGTTACAATATCAGATGACTCATGTACTAATGGTCTGTATCCCGCAGGCGACAATGCTTTCTATCAGTAAGGTAACAGTGGTCTTTATAACCCCTGGTTACAATGTTCTCAGATAATCAGGTAACAGTGTATAACCCCTGGTTACAATGTTCTCAGATAATCAGGTAACAGTGTATAACCCCTGGTTACAATGTTCTCAGATAATCAGGTAACAGTGGTCTTTATAACCCCTGGTTACAGTGTTCTCAGATAATCAGGTGACAGTGTATAACCCCTGGTTACAGTGTTCTCAGATAATCAGGTAACAGTGGTCTTTATCCCCCAGGGATACAATGTTTTTAGGTCAGGATAGTAACAAAAGTCTTGATCCTCCGAGTTTATGATGTTCTCAGATCACCCAGGAGTACAACATTCTCTTCCCGGATTACAAAGTTCTCAGATCAGTAGGGTAACAATTGTCTTAATTTCTCCTAGGTTTCAATGTTTTCAAATCAAGTAGCAATGGTTATGATTCCCTCCATGCTGCAAGATTTTCAAGTGACAATGTTCATGATCCCCTAAGCTTCCAGTGCTCCCAGATCAGTAAGATCTTGATTCCACAAGTCACAATGTTCTCAGATCAGTAAGGTAGCAATAGTCTTGATTCCCTCTAGGTTAAAATGTTTTCAAATAGGGTAACAATGTTCTTGATCCATCATTGTTACAATGTTCACAGATCAGGCAAGTAACAATGGTCTTTCTCCCCCAATCTTATAATTTTCTCATATCTGTAGGGTAACAAGATTCTTTATCTCCCCCTCCTCAGATTACACTGTTCTCAGATAAGTAAGGTAACAGTGGTCTTGATACCCCTAGGTTACAGTGTTCTATTATCAGTCACATAGCAATGATCTTGATTCCTCCAGTTTACAATGTTCTCAGATCTACGGGTAACAATATTATTTATCCCCATAAGTTACAATGTCCTCAGATCAGCTAGGTAACATTGATTTAGATTCCCTAAAGTTACAATATCCTTAGATCTGCCAGGTAACAATGGTCTTTTATTGCCACCTCTCCAAGGTTACAATATTCTGAGATCAGTCAGGAAACAACTGTCTTGATTCTCACATGTTACACTGTATTCAGATCATTCAAGTAACAAGAGTCTTGTTCCCTGAGTTTACAATGTTTTCATATCAGTCTAGAAATATTGGTCTTTAGCCATAAGGATACAATAATCTCAGACCAAACAGATAACAATGGTCTGGGTTCTGTAAATTTACAAGGACCTTAGATCAGACACACAACAGTGATCTTGATGCCTTCCGGGTTACAATGTTATGAAATCAGGTAACAATGGTCTTAATCCCCTCTGGGTTACAATGTTTTTAAAGTAGTAAGGTAAAAAATGTTCTCTCTCTCCATGAGTCAAAATCTTTTATCAGTAAGGAAAAATTGGTCGTCATCCCTTCCAGATGACAATGTTTTCCAATTGGGAAACAATGGTTGTGGTTCCCTTGAGGCAGCAATGTTTTCAAGTCAGGTAACAATGGATTTGATCTACTGGGGTTACAGTGACCTCAGATTAGTAATGGTGGTCTTGATTCTCCAAGGTTGCAATGTTCTTAGATCATCCAGATAATGATGGTCTTTGTGCCCAAGATTACACTGTTCTCAGGTCAGTCAGATAACAACGGTCTTGATCCTCCAGGGTTACAATGTTCTCACCCCCCCCCCAGTTAATAATATTCTCAGATCATAAGGTAACAGTGGTCTAGATTCCCATCCAAGTTACACTGTTTTCAAATTACACAACAATGGTCATTATCTATCAAGATTACAGTGTCCTCAAATCGGTCAGTAACAATGGGCTTGATCCCCTCAAGGTTACAATGTTTCCAGTCAGGTAAAAATGGTCTTAGTCCTCCAAGGATACAATGTTCTCAGATCACCCAGTTAATGGTTGGCTTTATCCTCCCAAATATCAATATTCTTAGATCATAAGGTAACTATGGTCTTGTTTTCCCTACAGTTAACAATATTTTCTAATCAGGTAAAAATGGTTATTATCCCCCAAGGTTACATTGTTCTCAGATCAGTAAGGTAACAATAGTCTTTTCCCTCAAAGTTACAGTATTTTCAAATCAGCGAGGTAAAAATGGTTTTGATCACCTCAGGTTATAATGTTTTCTGGCCAGTCGGTTAACAAAGGTTCATTCCCCAGGGCTACAATGTTCTCAGATCACCCCAGGTAACAATGGTGTTTGTCTCCCTCAGAATACAGTGTTCTCTCTCAGATCACCAAGTAATAACAGTCTTAATCTCCTGCCAGTCACAATGTTCTCAGATCAGGAAGGTTTAAGTGGTCTTGTTCTCCTCAGATCAGTCTGGAAAAATTAGTCTTGATTCTCCCAGGTTACAATATTTTCAGATTGTGCAGGTAACAATAGTCTTGAAGGACCCCAACTCGTTTTAGCCACAGTTATACCGTTTTACAAAGGTTCACAAATAACAAGCTCAGTTCAGGGCCTCCGGAATGCTGAACAAATAACAAGCTCAGGGCCTCCGGAATGCTGAACAAATAACAAGCTCAGTTCAGGGCCTCCGGAATGCTGAGCAAAGATACCTGGACAGCCTTATCTGGCTGCAGGACAGGGGATTTATGGACTAGTCTGAGTAGGAACAAAGACTTCAAGGGATGAAGAGAGGATTGCGAGGCCTGAGTCACGTATAAAGCGGGGCTCGTCACGAGTCAGGGCCTGTGCAATCAGACATCTGGTCGCCAGCCAGGGAAGGGGGACAGGATAAGGGGAACAGTAAATCGCTGAGTAGTCCCCTCATTGTTATTTAGGTTAAGAATTTACCACCCCGCATCTTGCTTCTGTAAACCTCGCTTTTGCTCTCCTATAAAAACCCCTCGCTCCAGCCGGACGGCGCGCAAGTCCTCCGAGAGACTTTGTCGCCCCAGGTACCTGTGTATCCAATAAACCTCTTGCTGTTTGCATCCGGCTGCGTGGTTTCGACTGATCTTTGGGCACGGGGTCTCTCCCGAAGGAAGACGCCCACGGGAGTCTTTCAGTCTTGATCCTCCAAGGTTGTAATGTTCTCAGATCATTCAGGTCTTTATTCCCACACATACCAATATTCTCTGATCGTGAAGTTACAATGATCTTGCTTCCCTTTCAGGTTACAATGCTTTCAATTCACATAAAAATGGCTATTACCCCCAGATTACAATGTGTTCAGATGAATCAGGTAACAGTGTTCTTTAACTCCACAAGTTACAATGTTCTTAGATCAGTTATTTAACAATGGTACGGATTCAACAAGGTTGCAATGTTCTCTGTTGAGTGGGATAACAATGGTCTTTTTACCCCAGGTTAAAATGTCTTCTAGTAAGTCAGTTAATAAATGCCTTTATCCCCCAAGGCTACAATGTTCTCAGATCATGCAGTAACAATTGTGTTTGCCCCCCTCAGAGTACAAAGTTCTCAGATCATGCTGGTAACAATGTTTTTGATCCCTCAAGGCTACAATGCTTTCACATCAGCCAGGTAACAATGGCCTTGGTGTCCACAAATGAAGATGTTATCAGATAAGCCAAGTAACAATGGTCTTCCCCCTCCAAACTGCAATGTTCCTAGGTCTGTCAAGTACCAATTATCTGTCCCCCCAGTTTACAATGTCCTCAGATCAGAAAGGTGACAAGGATCTTAATGCACACAAGTCACAGTGTTCTCAGGTCCCTCAAATAACAATGGTCTTTATCCCTGCTAGTCATAATTTCCTCAAATCAGTCTGGAAATATTGGTCTTGATCCCCCATGTTACAAAGTTCACAGATCAGTCAGGTAACAACACTCTTAACTCCCTCAGGCTACAATGCTCTCAGATCAGTTAATAACAATGCTCTTCTTTCTCTCAGGCTACAAGGTTCTCAGTTTAGAGAGGTAACAATGTTCTTAATCCCCAAGGTTGCCATGCTCTCAGGTCAGTCAAGTGACAATGGCCTTGATCTGCACAAATTATATTTTCTCATATTATCTAGGTGTCAGTGGTCTTGATTCCCCAAGACTATAATATTCTCAGAACCCTCAGGTGACAGTCTCGTGCCTCAAGTGTCATTATTCTCAGATCAGAGAAGTAACAATGGCCTTGGTCTCCTGGGTTACAGTATTTTCAGATACCTCAGGTTAACTGGTCATGATCTTCCTGACTACAATGCTTTGGATCCTTCAGGTGATGATCCTCTCCAATTTGTAAGTAGTTGTGGAAATTATGCTTTGATTTCTGCCAGGGAACAATGGTCTTGATCCCCCAGGCTTACAACGATCTCAGATCCCTCGGGTAACAATGGTTTTGAACTCCTTCATAACAATGTTCAGATTCCACAAGCATCAATGATCTTGGCTCCCCAAGTAACAGTGGTTCTCTGTTCTGCCAGCTAAGAGATTCTCTGGATTTCACACAGCATCAGCTGTCAGCTCACTGGTAATCACCGGAGTTATCATATCTCCAAGTTTTCTCAGCTTTCTCTGGTAACAGCAATCCCATCTACCCTAGTGGCAGTCATAGCACCTCTCCTGGGTAACAGTGGCTCTCAATCTAACCAGTAACAATAGTTCTCTGGCTTCCCAAGCAGCCTCTATTTGCCAATGTCACAGTAGTTCCCACAGTACCAGGTAACAGCAACAGCGGCTCAGATTACCCATGCAACCAGGATCACAGGTCCCAAAGGCAGCATGGTCTCAATGATCCTATGTAATATTTTTCTCAGCCCATCCACTTAGCACTAGTCTCAACTCACTCAGATGACAGTGGGCACAGCTTTTCCAGGTAACAATGGTCTCTGTTCACTCACGCAACACTGAGCTCTAATCCTCCAAGAGACAGTGTTATCACCTCCCCTAACTAGCACCTGTCCCCTCCCCCATGTAATAGTTGTTCTCAGATCCTCCAGGAAACAGGCATTCTCTCCTCATCCGTGGATAGAGTTTCCCTGGTCTCCAGGTAGCAGCCATCCTCATCCGACCCAGGACCATTCTTCCCTGGTCTCCAGTTAACAGTGGTCCTCAGCTCACTGAAGAAACAGGAAGCTCTCCTTTCCCAGGTAGCTCTGATTATGAGCTCATCCAGGCAACAGTGGTCTCAGCTAACTCATATAACAAGGTCACAGTTCATCTAGGTCACATGATCTTAGCTCCTACAGATAAGAGTAGTCAGCTTCTGATCCCCAAGTACAGTGGTTCTCAGCTCTCCAGATAAGGGCTATCTGCACACCATGGTAACAGTGTTTCTTTTGTTCAGGGACCAGATGGTCTCAGTTCACCCCTTTAACTGTGATCCCAGATCCCCCAGATAACAGTGCTATGTACCATTCTTCTCACTTCTTGAGGTGACACTGTTCACCCCCCCTTCCCACTGACCACTACTCACTTGTCCCCCGAGTACCTAGTGTTCTTACACTGCACCTTCTGTCTGTGCTCCATCTCCCATGAGGAACAGTGTTCTCACTCCCCCAAGTAGACTGTTCTCACCCACCCCAGGTGCCACTGTTCTCACCCACCTCAGGTGCCACTGTTCTCACCCACCCCAGGTACCACTGTTCTCACCCACCCCAGGTACCACTGTTCTCACCCGCCCCAAGTACCACTGTTATCATCCCCTCCCAGGTACCACTGTTCTCACCTACCCCAGATACCACTGTTCTCACCCACCCCAGGTGCCACTGTTCTCACCTGCCCCAGGTACCACTGTTCTCACCTGCCCCAGGTACCAGCATCCTTACCTTCTAGATGCCAGAGTCCTCACCTCCACCAGATAACAGCGGTCCTCAGCTCCTCCAGATCATAGTTGTATCAGTTTCCCCAAGTAACAGTATGGTGAGCTCATGCAGACAACCATGTTCTTGGCTCCTCGGGGCAACAGTGGTCTCAGTACTCCAGCTAAGTTTTTACAGCTCAGTCAATCAACAGTGGTCACAGCTCACCAGATGTCAGGGGTTCTGGCTTCTTCCTGTGACAATGGCTCTCAGTGAGTTCTGAGCACATTTCCCAGCTTACCCTTGTAAGAGCAGTAGATGATCACTGGGCTGTTGCCATCTTAGTTTGCAGGTTATAGTGGTGTCAGCCCCTCCCAAGAACTGGGTTGGAGTGGGATGCAGACAGGAGCCGCTTAGGCAAAATTAAGCCTGACAGGACCTTGATGCTTCACCATGTAAAGTGTCACCGTTCTCACCCTCTGATTCTGTAACTCCACAGCGAAAAAGTCAAGTACCTTCTCAAGTGTGTGTGTTCTCCACTGTGCTATGGTCTGATGACAGCCTTGTTCTGCTGCACCCACAACCACTGGCCTGGTGACACCGATTCTTTCTTACTTGATTCACTAAGAAATTTGAAACTGTGCTTGAGGTCTTCCCTTCTCTGATTTGACTCCAATCTTTTCTTCTGTTAGTGTGAAATTGAGTGAAAATCACAATGCCTCCCTCTTGAGGTGGTACCGCCACCCCACCAGCTTCACCTGTGACACACCACTGTGAGAGAAAGCAGCTCCCCTGACTGCAATCCCAGGGCAGTGGGTTAGTTCTGCAGCTCATGGCTTCATGTTATGTCCTAGCTCTCCCAGCATCCTTTGCTCTAGGCTTCTTCTAGAACTCCAAGAGCTGTTCTTAATGATGCTTGCCATGATGGCCCCCAAACCTGATGCCATCCAACACTGGATTCCCAAACTGAGGCAGCTGTTGGAAAATGTTACAATTCTAACTCAAAGGAGTCCAAATTCTATTCAGTTGAGAGTTCTGGTCCTGCATCCAGGTTAGGGCCAGCCCTCCCTCCAGGTTAGGCAGCAGCACTACTATACTGCCCTGGCTTCACTATGCAGACTATCCTAGCATGCCATGCTCATAACTGTCAAGGGTGTGTCCAGTTAAAGAGTTCTCTGTCTGATACAACCAGGTTCTCCACATTAAGGCTGCTCAACCCCAAACTCCAGGTGCAGATGAAGAGGGAATTTACCCAATGGTCCTGTTGGGATGACCTTGAATTCCTGGCAAATTCCAGTCAACAGAGTCCCATGATCAACTTGAGCTGTTAACTTCAGGAACAAACAGCTACTACAACTGAGTCATTTCCTCAACTCGGTTTCCCACGAGCAGAGTCAAAGTACCCATCATTCAAGAAAAAGGGAGGCATGGAGTACAATGAAAGGTCCCGACCATCTGTGGGGTGCTAGGAATGATAGGATAAAAGGGGAGGTTATTGAGTCTACTTTAAACTAAAAGCAATTGTTGATTTTAAATATTTTACATTGTTATGAATTTTTGTGTATTGATATAAATTTAAAGTTATTTTTGCAATTATACAGATGCTTCTACTCTTGTTTAAGGTAGGGTAGCTGTGCAGCTCATTTAAAAATGTATGTAAAGTTCTAGTCCTTAAAGGATACTATACAAACAGTCTAGGGTAGTCACCTAAAATAATCAAACTTATAGTCATGTTAGGTATGATTTCAAGGTCAAATAGAGATATATTTTAGATAGATGGTTTTCAAACACTTCAAAGACCAGCAGAATATGGTATTTAAGATGTTTTAATAACATAAGGCATTTCGTGACACTTCTGCTCCTCACAGCATCAATTTACTTAAAGAAACGAATAATGGGCATTGAAGAACCTCCATATGGAGTTTGCTTTCAATGTGGCAAAACTATACATTTAGGTAAGAAACCATCCTTGCCAGTATGCTGTTTAAATTAGACAAGCAGCACTCAAAAGAAAGCGACTGCCAAACTTTGCCAAGACACGGTAGGAAAGTATTTCAAAAACAGTCTAGGCCCGTAGGCCAAAGATGGATGCCCCAACACTGAAGAGGAATCTTGGGTGACTGTCCATGCAGCCAAATATCTATCATTTTCATAGTTTTGGAAGTTGCTTGCTCTGTACTTCCTGTTTACTCAGGTAATATTATATCTTTCTTGGGTCTCTGATGGGGTTGAAGACTAGGCAGTTACAGTTATAGTTTTTTTAGTTTCCAAATTCAGAAAAGAAACTCACAAAAGAGGTGAAAATATACGGGGCTGGGAAACATAAAAGCCTAAGTTGTTTCTCTAAGAAAATGTTTTGAGGTCTAAAAAGATAGTTTTGGGTTGGTAATACAAGCTAGGATAGAAACTAAATTAAGTACAAAACTTTGGAGATAGAGTAGATAATGGAATATTTTCTCTGAATTTGTTAAATGCAAATGGGCTGGACATTGAGAATGTTACTCTTACCTGAACATCATTCTTATTGTGAATAGTTTTACTGTGTTAGAGTTAAACCCTTTCCTCTTTGTTTAAACAAAAAGGATGAAATGTTGTAGAATAATCTTTTTGTATAATGTGAAGATGTGTTTTTGCCAAGGCATCTTCTGATTGGTTTAATAAAGAGCTAAAGAGCCAATAGCTTGCCTGGGGGTATAGGCAGGGCTTTCAGGCAGAGATGACTCTGGGAAGAAGAGAGGCAGAGAAGTCAACCAGATGTGGAACAAGTCGAACACAGAGAATGGGGCAGAGGTAAAAACCACATGGTAGAACATAGATTAATAAAAATATAGATTAACTTATTTGGTATCTGACTGGCAGGCAGAGAAAGGCTTGTTACAAGGAGCTCAACAGGACAGGCTGGTCTATGGCACACGTTGAGAGTTGCTGATATTTGGTGACACTGAGGGACATGGACTTGGATGCAAGTTACTGAAGAGTCAAAGACCTAAGCCCCCGGGGCTGCACAAGCTGCAAAGGTGAAGCAGAGATCAGCAGGGGGGAAAGAAAGACTGAGATAAAGGAAAAGGGACCAAGCTTGTCCCTCGGTCACAGGCCCACCTCCACGTACCAGTGTTAATTTGCCCCACTATCCTGGGCTCTTAACCTCTCATCAGCCCCTCCTCCAAAAATCATCATCTTGAAGATCAAGTTCCAGCAAACACTTTGACAATATATTCGAACTGTAGCACATGGGATGCAAGTGTGCCTGCCCTGTGCCCTGGAAAACAAATGAATTTGATACTATCCACTTACAGAAACAAAACTCACCTTCAGAGGGGTGCTAGGGAATTCAGGCACCTGTACTGTATACTCTTGCTGACAGAGTCCTAGGCCTGTGACCCTGACCTGAACCCAAAGATAGCACTCCCCAATACTGTATTACCTTCTCATAACCTATACCTCAAAACCAGAGGGGGCTATAAAGCTTGAAAGACAGCTTTTCACAAGCTTTTCCAGAACCTTTTGAGCTCACTGAGGGAAGTTCAGACCCAACCCCTAGGGGTCCTTCCATGGACATAGGATTGGCTGAGATGCTCAGCTTGGCGGGGGGGGGGGGGGGGGGGGGCGGGGGGGCGGGGATGACCCGATGTGAGGAGCCTCTACAAGGACTGACAGGGCTGAACAGACCAAATGAAAGCTGAGACACAGTAACTTGTAGATAAATAGTGCATGCTGGGCTGCAGGAGGTGGAGGCACATTGCCACATACAGACAAATAGCCCAGGCTAAGACCACAGGAGGTAAAGGCACACTGCCAAATGTCCCTCTCTTAGTCTAGTCTCTGTTACTGTTTTCAGTTTTAAGGAGGAAAACGGTGTCATATTCCAAGCCCACATCGTGTTCCTTTTTGGCAACAAAGGCCCAAGACTCTGAGTTCACTGTGTGGCAGCCCCTTACATGTTATAAAACACTTCACTCTGTGGAGTCATTAGCCATGCCATCTCATCACAATGACATGCAGTTGAGAGCCTACCAATATTCTAAATTCCTGGCACAGTTACCTCGACCAACAAGAACAGTGAGCGTTCTCCCAGCCTCTGGAAATGTCAAGTGCTCTTGTCAGCTTTACAGAAGAGGCACACGTGCCACTTCGCAAATTGCAGCAGCTGAGGCTCTTTGAGGGTGCACTGCACTCCCTGGAGAGGGGGCTCTGCCAGCAAGATCCCTCACAGCATGGAGTCTTGCAAAGCTCTTTCTTAGTTGCCTCTCTGAGGTGGCTATCTGGGGGTCCCTCTCTAGAGGCACGTATTTTTGCAACAAAAGGAATAGTTAGTAGGCTTCTAATTTTATTGGTGGGAATTCTTTCTGGACAATGCCAAGATGTTAACATGACTTGCAGTGGACAGATGTTGCCTCCACTGTCTATGCAAAGTTGGGGTAGGACAGGAAGAGAGTCAATCCTCTTAGGGTTTCTATAGCTATGAAGAGATACCATGACCTTGGCAACTCTTGTAAAGGCAAACATTTACTCAGGATGGCTCACTTACAGTTTCAGAGGTTCAGTCCACTGTCAACATGGCAGGGAGTATGGTAGCATCCAGCAGACATGGTGCTGGCTACATCTTGGTCAGAAGGCAACAGGAAGTGTCTGAGGCTAGGTGGTATTCTGAGTATAGGAAATTTCAGAGCCCACCACCTCAGTGACATGCTTCTTTCGACAAGGCCATACCCACTCTAACAGAGCCACCCCACCTCCTAGTGTCACCACTCCTATGAGATTATGGGGATCAATTATGTCTGAGTGCATGAGAACCATGTAGATAACCACTTCATGTGAACCCTGGATCACTTAAGTCAAGCGACCTGGAGTGGAACCCAGAGAGATAGGACCATTCTTATCAGGTGGGCACCCAGCCCTAAGTAGAGACAAACACCCCAGTGGAGGCCAGGGGTTATTCCACTGTAGCCTGACTCAAAATTTTGGTGGATTGTCTGAGCTGGGAGATAGATTACAACATTGTTTCCCCGGGGCTCTGGAATCCCCATGGGATGGTAAGAGACAACATGGCCCCTGAAGTTCTCTCCCTCAGTTATGGATCTATCAACAGATGACGAAGAACAGGACAGCAATATCGGTAGGACGCTGCTGAGTTCCCAAGGGAATCATATAAACCACTCTATAAATCGGGTGACAGACCCAACGACAGTAGCAGAGCCCTCTGGGCAGCTTCCTAAAGGTGAGAGACCAGGAGGTGACGAGAGTTATTGCGTCACAGGGAATGCTCCAGGGAGATGGGGAATGGACTTCAAGGAGCAGAGTGTCCTGGTCCTCCCTGCTGAACCAACACAAGGTACTTACATGCAGAAGCAAGCCCCAACTAACAGCTGTTGGTGCAAAGGAAGCACGCCAGCAGGCCAGCATTAGGAGCAACCATATTCTCTAGTATCCTGCTGGCCCTGCCCTATACGAATGTCTCCCTCATCAGAGATTGCTCCATCACATGCTGGGATCTCTCCACCAAAGAAGGGTGACCAGGAGAATACATGACTGAGGTTCTCAGTCCCCTGCTATCTAATTCTGAGCTAGAATCACAGAGGCCACCAGAGCGTCCCCAATAGGTGGGCTTCTCCACTACCACAGACCTAATACTAGCGCTTCCTGGATTTTCTTCTCATTCCTCCTGTCTCACTCGAGTGTCTGGATCACCATTACTCAAAATAAATAACTCACTGTTATAACTGTATCTCAGGCTCCCCTTAAGGCACCAACCAAGCATGGCATATGATTTTAGTTTAAAACTATTTCTCAACTGTTACTGTAAGCTACTTCTTGACGAATGGAGAACAGACAAGTGAACAGTTTGGAATGGCTGATTCTACACGCTGATCTATTTTCCATGATTAAAAAATAGAAGGGGAAATGAGCATGGGATAGACCCCAGTCAGGTGCAGTGATGGCGAGTGAGTCTACGGGTGAAGTTAAAACTGCAGTTCTCAGTTGCAGTAAGAAGGGCTGCTTTCTTTTAAAGGACAGGGCTGGGAGTAACCAGAACCAAGAAGCCACCAAGGAAGCAGAGTCAGTCATAAAGGAAGTCCGAACAGACAGGGCAAGGTAGCCAGTAGCTCCTAACAGCCATGGGAGGCCTCCGCTGGGTATTAGGTTATAGGAATAACATCACGATGGCTGTAGCAGAGCCATCTCCTCTGAACTGAACCATTCCCTCCCAGAGGGGGATAGAGAAGCTGCTGCAACCTTGCAGGTTCACAGGCTCGAGGAAACTTACAGGATTCACAAGGCCCCTCCCCAAGGCTACACAAGCAGTAAGTAACTGCTGGGGCAGGTAAGACGTTCAGGGGGCTCAGCCCCCAAAATAGGGAGAGAGTTACAGTCTGGGGAGGGCTCTTCAGTGATGCCACTGCCTCTGAGGCACCCGAACTCCTGCAAGCAACCCCCATAATATCACCGTTCACTAAGTGGGACGTGCTGGAGTCATTCTTGGCTCTGCCATCAGAATCTTATCTGGGTGACTAGACATTTGTTCATTGTCTCCCCAGAAAAAGTCCCATGTGTGAATAGCTTTGCCATTCTCACACAGGAAGTTACACTGTAAACTTTACACCTCCGAAGGGCAATTCAAGATGTCCCATGGATGCAAGGCGGTCCAGAAAACACAAAGGAGAGGATTTGCAATCCAGGAAAATAGCCCTTTAAAATGATGCCGGAAGCAAAAGGCAGGAGAAGGAAGGTGGATGGACTCAGCTTGACTTCTGCTCTGCTAAAATCTTAATAAGGCGATGAAAAGCAGGCTACAGACAAGAAAATTCTAACAAATTACAACCTCTAGCGAAAAACTGTATCTATGATATCTAAGGGATATCTAAGACACGGGCAGAAGACCAGAGGGTAAAATGTGATGCTCAGAGTCAGCCTCTAACATCACTGACACCCACCAGAGTGCCGAAGTGACCACTCAGGAAGCCCACAAGAATGCAGGGAAACTAAGTCACTGCCAGCTGACGGAAGGGGAAAACACTTGCAGACTCACAAGAAAACCATGTGGCAGGTAAGTCATTATCAAGAACACAGCAGCCGAGCCCTTGGACATTTCCTCCACAGAAGTGAAACTCATCCACACAAAACTTTAATACAATGTTCCCAGCAGCTTTACCTGGAATTCAAAACTGGAACCAACCCAGCATGGCTATCAAGTGTGAACCAACAGTTAAGCAAAGCGTGGTGCCTCACACCAGGCTATCTCAGCCAGCAACACAAAGGGTGGTGCCGACCCAGGGTCAATCTCCAGGAAGCCGCACGGGCAGGGAAAAGCCAGTCCCATGGGCGCCATGCTTGGAAGCATGCTTGGAATAACAAAATTCTGAAACAGCCTATATTCGTGGTTACTAGAGGTTAAAGTCTGAATCGGAGGGATTGATTACAAAGTGGCAACAGGGGGGTGTTTGTGACAATGGAGATATCCTGGCTTCAATGTTGAGGTGTTGCACTATGATTCAGCCAAATCTTGCATTACAGGAAACTGGGTAAAAGGTATATGAGCCCTCTGTGTGTTATTTCTCATAATTGTAAGTGGATCATTAATTATCTACTACTTAAAACATCTGGGCTAGGGAGAGAACCAGCTCAGTCAGTACTTTCCACACAAACTGGAGGACCCGTCTTTGATCCTCTGAGTATACATATAAAACGCCAGGCATGTTGTGCTGGCCGGCCAGCCTAAGCTTACTTGGCAAGTAGTCTTTGAAGAATGCCACTTGAGACTGACTTCTGATCTCCACATGAATGTGTGTATGTGTACACAGGTAGACATGCACATAGACACACATGCACACCATCGAAACCTCTAATTCTTTAAATAGAACAAAATTTACCCAAAATAATAAAGTTGAGAAATTTTAATATAATCAATCTTATGAAGTAAATGCTTTTTAAGGATTTGTTTCTCTTATTTTTAAACTGTGGGTCTTTGTGTGAGTGTGTACATGAGTGCAAGTTCCCTCAGAGTCCAAAAGAGGCGCTGAGACACCCGAAATTCAATTCCAAATGCTAAGGGAGAGAGAAGGGAATGTGACATTAGTTTTTGTCAATTTGTCACAACCTAGAATCACCCGAGAAACGTATCTAGTTAGGGTTAGCTATGTAGGTATGGTGGGACGGGGGCTGTCTTGACTGCTAATTGAGGTCACAATATATGTCCACTGTGACACCACTACCTGGCTTGGGGTCCTGAATAGTGGAAGAGCAGAAAAAGCTAGCTGAGGACAAGCAAGCAGCCAGCAAGGATCCACTCGTGTCTCCACTCTTGTCTGCGCCTACAATGTGACTAGTTGTTGAGTTCCTGCCTTGTCCCCTAACTGGGATCTGGAAGTGCAAGCCAAACCAACCGTTCTCTCCCCTAAGGTGCTTTTGGTCAGGCTATTTAATTACAGCAACAGGAGTGAAAACAGATCAGCAGACACATCAGTTAAAGCTAAAGAGCCAATCCAACAAGGGACTGCGCCGCATTCCTGAATGTGTGTCAAACCTTAAAGCCCAGGCAGCCAACAGCCACCAGAAGCTTATGTGCTTCTACTTAAGATACCCTGCTTAGGTAGAACTTCTCAGACAAGCCTTCCAGACACAGGCACTTCTAGGGGCTCTGCCCCTATCCCAAAATGTTCCCAACTGCACTCTCTGCTCCTTCTTACCTAAAACCTAGACCTTTTTGGCCAAGAAATTTGTTTTATGGCCTGTGTATATGGTTAAATATACAAAATATACATCTGCTGATAATAAATCATTAAAAATAATTTATGTAGACAGAATTTGAGATTCAACCCAAAAAACCAGAAGAGCAAAGCAGCCAAGTCACTAGAGAAGTCTTACTTCTATCAAGACTGGGTGACCACAGACTAAGCAGACTAAGTCTCTCTCTCTCCTCCAATTTTATATTCCCTCTAGTGCTGGAATTAATCCCTAGTACCGGGATTAAAGGAGTGTACCTCCCTAGTACTGGGATTAAAGGTGTAGACCGCCACCACCTAGATTTTTTTCTGCATTGACCTTGTGTAGCCCAGGGTGGCCTTGAACTCACAGAGATCTGTCTGCCTCTGTCTCCCAAACCCTAGGACTAAAGGTGTGTGCCACCATTGCCTGACCTCTAATGGTTTTAGCTTTGCTTTGTCTCTGGTCTCTAGGTAAGATTTACTTATCAAATTACAATTAATAGACCACTACAAATTTAAAACAATTTTGTATACATGTAAATTTTGACCTATCCAACCACAGGCTTGTGCCCCTTTCACAGTGCCAGGCATGGGTTCCATCTCATGTGTCGAGCCTTAGAATCAACCAGAGAGTGGATGGTTACTTGAATGGCATCCATGCCACTATTGCAGCTGTGGGCATATCTTGTCAGGCTAGTCCTTTGCAACAGGGTTCATAAGTAGGAGAAGTGTAAGATCGCTGCTTTTCTCCTCCAGGGGCACGTACATAACACCTCCCGATGCCAGGAGAGCGACCCAATAAGGATGAAGGCTCCAGCAGAACACCGGTGTGAGTTCTTTTCTGTGACTTGTGTATGTGGCATCTTCAGCAGGACAGTCTAATAGCCAAATCTGAAGTGCAATCAGAAATGTAAGCAATGTCCTATAGTGGTTGAGGGTCTGTAGGACCCCACTGCTGACAGAGTTTTCGCAGTCTCTGAGCTCAGTCATGTGACCCAACTGTGTGGCTATCCCCAGAGTTTAAGAATTTGGAGTCTGGAGAACGGTTCTAGCATCTGTCAAACGACCTGGTGGCACTAGTTTCAGTTCTCCCCTGCCTTGAATTCATTTCATTCTGGACATTTCAGTACAGAATTGTGCCGTGTCCTACAGCACCTAACATCCATGAGCCCCTCCACTGAGGTGTACACACACCCCTGCTTCAGATGAAGGCATCTTCTTAATCATAGTCATAGATTCTCAAGGAAGATGAACATGTGCTGCCCCTTCCCAGGATGACTTAAAGTCCATGGTCCCATTTCCTCTCTGCCTTTAGCAAGTGTTTAGACCCTGGAAGGAGAACTGGAAGAAGTTAGAGTTTCTTTCCTGCCCTGGGGGAGGAAGGCTAGGTAGGCGAGAGGTATGTCCCGGTGAATCTTGCTAATTCTCCAGCAACACTTCTGGCACAGTATGTACAAATGGAAATCCTGATCCAGGTGACACCACCCGAGGCAAGTCAACAGAAGGGAGGTGGCGGCTACACACATTCAGGACACACAGCGTTCTGCTAAGAGCTGGAGGAAGAACAGAATCTCAGCTGAGAAGAAAAGCCAGCCAACAGGAGAAACAGGGAAGGCAACTCCCTAGGAACCTAAAGGCGGGGAAGTGATCAGAAATGCTCTCCACCCCTTCAGAGAATCTCAGCTGCTCACTCCCTAAGTGGAAATAAAAGCCCTTGAGAGGCAGTGATTTGCTTTGGAAAAACATCCATTTAAAATGTCTTGAGATTATTGACTCTATCATTAGACCTTGGCAGTGGCCTCGTGTGTGTTTGCATGAGAAAAGGTTCCTGGTTTAGGGGGGTAAAATAAGAGTCCACGAATAATGTGCTCAAAATACAAACCTAAATGAGAAGTTGACAGTCTGTGAATAAGAATGATCTTCCATCCATTCTGGGGCCTGCATGTTCTCATATCCCTCTATCCTCCCTCCTTCCCTGTCTCTTTCCTTCCCCTCCCTCAGCTGGGCAGCCAGCCAGATGATTCATAGTATATTCTGGCTATATTCAGCTCAAAAGTCATCTCAGCATTGCAGGATCAAAGTTCCATCAACTAACAGGCACTGGGGAATTGACAAGCCACTAAAATTAGGACATCGCAATAGCAGCGGCTTTGACTGATGGAGTGAAATTTAGCCTCTGGTTCACTATTTAAAGATTGGTGACAGCACCCTTTTCTGTAGCCACAGCAAGTCCACAACCAAGTATCCGGGTCTAATTAAGTGCTTAATCATCCCTGGCCCACTGCTGACTGTGGCAAATGGACAGACTCCGAAGAAGTCGGGCCTCCATTCCCACACCCAGTCTCTCCAGGCCCACTGGCCCCTCCAGGCACATTCTGTGAAGCTATTTTAATCACTTTTACAAGCATTCCTCCAACCAAACAGTTCAGTCTCCAAATCCTGACCCAGCTCAAAGGTTTCCAAATTCATCATTGACTTAATTAAAACAAACAGCTCCTAACTGCCAAACCAATTCGTCAACTGGCCTACTGGCCTCTTTTCTTTTTCTGGCTCCTTCAGGTTTAGATGCACTCCTCCTCATGCATGGCATGTGTCCTCGTCACGCATGGCAGGTGTCCTCATGCACAACAGGTGTCCTCCTCATGCATGGCAGGTGTCCTCCTCATGCATGGCAGGTGTCCTCCTCATGCATGGCAGGTGTCCTCCTCACACATGGCAGGTGTCCTCCTCATGCATGGCAGGTGTCCTCCTCACACATGGCAGGTGTCCTCCTCATGCATGGCAGGTGTCCTCCTCACGCATGGCAGGTGTCCTCCCCATGAATGGCAGGTGTCCTCCTCACGCTGGCAGGTGTCCTCCCCACCCATGGCAGGTGTCCTCCTCCTTAGGTGTACCTTTTCTTTGTGACCACTGTCACCTCCAAAACAGAGACACACTGGCCTCTGGATGGACATAGTGGGAGCCCAAGATGATCACCATGCCTGTGAGGGCCAAACAGTCTTGACAGGCCACGATACCCCGTGCAGAGAACACTTCAGGAAGTTGGTCAGCAGCTGCCCTGTCAACTTTGGACCCACCCCACCCTTGCTATCAATCCTCAGGCCTAAGGACAATTATTTCAAAACAGCTTGCATAACCTTCCTCCGCTTTCCTCTGAAACTGGCTGTCTCTGCCTCCCCGACTATGGCTGTGTAGCACCCTAGCACCTAATCCCAGACATCTATCTGCTGCACCTCTGTTGTTCCTTAGGTGGCCTGTTTTTTGATGGGTTAATTTGGTTTAGGGTGGTTGCAGCTCAGGCTCTGGCCTATATGGCCAGCAATTACCAATTCTGCTTTCATGATCTCTTGGGCCAGGCTGCAACTTCAAAAAGCCCTGAAGGCTCAGCTTGAGCTGCCCAGACAGAGACAAGATGAGCGACAGTACA
This sequence comes from Myodes glareolus, assembly GCF_982192425.1. Classification (NCBI taxonomy): domain Eukaryota; kingdom Metazoa; phylum Chordata; class Mammalia; order Rodentia; family Cricetidae; genus Myodes; species Myodes glareolus. The sequence goes on from NC_142039.1 coordinate 68,227,487, forward strand.
GACAGGGTGTCAGACGCCATGGCCACCTGCACTTACAGTCCTGAGAAAGGACTGGAGTGCAATCTTGCACCCCCGGAAAAGAAAGTAGAGGAAGAAAAGGAAACTGGGGTGAGAGGTCTAGCCCACTCAAGGGACACCATGGTAAGTGCACCCTACACCAGACACAAGAAGGCCTTGGTGGGCAAAGGAGGAGACAGGAGAAGCTGGGCATGAGCTGGGGTTAGAATAGAAGCCAAGGTGACCTTGGAATGCAAGCCAGCTGCTGCTGGTACTCCCCCTGGTTCTAAGAAAGGGACTGGATTAGATTTCCTATTGCTGTGCTGATACACCGTGACCAAAAGTGACTTGGGGAGAGAAAGGTTTCATAGTTCATCATCAAAGGAGGTCAGGACAGAAACTCAACAAGACAGGAACCTGGACGCAGAAGCTGATGGAGAGGCCATGGAGTGCTGCTCACTGGCTTGTTCCCCACGACACACTCGGCCTACTTCCTTATAAAACCCAGGATCACCAGCCCAGGGTGATGCCACTCACAATGGGGTGGACCTTCCCACACCAATCACTAATTAGGAAAAGTCCAACAGGCTTGTCTACAGCCTGATCTTATGGAGGCATTTTCTTAGCTGCGACTCCCTCCTCGTGGATGACTTTAGCTTGTGTCAAGTTGACATGTTCTTGGTAATTACATAACTGCAGTTGGCCCCGTGTCTCCGTGTTCAACTGACCCCAAGCTGACAATACTCAGAGAAGACTTTGCCACTGGATGGGCTTTACAGAGACATTTTACTTGTCATTATTCAAACAATTCAAGCTAACAAGTGCACGGGTTATGCCTTGCTCATATATAGTCATCTAAAGACGACTAAAGCGTGAAAGGGTGCAGAGGTGATGCTTAAATACAATGGCAGCTTTTGCAGATTTTCGAATTAATTCAATGTGCAAACGCATAGGGTGAAGTGTGGTAATTGGGGCATATGTGTGGTATAGCAGAATCAGGGTGATGCACATCTGTATCTCTAAGCATTTTTTATAAACACTGACAACTGTGTTTTGGGGGCTCATGGTGACGTTTAAGATGTGTACACATGGCACACACTTCCTGCCAGTCATTGACACCTCCGTCTCCTCACTGCCTTCACAGCTTCTGTGCTCTCTTCTCCGAGTCACTCATAAATTATCCTACTTATCAGTCATTTCATAAAGTGACGCTTGCAGCCATCCTCAAACGAGCATTTGCACTGTGCTCTATATACATGCCATCCCCACACACTTATTCTGCGCCTGCGTGTCTCCTGCACAGCCCACCCAGTGTCCGTGTCCATCCCTCCTGTTTGGCTCTGGTCACCTCTTGGTGCTTGTCCTGCAGGACTCCTGCAGCATCTGAGTGACGAGCCGTGAGTCTGTTGGCGTTTTCTTCCTCCTTATAAGCTGGCCTCCCATCTCCATATCTTGTTTCTAGGTCTTTCCTTTGGCAGCTTTGTTCTCAGCAGCTATGACAAGAAATCTTGTCAGCAGCAGTTCACAGAACCAAGTGCTTGAGTTTTGGAGCCTCAGGCTCAACCATGTGCATATTCTCCACCTGCCTTTTACTGCTGCCTGGCTCTTCTGTGGGCAACTTCCTGATTATTTATAGCCTGTATTTGAGGCACTGCTTCATGGTGAAAGAACTTCCAGGTGAGACGTTTTGAGAGGAAAGGACAAGCTAGGTGCACACGGAAAGGGAACGAGGGCCTTTTTGCCCAGCACTTCACTCTGGGCTCTGCCTCTGCTTGGAAGTGCGGGGATTTTCAGGCTCCAACACAGTCTGCTGGGCCCCAGTCCTTGACAAGACATCATCAGAGCTGTGCGTGCACCCACAATGCCTTCCACCTCACAAGGCACTCCACTTGCCCCAGAGATGGCAGTCAGCGTCCAAGCCCGGCTCCCATCTGAGGCACCTTGTTCGGTCTGGTCCTGGGAGGGCCTGAGCTCCAGCTGTAGCAAGAGGCTACGACTCGCAACCACCCAAAGTCTGCCTGGGTCACCTGCATTGGTGGCTCCTCTTTCAGCTGCATCCTTGAGAGGTGAGTGCATCCTTTCATCGTGGAAGATTGGGTCCTCATCACTGCACTACTGCTCCTGCTGTGACTTGTGTTTGTCCCTTAACTGATACACCAGGAGCCATACCTCTTTGCTTTTCAGGTCACCCAGTTTTCAGTGTCAAGTTATTTTTAAACATGTGTAATTGAAATGTAGTATGACCCAGGAAAGCACACATGTCTCACTCCATAGCCTGACAGATTTTGGCAAACAGAGTATGTTCATGAAACCAACATGTTGATTGAGACACAGACCCTTGCCAGCAGCCCCACGAGGCCCCTCCATCTGTTCCATCAGGAGCCCTTTAGATGGAAGATGCTTCATAAATTCCTGCATGATGGCATTTGTGCTCACTGTTGAATAGCGGAGAGCTCCGGAGCCGGTGCATGGGTGTGCGTCACAGCACAACAGCAAGCCCAAGGTGGGAGGAACCGGTTACGTGTCCCACTGTTGTGGTAAAATGCCTGGCAGAAGCCATTTAAGGAAGGGTGGCTTGAGGAAGAGCCCATCATGGAGTGAGGAGCACGGCAGCAGGAGCTTGAGGAAGGAAGCTGATCGCATTGCTTCTACAGCCGGGAAGCAGAGAGCAATGGACGATAAAGCTGGCTTTCTCATTTTGATTCAGTCCAGGACCCAGCCCGTGGGATGGCAGCATCCGCATCCTGAGAAGGGCTTCTCAGTTAAACATCTCTAGAAATTCCCTCAAACACATGCTCAGAGCTGTGTCTGCTTGGGAAGTCCAAACACAGGCAGGGAGGATTAATCATTACACAGTTTAGGAGACCTACGGAGTTCAGAAATGGCGCCCAAATGGATCTGGGAGCTTGCTCTGTCATCCAAAGCGTCCGCTGCAGTGGAACAGATCGTGGGCTATCGGCTTCTTAATGCAATTCAGAACACTCTGTATGTAAAATGGTTTACAATCAGGGCCCAGGCTTTTCCACAAAAGTGGGTCAGATTTCCCCTACCCAGCCCGTGAGTAGTGAGCCATAAACACACACAGTACATTATGTTTCATCAGTGGTATTAAAATAAACAGAACCAAGGCCTCAGTATGACACTGCTCTCCTTCAGAATGCCTGCTGCTGCAGTGTGAATTCTTGGTGACCCCCTCCCAGAAGCCCACAGGATAGTCGACAACCTTTGGCATGACTAGGAGGTGATGAGACCTCCAAGACGAGAAGCCTGGAGGAGGCAAGTTAGGCTACTGGGTCATGCCATGCTCAGCACAGGACCCCAGTCCCCCCACCCCTTTCTGTTCCTTGGCTGCTGTGAAGTGAACATCTCCTCTGTCACTTGTTTCCTCTCCCGACACCATGGACTGGAACCCCTGGGACCGTGAGCCAGATAGACCTCCATCTTTATAAGTTGACTATCTCAATGTGTTATCACAATGACCGGAAGTCAAGGAACACATCCACTACCAACCAGAAGACTTCTGTACAAATCAGAGGCTGTCTGTGTTGCGGGTGTAGAAAAAAAAAATCTACCTTAGAGACTAACAAAAGCAGTGCCCAGAGGCAGGAAAGGTACCTGGGGTGTGGGCAGGCAAAGGGACAGAGCACACACTGGGTCATCTTAGAACCTCTAAAGCATTTGCCGTCTGCGCACATGTTGCTGTCTGTGGAAAACAGAGATTTAAATGAAGAAGTGTTTAGGGATAATGGGTAGATGGTGGGTGGGCAGAAGGACAAAGGGCTGAGTGAGTGGATGCATGAGTCTCCACCCATCTGTCCATCCGTCTGTCCATCTATCCATCCATCCATCCGTCCATCCATCCATCCGTCTATCCATCCAGATGCACATTCACCCACCTGTCCATCTGTCCACTGTAGACTCTACACAGTTTTTTGTGCAAGTTTGAAAGTCAGGTAAGATATTGGTGAGAACACGCATGGCCAGGCCGTTCAGTGTGGCTGAGGTTGTGTAAGACCCGGTCAGCCCTTGCATTTCCTGAAACATGACGCAGCACTATGTGCTTGGAAGCTTCCAGACTCTTCCAGTGCTTCTGGACAAAGACTGTGGTGGCCTTGTTACCCTGCTATGATGCTGAAACCGGACTAACACCTCCTTTCAGGCTGCATCGGGATGCCCTATTCTAACTTCCTTCCACCCTCCCCCTAATGTTATGCAAGAAACTGTGGGCCATTATTTTAAGAGAAATAAGCCAGACCCTATAAAAAGGACAAGGAACAGAGATCACTTCACTTGTGATGAAAATTCAAGCCCGTGCCTTCACCTCCCCGCACTGCCAGGGAACGTAGGGGCTATCCCTCCAAAACCACCTTGCTCCAGCTATTCAGGGCTGCTCCAGGGGAAGCCACAGGAGGGCATGATTTTGAAAGATCTCCCAGGAAAGAAGGGAAAGACAGGGAGAAAGAAAGGCAGGGAAACCTGGGAGGTGAGGTGGATGAAGCAGCTGCCATGGAGCCCCATCTAGAGGGTGGCCAGTCAGAGGGCTGCAAATTACCCTGTCCTGGCTACCCTCTCAGTGTCATGCCCGGCAACCTGGTGGGTGAAAGCATCAGCAAGAATGGGGGTGGGGCATAAACAGGATGCACAGGCTGCCAGTCAAATGCAGATGATTCCCATGATGGCTTACGAGGGAACTCTGGGGCAAGACAGGATCTGTGAAGATGGGAAAGACTGCAACACATTCAGTCCTGACTGAAGAAAGAGAGACAGAGACAGATAAATGGAGGGAGGGAGGGACAAAGGAATGGAGGGAGGGAGAGCAGGCAGAGGCCATGCCCACAAGAGACAAAACAATTCATGGTACGAAGTCAGGGGGATGGGCAATGCTGGGGCCCAGAAGCCAGGAGAGATGAGAAGAAGAGACAAGCATCTAAAAATGCTGGCCAAGAGTGACCTTCCCATGCAAACAAACATTTGCTCACCTGGACAGATAGGGCAGTGACAAACACAAAGAGACCACGCCCCTCAAGGGCAGCTTGATGAGCCAATGTGTCTAACAGGGGCTACTTACAGGACCAGGAATGCAGGCAACTAACTCATGAGCAGCTACATCACCGAAGAAAAGCTCTCTCTCCCAGCAACTGTTAACTGCAGGACAATTCTAAGGGGGCGGGGCCTCTTAGGCCCCTCCCCTAGTAACTGTTAACTGTCTATAAATCCTTGGGGGGGGAAGGCCCCATGAGCCCTCACTCCTCTCCATAAGTGGACATTAATGGGCCCAATCTCTACATATGATCACAGCTGTTTAGAATTTAAGAGGTCAACACTGCCATCCTCAGCAGACATGGCCTTCCAGCCATCAGAATTGAGCCAAGAGTCCCGTTTGTTACTAATGATCCATTCTTGGGCACATACCAGACTTGGAAGATTTTGTTACCTGACCCACAGACCGTGTATGGGGCCTTGAGCAGGGCCCTGAATATGACTCTGACTCCAGAGTATGGTAAGATTGTCACTGAGTCAGCTAACGTGAAGTTGGAACCTCAGCTTCCAGGGGCCTCGTTCTCAGCAGAACCCAGGTTCTGTGCAGGGAGGGCTCTGCCCCAGACAGGTACAGGACTTCTGTGGAGGCCTGTGGCCTTGTGACGCTGCAGTTCATGACCTGGACAATGTTCAAACAGCATCACAAACACAGTTCATTTCTTCTTATTTTAGATTCCTGAGAATTAGAGGGAAATGGATCCCAAAAGCCCCTGAGTCCCCTGTCAGGAGAGACCCCAACTGGAAAATTTTTTTCCCTTTTCCACCTATAGTAGTAACACACAGACATGAGTCTGTTAAGGCCTGCCCCACACCTTCATGAGGAAATAGTTTCTTATCTTGGGCGTGTACTTGCTTATGTTACTATGACAAACTACCCGAGGCTGGGTAGCTAATGAAGGAAAAATGCTCCTTTGGCTCCTAAGTCCAGTGACCAGAGGGCCCCAATAACACAGTTGCAGGGTCCTGGAGAAGGTCCCCATAACTTTATTACAATAAGGAAGAGAAGTGAGAAGGGACCTGGGCACATGCAGGAGGGGAAATACATGAAAGGTATAGGGTGGCCTTGTTTTGTAACAACCCAGGTTCATGAAAAACACTGACAGACCCAGCCACTCAGTGAGACCAACTCAACTCACTGTGTCTGCTTACAGGTCCCACTGGCTCTCAGAACTACCTCACAGGCTGTCGGGCTTCTAGAACATGGAAGACAAGCATAGCAACCAGTTTCACTGGGGTGCCCTGCACTCCGCCATGCTCCCTCCCCTGCCATGTTTCTCCAACCAACAACAAATACACTAACATCCCCCAGCCTAAAACTTTAGCTCCTTTATACCTGCAAATGGTGCAGCCTTCACCTTTCATCAAGGAAACCTCTCTGCAACAGACAGAGACCGGCACAGGAAACCACAGCCAATCGAAAGGCAGAAAACCACAGCCAATTGAAATGTAGAAAATCACAGCCAATCGAAAGGCAGAGTAATGAAGCCTAGTCCCAGTGGATACATCTACAACATAACTACAGCACGAATAATAAAAACCTAGAGACAGATATTGAGGTTTAAGTTGAAGATCAGAAAAGCAAAACAGTCAGCCACTAGAGAAGTCTTACCTCTACCAGGGCTGGGTGATTGCAAACTGAGCCGGCTAAGCGGACTAAGCAGTCTACACAGACTAAGCAGTTCTCTTCCCCCATTTTATATTCCCTCTAGTGCTGGGATTAAAGCTGTGTGACTCCCTAGTGCTGGGATTATCGGGCTCTTGGATGCCTGGCAGCAGACTCTGCAGTTCCAGATTCTGTGGTTCTGAGCTCCATGGTACCAGGTTCTGGAAACAAGGCCCTGTGGTAATAGGCTGTGTGCTAGCTCTGCAATACCAGGCTCTTGCACTTAACCCTCTCAGTACCAGGCTCTGTGGTAACAAGGTCTGTTTAACAGATGCTGGGATCCAGGATCTGAGGTACCAGGGTCTGCAATACCAGGCTGTACGTACCTAGTGCTATATGGTATTATACTCTACTATATCCTGCTCTGTGGTACCTGGGCATCAGATAAGAGGTACCAGGCTCTTGTATTGATCTCTGTGATATCTGGCTCTTTGTCATAGGCTTTGGGGTATCAGACTCTGTGGTACCAGGTTCTGAGGTGTCAGAGTAGATTATCAAACTCTACACTACCGTACTCCTGGGCATCAGATCCTGTGCCCTGTAGTACACCATACCAGGCTCTGGAATACCCGTCTTGTGGTATAAGGTCTAGGGTACTGTGTACTGGTAGACCAGTCTTTTGTACAATGCTCTGGGGTTCAGAGGCACCAGGCTATAGAGCACCAGGCTTTGGGGTACACACCTCTGGGGTATGCAACTCTGGTGTAGCCACCTCTAAATATGAGCCTTTAATAGCAAGCAGTTCAGTACCAGCTCTGGGATACAATACTGTAGAGTAACAGGCTGCGGGGTACTGGGCTCTGTGGCACATGGCTGCAGATGACCAGGCCTGGAAAACTGGGTCTGAGGGTCAGTGCTAGGAAACTCCAGTCAAACTTCTGTAAACACTTGCTCTGAAGAGCCTCAAGTTCAGTAGAATTGCCCCTTAAATGTCATTCTGATGCTGGACTCCCTGGGAATGGGGGAAACTGAAGCTCCCCATTCAGTTCGACAGCCTGAGCTTCCTGTATCACCTGGGATCACGGGCCAGGAAAGGTAACTGTGGGGTTCGGCTGAAGGGAACCCAAAGCCAAGGGCAGCTTGCAGATCAACCCTATCCCCTACTGAGAGATTAACCCCACCCCATCTGAAAGATCAGGGCCAAAGGTAAAGGAAGAGGGGGCTTCCAGAGTTGTTCATCTAGAGCTCTGTGTTCATCCTGGTGGAGCCTGGCTCTCAGGGCACGGGGAAAGAAGTGTCCCTTGCTATCGCTATAACACAATACCCAAGACTGTAAGGCAGAGGCCCTCAACCTTGCCAGCATGGTGACATTTTAATAGAGTCCCTCGTGCTGTGGTGATTCTGACTGTAAGATTATTTTCACTGCTACTTCATAACTGTAATTTTACTACTGTTATGACTGGTGATGTTAATATCTGGGGGGACAGAGGTTTGTCAGAGGGGTCACTACCCACAGGTTGATGTATGAACAACAGGAAATCATTACCATTCCTCATGCATCTGGAAACAGGAAGATTCGGGCACCGGCAGGCTCCAAGTTGGGCACATCTCCCTCTGCTTCCATGAGGTGCCTGAAACACTGTTCTCACTGGACAGGAGGCTGGAGGGAAAGCAGAGATGAGAGCAAAAACAAGCCGCTTCTTTTATAAGGGCCTCAATCCCCTACACTCGGGCTCTGCCTTTCAACCTAGTCACTAAAGGCTGTGCTTCTTTATTCTAATACTTGGGCCAGTACATCTCACTGTATGAATCTGGGGAAATGTCTGGACTGTAGCTCAGAAGGAATGTTCCAACTGGTCCTTCTCCTTTGTAGGCTGATCCTCGCCAGTGTATGTATCCAGAAAAGCCCCCGATGCAGCTGGGTGCTGAGTGCAACTTCAGAGGTAGATGATATGATGGAGCCATGGTTGGTACCATGATGAGGAGTAGCTCGAGCTCCCAAGAGCCAAGGTTGTGGGCTGTCCTGAGATGCAGGGAGAAAGCTGGAATCAGGGCTGCAGAAGGGTCCCAACAGGATGGATGGAGGATGCCTCTCCTGTACGTGGTATCCACCCTTCCTGCATACATCTTGCTATGCCTCCCTCCAAGCCATACTTGGGATGTGACCCTGCCTCCTGCTTTCTGTAGGAAAGATGGTTTCCCTCTGTGATGCTACCTACTGGCAACCCACCTATCTTAGGTGCTCAGATAGCTCAAACCAAAAAAAGTCTAGGCAAATACCAGTCTCCATACCCCATCACTTCCCTCTCCAGTCATCTGCATCCCTCCAACGCAGGCTAAAATGACAGCTATTTATTTATTGAGACCAGTGTCTAAGGGATCCCGGGGTTCAGAGGTCTATGGCTGCTGTCCTAACCTGGCACAGCTAGACCCCAGCTTCCCTTCTGCATAGGACACTGTCATAGCCAGCAAGCATGGATGGCTCTGGTTTGCAATGTCATGCCAAAGAGGGAGGCACAGGAATGGAGTGGGGCATGGTGCCAGCACCGTTGCTTCTAATTTAAAGCCTTATTTCTTATTCTATTTTGAGCTTCCCTCTGGATTTTAGGAATGTCGAGGCAAGCCTGGAGTAAAGCCTGGAGTACAGAATGGTCCCCAGGGCTGTAAGCGGGCAGTCTAAGGAGAGCAAATGGCTGTCCCAGGGAGCCAGCCTTGGGCCTTTGAACAGAAGCTCCCAGTGGTGAGGGTGGCTCCCGGTGACCTGCGCTGATTGGATGAAGGCTACAGAGAGCACCTTGGAGGCTTCCCAGCAGCCCTGGAAAGGCAGAGCCTAGTAAGCCTTTTAATAAGGTTAGGGTGACAGTAAGCACAGCAAGAAACAAAATGCATTCAGCACCGTGCGAGCACCGAACGACATGGGGTGGTCTCTCTGGGGGGACACGGTGACTTAGAATGCAGGTGCAGGAGTGATGAAGGGCCCCTTCCTGCTAGAGAAAGAGGGGAGAGGAGCCAAAAGGGCTGGTGTGGAGAAAGGGATGGCTTCAACATGGCTGGCGGAAGTCGAGGTTCATGTGATCTTGAGCAGAGCGCGCCAGGCAGCACCTTTGTACTCTGTCAGTTCACCGCTACAGCAAGTTCCACCGTGGCAGCCTGACCTTGGGCACGTGTCTTCCAACGGATTTTCCACACATGTAAAGATACTTTGCATGGTCTTTCTAAAATTCCCCAGGAGGCTCTAAAGTGTGTTTCTGCATTCTTTCTCTAGTCTTAGCTGTGGAGGGCGCGTTTCAAATTCCAGATTTCAGGGTTTGTGAGTTTAACTACCCCCACAGGAGGAAATCATCAAAGCAAAGTGGAATTGAACACCAACAACGTGTGAGTGTGCGTACACACATGTGAAAATCATTTTGCGTTTTCTTGGATTAAAGGCAAACAACGAAGGCCAACTTGATTTGTGGGCAAAGCTGCGGGCTTCGGACAGAAAGCAAATCTCTGGCATGAACACAGTTCCTTCACCTCCTGGTGCAGGGCAGCGGCTCCCAGTGCATTCGACCTGTCTCGCTCTGGAGCAAACAGAGATGGGATGTGGGGAGAACTAATGTCACCTCAGGGAGTAGGATAGCAGGCTCTTATCCAGAGCTTTGCATTGTGAGTGATGAGGAGGGGCTGGGTCTCCCCTGCTTGAGGATAAAGTGAACACAGGGTTTCAGATTAGCGGCGAGGCCCTCTGTGTAGAAATGCCCACTGGTTGCTGGCACGTGGGGCATGATTCCCTGAGGCACTAGAGTTCATTTTGTCCTTTGGAGAAAAAATGTTCTAAGCTTTCAAAGGTCTGTAAAAGTGGCCAAGAAATCCATAAACTCCTATTCAAACTAATTTCATTCCATTCTAAAATTAGAAGTGGGCGAGCAGAGCCAATCCAAATAAATGAAACCCGTGATCATTAACTCCTTACTGAGTCTTGTTGGGGTTCACTCGCTTCCAGAGGGAGTAACTCACAGGATACCCCCTGCATGGAAGTCATGAACCAGGTCGCAGGGGAGGGAGGGCTGTCCTAGAATAGGTCACACATTGAGCTCAAGGCTGGGCCTCAGAAAGCATGCTGTGATTATGGGGATGCAAAGCATGGGACAGTGGCGTCTGCCTTGTGCATTGGCTGCTGAGAGAAGCGCAGGGGACATGTGCTCGGGTGTCCCCTGTTTGCTGAGAAATGAAGACTGTTCACATACAATTTTGTCACCTACTTGGTGGTGGTAACTTATTACAGAACTGCTATTTTTCTATGGAGCCAGAATGCTAAATTTGATCAATAAATAGCTCGGGAGTGAGGTTTAGAAGTACCTAGGTAACCACAGCTCGCTGAAGGACAAAGGTGGCACAGAAAGCAGAGTCTGGGACAGTCCAGGTACAAATCAGCAAACAGACCCTTTAGCCCAAGACTGTAGTTAACACCCTAGTGTCCCAGACAAAGTGGCAGCATCTTTTCTCAGTGATTCAAAAATCACATGTTAAGGTTCAGTTTGATTTCTGATAGTCAGTCACACTTCTTAGGCTGAGGGAGAGGGGCCTGTTCCCTTAATTAGGGAGGACAGATAAATATTCAGAAGTATTTTTATGGGGTTTGGTAGAGTCTGATGGACTAGCACCCGGTTAGGATGAGTGGGGCTCTCAGTTCAAGTCTATAACACACAAAAAGTTACACCTATGGGAGAATACAAGGGCTTCCTATTTTCCCACTCACTGGATAAATCCTGTCGATATGGTTTACCATCCTGAATCATCTATATGTCCATGTTTTATGTTTTAACATACAGTGAAAATCAATGAGCTGACACACATCTGGAAAGCTCGCACACATGTTATAAGATGAGTAATTTTTATTATTTTATCCCCAGTTTGCGTTGGGATTGTTCTTGCTCTGAACAATGAACTGGGATGTGTGTCTCCTTTCCCACTTACTGAAAAGCTATGCAGAAATTAGGGATTATTTATTCCTTGCAGGCTTTGTAAAACCCGTAGTTTTCCAGGGAGAGTTGTCACCATAAGCAATTTCTCTGAGGCGAGAGGCTAGCTGTCCTCTCAATCCCACCTTCTGCTTCTGTGGGTTTTGTGGTTTCGATCCTAAACATCACGCGTTAATGTGCCGGAAGTTTGATGCCAGCCTGTGGCACCACTAGGGTAAGCTTTGAGGAGAAGGGGCCTGGCAGAAGGATATGAGGTGGCTGGATGTGCCTATGAAGGAACTCTTGGGGCTTGCCCTTTCTTCCTGTCTCTGGCTGCTCCCTGGCTGCTCTGTGTGATCAACTGGGCTTCCTTTTCCTTGCCGTATTGAGGATTTGTTTTTTTCCTGGGTTTCCACTTTTGTCCTTCGTTGAAAGTAGGGCTGGAGTGTTGGGGACAAGCTGCGCCACACATATTCAGTTTAAAGATGGCAGCAGTGGCTCTAGAGGGCTCTGCTGGGACTCAGACACTAATCTCACCCTTGTTTCTTTTCTCCCTGTGGTTGTTTGACATCCGCATCCCACAGACTCCTCTCCATCACTGTATAAAACCTGCTAATCTTCTGAGCAGGTCCTGGCCTAAAGAGGGGCCAGGCTCACACAGGCATTGCTCCCAGAAAATGGGGCTGGCTTGGGGCCCAGTGACTTTTCAATTCATACTTTCTCTGACACCTACGCAAGGATTCCTTCCTCCAATGACTACCATGTCCCAATCCTCGCAATAGTTTCTCAGTAAAAATCTGTCTCCTGGATACAGACCAGCCAGGTTTTGGTCTACAAGCAGAAGGCACCCTTAGTGAGGGAGGAACTGTGAGGAGCTTGTGCCCATCGCTCAGGTCGCACAGGGCTGAAATGGTTTTATGGATTCTTGGGAGGAAAGTCCCAGATACTAAGGCTGCAAAGCAACCTCACTAAGTCAGGTACTCAGGTACACACCCCCTATGTGACTCAAGCGGGTGACTGAGCTTCTCCAGTTCCATGTCCTTAATTGTCAGGGTCTGCCTCACTGTGCAGGTGCCCCAGGGAGGCAAGAGACCAAGGCAACTAAACATGGAAACCCCAGGCCTCTAGGCATGACTGTGTGATGGTGCACTTGTGCATGCACACACACAGTACCCGAGAAAGTGCACAGGCGTGTATGTATCGGTGGGAACAAATGGCTTACACTCAGTGGCCTCACCTCATGTTTCCCCAACTTTATGATAGGCAGGCTACCCTGCTTCTCATTGTCACTACCGTCCTCAATATATTACCAGACCTTTAACATCTCCCACACACTATAAGCCGTTTTAGGTGAGTTTTGTCCAACTGCAGGCTACACCTGAGTTTTGAATGTATTTTGGGTTGTGAGGGCAGCCAGTGAGGTGTAGAAGGCAATTTGGGCCCCAATAGCTTTTCAGCTCAGGATGGGCTAAAATGTAACCCCCCCCCCAAAGTACAGCAGCATCTGTGTATGTAGATACAGGTGTGTACATTTCACATGTGTACACCCTAATGTACATACAAGCACCCATCTCTGTATACCTATGTATGTGCAGTGGTCGCCCACCCACATGAATACAGCGTTGCATGTGTTCATACATGTTCAAGGGTTCTAATTAAACAGGCACAGGGTCAGGCTGTTCATTCCCCATCCCACTCCAAGTGATGAAGTTTGTCGGTTCATGAAAACCACGCCTTTTCAGAACACAGCCATGCTCCATGGAAGGCTCCTTATCCTCCTGGACTTCATTAGCGTAAGCATGACATTCGTGGGACTCCTTAGGGTGGCTTATCTCTCCAGAGACTCCAGCTCAGTCCTCAAACACCCGCTCCTGACAAATGCGGATTCCCTGTAAATGACCTGCCCAGTTCACTGTGAGTGACGGACAGCCAGCAGGAGAGGGTGCATGGATGAGAAAAATAGTCTTCCTAAAGAAGAGATATATTCCTAAAATATTTATGGATGAGCTCCCTAAATTGCTTTTTAATCTATAGATGAAAGTGCCCCCTTAAACATCTGCCATAAAATGAATACCCGTCTAAAACCATAATCAATTTTCTTTCCATTTATTTCATCAATTGTCCAAGTTGGCATGAGTGAGAGACACTTCCCAAGCTCTTCCTGCCTCTCATATTACTACTGAATTCAATTATGACCTGACTGCCCGCCCTCTGCACAGCTGGAGAAGCTGCCCAGACACGCGAATTTACTGACTTTCTTTTTAAAAAAAAAAAAAAAAAAAAAAAAAAGCAATTTGGTACCACAGGCTTCCTCAGCAAAGTGGGCGTGTCTTAGTGACAAAAGCATCGAGGTCATGCTGCACACAGCCAGACAACAGGCCATGCTGTAGCTATGAAGCTATGAAGCTATGAAGCTATGTAGCTATGTCAAACTGCCCCCCCACCACACACACACATGTGCAAATCCAAACCTCAGGACTGTCATGACACCAGCTTATACTCACCCACAAAGGACAGAAATCACTTCAACCCTGCCGTCTAGGCAGGACACATGACAGGCATTAAGGGACTCTGGCAGTGCTCTCAGGAACAAGCTGTTTACAACCAGGCCTACAAGGGGGTGGCTCCCTTCTGTCCAGGGCCTGTACACAGTGGCTGTCACCAAAGCCGCCACAGAAAGCCATACTCCTCTACACTAACCTGCAAAAGCAATAGCCACCCCTTCCTTCTGCCACCCCAAGGCTGCCAGAGGCCTCTGAATTTGAGTGCATGGGCACTCAGGGTGGGCGCCAGCCCCCAGCCCGAGAGAAACATAGCAGAGATGGAATGCCACCTACCTCTCCCACCCACCCCTGCACCTCATGGGAGAGCCAACACATTGGATGACAAGCAGTGACAGGCCACTTGGAGGCCACACTGACCACAAGCACAACTTCTAGGAGATAAAACTCACTTGAGATGTTTCGAACGCAATGTTCATGGGGTAGCCACATTCTAGAACCCGGTGTCCACTCGGGGACCATCACTAGCTTCTACTGTGCACCTCAGTTGGGACAGTCAGAACTGAGATCTTCTCTGTGTGGAGAAAACAGCCAGACCCTAAAAATGGAGACCATCACCTTATCGTTAAAGTCATTTCTACGTCCAAGGAGGTGGGTATATAAGATGCAGTGTACAGAACAATGAAATCTCACTCGCCTGTGGAAAGTGAAAATTCTGGATGTGTCACGGTGTACATGCCCTGTGGTGATAGTGATGAGGGGAAAACCAGCAGCCACAAAAGGTCAACGCATACGTCACTGCACTTATCTACATTACTGGAGCACCCAGAGGGATGCTCGTATGGAATCAAGGGGACACCTGTGATTCGCTGTGCACGGACAACCAAGGATTAAAGACAAGTATGAGGGGCAGGTGCCTGTCCACTGGATTGGGGAAAGTCTGAGAAAAGGCACCACCTGGCACCCCTCCCAGCCCCCCACTAGCCCCAGCATTGGCTTCAGCCGTGAGAAGCGTTTTCACCCACATGCATGCATGCAAAGAGAAGGCAGGCAAGGAAGCCTGCCCTGTGAGAACCTCACAACCGTGAGAGCAGAGAGAGAAAAGGAGATAGCTATGATAGCCTGAGTCAGGAGAGCACCCTGTGAGCAGCTCCTTGGGGGAACTGAGTCAGGAGAGCACCCTGTGAGCAGCTCCTTGGGGGAACTGAGTTAGGAGAGAACCCTGTAAGCAGCCCTTGGGGGAACTTAGTTAAGAGAGCATCCTGTACATCAGGAGGCAGCCATGGTAGCCTGAGTTAGGAGAGCATCCTGAAGCAGCTCCTTAGAGGAGCTCGCCCAGAGCCAGGATTCCTGTGAGGGCCTCACCCATCTTCCCACAGTCTATGGCATCTGCCCCTTGCCACCCCACAGCCCATGGAGTGTGTCCTGCCCCTTCCCACCTGATGAATGGAGAAATCAAGACACAGGGCATCCCTCAGCTGCCAGCAGCAGGACTGGCCCTCAGAACCCAGGGTAGGGCCCACAGCTGTTGGGGGCCAGCAGGCAAAGCCTGTGGGCCATTTCCCAACGTTCTCCTCCTTTTTCTCAGAGAGCACCTTCCAATCCCACAGTCATTTCCAAGGCTTAAAGCCTTCAGTACTGAGCCCAGTCATGCTTCTCTTCCTGTGATCTTGAATAGATACCATGGTGGTTTGAAAGAGAAATGTTCCCTATAGGCTCACATATTTAAACACTTAGCCCATAGTTAGTGGTACTGTTTGGGGAGGCTATAAACTATAAACAAGAAGTCATGATGGAGGCAGTATAACCCCTGGGACTGTAAAGGTATAAGCAGCTTACAGGACACCAAACAGATTGCACCAGAAAAGAAAGTCCTCTTGTCACATAATCAAAACACTAAACATACAGAACAAAGAAAGAATATTAAAAGCTGCAAGGGAAAAAGAGCAAGTAGCATATAAAGGCAGACCTAGTAAAATTACTCTCCACCTCCCAAAGGACACTCTACAAGCAAGAAGAGCATGGACAGATGTCCTGCAGACTTGAAGAGACCACAGATGTCAGTCAAGACTACTATACCCAGCAAAACTTACATTCACCATAGATGGGAAAAACAAGATATTCCATTAAAAAGTCATATGTAAATAATATCTATTCACAAATCCAACCCTATACAAGGTACTAAAAGGAAAACGCCATCCCAAGGAGGCTACACCTGTGAAAACACAGGAAATAATCTCACACCAACAAAACCAAAATAATACACACATAAACACACACACACACTACCATTAACAATAACAAAACAACAGGACTTAGCAATTGTTGGTCATTAACATCTCTCAATATATGGACTCAATGCCCGCAATAAAAAGACACAGACTAACAGAATGGAGGCAAAAACAGGATCCATCCTTCTGCTATACACAAGAAACACACCAACATCCAAGATAGACATCACCTCAGAGTAAACGGTTGGAGAAAGATTTTCCAGGCAAATGGACCTAAGAAGCAAGCTGGTGTTAGATAGTCTAATATCTAACAAAATAGAAAGACTAACAAAGAAACATAATTACAGACCAATTTCCATCATGAACATTGATGTAAAAATACTCAATAAGATACTCTCAAGCTGGATCTAAGAACGCATAAAATCATCCACTATAATCAAGTAGGCTTCATCCAAAAGATACAGGCATGATTCAACATACAAGAATCTGTCCACGTAATCCATAGTATAAACAAGCTGAAAGAAAAAAAAAACACATGATCATCACATTAGATGGCAAAAAAAAAAACCAAAGTCTTTGAAAAATCCAACACCAAGTTCTCTCATTAAGATTTTCATGATAAAAGTCTTGGAGAGATTAGGGATACAAGGGACATACCTAAACATAATAAAGGCAAATTACAGCTGATTGCCAACATCAAATTAAAAGGAGAAAATCTCAAAGCACTTCCACTAAAATCAGGAACAAAACAAGGCTGCCAATGATTTCCATATCTATTCAATATAAAACTTGAAATTTTAGCTAGAGCAATCAAACAACTAAAGGATAAATAAAAACAAATGGGAAAGGAAGAAGTCAAAGGATCACTATTCAAAGATGATGCGAAAGCAAACATAAGCAACCACACAAATTCTACCTGAGAACCCCTACAGCTGATAAACACCTGTAGTGAAGGGACTGAATACAAGATTTTAAAAAATCAGAAGCCCTCCTATATACCAATGATAAATGAGTGGAGAAAAAATCAGGGAAACAATAGAAAAATAATATAAAATATCTTGGGGGAAACTCCAGCCAAGCAAGTGAAAGACCTATATGACAAGAACTTCGAGTCTTTGAAGAAAGAAATTTGAGACGATTCCAGAAGATGGGAAGACCTCCTATGCTCATAGGTTGGTAGGATTAACATAGTAAAAATGACCATTTTACCAAAAGCAATTTACAGATTCAATGCAAAACCCATCAAAATTCAAACACAATCCTGTACAGACCTTGAAAGAACAATACTCATCTTCCTCATATGGAAAAATAAAAAACCCAGGATAGCTAAAACCAATCCTGCACAATAAAGGAACTTCAGGAGGCATCACCATTTCTAACTTCAAACTCTACCATAGAGCTATAATAATAAAAATAGCTTGGTATTGGCATAAAAACAGACAAGTGGAACAAAAAAATCAAATCGAAGATCTGGATATTAATCCACACACCTACAGATACCTGATTTTTTATAAAGAAGCTAGAATCATATAATGAAAACAAGACATCTTCAACAAATGGTGCTGGTGTAACTGGAGTCAGCATGTAAGAAAATGCAAACATCCATATCTATCACCCGGCACAAAACTCAAGTCCATGAAGATCAAAGACCTCAACATAAAATCAGGTATAATAAACCTGATAAAAGAGAAAATAGGGAACAGCCTTGAACACATTAGCAGAGGAGACAACTTCCTAAATGGAATACCAATATCTCAGGTACTAATATGAACATGTAATAAATGAGCCCTCATAGAACAGAAAAGCTTCTGGAAGGCAATGGACACTGTCGAAGGGTAAAACAGCAGCCTATAGAAAGGGAAAAGATTTTCACCAATCCACATCTGTCAGAGGGCTAATACGCAAAATATAAAACAAACTCAAGAAACTAGACATCAACAAACCAAAACAATCCAATTTTTAAAAGGGGTACAGATCTAAAGAAAGAATTCTCAGCAGAAGAATATCAAAAGGCTAAGAAACAAAAACAAAAGTTCAACTTTCTTAGCCATCAGGGAAATGCAGATCAAAGCAACTCTGAGATTCCATCTTACACCTGTCAGAATGGCCAAAATCAATAACACAGGTGACAGCTTGTGATGTAGGGTATGTAAAGCAAGGGGACCACTTCTCCACTGCTAGTAGGGATGTAAACTTGTACAACCACTTTGGAAATCATTATGGCAGTTTCTCAGAAAATTGGGAATCAATCCACCTCAAGACCCAGTTATCTCCCTCCTGGCCATATACCCAAAGGACAATCCATCCTATCACAAGAACACTTGCTCAACTATGTTCATAGCAGCTTTATTCGTAATAGCCAGAGACTAGAAACAACCTAGATGTCCATCAACCAAAGAATAGGTAAAGAAAATGTGGAACATTTACACAATGGACTATTACATGGCTGTTAAAAAAAATAACATCATGAAATTTGCAGGCAAATGGATGACACTAGGAAAAAAAATCATCCCGAGTGAAGTAACCAGACCCAGAAAGACAAACATGGTTTGTACTCACTTATAAGTGGATATTAGCTATAAAGTAAAAGATAATCATGCTACAATCACCAGACCCAGAGAGGATAAGTAACAAGGAGGGCTCAAGGGGACATAAATGGATTTCCCTGGAAAGGGGAAATAGAATAGATATCAAGACTGAATTTGGGCAGGTAGGGATCAGGTGGGGAGCCAGAAATCTATGAGGGTGACCCCAGCTAAGATTCCTAGTAATGAGGGATATGGAGCCTGAACCAGCCACTTCCTGCAACCAGGCAAGGCTTCCAGTGGAGGGAATGGAAAACCAACCTATCCACAAAATCTTTGACCTATAATTTGTCCTGCCTGCAAGATGTGTTGGGGTAAATGTGGTACAGAATTTGTAGAAATGGTCAACCAATGACTTGTCCAGCTTATGACCCATGCCATGAGGGGGAGTCCACCCTGACACTGCCTGAAGGGCCAGGAACCAGAGGCTGGACATCCCAGAGACCTAGAACAGAACCAACCATGATAGATTAAAAAAATCACTGAAATGATTGCTAATGATTCTCTGCTGTAGACCCAAGCCTAGAACAACATCATCAGAGAGGCTTCTCCAGCAACTGATGGGAGCATATGTACAGACCCCAGCCAATCATCATTAGGCAGAGTTTGGGGAATCCTATAACAGAGGGGGAGAAGAAGCAAGCCATGGGGACCAAGGACACCACAGGAAAACCCACAGAATCAGCTGACCTGATGTATAGGGGCTCATAGAGACTGAACCAATAGCCGGGGAACCTGCATGGGTCTGATCAAGGCTCTGTGTATGTATGTTATGGTTGTGTAGCTTTGTCTTCTTGTGGGACTCCTAACAGTGAGAGTGGGGACTGCCTCTGCTTCTGTTGCCTGCTTTGGGTACCCTTTCCCTCCTGAGTTGCCTCATCCAGCCTTAATAGGACAGGACGTAATAGGACAGCCTAGTCTTACTGCAACTTGATATGCCATGTTTGGTGGATAGGAGGCTTGCCCTTTTCTGAATGGAAACAGAGGAGGTGTGGATCTGAGGGAGATGGGAGATGGGGGTGAGGGACTGGGAGGGGAATTGCAGTTGAGAAGTTATACCTGGGGGAAGAATAAATTTAAAATTTTTTAAATTTAAAAATGGAAAAAATGTATGCCATTTATATAATCTCTCTCCTTCCCACATACACACCCCAGCACACAAGTGAAGAAAATCCATGGATTCCCTATCTAAACTGGCAACGGGACGCTGCCACATGGAATAGAACAGATGAGAGGACATGTTTGCCTTAGCTGCTGTTGTTCTAATGAAACACCATGACCGAAAGTAACATGGGAAGGAAAGGGTTTATTTGGCTTACATATCCAGGTAACAGCCCATCGTGGAGGATGTCAGACAGGACCTCAAGCAGGACAGTAACCGGGATGCAGGAGGTGATGCCGAGGCCATAGAGGAGGGTGACTTCCTGGCTTGGTCCCCATGGCTTGCTCAGTCTGCGTTCCTGTAGAACTCAGGATCACCAGCCCAGGGATGGCACCACCCACAACCGGCTGGGCTCTCCCACGTCAATCACTAGTTAAGAAAATGTTCTCCAGGCTTGGCTGCGGCCTGATCTTAGGACCGCCTTTCTAAGGTTCCCGCCTCTCAGATGAGCACAGCTTGGGTCAAGTTCACATGAAACTCTCCAGCAGAATACTAATATGTAAATAGCAATTCAAAAATAGAATAAACAATTAAATAATGGGGCAGGTGAGGTCAGCCTCACCAAGGAGTTCTGCAGTATAAGGAATTCGCAAAACACACACTCACTAGGCCGTGGAGCTGCGGGCCCACCAGCTGCTCAGAGAAGAAGAGCACACATGCCTAGTCTCAGAGCAACTCCTCTGAGGTATTCATTAATTACAAAGGGGAAAGCAATTTTACCAGTTCTCATGCTTACTTTAATATTTCTTATGTATCACTACTGTCTCTGAATTAGTTACCATGATGGCGGCTACACAACAACACATGTGCCAGCCTGTGCCCGACAGGGACCCCTGGCAAGGACTCTGGATCACATAGAAATCATCTCATAGCGTCACATCAAGAGACAGTCTACAGAATAGTTCACCTGTGCTTTTCTGGAGCTCCAGGGTCATGGAAGACAAGGGGAGATGGGACGCTATGGTTGAGGTTAAAGAGTTCCGTGCAGTGCCATCCTGGGTTGGATCCCAAGGCAGATCAAGAGCATGCTGGGTGTGTTAGTGCTTCTCGGGCAATAACAAAATATCAGGTGCTGGGAGCTTTGTAAAGCGAAGGTTGTTCAGTTTATAGCTTGGGAGACTGAAAGGTCAAACTGCATTGTACAACCGGGGACAACGATCTTTCTGTCCACACTGCATGGTGATAGGTGGCGGTAGCTTCTTGGAGGGTATGCATTCAGGAGAGAGAGACTGAGCCAGACACACGCACCCTGAAACACACATGCGCATGCTGCTTGGTTTCAGTTTTGTCTTTCTTTGTAACCCAGGCTAGCCTCAAATGCATGCTTTTGCCTTATCTTCCTGATTGTTAGCATCGCAGGCATGCGCTGCCCTGCCCGGCTCAGTCACGTTCTTTCACAACCACGGATAAACAGAATTAGTGAAGTCTGGAAGTTTACTTCAGTCCCTCCAAGGGTAGAGCCTACAGAGACCCAACAACTTCCTGCTAGGCCCCATCTCTTAAAGACTCCAGCATCTCTACACCACCCTGGGGCTCAGCTTCAGACACTGAACCCTTGTGACCCTCAGTCATGTCCAAATCACAGAGGTGAGGAGCTGGGAGAGTCTGTGCTTTAACTACCAACATTGTGTTCTCTCTCAATTTCACCAAATAAAAGTGAAACAGTCATTTCAATTCTTTTTGCTTCCAACTTTTGTACAAGACCCCAATTTTATCAAAGTGAAAATTTAACACAAATTAAGACATCTGGGCCAGACATGTTCAGGCGAGCTCATACTAAGAGCCTGAATTTTAACGTCCTCCACCCCCCTGCTCCATCACTCAAGATCTCCCCCAGTGCCAGCCAGAGCTGAGAAGCACAGAACCACTTGCCCTGCTGCTTCTGGACAGATCCGGGCTAGTGTTTGCTCTGGGGCCTTGGACACGTAGTTACTGGGTCTTATTCAATGCTGAGGGTAGTGTGTGCTCACAGTGACAGGTCAAGGAGCAAACACAACAAAACGCACAGTGCCTGATTCACCCTCCCACAGTTCATGCCCAACCAGAGGTAGTCACACTGGCTCCTGCCAGGCGGCTTCCCTGTGCTCTGCATAAGTCACACATGGAGCGCACTACTGAGGTTTCCCTCCTGCTCCAGGAAGTGCTGGCCTCCCAAAGTTCTGTTCTGAGACTGGCTCTTTCACCTGGGCATTTTTGGGTGTAGACATGCGATTCTACCTGTTGTATGACACACTCTCACTGTGACAGTCACCAACGACACTAGCAATATCCTTATCGATTGCTGAAGAGGAGTTCCTGAAAGGACGGGTAGCCAAGTAAGTCTGTGCGCATGCTCACCTTAAT
Source organism: Myodes glareolus (assembly GCF_982192425.1). NCBI lineage: Eukaryota > Metazoa > Chordata > Mammalia > Rodentia > Cricetidae > Myodes > Myodes glareolus. The sequence continues at coordinate 68,249,892 of NC_142039.1, forward strand.
AAACTCCCTCATCTGTGACTACTTGAGCAATCATGTTGCCACAGTAGACAAAAAAATCAGAACCTTTTGCTCAAACCCTCATCAGCCTTCCCTCCTTCAGTGGACAGTTTTGCCCAATTAAAATGTTTCTTTGGATGTATAATCATTTGAAAATACAATCAAGTTGTAATGGAGCTTCAGTATATAAGTAGACACTAACTGTTCGTCACCAGACTAAGCAACACACGGGGTGTGGGATCCCCAGTGTCGCTATAGCAACTATCTTACTGTTTATCAGTAACCCACAACACCATTCTGTAATCTCAAAAGCACACAGTAAAACTGTCCAGATGAAAATTTTATTGGTCAACTTTTCTATTAGTGTGCTGGCTAGCTTTAGGTCAATTTGACACAGGTTAGGGTCATTAGAGAGGAGGAAGCCTCCATTACAGCGGTGCCTACATGAGACCCAGCTTTAGACGAGCCTGTAGGGCATTTCCTTAAGACACGTGGGATGGCATAGGTGGTTCCATCCCTGGGCTGGTGGCCTCCTTGGTTCTATAACAAAGCAGACCAAGCAAACCATAGGGAGAAAGCCAGTAAGCAACATCCCTCGATAGTCTCTGCATCAGCTCCTGCCTCCAGGTTCCTGCCCTGCTTGTTTCCTGCTCTGACTTCCTTTGATGATGAACAGTGATGTGGAAGATAAGTCAAGTTAACCCTTTCCTCCACAACTTGCTTTTGGCCATGGTGTTCATCATAGCAACAGCAACCCTAACAAGGACAGCTAGTATACATAAATTGTGCAAAATAATGGATTTGCTATGCCAGTAAAACATCTATAGCTGCTACTTTTAACATCTATTAACATTTTCTATGGCCTGGGACTGGTCCCTAGCTGCCCGATCTGCTTTGTGACTTCCTGGTCTATTCACTCTAGTTACAGTGGCTTTATATTAGATAGCGCAGACAACCTAGTCATAAAGTAAGATTAAAATTTTCTTGTCAATTATTATATATTCCGTTTTCTTCACAAAATTTAAGATAACATCCCAATTCAAATAAAATTTATTAGAACTATACTAATAATGTAAGATTGGTTAATAGTCAATATGCTAGCACTGGAGAGATGGTTCAGAGATTAAGAGTACTGGCTGTTCTTCTAGAAGTTCTGAGTTCAATTCCCAGCACCCACATGATGGCTCACAACCATCTGTAATAAGATCTGATGCCCTCTTCTAGTCTTCAGGGATATATGCAGACAGAACATTATATACATAATAAATAAATATTTAAAAAATAAAAAGATGTATTTTAAAAAGTCAATATGCTAAACATACAATTGATATATAAAGTAAAATTTAGTTATAAGGTATTTGCGTGTATGTTTCTCTAAAAGTTATATTTAATATTTAATATTGCATCTATGTATCTAATATTTAATATGCTTCTCCACACATGGAGTATCTTTCTCTTTATTCAGAAATCAATTTACATCCTACATAAAAGTTTTCTTTAGGTATATTTTAAAATTTTTGTAAAACTAATTTTGTTTAGGGATTTTGACTTGACAGATATTTTTCCTCCTCTCCATGAAAAATCTAGACACTGATTAAAAGGTGAAAGCATCATTCCTTTCTGTGTACATTTCCCCAAATATGGTACTTAGAAATAATAAGACTGGCCTGGCTGGCCTGGAACTTGCTATGTAGACCATGCTGGTCTTGAACTCACAGAGATCCATCTATCTCTGCCTCCCCAGTGTTGCGATTAATGGTGTGCACCACCAGGCCGGCACCAAAATAAGGTGTTCTAAAAACCAATAAGCAAATGGACAGTAGCTCAACCTCACTCATCAGGACAATGCAAATGAGAACCATAGCGAAGGCCCTCCTCGCCCACCCACTAGGATCCCTATATGCTGAACAGAAAGGCAGTAACAGGGATGCAGAGCCACTGGGACCTTCCACGAACATTAAAACAACAACAAAAAAGTGTGGCCAACTTGGGAAATGACATGGCAGTTCCCTGATATGTTAAAGTTCCTTTCCAGCCAAGAATTCCCTTAGTAGACATGTTCAGGGAAAAGAAAAACATGCACCACAGTGATCCCTGTTAGCAAACGTCCCCAGCAGAATTATTGGTAATTGTCATAGTTATTTAGTTACTTACAATGGCTCAAAAGTAAACACAATCAAAGTTTACGCCAACTGGCAGTGGTTCATTCACATGTGACATCCCACAGGACACTACTTAGAAATGAACAGAAATGCTGATGCGCACCGCACACAGGGGAGCCTGAGAGCACTGCACTTTCTGAGAGAGGATGCACACAGACACACACACACCCTCTATGTAGGGATGAAACAAACAAACTGGGAACATCTCAGAAACCTTTTGACCAGGTACAGAATCTCTCACCAGGCGAGAGATGAATTGTTCAGCTTAAGACCAACATGAATCCTGTCTCATTACACTTATTCTGCCAAGGTGAAGGTCCTGGGCCAGCTCAGACAGGTGGGGACCTCTAACATATTCCTGACATCCATGTGGTGTCTCAATACATATTAGAATATGCTTATCTGATTCTCCTGCCTTCCTTCTCCCCTTCCCTTCATTCCTCTCTCCATCTCCTTTCTCCTTCTTCTTCCTTTTCCTTTCTTCTCTCCTACCTTCTTCTTTCCCCTTCTTTCCTTCCTCCCTCCCTTTTCTTTCATCTCCCTTTTTTACTTAATCACCCCCCCAATCATTTTTAAGTTCTTCCTGGTTCATCCAGAAGAAGCAACTGAACCTTCTGTATGGAAGAACACAGGACAGCCTGGAACCGGCTTTCAGGTAACAACTGACCTCCCCAAGAACAGGCCTCTGGTGGTGAGCTCACTTCCGGCCTGGAGGAAAGAGGAGAGAGGGAGGGAGAGGTAGAGAGGGAGGGAGGGAAGAAAGAGAGAGAGAGAGAGAGAGAGAGAGAGAGAGAGAGAGAGAGAGAGAAGAAAGAGGGGGGAGACAAAAGGAGAGCCAGAGCCACAGAGGGAGGCAGAGACTCCTAAACCAGAAGTGGCTGCAGCTAATGGATGCTGTTCACCTGAGGTGGTTTCCTGGCTTCACTCTGGTTCTAAATTCTAGATAGAGCAGCCCTGGATGTCTGAGAGCAGTCTGAACAGACTGACAAAAAGTGAAAATTTAAAGCAGTGAGATTCTTATTTCAGTTAGTTTCCTTTAAAGGAAGATCCTGATTGGTTACTGTCTGTGACATCAGATTCTGGATCCAGCCTATCAGAAGTCAGAATCTTTAGTGCATAACCATGGGACATGATGTTTACTGATGGAAGATTCTAGACCGTCTGGGGACAGAGGAGCCTTGCATGAGGTTGGACCAGCAAGGAGCAGTTGGGCTGAGTCCACTGAGCTCAGAGATGGGCTAAGGCTCCCCAGAGATAGCCGACATGAAAATATAGGGACACGGGATGGGGCAACTGAGGTCTCATTCCCGAAGGAAGGGTCTAGACTTGTATAAAGACCCTCGGCCCCAAAGCTGGCCCCTGGAGACACCATTTAATCAGAATGGTAGTTCTGGACACCAAACAGAAACATACTATAGTAGAATACCTCTGGGGGGCAGGGGCTGGGGAGATGGCTCAGCCGTGCAGTGCTTGCCCCATGAGCCTGAGGACCTGAGCCAAGGGAGGTGGCACAAGATTGTGATGCCAACACCAGGTAGGTGGAGACAGCAGGACACCTGGTTCTTGCTGGCCAACCAACCGGGCCTAATCTGGTTCTACTTCAGTGAGAGACCCTGTGCCCAAAATCAAGATAGTAGGTGACTGATGAAGACCTTTAATATCAATTTCTCACTGCCAAATACATGGAACATGTACATACTTAGAGGACCTCTGACCCCAAGATGTCTAGCCAGAATGGCCATATACCGATGGTAACTGTCAGGGCTCTCTGTCTCTTGTGTGCAAATTCAAACCAAGTGAAAGGGGACAGGCAGAGAACAGCACCTCCAAATGCTCCCACTCAGACCTTGTTGGCCTGGAGCAGCACCCAGAAACAGAGCAAGGCTTGGCAAAGGAGACTTGCACGGTGTACACGGGCCCTGGGTTGCATTCCCAGCACCCAAAGGGGAAAAACAAAATAACTGTGTTGGTGATATTCTAGAAGGTGCTGGTATTCTAGAAGCTCCTTATCAGGAGACACACCTCAGGCCTATGGAGATACACCTCCAAGGTACATTTTGTTTTTCAGCTAAGACAGAAAAATGGAATGTAGTAGCATTTCCTTTGGATCAGCCCACCAGGCAAAACATTGGTCTCTAAACGCAGCGTCGTCATGAGCCTTTCGTCTTCAGAGAAGCCCTTCTGCCACTACAAGATATGTCAGCTGTGCTAAGACTCGTTTTGAGCAGAAGCCAACTGAAGCATGGTGAGTGCAGAGTGGCCCTCTGCCCTCCCACATGTGGAAAAGAAAGTCATAAATGTCCCTTTACAGGGGTGATACTATCTGCAGGATGGCACCGTAGGCACAGGCTCCGTTCTGCACAAACAGGCCTTGCTCCACGAACCTCACCTTCCAGCATCTTCCCTTACACCCTCGCTACAGTTCACTTCCCGTTATGGCCCAGCCCCCTCCCTTTGCCTGCTCAGTGCCCCAGCACATTTGACTCCGTTAAAATGGCACAGAAGGCCTGGGCCTCACTGTTTCTTAGCGGTTTCACTTCTTCTGTGTTAACTCACAACAAATCAAAATATTAATATACTCTTTATAGTAATACATAAAATTTGTACTCATTTTTCTGTGGTTTATCTTTCATCAGTTTATTTTGGAGGGCCACAGACAGAACCTAGAAGAGAAGACATAATTTCTTGTCTCTGTGCCCCAGACACTGTTGTCTGGCCTGAATCTGTAACTTACTTGCTTGCTTGATTGATTGCTTAATTAACAGAGAGAGTCTTACTTAGCCCAAGCTGGCCTTGATCGTGTTATGTGGCCAAGGACAACCTTGGACTTCTAATCCACCTACCTCCACCTCCCAAGTGCTAGGATGACAGGCATGTACCACCATAGTCGGCCTATACAGTGAGGGGAATGAACTCTGGACTTCATGCATGCTAGGCAAGTATTCTGCCAACTGAGCCACATCACAACCCTCTGGGACCTAGTCGAGCCTACAGAGTGTGGCACATGATCTGGGCCTGGCCCAGGTGGGCATGAGAGTGACTGTTCTTAACCTGAGCCAGCCTGGAAGACAAAGGCGGTGAATTATGGCCCTGGGCTGCCTCTAGCCCACTACCTGTTTCTGTAAATACAGTTTCCTTACAACATAACCACACCTCTTTGTTCTGGGGCTACCTATGCATGACAAGGGTGGAGCTGGGAATGTGTGGTAGAGACGGAATGCCTGCAAAGCTTGAAGTCTTTGGCCTTTGTAGAAAAGTTTGAGAAGTTCTCATTTTAAAAATCCCTCTCTCTGCTAGAGAGGCCCTGAAGCTAGCTACAAGGACCACTGCTGTGGTTCACACCTAACTCCCACAAACAGGGGCTTCGGTGAGGCCTGCTGCCATTTACCTGTTAATGGATCCGGAAGACCAGTAGAGCAGCCAGCTGGGCTAGGACACCCACAGAACAGGGGCAGTGAAATGGCAGCTTTAAACCTCTGTACTCAAGAGTGACTTATTAGGGTAGCAGCAGATAACTGGGTCCTACTTCCCAACACGTGTGCGCGCACACACACACACTCACACAACTCACGCACACACACGCATGCACACACTCATACGCACGCACACACACTCATACACACGCGCACACACGCGCGTACTCATGCACACACTCATATACACACTCATGTGCGCGCGCGCACACACACACACACACACACACACTCTCTCATACTCTGCGCATCCCTGTTGGTGGGATCTCTAACCGGCTCCGCTGGTCCCTGACACAGTCAGAGCGTACCACAGCACAACATGTCAGCTCGTTTTTCTGGAGAAATGCTGCCAGTCATCCCGAAACTGCCGCCAACCGCAGACTTCTGTTTCCTTCACCGTGGATGTCCCCTTTCTCTCCGCAGCACTGTGACCACATTGTGCTCTGTGGGTTTGGCCTTTTTAGTGACTCTTACCACGAAGGTACGAGGATTCTACAGTCCCCCAGGGTGGGAAGTTCTTAGCCTTTGGGAAGCTGGCCGGCCACCTGGGAGTTCCTTCAGGTCCGTGGCACCTGGCTCTGGATTCCCAGGCTATCTTTTTAAAGGAACATGGCATTGTGAAAACAGATCTATCTTCCAGTTGGGTGGAGCACTGTGAACCAAGGTCAGCTGCTCAGTGGGTTTTCTCATTGGAAAAGTCACTACTACGTCATTCCTCTGGGACAGCAAAAACCTGGACAAATTCTGTTCACATTCCCTCTGGCACAGTAGCATGGCCTGTGCAGTGGGCATTTCTAGACATTCCTGTGGAGGCCACAGTTATTGGGGTGCAGCCTTCTTCTATCAAGGTCCCGTCCCCCCAGTAAGGAACCCATGCCCTACATGCCCTAGTGCCTGGAACCTGAAGTGTGTCATTTTAAATGGCAAAAAGGACCTTGCTGGTGTCATAGGACTGAAAACTTTATAATAGGGAACTTGCCAGTGTGTCCGATTTGATGTCAGACTACCATAGCAGGTCTCACACACACACACACTTCCCAAGAAAGGATGGAGCCTGGTCTGTTTGGCCTTCTTGTCCTTCTATACCAGAGTGACGTAAGCTGGAGGAACTTGAGGGCAACAGCAGTGTGTGGCGCAGAGTTTGAGAAGCTGAGATGGCCTAAATCAAGGTGCTAGCAGAGTTCACATCAGGAAAAGCCACTCCCTGACTCCAGGAGATGCTTGTTGCTGTGTCCCCACTGGTGGGGAGAGGGGCAGCTCCCTAAGGTCTCTTTCATAGGAACACAAAACCCATTCATGAGGTGCCACCGGTATGACCTTATGACCTCTCAAAGGCTTCCTCACCACCAGAGTTAAGATCACAGCACACAAGCGCCGGAGCAGTGGCTCAGCAGGTGAAATGCTGGATCCCCGAGCATGAGGACCCGAGTTTGTATCCCCAGCACCACTGTGAAAAGCCAGGCGTGGCAGCGTGAGTCTATAATCTTGGCATTAGGGAGTCAGAGGTAGCCAGATCCCTGGAACTCACTGCCAGCTCGTCTGGTCAAATGGATGAGCTCCAGTTTCGGTGAGAAATTCTGCATCACAAACAAGGGTAGAGAGTAATTGAGGAGGACATTTGACACTGGTCTCGGGCCTCCACAGTAGGACACACTCCACCCCAACACACACACACACACACACACACACACACACACACACACATACCACGTGATGAACCCGGATACCAACCACATATAAGCATACAAATTTAAGAAAACCACATTCGGCCCATAGTAAGATTTCAGAGAACCTGGAAATGTGGCCATCTCCACTGGTTTGAAGACTCTTTACAAGAGAAGCTGAGACTGGCCCTAAACCAGGGAAAGGTTACCTTTGGTGGGGGCTGAGTATACTTCCACACATGCCAACCAGACCTGCACAGCTTGCTCAGAATCTGAGTGGGAGCGAAATCTTCTGCCCTCATCAGACCTTAGGTATAACCTACAGGGTCCCAACCATTACCCTCGCCCTCGAAGTAGGCCCAGCCTGCAATGGTGATATGGGAAGCACCCTTGTTTCTTGTGTTCATGAGGTTGTCTCCAAAGAGTAATGTAGAAGGAAACAAAATAAAGCACTAGACAGGGTACCAGGCAAGGTAAGGTCATGCCCCTGAAATGTGCCCACCCACACTGAGCTGCTTACCACGCCATTCACTGTTCCAGAAGTTTCCATGCTATTCCGAGTATAAACATCCCATGACTGATGGGGTGGCTTGCCGTTGCATAAAGATTCTGCCCTTTTTTCGCAGTCTGAGTGTTGACCCCCATGTCCTAGAGACGTTCATCAGACCACCAAAGACAATGTCAGAATCACTCAGGTCTGCTCTGCTCATGCCCAATCCCATGAAGCGGTCACATTTCTTCTCCCCTCCCCAAGCCCCAGTTTTGTTCTTCTATTCGCTCCCTGCCACACGTCTCTGTCACCTTCTCTGCCCTCCAGCAGGCTCCGCTCCACAATGTGTCTGCTTTCCCAACCTTCTGTTGCCCCAAGAGCATGGGCAGAACAGAGTGCCACAGAGAAAAAGCAAGCAGAGCACTGGTCCCTCCCACCCGGTGTGTTCCCTGGGGTCACCGGGCAAGCCTCACACCAACAGGCCTGTCTTACTTAGGTTTTCCTTTGCTGCAACAAGAACACCAGGACCAAAAAACAAGTTGGGGAGGAAAGGGTTTATTTGGCTTACACTTCAGCATTGCTGTTCATTACTGAAGGAAGTCAGGACAGGAACTCAAACAGGGCAGGATCCTGGAGGCAGAAGCTGATGCAGAAGCCACAGAGGGTGCTGTTAACTGCCTTGCTCAGTCTTTCTTCTAGAACCCAGGACCACCACCCACCAACGTCTGGGCCCTCCCCTATTGATCAATAATTGAGAAAATGCCTTACAGCTGGATCTCATGAAGGCTTTTCCTCAACTGAGGCGCCTTCCTCTCTGATGACTCTATATCAAGTTGACACACAGAATCAGCCAGCACAACTCACTCCTTGTCAGCTTGACACACAAACACATCACTATTGAGCTACAACCCTTCCTTTCTTATGCAACCCTAAGATCTCGCATTAAAAACACAAATAAATTTAGAGTCTTTACAAATTCAAACACATTAAAACTTCGGTCCCTGTAAAATAGCCAATCTCTTTTAAAAATCCAACGTCTTTTACAATTCAAAGTCTCTCAACTGTGGGCTCCAGTAAAATAGTTGACTTCAAAAGGGAAAAATCAGGGCACGGTCACAATCAAATCAAAGCAAAACCAAATTTCGACAATCCAGTGGCTGGGATTCACTCACCATCTTCTGGGCTCCTCCAAAGGTCTGGGTCACTTCTCTGGCTCTGCCCTCTGCAGCACACATGGCTGTCTTCTAGGCTCCGGCTGGCTCCGCTCCACCACAGCTGCTGTTCACGGTGGTCATCCATGGTACTGGCATCTTCAAAAGCCTGGGGTCTTCCGTTGCAACCAGGCTGCACCTTCACCAATAGCCTCTCACAGGCTCTCCTCGTGGTGCCAAGCCACTTCTTCTTTGCCTGACCCCTCAGTCCTGGGCTTCCATCTGTGTGTGACTGAGGCCGTACTTTTAGCAATGGCCTCTCCGGGCCTCTCAAAGTACCAGTTCTCAGCTGCTCTCCATGACCCCGTCATGCCTTCAAAACCAGTACCACGTGGGTAACTCTTACACGTTACCAGGTTCGGCTTTCAGCTTGAGGCACAACCTTGGCCACCTCTGGAACACAGCTTTTCTGTGCTCTCAGGAGACACTTCCCAGATTTCACCTTGACGATGCTGGCCTCTCAACCACCACTAATTTCTTCGCTCCAGCAACCAACACCAAGTAGCCCAGCAAAGCAAAGGTTTCAGTTCAGCAGTTCCAGTGTCTTGTTAATCACAGCTGAGCCTTCAGCCCCAGCTAACCAGAACCACAGGATCTTAATTCAAAATAACAAATGGCCCTGATAGAGTTTTGAAAGTTCCCTCTGAAACTTCACAAGCCAGGCCTCCATCCTCTGCACTGCCTTCGACCTTCTTATCTACCAAGCTCCTAAGTCCCAATGGAGCTCTTGCTACTCAATGGCTCTCCTAGCCCCAAGTTCCAAAGTCCTTCCACAGTCCTCCCCTACACATGGTCAGGTCTGCACAGCAACACTCCACTATGCTGGGATCAGTTTGTCTTCATTAGGGTTTCTATTGCTGCAACAAAACACCAGGACCAAGAGTAAGTTGGGGAGGAGAGGGTTTATTAGGCTTACACTTCAGCATTGCTGCTCATCACTGAAGGAAGTCAGGACAGGAACTGAAAACAGGGCAGGATCTTGGAGGCAGGAGCTGATACAAAGATCACAAAGGGTGTCTACTGCCTTGCTTCTCCTGGCTTGCTCAGCCTGCTTTCTTCTGGAACCCAGGACCACCACCCACCGTGGGCTGGTCCCGCCCCTATTGATCACTAATTGAGAAAATGCCTTAGAGCTGGCTCTCATGGAGGTATTTCCTTAGCTGAGGCTCCTTCCTCTCTGATGACCTTAGCTTGTGTCAAGTGGATACCCCAAATCAGCCAGTGCAAGACTTAACACTGACCCTGCTTTTCCACGGGCAGAGATAGAGCCTCCATGTAGGGAGTGATGAGAACTTTAGAAGCACATTACTATAAACTGTCTAAGCAGAGAGAGACCCTCACAAAGAACACTTTACACAGGAGCCCATTAAATACAGTGTGCTGCTTATGGGTTTGAAAATACCTTTCCAACAAGCCCCTTCCTCTTAATACCAGCCCCCGCTCGTCTTAGAGCAAGGCCCAGATCTAGACACAGAGCAAGCCTGAGTCGGAATCCTTGTCACAACTTCCAGAAGCTTCTCAGAATTTCAGAGAATATAGAGCAAAGTGCCCCCACGTTCCTAGATGAAATATCAGGGTCCGAGCTGTGCAGCTCCCCAGAAAATGAGTCCCTGGCTGACTCTGGCAGGACACACAGGGCTCTTGGCTGGGGAAACTCAAGTAAAGAGCCCCCAGGTAGATGAAGGTTCTCGCCCCACTGATCTGTGGCACACACCCCATGAATCCCTAAAATCACCCATATCTGAGATGATTCAGTGGATATAGTGCTTGTCCTATACGTACAAGGACCTAAGATAAAAAGTCCCAAAAATCAGGTCTGGCTGCACATATCTGTATTCTCAACGTGGGGTGGGAGAGGATTGGAGAAACAGGCCAATCCCTAGAACTTGTTAGCAATGCAGCTGAATTGGTGAACCTCAGGTACAGCAAGAGAACTTACCTCAATAAATACAGAAAGCAGGAAAGCAATACAAGAAAGACATCCAGCACCTGCCTTGGGCCTCCACATGCATGTTGAACTCATGTACATGTGGGCACACATCCAGTCACGCTAACAAGTATACATCACATACTACACACAACAGTGAACACACACAAAGGCTCCATGCCTTCCTCATCTCAAAAGTCCATCGAAAAGTTCCAGAATGACTGCCACTGCCACATCTGGCGCTGTCAGCTGACCGCACAAATGTATCTGAGCTGAAGGTGACTGCAATGTGATCGCTGTCAAGGCTGACACATGTGTGAACTGCTTGGGAATTTGTTAAAATGTGGATTCTGGCACAGGAAGTCTGGACAGGTAATGTTCTGGATTGCCAGAGACACTCTGTGATGGTCACCTGCGGGAAACAGCCTATGATCACAGATATGTCTTCCAAGATCTGTGCCACCTCTGCCCCTGAACCTAAAGAGAGGTGGGGGAGGGGAAACGGGAGAGAGAGACAGACAGACAGACAGAGAGAAAGAGAGGCAGAGACAGAGAGAGAGACAGACAGACAGAGAGAGAGAGAGAGAGAGAGAGAGAGAGAGAGAGAGAGAATACTTTCCTTGAATGGTACTGGAAAACTATATAAAAGGACAAAGTTCAGCTGCTCTGTCCATGCGGTGGCTATGGCTGCCCATCTTCTATACTGATGGGGTGGCCCCACCCTGGCACCAACAGGGATAAAAGTGTTGAAACCAGCAAAGGTGTAAGCCCAAGTCCATGGTGCCCAGGGGCTTCTCCTCCACAACGAGGCACCTGTCATCCACACCCATGTCAGTAATCCGCATCCCTTGTCACAGTCTACAGGTCACCAGGTTGTTAAAAGGGAGACATTCCTAAGGCTCCACTGCCCTGAGACTCTGTAGGCACTGCGTGGTTGCTGGGGAGTGAAAGGCATTTTCTTCAGTGGTACAGTGTATGTTTAATGGCTGTGATCATTGTTTAAACTCTACAGAGGGGCACTCTGAATCTTCAGAGAGATCTAACGTGTGCCTCTCAGGTTTTAACACGCACCCTTACCACTCGAGACTCGAGGATCAAGCAAGTCAAAAACATACTCAGCCTCTGGAGGTCTGGGACAGGTCCAAGTACTGCATTTCCAACAAGCTTTTGGATGAGAATTCTGGTACTGGCCACAGGCCACACTCTAAGTGGCTAGAAGGTAGGACAAAATTGCCTGAACTCTTGAAGGGGCCTGGAAAGTAAAGAGCTTGGGCTGGGAGCCCTGCTCAGGGAGCGGAGTGACTGCTGCGGAGACGGGTCACTGTCTCACTGCTGCAACCAGACACACGACAAAAGCCACAGTACCAAAAGCTAGTACTCATGCTTTCTCCTTCTTCCTCAGTCCAGGGCCTCAGTCCATTGAACAGTGCTGCCCACATTTAGATGAGGCTTCCCGCAGCCGCTAACCTAACCTGAGTAATAGGCAATTCTAAATCCTATGATACTGAAAAAATTCACCACCACACCATGCAGACATGAGGACCTGAGCTTGATCTCCAGAACCCATGGGGAAAAAAGCCGGGCATGGTCCTCTGCTTTAGTGCCAGCACCAGGAAGTCAGCCTAGGAAGCCTAGGAGCATCAGCAAGCTCCAGGACACTAAGAGACTATGTCTCAAAAAAAAAAAAAAAAAAAAAAGTGAAGCCAGGATAGTGGCACATCCTTTTAATCCCAGGACTAGGAGGCAGAGATAGGCAGGATCTCTGTGAGTTGGGGGCCAGCCTGGTCTACATAATGAAACCCTATTTCAAAATAAGCAAATAAATAAGCAAATGGCTATTTGCTTCTTCTCTGGCCTCTCTGACAACCTTCTCTGGCCTCTCCATGCACCTGCGCCTATGTGTACCCACTCACACTCGTGTGTTCACACACAGAGAGAGAGAGAGAGAGAGAGAGAGAGAGAGAGAGAGAGAGAGAGAGAGAGAGAGAGAGAGAGATGGGGAGCTTATTTGCAACCAAAAAAAAAAAAAAGCTAAAAAGATTGAGGACTCAGTGAAGAGGCTCCATGGGTACAGGAGTTCATTGTTATGCCTAATGACCTAAGACCTGAATTGACACCTGGGACCCACACGGTTGGAAGAGGGAACTGACCCTTGCAAGCTGTCCTCTGCCTCCCCACGCCCATACCAGGGCACACAAACATGAGAGCATATACATGGAGACGCACATAATGAATTTTTGAAAATTAAATAACTCTCGTTTTCCTAGGAACCAGCAATAAAAATGGGAAGGGACAAAAATTTATGACCGAGATTATGTTTTCAAAGCCGTGTATTCACTTCTTATCGCTCCATAACAAATAATAAATGTCTATTGCACATAGCAAACCCTACTGCTTCAACAACACCCGTGCGCTCTCTCACGGTTCTGTGGGTCAGAAGTCCAGGTGGCTCAATTAGCTTCTCTGCCCAGAGTGCCACAAGGCCAAAGTCAAGAGCTTATATTTGGCGGCTCAGAGAGAAAAGTCACTTCCAGCCCCTTCACACTGATGGTCAGATTCGGGCCCTTAAATCCTTTTCTCACTGTCTATGGACCAGAGAGTGTTTTCACTTCCTTAAGGTCCTTCAGGATCAGGTCCTTGCCCCATCTCCACCTCAAAGCTGGCCACAGGGGGCCCCTTTCAAATCCCTCTTATGCCCCTCTCTGTTACCAGGCAGAAGAGACTCAGCTTTTGAAAGACTAAGGGCAGGGACTGGAGAGATGAAGGCTCAGTGTGCAAAGTACTTGCTGTGCAAGCATGAGGACCCAAGTTCAAATCCCCAGGACCCACGTAAAGCTGAGTACAGTGGTACATATCTATAATCCCTGTGTTTCTATAGCAAGAAGTCAGTCGGTGATGAGAATGCTCAGAAGGCTGCGGGTCAGCTAGCCTGGTGCACACAACAGTGAACAGCAAAGAGATTCTGTCCAACATGGTAGAAAATAAAGAGCAACATTCAAGACTGTCCTCTGATCTTACACATGTAGCATGGTACCTGCATGGGCACACTAACACACACACACACACACACACACACACACACACAGTGATTTTGTCCTCTGAGCTCATGCCTGTAGCATGGTGCCTGCACGGGCACATTCACACACGCTAACACACACACATGCACATCCAGTGATTTGTTCCCTCTTCTGCACACACCTAATGACCTCATGGCACCTCATCCCAAACTGAAGGTCTCAAGAAAAACAACCTGCAAAGTTTACTGCTTCACAAGGTAACAAAATGCCCCTATCTATCCAGATATGGACCCAACACGAATGGCCCACCATGCAAGACCAAGTAGCTCCCCGCTCAGCTATGATATAAACTGCGCCCGTCCCTCTCTGCTGCACTCACCCCTGCCCCCGGGGCCGATAAACTCTCCCCTCATCTGCTGAGTCCTGGTCACGTGTTACTGCCCACATCACTGGCCTTCCTTCCCTGAGCTGCTTCACGTGGCCCCACTAATTATCTTCCTTCCCTCAGATGATCTCCCAGGTTTAGGATCACCGGTGTCTTCGTTTGGTTTTTTTGTTTGTTTGTTTCTTTGGTTGGTTTGGTTTGGTTTTTGGGTTTTTTTTTTCTATTGCTGTGATGAACACTACAGTCCAAAGCAATCTGGGGAGAAGAGGGTTTATTTCAGCTTACACTTCCAGGTCACTTGAATGAGGTCAGGGCGGAACTCAAGGCAGGAAGCAGAGCAGAAACCATGGAGGAACACCGTGGCGGGTTCCCTCTGGCTCCTGCTCAGCCACCTTTACTTACACAGCCCAGCTGCACCTGCCTGGGGATGGTGCTGCCCACAGCATGCTGGGCCTGCTACACCAATCAGCAATCAAGACCAAGGCCGGTAGACATGGCTGTAGGGTAATCCGATGTAGGCAATTCTTCCCTTGCATTTCCCTCTTCCTATGTGACTCTAGGTTGTGTCAAGTAGACAAGGGACACTAACCAGGACAGCTGGTAACAGCTTTATATCTTCAAAACTTCTCAGTCCTGGGAGTAACTCCAGGAGGCCCAGTGCCTAGGGACAGTTTAGAACACTGCCTGCCCTTGCTGGGAATATGAACCAGGAAAAAAAAAAAAAAAGGCTATGCTCTCGTTTTATCTAATTTCCACATAGCACAGTTAGTTTGTGATTACTTCCTGATATGTATGTATACATGTGTATATATACTTTTCGTAGCTTATTATTTATTTATTCTCAAAACTTGATTCTGGTGTAGCCCAAGACACTCCACATTCATGATGTGGCTGTGGCTGTTGGCTGGCCTTGAACTCCTGAACCTCTGTCTCTGCCTCTGCCTCCCAGTGCTGGCATCACAGGCCTGTGCCATCGTACCTACAGATTTCATTTCTGTTTACTCCTGAGTAATATTCCTCTACGTAAAAATGCCAGGAAGTAATTATCTGTCTACCTCCTGGTGGGTATGGAGGGCATTTCCAATCTGGGACTATTGGGAAGGAAGCAATGTTTGAGAATTCATCCATGGGTCTTCATATAAACATATGTTCTGTTTATTTTTGGCAAAGACCAAGGAGTGAAAAAACTGGGTCATCTAATAGATATGCATGCTCAGCTCTAAGAAACTGCCATGAATAGTTTGCTGGTGCCTGTAGCGTTTATAGTCCCGCCAGAAGGCCTTGCTGCTGTTGGCGTGTTTGCCCACCCCAGTGAAGTGCAGGGACAAGCTCACTGTGACTCTGTCTGCTGGTCCCGGGTGACTGGCAGCATCAGGCATGTCCTGTGTCTCTCATGGCCATATATAGATCTTCTTTGATGAACTGCCTGTTCAGATATTTGTCTACTTGCAAATGATCATGGTTTTTAATTTTGCGTTTTGTGCCCGTTGCATACAGTGGCTGCAGGTGACTTGGCCAGACAACAGCATGGCTAACACTTTTGCCATTCTTCCAACCCCTCTTTTGTGTTCTTAGTTGGTTCTTTTTCAAATATCATCTCCCTAGGGAGCCCAGGCGGGTCTGTTACTCCAGATCTGCAGCCACAGCATCCCAAGGGCTGCCTGAAATCGCAGGCTTGCACAAGACCACACACTCAACTTTTAAATAAATATTTACTTCTATTTTTTATGTGTATGAATGTTTTGCCTACGTGTATGTCTGTTAACCATGTGTGTGTGTGTGTGCCCAGTGCCCTTGGAGATCAGTTGAGGGCATCATATCCCCTGGCACTGAAGCTACAAGTGGTTGTGAGCCACCACATCAGTACTAGGAACTGAACCAGGGGCCGCCACAAGAGCATCAAGTGCTCTTAACTCCTAAGCATTGATCCAGCTCCCAAATGTCCAACATTAAGAGTGTCATTTGTAAAGAGTTTGTACCTTGGAAAACTTCATTTCATCAACTTTTATACTTTCTGCTTTGGTGTGTGTGTGTGTGTGTGTGTGTGTGTGTGTGTGTGTGTGTACACGCATGCGTGTGCGTGTATATGTGCACATGCTATGTAATAAAAAGTGTGGGCTGAAGAAACAGATTGGTATAAGCGAGCTTGCTGGAGAACCTGAGCTCAGATCCCCAACACTGACATAAAAATGTGGGTGTGTCTTCACAGACTTCTAACCCCAGTTCTGGTGGCAGTGGAGACAGGTAGGCCCCTGAAACTCGCTGGCCAGCTAGACTAGCCGGGTTCAATGAGAGGACCCCGTCTCAAGAGAACAAGGCAGAGAGTGGTAGCGGAGGAAGCTTCACTTTTTCCTCTGGCCTTCAAATGCACACACACACACACACACACACACACACACACACACACACAATGTGTGCACACGCACACACACACACACATACACACATAGAGTCTACTTATTCAAGGTCGCAAAAGTGTTTCTTTCCTAGGAATTTTCCAATTTTGATCATTTTGAGTGAATTTGAATTTGGTTGACACATCCCCTATTCCCCCACTTTGGTTATTCAGTGGTGGGGAGGAGCTGATCTGGGGACACTAGCTAATTTTGACCCTGTCTGTGATATCCAATGGACTCACGTGTCTGTGATGTTCAGTGGATTCACACGTCTGTGATGTCCAGGGACTCACATCTCCACCCTCCCATTCTCACGTCATGTGATTACCATAAATTTGAAAGAAGTCTGCCATCGAGTGGTGCCAGCATCTTAAAATCGCTTTGACTGATACCAACCTTTGGTTTTCACCAGTAACTGAGAGTAAACTTCTCAGTTTCTACACAAAGGCTTGCTGAAATATTCTTCAAGTTTTCATGGGATCCTCCGTTTACTTTGAGAAGAACAGCCTATGTCTTTGTACTATTTTGCCTTCCCACAAAGTGAGAGTCAGAACACATTTCTCCAAAGTATACAGGCCTTTTGTAAAGCCTTCCATAGACAGCATTGTCCTGTAGATTTCACATACATTCCCTTAAATATATGTTGAAGCATTTCACGTGGGATTATTGTAATTGGAACTTTTCTCGTTTTCTAATTATTTGCTGCTTGTTTGCAAATATGCAGTTAATTTTTATATCCTGAAAAGTAAACTAGTGGAGATTTGAGGTTTTCTATGTAAATAAATAATAACTATGTTTATTTAGAGAGCCTGGCTTCTTTTTCCGTGGGTGTTTGCCTTTTAGCCTTTTACAGCCTTTATGTTGTTTTGCTTTATTGTTGTAGCTAAATTCTCAGTGTAATGATGATGTGGGGCTGGGGGGCTGGGGGCTCTGGGGGCCTGGGGGCCTAATCTTGTTCCTGATGACAGACTGCTCCATATTTCAACAGAAAGTGTCCTGTTAGAGCTAGGTTGTCCATAGACACCAATGTCAGATGGAAGGGGCTCTTGCTTACTTTGCTGTAAAATAAGTACCACCATTATAGTGAGGCTAACTCTCTCTCTTTCTCTCTCTCTCTTGCCAACCTGACAGGTAATTAGGAAAAATGCCAGTCAGCCAGAGTGGACTGTGTGTCAGCTGTGAGCCCGGCCGCTGCGGTGACATCACTGCACGGGCTTCTCGTGAGAAGCCCACTGAGACAAACCACGTGCTATGACAGAACTCTGAAAAGACTTCAAACGTTTGATGTCTCACAAAGGGGACTCTGCTTTCAGTTACTAACAGGGTAGGGAGGAAGCTCAGCAGGTGGCAGAGTGCTCACTTTAGAAGCAGAATTACCTGAATTCATTACCTGAATTCAATTCCCAGAACCAACGTTTTGCAAAAGCCAGACCTGGAGGCTCATGCTTATAACCCCAGGGCTGGGGAGGTAGGGATAGGTGAATCTCTGGGGCTCTGATTGGTCAGCGAGCACGGCCTACTCAGCGAGCTCGAGATCAGTGACAGACCCGCCTCAAAAATGAATGGCGCCCAAGGAACAACATCTCAGATTAACCTCTGTGCTCTGTTTGCAGATGCATGTGCATGCACACATATACACACCACATACACACTTATACATACACACAAATGCACACACAGAAAGAGAAATCACACAGCTAGAAAGCAAACATTTGAAAATAATTACCAAGCTAAATCTAACTTTAAAAATAAGAAAAATGAATAAAATTGTAACTGATTAAGAAAAGTAGCAACAGAACACAAAGAGAAACCTCAGGAATCAGGGACCAGTTCTAAATTCAGATGTCACAGATATTACGGATGATAAGCTCATTTTTTATTGTGCTAATCAATCTGGCAACTTAATAAAAGCAGCCAGTTCCCAGCAGGGTGTAATTTCCAAAGACGACACAGGACGGAAAGGAACGTCTGCAGATCTCCCTGTTCCGTGCAGGAGTGGAGTCTGTTGCCATAAGCCTTCCAGCCAAGGGAACTCCAGCCCCGGAGTTCTTCACAAGAACTCCACCAAATCTTAAAAGAAGCTGTGAAGCCATCAGGACACAAACTGTTCCAGGAAACGAGACACGGAACTCGGCCCACTGTTTTATGGGATCAGCTTAACCTCACACCGAAACAGAACAGCACATGGCCAGACAAGCAGACCTTGCCAGAGCCTCCGCTAATGGGTTAACAGTCTCCCAAGAGCCTGGAGCATTCTGTCCAGCAGCTACCACACTGCACAGACTCACCCACGCCAGTAGGAATGGACGACTGAGATTGCCAGCTCCTTTGGGACAAACTTCACGCCATGAGTGTTTCAAGAGCCTGCCGCATTTGTTGGCGAGTTCATTTTTTTTTTTTTCAGAAAGAAAGAAAAAAAGCTAAACTAAACTAAACCGGAGTAAAAGGAACCTAGAAAAATCAAATTGCTTGTTTGGCAGAAACCCAGAGGTGGTAACTAAGATCTGGGAGAAACCGTGTTAGGGGAGGAACCTGTGGAAAGGATGAGAGAGAAATGGTGCCCCAGTCACTTGCCCTGGTGTGGTGGGAGGACCTTGCACTGGTGAGCACGGAGACTTGGAGGAAGGCCTTGCCCTGTGCGTTTCAACAGAAGCTCTCCTCAGAGACCTTCCTGCTCAGAGTCTCTGTGATATTGAATATCTTTAATGATTAAGAAGCAGGAATCCAGGTGGGAGTGCAGTTCAGTGGTAGACTTGCCAGGAGGCAGGAGATGCTAGGTTCAAATCATAGCATTAAGAGTCAGGGGAGCGGAGTGGGGGAAGGAAGGAAGGATAAATCGTGTATTACCCAGGGATAGAGCAGTGTATTACCCAGAGGATAGAAATCAGTTCCAGGGCCCTGACCACAGGGACATTCCCAGGGTACCTGGTGTCCAGGGTCTCTGAAAATCTTCAGTAGAAGCCCTTCACTCTTGGCACACAACACCTGTAAGAACAGCACAGGCAGGTCTTGGTGGCTCAGGCACAGGGTGAGAGCCACAGAGAGAGAGAGAGAGAGGCTGGCAGTTTGACAGTTTTGGCTGTTTAAAGGAAGAAGCCAATGGTTGTTGATGTCTGAGATGTGAATCGGCCTAGAGAGCATGTTGTGCAGGCAGGCAGGCTGTGCCAGGGTGGTCTGCGCACCTGACACCTGCAAGCAGTCCCGGACACTGTTATGGAGAGGAGCTGAGAGACATACTCAGAACATAGATGCGACTGGACAATCCTGCTGCATCAAAGTGGCGACCGAGTTTTGGTAAAATCCGTGTCTACTGTGTTACACAAAAGCATTGGTTCAAGACAGATGGTGAGAAAGAAGGAGAAGGAGAAAGGGAAGAAGGAGAAGGAGCAGGAGAAGACTAGTAAAAATAGTTCTTTCTTGTCAGCGTAACACAATTGAGCACAGCATAGTGAACCTGAGGTTTAGCATCTTCGAAAGTGTTTTTATTTTGTGTTGTTTTTAACTTTTCTCTTTTCTTCTTCTTTTTTTTTAAGTAAATTTTATTAAATTATAAAAGTTTCCATTTCCGCCCCCTGTCTTTTCTTCTTTTTTCTTTTTTTTCCTTCTTTCTTTCTTTTTTTTTTTAAGACAGTCTGATTACTTTGTCCAGACTCCTGCACTTAAGCAATTCCCCTGCCATAGGCTCTACCCCTGCCATCAGTAGCTGGGTTGTAGCTGTGTGCCACTTTTCTTGACAGTGACTAGAACCAGACTGTGCAGTGTAATTGGGAATAGAGCTTGTAGCTCAGTCCAAGATGCAGGAATCCCTGGGTTGGATCCCCAGCACCAAATAAACCAGGTGTGGTGGTGCACATCTGTAATCCCCGCACTCAGGAGGCAGAAGGAGCAGAGGTGGTGCACATCTGTAATCCCCGCACTCAGGAGGCAGAAGGAGCAGAGGTGGTACACATCTGTAATCCCAGCACTCAGGAGGTGGGCAGAAGGAGCAGAGGTGGTACACATCTGTAATCCCCACACTCAGGAGGCAGAAGGAGCAGAGGTGGTGCACATCTGTAATCCCCACACTCAGGAGGCAGAAGGAGCAGAGGTGGTGCACATCTGTAATCCCCACACTCAGGAGGCAGAAGGAACAGAGGTGGTGCACATCTGTAATTCCCATACTCAGGAGGCAGAAGGAGCAGAGGTGGTGCACATCTGTAATCCCCACACTCAGAAAGTGGGCAGAAGGAGCAGAGGCGGTGCACATCTGTAATCCCAGCACTCAGGAGGTGGGCAGAAGGAGCAGAGGCGGTGCACATCTGTAATCCCAGCACTCAGGAGGTGGGCAGAAGGAGCAGAGGCGGTGCACATCTGTAATCCCAGCACTCAGGAGGTGGGCAGAAGGAGCAGAGGCACAAGGGGCATATCTCTGCTCAGATCTCACCAGCCTTCCTGAAACATTTTTCTTTTCTGAGTCAGCCTGAAGCTAGGCCTCTCTGTGGTTATTCATAGGTGCAAACCAGAAATAATCTCTTTCGAGCTACCGGGAGCCTCAGCATCCAGTGGTCACGTACTCACAGTGATGGATTAATTTCTGTTTCCTCTAGAGGTAACAGGCTGTGAGCTACCCTGAACCATTATTGCTATTGCTCTGAACCACACCAATGCCACTGTCCCTCCCTTAGCAAAGAAATTTAAAACCTGGTGACCTTCCACATTGGGTGTGATTTCACAGTAAGCCCCTCCCGTGGCCAGCCATGCATGTCTCTGAAGCTGTGTGGGCTGAGAGATGAGTCTGGTTGTTACCGGGCTTGATCAGGTCAGCGCCTAGGCCCTGCCAGCCCTAACAACATGGGCTCTGTCATTAGTCCTTAACGTGCCAACTCAAGAGACTGGTAACAGTGCAAACTGGGGGCAGGAGAGTAGTCATTGAGACGACATTGGGAAGAGGAACAAAGGTATTTCCATGACAACTCCCCTGCCTCCTGGTTCATCTTCAGGGTCCTGGCTGGATGGTTTAAATAAAAGGCAGGCGCTGTGCATAACTTCGCAGTCCTGGCCAAAGTATGGTCCTGCCCTCCCTCTTCACCCAGTCTGTCCTGCGTGGTGCTTAGAACTGTGGGCTGTCTTTCCAGGAGCCAAGTTCTTCTGGCTGGCACCAGGCCTGTCTTTTCCTTCCTCCAGTAGGAGATGCCTGGGGAGATTCCAGTTCCTTGGGGACATCATGTTAGGAGTTCGGTAGATCAGGGAGGAATGCAAGTCTGTCTGGTTTAGAAAATCTCCCGTTCCTGTCGGTGGCTATTCAGGGGAAATTTTAAGCTGGGTGGATTTGGGGATGGGTGAGCTTAGCTCAGACATGAGAAGGTCCCACTGACTAGGTCTCAAGAGGGTGTGAACTTCAAAATGAGGAGCCACCCACCAGCACAGGACAACCACAGTCAGCGGGGGTGTTGGCAGTGGCTGCTTCTGTCTGGACAGCTCTGGAAACTTTTAACCCAACCCATTTCATTCCGTCCACAGTGCCCTGTGCTCATCAGCCTGGGCCACTTGTGCCAGTGGAAGAGCAGGGCAAACTGTCCAGAGAGTGAACTGTCAAGAGGCCAGCCATGTGGGCACGCATTCACGGGCACCCTGAGGTACAGTGAGTCCCACTGCCACCTCCGTCTCCCCAGCAAGCTGGCCGCACCGTGCATGTGCATTCGCAGGCAGCCAGAAGTGCAACCACTCTGCTTTCCCACTGAGTCTGCCATTTGTCTCTGCTTGGTGCTCAGCCACAGTATAGGGTGGTTGCTAAGGCAAGTCAGCCCACAGAAGGCCTTGCCTGTGGGTCCCAAGGGTACCTTGTGTGTGTCCCAGCAGTTCTGAACTCTTTCCAAGGCTGACAGCCATTTGAGATTAATTTAGGGCTATGCCAGAGTTACCCTGAAGTCAACATTATCTCTATAAAGTGACTCAGATCAGTCAAGCATGTGCAGGGTTAAGACAAGCCATCAAGTGGGGACAAGCAGCCACGAGGCAGCTCTTTGAGGCACCTCATACTCTCCACTGCCCTCTGGGCTTTGTGCCTCCCCGCCAAAGCAGGGAACCTTCATGAAGTGGAGAATGCTCTGACACCAGGCAGGGAATGTGGCCCCCGAAGGACAGTAGCTGGGACAGACAAGGGCAGGAAGAGCCAGCAAGGTGACTGGACTCACACACTTCTCAAGGGATCATGAGTCAGGGGGGTACAAAGTCAGCCTGCGGAGCAAGAGGGAATATCTGCCAGCTACTCATCCAGTGATGAGGATGTACAGCACACTCATATCTGGGAGTGCTGCCAGCCATGAGCTAGTGCTGAGTAGGGATGGCAGCCCCTGGAACCTATGCCTGTTCATCACCGCCCCAAGGACATGCCTCAGTCTCCAGAGCAGTGCTCTCTTGTGGGACACCTTGCCCTGCGTCAGCGTGTCAGACGTGAGTCTGAATCCTTGGTGATTCAGGCACAATCCCAGCCTCTGCACATGACCACTGCCAGACTGGGGGGACAGGGACGTGTGTGACTTGGCACCACTTAACTGCTATGTAGAATACGGTCCTGAGACCTTGAAGGCCCGCTTTCCCTCGGCCATGCCATCCCAGTTAGAGCACAATCATACGGCGGCAGTCTAGGGATCCTTGGATCCAAGGATGATCTTGGAGGAAGCAGGCGGGTGTGTGGTGGGTCTGAGCTAGGGACACAGCTTCCAGTACTGATGTGAGTGCTTGTCCCTCAGATCCCATCTCCCTATCTACATAAAAAGCCCTGGCTCTTTGGAGGCACTGTCTGCTGGTCCTGTCCTGCGGCTTTATGGTCATGAGGAACAAGAGTCATTACCATAGTCTCATCTGCCTGCCAGTTAATTCTATGTGGCCTCCATCAGAGCCCTGGGTGGGGCCCTGGTGGGGAACTCAGGTCTTCAGCCCTACCCCAGAGCTTTTGTATAGCAACCTGCACTCCTACCTCACCCCCATTGATACACAGGGCCTGATAGGGGCACTCTATCACACAACCAAGAGATTTTTCAGTATCTGTTTACAGATAGAATATTAAAGCCGAAAGACATGAGTCCAGCATAAGTGGGTGCCTAATAAACAGTTTGAGAATGAAAGACTTAATACTTAATTATTTGGGTTATAGACAACTTCAAAAATATTGGACTGGAGAGATGGCTCGGTAGACAAAGTGCTTGCTCTTCAAACATAACAACCAAAATTCATTCAGGTTCCCAGAACCTGTGTAAATGCCAAGTTGCTGTGGCAATTGCTTTTAAGTCTAATGTTCAGAGAGTGGAGACAAGGGAATTCTTGAAGCAAGTTGGCCAGTTAGACTAGCCAAATCAGCAAATTCCAGATTCAGTCTAGAGATCCCCACTACAGTGAATGATGTAGAGAATGAGCAAGGAAGACTCTCAACATCACCGTTAGGCCCTAATATGTACATACACACACAAACATGCACACATACATACACACACACACACACACACACACACCACACCCTACATATACACATACACATGTAAAGATATTATAGTTTAGAGTTTGGGGATTCAACTCATGGGTAACACGATTCCACAGTAGTGTTGGGTCCTGGGTTTGAATCCTAGCATCACAGAAAGAAAATACTTCAGCATGGAACAATATTATGGGTTCAAGTTCAAAACTCCTTTCTTTTTTTTTTAATTGAGCTCTACATTTTCCTCTGCTCCCCTCCCTGCCTCTCCCCTCCCCCTTTCACTAAACGCTTCTCTTACTTACCTAAGCATACAGATTTGGTAAGTTACACATTTGAGCAAACTAAGAATTGTGGGCATATAGGGTTTATTTTTGGTTTGGTTGACTTTGTTCGGTTGGGTGGTTTGGGGTCAGAAGAAAACAGGTTGGCTACAAGAAAAAGTATAAAGACCAACAAATACATTGACACTGTTCACATGGTGCTTACACGTCTCACAAGAGAAATTAGACACCTTTGCATAAATAATAATTATGAAAGTGCGCACTAAAACAAGAGAGCATCGTCAAGGGTCAGCTGGCAGACTTGAGCGTGGCATCTGCTCCTGCTCTGGGGACAGAGGTGCTCCCAGTAGGCATGGAAGCCAGCATGAGATCTAGAGTGCAATAGAAAATTAAACTGCTCACCCAAGACAGTGCCAGCCCATGGCCGAGGAGTGATAGTGAAGCCTGAGAAAAACCAGGATGTCCACTGGGCAGCAGGTTCTGGGAAGCTCCTGGGCAGGTGAGTAGCTCCTAACTAGGGGAGTAGTCATGACATGCTAAGGTGTGGTCTCTGCAGAGAATACACTGTTATGTTTATTCACAGGCATTATGCGTGCCTTTTTCTACTCTTGCAAGCATAGAGAGGACTCAGCACTACCTGCCGTGTTGGGGGTTGGGTATTGGCAGATAGGGATCCATCTGGCCAGAACACCAGGCAGCTAGCATATGCAGATGTATCGAATCCTCATGACATCCACCCCATTGACCAGGAAACTGAGGCAGTTTTGGCCAAGCGACCCGTTTGATTCCAAAGCCTTTCAACAATGCCTAGAGCTCATGGTCAGAACTATTTATCCTATCCGGCTGGCAGACTTAAAATACTGAGGGCCAGGAGGGCAGGTGTGGCTTAAGCCAGTGATTCCAGCATGTGGAAGGTGAAGTCTGAAGCCAACCTGGACTACACAAGGAGCTCTAGCCAAGGCTGAACTACTTGTGAGCCTCTCACGGAACATGAGATTACAAAAAGCAGCCAAAAGGCTGGGGAGGTCGCTTAGTCAATAAAGTGCTTGCCTTGCAAGCGTGCGGACCTGAGTCTGAATCCACACACACACAGCCACTGTAGTGTGCCATGCAAGGTAATCCCAGCACTGGGGAAGGAAGGACAGGCAGATTCTTGGGACTCACCAGCCAGCCAATTTAACCTACTTGGTGAGCCCCAAGGCGAGCAAGTTTCCTTGTCTCCAAAAACAAGGTGGGTGGCTCTCAAGGCAAGACAATGGGATTGACCTCCTGCCCCACATGTGTGTGTATGTGCACACACACACGTGCACACACACACACACATAAACACACACACATGGCATGAAGGGAAGCACACGGCTAAATATTTTAAGTGAAGGGATTCTAGGCATTCATTTGCTTTCTTTTTAGTATTTCTTCTTTTTAAGCGGTTTTATACTGAAGTTTCTTAGTGTAACGATCAAAGCCAGTCACGTCTCTTCCTTCTTGAGAACGCAGCAAAGCTTGGGCTTTCTCCTTTCTGTCCAGGTGAGGTGATGCTATGGGCTCCGTGAAGAGGCATGGTCCGTGTGATGGTGTAGTTACGCAATCAGCATGCTTCCCAGGAACTGCAGTGCACCTGAGCTCCTGATGCAATCCCTGGATCCCAGAGCCATCAAACACGGCTTCAGAAAATAAAAGGGGTACACCCAGCCCACACCCTGATGCTGTAATCCATCGTTAATTAGGGAAAAGAAAGAGAGAGCTGTCTGGTTTTATGATCTCAGCTTTTCCACCTGGAGAGTGAGCCCTAAGGATTCCACGTAGCTCTCTGCCAGCGCTGATTCGATCACAAGGGACTACAGACAGTTTCTTGGCTCTCATGCTCCCAAGCTGGCCACAGTGTCAGAGGTTAGACCAGAATACCTGCTAGCTCAGTCCAGTCTTTTAGTTTCAGATGTCTTGTTTAGCGAAGGGGGGTGCATGCGGATCTGGGGATGCATTCGGAGTCTAGGGAACGGTATCAGGTGTCATTCTCTGTTGCTCTCTATCTTGTCCCTTGAAGACAGGGTCTCTCATTGAATTGGAAACCAGAAGCCTTGGCTAGGCTGGCAGGCCAGTGAGCTCACAGATTCTTCCTATCTCCACCCTACCCTCTACAATGCCACCCTGCCCCACAGCTATGCCAGACTCTGTCTGTGGGTGCTGGGAATCTGAACTCAACTCCTCATTCTCGAGAGCACGTGCTTTTACCCACAGAGTCTTCTCCACACCCCCTGCCTGCGCGTTTAATTAGACACGCTACTTCCAGAAATGAATAAACGTTTGCACATTCCTTTTAGTGTGTGTATGTGTGCCTGCATCTGTGCGCACGAGTCCGTGCTCGTGTGTGTGGTGGGAAAGTGTGTGCATAAGTGTGGAGGTCAGAGGGCAGCTGTGAGCGTAGCTCCTCAGGTGCCACCCACCTTGTTTTTGGAGACGGGGTTATCCGATAGCCCAGAACAGGCCAAATACGCTAGGCTGGCCTGCCAGCAAGCTCTAGGGGCCCCTCCCCTGCCTTCTCTGCCTTCTCAGGCCTGGTATCACAAGCATGCACTCACAGGCCTGGCTTTCTCTGTGGGTTCTGGGGATTTAAAGCTCAGGTCCTCATGCGTTTCCACGGCACGCATTTTACTGCGTAAGCTAGCTCCTCGGCTCGCATTCTTTACTTTTATATTTAACTTAACTAATTAATGCTTTTGAGGTGAGGTCTCACTGTGCTATTGCTCTCGAATGTCAGAGCCAAAGGTGTTCGTTCCGGTTCAGTCCCCCGAGTAGCTAAGGCAGGACATGCCGGAATCGTAGTTGCTTGCAATTTTCTGCCTAGGGAACCCAGCTTGGTGGAGGCCTGACCTCCCACCCTCCATGAGGTTAGCTTGATTGGGCTGAGAGACACTTAGCAGACTAGTGAAGTTTACCCCATGTTGTCTCTGAGGCTGTTCCCAAGATGAACAGATCTAATCAAGGGTTCAACAGTGGGCTTCGAAACTGGACCAGACAATCAGGAAGTGATTGAACAGTGGAGAGTGGGGCCTGCTTGGAGAAACAGGTCACTGGGGGCTGCTCTTTGAGGCTCTTCCTTGTCCTGGTTCTTGGCTGTTGCTGGTCCATTCCGTGTCGGGGCCACCGTGATGTGAGCAGCTCTGCTCTCCGACACCCAGTCCTCCACGCTGGTGACACCGCTGATACCATGAGCCCAAACACATTTTCCTGTCTTAAACTGCACTGTGTCCGGTATTCTGTCACAATGATGATAAAACTGACTTCTATAGCCCTTGGGCTCTAGCATTAACTGCTTCTTTCAGAAAGATGCTGACTGGGTAAGTATCTCTGGGGATGTCCCCACCTCAGCAGCTGGCTCAAGGAGTTGAAATGTATGAGGTCACCAGCAGCCACAGACCTGCATGGAGGAGTTGCCTTTATTTAGGAACTGCCTACACAAGCTCTGAGAAATGGGGTACCCTAGGAAACTCCCCAGGGCAGAGAGGTGGGAGGAGGATATTGAATCTTAAGCAAGAAAAAGGAGGATAAACCACCCACTCTTCCCAGAAAGTGCAAGGCAGGAGTGTGGAGCGAGCGAAGCGCAGGGAGGCCCAATGGTCAAGAGTGGGTGTGGGGCTTGGGTCTCCACGGATGCCCTGATGCCTAAGAACCCCGAGGAACCAGGACAGATGAAAACCTGAACAAACCCAGCAGGAGTCCGTGATGGCCTCGAGACGGCAGCTGGACCCAGGAAGACCGATTCCACTCCTCTGGAGGCTCAAGGGCTTGCCATACTAGGGCTTCAGCCTCAGACAAAGTCCTAGGCTACATCTTCACGGGGCAAGACAGGGAGGGGGCTGGGACTGGGTTTCATGTCCTCAGCCGATACCACACACAACAGGGAAGGCCCACACATACAGACCCGCCTGATCCAAGCGACTGGACACTGAACCACTGGGGGCGTGGAGAACTGTGGGTAAGGGTCTGCCATGACTCCGGATGAAGCTGATTTCTGACTCTGCCTTGACCTTGGCCAGCGACTCCAATGACAGTTCTCTGTAGAGATACTCATCTCCAGGACAGAGCAGACATGAGGCAGATGCACCCTGAGCAATTAACTAATGACGGAAGGACTTAAAGCAGTGGTTCTCAGCGTGTGGTTGTGACCCCTAAAGACTATGGGAAAACACAGATATTTACATTATGATTCATAACAGTAGCAAAATTACAGTTATGAAGTAGCAATGAAAATTATTTTATGGTGGGGAGGGTCACCACCAACATGAGGAATTGTATTAAAGGGCCGCGGTCTTAGAAAGGCTGAGAATGGTTGGTTTGCCTTGCTGCAAACCAATGTGTTTTTACAGGGTATCAGAAAGCCACCACACTGTGTCCAGACATGTCCCACTTAGACCTCACAAGCTCAGAATAATTCTCTCCCTCACAGTCTTGACCAACGCCATGCGGGAGATACAAACTTCTGGGCCTTTTGAGTCCAGAGCTTTAACACTCTGCCCCATGTTTCTGGGACCTCCAGACCACATGGAAGAGAGAGGAGTATAGGGGGAAAAGGAGGTGTGGAGGAAGGAAGTCATTTTGAATGTCCCACCAGAGAGGTCCAGGGTAAATGCAGCCAGAGAACGACCTTGCTCATAAGAGTCAGAGAAGAATAACTACCCATTTCATTCCCACCTCACTGAACAACCCAGCTGGGGGTGGCCCGCCGTGTAGACTCTGTAGCGTACCCCAGAGTATACCACAGCGATGGCACACTCGTGCCATGAAACACGATGCTTCTGTTGATATAACAAAATACTTGGTCCAGACACGGACAAATTATTTTTCCATGGCTGGAAAATGTTGGTTTATTTTAAAAGAGGTTTGTTTAACGTACAGTTTAAGGGATGGAGAGCCCAGGCAATATGGTGGCGGCTCTGGGGGGTCCCCCGGCTGCACTCACCTCTGTGAGACTAGCTGGCTTCACAAAAGGACCGTATGCAGAAGGTATCACACAGGAAGACAGAACGTGAAGAGGAACCGGGCACCGTCCTTCATAACCACAAGCCTTCGAGAGGACAGACTCGGGATCCCTAGTCCCTCTCCCCCACGGTGCTCCCAGTGACACAGCATCTCCTCCCAGGCCTCACCCCTTAAAGAGTGCCACAGCTTTTAACACCAACACCTGGGGACAAAACTCTCCGCATATGAACTCTTAGGAGACACTCAAACTATCAAACCAGAATATCCAAGCCATAGCCTGTGGTCCACACACATCCCAGAGGAGCTATGAATACAGCCCATGGATGTGCTGTGGATGAGAATGTTATGTCACAATGTTAAGAAACCATAACAGTGTGTGTTATTTTTTCCCCTTCAAGCCTCTCTCCACTGCCACACTATTTCTTAATAGTCACATTCCTGAGGCAAGTCACCATCTCCTGTCCCAGGCACAGGTGGGGGTGCTGTCTGGCCCCTAAGTCATGGGCTTCTTCAGGGTCAAAGGCCATTACAGCATCATTGGTCTGCCCACTGTGTTTTTCAGGTATCGTATCCTTATTCCTTACTTTTTTTTTTCTTCTAAGAAGAGCATATGTGTAGTCTAGATTTGCTGAGTGTCCTTGGATAAACCGCTCTAAAATATTTAAGGGCCTTGCATTCCATGATTTGCTTTAAGCCTGAGGTCACAAACACAAGCAGGAGGTGGTCCCTGAAGTCCTTAGGGACTGAAAGAACCTGGGGCATCCTTAGCTTTCCAGGAACCTGGGGGCTCTTCTTGGTGGTTCCTGAGCTCTGTGTTGGAAAAGGTGTGGGGCTGAAAGCCGTCTACAGATTCGGTGCCCACTCAGCCTTGGAGAAGCCCTCCTGGTGGAGAGCACCCACCTCCCACATCAGTGCTGTTCAGAGACAGCTTCAGGTCAAGTGACCCAGCAACTAACATGAAACCGTCGGATAGCCGGACAGTTTCCTGCAAAGAAAAAGGCAAGCCCCACCACACGTTCCGGCCTGACAGCCACTGAGGGCATCTGCCAGATGCAGTCCCCACTACCAACGGGGTCCTCAATGGCTTTGCTCAGTGAAGCTGGTGGCCTCTGAGATGCTGGTCCTTTGGAGACTCATCCAGTCCCTGGCCTCTGCTTCCCTTCTGTCCCCAGAGATGTCACTCTGGCCAGACCAGGAGTGTGTGCCTGTGCACGTCACACACATGGCCCTTTCCTTTCCTTTAATAGAACGTGGGTGGGGTGGGCATAAAACAGGGTAAGAAACCAAAGTCACAGAGGAGCAGAATCTTGCCGTCTGCTTTGGGGAGACACTGGCAGGAGCTTCCAGGGCTTGCTCCACATACATTGAGTACCTTCTCTGGGGACAGGGACATGGTACATGACTCAGCTTAGGAACCTACTGCCACTCAACTCACTTCCAGTTTAAGGGGGCCTGGGCCACCCTCTTTCATTTGAGAGCACAGAGCCACCTGGGAACTTGGGATGGGTAGGCAACCTGGATGGTCAATTTAGTCTTCAAAGGGAGCCAATCTCCATGCAGAAAGGTGTCATCCTTGTGTTCCATATTGAAGAGGCCCCTCTCCAAGAGGAAGTCAGGACTCAGGGTCCCCTGAGTGTCACAGCCCCCTCGTCATGCTGAGTACAGAAAGCACTGCTGATGCGTCAGGTCAAGGACCGTGGCCCTCTGTTCCTGACATGCTCAAAGTGGCAAAGTCTGTGTCAGGGTCAGGCGTCTCGTGGTGTCGCTGGGGAACTGGTTCCGCCATGACTGTGGTATAAACATCCTTAGATGCTGCCTCCTTGCAGGCCTAGCCTGTGAGAGCCTCCGGAAGACCTTAACTCAGATGCAGATGGCCTGTAACACTTACACTTCAAAAGGTATCAATGCTGAGTAATAGGTGCTCTATTGTATCTCAGGAAGACTTGACAGGGCAAATATCTACAGCATTCCTACAGCTAGAACTGTTTCCAAGCCCAGAGTGACTGGATCCCAGGATCTGAAGGGTGGAGTCTACCTTGCGGAGAAAGCTGAGACCTTCATGCATTCCCTCCAAACCCAGCACACTAACCTACAGTCATTCAATGTACTGAACTCACTCACTTGGGGTCCCACCCACTGGGCTGACATCACCTCTCAATTCAGTGTCCCCAACATTTCCAAATCCATCTTCTTGGTGCTCTTTGAAGCTACTCCAGGCCTCTGTCGACCTCTCCCCATCACAGGCCCCTAAGGCTGGGCTAGCTGATTCCAGGCTCCAGATCTCACATCACACCTGAGTCCAGTGGACTGGCTCCTTGCCCATCCTCCCTTGGGCCAGATGCTTAGCCTGGCTCACTCACAGTGGCAAACAGTTGCTCCCTGGTATTTGGCAGGGCCGGTCTCCACAACTGAGTGTCTCTAGAACAGATGGTAATTTGTTGACACTCAAAGACGTAAGGGGACTCAATTACAGTCCCACTAAAAAAAGCGTTCTCTAAAATAAGAAAGTACACAGATTCCTCAATGTGTGGAAATCGCTGACAGCTTTGTTCCCCCCCCCCACAGGAGTAAAAAAGAAGCTGACAGCTTATTTTTGCAAGCTCTGCTCATTCAAGTCTATTTTAAGATAATTTTCCTAAGTCGGTACACCAGAATAGCATTCGGTTTGAAAAATCACCATCTGTTGGGAGCACAGGGCAGGGTCTCAAAGGGTCTGGGCTAACATGTCTGACCTTCACACGGCATCTGTCCCCTGGACAAGACCAAGAAGGCGTTTGGGGGGGGGGGCTCCAAAACTAGTGTTGAAAGAATATGCTAGAACATGGCATCAAAAATTGTCATTAACTATTGATATAAGGTATTTATAAACACACACGGACACACACACACGCCCTTGACCTTTTAAAAAGCTGTTCAAACAACCCCTTGTATTTAAATAGTTTTCTTGTAAAAAGGCCATCCAACCTTATCTGGGTTGTTCAGATAAAAATTAGCCTATGGAAAAGAAAGCCTCCTCAGAAAGCTATAAAAAGGCCCTTGCTCCACTCCTTTTTTCCGGTGACCGGGGCCCCTCCCTCCCTCTGGCCTCTGTGGTGACTCATGTTCTTCTCTGGAAGGCAGCAGGGCCCGAAACACAGCAGGAGGGCAGCGATTTGACTTATGAGTAACATTAGAAGAATCGCTCTGTACCCCCTACAAGGTGGGGACTCTCTCAGGCTGGGCACAGGCAGCATGGGGGTAGGAGGGCAGAGTAACCGTGCCACGCTTGGTGCCTGGCAAGCCTGCCTACCTGGCCGCAGGTCTAGGTCATTTTTAGCCTTCTCTAAACTTAGCTCCATCCACCCTCTTGAATAACCTGCCCGTGAAATGCCATGTTTTCCCTGTGGATTAGAATGCCAATACACACAAGATTGTATATTAAATTGCTAACGATGGGCATTTAGTGCTTTACAGACCAGATAATAAACTGTCCCTGTGAGTGGCTCCTCAGGCAGCAAGGACGAGGAAACCTTTCCAGCAGGAGCCCCTGGAAACCCTTGGCACCTCACAGTGACCTAGGGCCTTCTCAGCAGAACCCCTCCTGTGTATCCTGAGGTTCCAAGACCCCCTGAGCAAGGAACCACCCAGCTGGAGCCTCTAACTGCTGTGTTTGCCCTGTTTTGCAAAGCCATCTTGAAAGGAAATCATGTACATTCAACAATACGCAGTTCACAAACGTACACGCATGTGTACGCACACACATTCCACATGCACCACATGCGCATATGCAAACAAAGGATACATACATGAGCATGCACACATCCATCACACCAAACACACAACAACACAAAACATACACCATACATGTAGGCAAGCACACCACACACAGATACACACACACACCCTTTCTTCTTGGGGTAACCAGGACAAGAATCATTCTCCAGTGAAAGTCTGAGAGCGTTGTGGTTCTCAGTGAAGCCGGCCTTTGCAAAGAGCACAGTCCATGGGCATGTGACTTCTCATGGGCACATGACTTCTCATGGGCACGTGTTCCTGGGAGCAACCTGGCATTTGCTGCTGGCCTTTCAGAGCAGCCTGTTCATGGGTAGCCTCAGCTACCAGGGGCGTACATAAGGTGATCTGCTGTCCTTACCCTATAGTAAAACATCTCAGCTGTGAGGAGCCAGAATGCGGGTCTCTAAAGGGGGGTTCAAAAGTCAATGTATGATGTCATTGGCTTTCCGCGGGGCTGGCATGGGAAAGTCGGGCCCAGGCAGGTGGGAGCCCTCAGTGTTCACTTGCTGTGAAGCTGAGGTAAGTGTGCAGAGCTCTGGAGGAAGCAAGAAGCAGCTAGGGCCTTTTGACCGTTACGTTGCCCGGCCACTTCCCCACCTGCAAACCCCAAAGTTGAGAAACCAATCAGATCGCCACCAAGTCTGTTCTTAGAAGCAAAGCACTGAGGCCAGGGGCTTTGGGAAGGGGAGGTAGGCACTTCCTTCTTCAGATAGCTTTCGGGTATGCAAACTGTTCAGAAGAAAGGAGGCCTTAAAGTGTCTTCCTCAGAAGTTTATTTAGGAAACAGGTCATGATATCAAACAAGAAGTTTGCTTGTGGGGTCAGATCATCTTGCCCCAGAAAGTCCTAGAACTTCTTTCCAAGCCCTGAAAACCAGGCTCCAAGTTTCCCCCCAAAGAGCTCATAATAAGACTAAATAACACTGATATCAGAGAAAACACATAAAGTGGCCTAGAGCCGGGTAAATCAGAACTTTGCAAAACTCAATAGTTCTTGAAACCATGGGAGACAGTGAGGGTGAGTGTTGGGGAGTTGTTCTGTGGGCAGCAACAGGGATGATACCAGACAATGGTCAAGTGCTTTTCTGGGGTTCACAAGCTGCCCACAGTGGGATTTGGACACACTGTGAGTGCAGAGGTTAACAGAGAAACGCACACATTCCTGCTCGGAGATCCAGGAACCTAGGCTGGCCCGGCCAGACTCCATTGTGCTGCTGATGGAACCACAGCTGAGGATGGTGGATGTCTCCCACACTGTCCTCCTGACCTAGGGCAGAGGCCTAACTAGAGCTGCCCACGACAGTATGTCACCCCAGCCAAGGTCCATGTCCTTTTCAGGTTTCTCCAAAGAGGTCACAATAGCACTCTTTCTGATGGGGAGGCTGGGAACGGGAAAGAGCCTTCCTCTCCAGGAGAGTAGGGAAAACTGGGCCACAGATGCTGGGTGTAGGTATGCCCGCTCCCCAGCCAGTCTATTTAAACCTTGTGTGTGTACATCCCCGTCCACCAACGTTCTGGTTCAGGTGTTGGCACCTCCACAGGTGTTGACACTGCCCCTGTGGCTGACCCGCTGGTCCAACAGTGGCTGGAGCCCCTGGCTAATCTAGCTTCTTGCTGGACCAAAGGCCTTTACACTCCGAAGGGCCTCTTCTTTTCACTCCCCTCTGGCAGAGGCCATGAAAGCCACCTCTAGTACTCAACAGACAAAAGGGAGGCGAATGCTGGGGCTGGGGACATCGCTCAGCTCAGCCGATGAGGTGTTTGCATGCCGGAGGACCTGAGATCCAGTCACCATTGGCTTGGAGTTGCTGTCATATGGAACCAGAGAGTGAAGCCATACACTGGACACCAGGCACAACAGGAAACACAGGATGTCCCTCCAGCCCTGAGAGCCTGGCCCTACTGTCCCCAGGATGCTGCCTCCTGTCCTTTCCTGCTGAGGGTTGCTGGTCACATGACATTCGATCCAGGCCACTTGCTTTGAACTTGCGCCACTCACAACAAAGACTCCTGACACATTAGCTTGTCAGACCCAACTCCCTGATAAGATTAAAAACCTGCCACAGTGTGGCATTTACTTTTTTTATTTTTACTTTTTTTGGTTCCATGGACTCGGTAGCAACCACCACGGTAAGTTTCCACTGTCTGTGGAAACACGACAGGCCTTGCCTCGTGGCTCCGGAAATACTCACCAAAGCCACTTCCATTAGTGTTTAGCTCATCAACCAGAGAGGCAGACCTGGGTTCTCAACAGCAAGCTGGAACCCAGAAAGGTAAAATCAAAACACTGCAGAAGAGAGAGAGAGTTCCCACAGGAAACCTCTCACACAGAGCTCCC
Organism: Myodes glareolus; assembly: GCF_982192425.1. NCBI lineage: Eukaryota > Metazoa > Chordata > Mammalia > Rodentia > Cricetidae > Myodes > Myodes glareolus. The sequence goes on from NC_142039.1 coordinate 68,285,439, forward strand.
ACGTTTAAACAAGAAAGCCCTGAGTCGGTCTCTCGGTTTCAGTCAGAGGTTTTAAAAACATTTGTGAATCGTGCAGGAAGGGTAAAAAAAAAAAGTCCAAAAATGTTTAGCTATTTCTGAAGTGCTTTATTTTGGAATTTCTGCTCTGTTCGAGCGGCTAGTGTCTGTGGGCGAGAATTATGTCACGAGTTAATCATCTCAGGAGACTGCAAACTCGGGGAAGGAGAAACAGGCGAATGGCCTTGCGGCTGTGGGCTGTGTTGCATAACGGGCTCCTGCGCACGCGTCCGGGATCGGCGTGCAGGGCTGCACAATGCAGCCAGTGTCACATCCCCTGTTGACCTTTCCAAGACGGAATCACAACCACGCCCCCCCCCCCAACATGCACGCTGCCAGTACTGAAGTTGGCTGTGAAAGGAATGCAGAAATGTCAGTTCCCCCACTGTTCCCAAAGGAAGACTTTGAAGTCCCTGGTTGCCGGCAGCCTGGTGGCTTGCCTGCCTGTCTTACTCCAAACCGCCGTAAAAAGCTGTGTCCTTTAGCACCAAAGTAAAATGTTTTGCTGAAGTACTTCCTGGCATCTGTGATGGGAACAATAGGCGCAGCCTCACAATGGAGTATTTTATACGTAAGAAAAGCAAAAGGTCAGAGATGGGGGGAGCCGGGGCTGTGAGCGTCACAGCTCTCCGTCCGTGTTTGATGCTGTTGAGCAACCGCGCTGGCCGAGAAGCTGTTACTTAATCCTGCCAGTATTCGCCAGAAAGAACACTTGCGAAATACGGAAGACAAATATGCTGTAATTATTACATGCACAGGGAGCTGGTCAAGCATAAACTGTTAGTGTAGCATCAACACAGTCTCCCGTTCCACTGGAGCCGACCAGTAATTAGCACCAACAATGCACCGTGTGTGTGTGTGTGTGTGTGTGTGTGTGTGTGTGTGTGTGTGTGTGAGCAGTGAGGGCGGCGCTCGAGGCCTTGGTCTCCATGATACTTCTGCTTGAAAATTCTTCAGAGCCAAGCACTAAGTGTGAATTCTAGAAGAAAATAAGATCACAGCTAATTCTGTGACACATCAGAAAGAAGGGGCCATCAAATGTCTCCCAAGCCTCTCCTTTCTTCTACCCTCCTTCCTACTCTTCCCTTTCTACATTTTCCCTCTCTCCTTCCTCCTTCCCTCCCTCTTCCTTCCTTCCTCATACCCCCCTCCTCCCCTCCGCACTCCTTCTTCCCCTTTTTCTCTCCTCCCTCCCCTCCCCTCTTCTCCTGGACCTCTCCCACTCCCTTTTCTTCTGTAAAAAGGGCCCTTGGATTTCATCACATTGACGCCTCTGTACTGGAAACCCTGTCCAAAGTCTGATCGGGTCACATCAAGGAGACTGGTCCTGTCACGATCTGAATCACCAAGTGTGGAGTATGAACTCAGTAGCCCAAAAGAATTGTTCCCAGAAAGGCAAACCATAACAAAGGTGGAGATTTCAAAACCAGCTTTGGGTTTTCACTGAGCAGTGTTCTACTTTGGCTCAGCTTGGTCTGTTCCCAGCATGTGCTCAGCCCCTGGGGCCAAATAAAGACACACACGTCACAGCCATCCAAACTTACCATAAGGCAGAGCTCCTGGGTGGACCCTGTGCTTGCCTCCCTGTGTCCATCTTCAATCATAGCAAGAAAATACACAGAAAATCCCCTTCTCTGACCACAACTAAACTTTTCATGTGGGAGATAAGGCATGCTCACATTTCAACTGAAATAATAATAATAATAAATCAATAAATGCCATATTTTTCCATCAGAAAGTTACCCTGCACACTAAGTAGATCGATAAGAGTCCATGATACAGGGCTGGAGGCCTGGCTCAGTGGTTAAGAGCACATCTTGTTATTCCAGAGGACCAGATTTCAGTTCCCAGCACCCACATCAGGTAGCTCACAACCACCAGCATAACTCCAGCTTCAGGGGAGCTGATGCCTCTACCCTCAGAGTGAACCCCACTCACGTGCTCATACCCTACCCCCACATACACATAATTAATAACAATAAAAATAAATATTTTTTTAAAGAGTGTATGGTATACTGGGCTGCACTGTAATTGGCTGCCTGAGGCCATAACTGAGGCCAATAAGAAACTGGGAGTTCAGAGAAGTTGCTGGAAAATGAGATGCTGTGGACAGTTCAGACATAGTCTCTGGTGTGGGATATCCCTTTCCTGGTTAGTGAATAAAGTTGCTTTGGTCTATGGCAGGGCAGAATATAGCCAGGCTGGAAGATATAGAGAGAGAGAGTAGGTGGAGTCAAGGAGACACTATGTAGTTGCTGCTAAAGGAGACAGATGCCCAGAACCTTACCCGGTAAGCCATAGCCTTGTGGCAATACACAGATTAATATAGATGGGTTAATTTAAGGTACAAGTTAGCCAGAAATATGCTTGAGCTATTGGCCAAACAGTGTTGTAATGAATATAATTTCTGTGATGATTCAGGTCTGGGTGGCCCAGAACCGAAACAGCAGCCTTCGCCGACAGTCTCAGGAGTCAAGGCCTGCCTCCTGGATCTGAGGACCATAGGCTCATAAAGGAGACAGAAGCTACAGCTCTTGGATCCCACTGACCTGAAGCTTCTACAGAGGAAGAAATGGAGGCAAAGGCAGAGCTATCTTTGTCAGCCCAAGGGTTGAAAGAATGCCTCCGTATGCCACAGAGTCCCCTCACCGTCCCCCACCCCAAGAGTTGGGGACTTGCTGGTTAAGGACACCTCAGGAGCTGGGCTACAGTTCAGTCGGTTAAGAGCTGACTGGGGGGCTGGAGAGACGACTCAGAGGTTAAGAGCACTGCCTACTCTTCCAAAGGTCCTGAGTTCAATTTCCAGCAACCATATGGTGGCTCACAACCACCAGTAATGAGGTCTGGTGCCCTCTCTATATTGTATACATAATAAATAAATATTTTTTTTTTAAAAAAAAAAAGAGCTGGCTGAGCAAGCACGAGGACTTGATTCAATCCCCAGCACCCAGGCATGGTGGTGCACACTGTAACCCCAGTGCTGAAGACGCAGACGCAGGAGGATCCCGGGGCTCACTGATAGGTCAACCTAGCCTACTTGATGAGTTGCAGCCTGGTGAGAGGCTCTGCTTCAAAAACTAAGATGGAAAGCCACTGATAAATGACACTAAGATCAACCTCTGGTTTCCGAGCACTCCACACATACATGTGCATGTACACCTGCATGCCAGTCTCTTCTCCCAACCACTATTTGACTCTCAAGAGAAAAACACAGAACTAGGGAAGTTAGCAAGCAAACAACAAGGGAATTGCCGGCCTTGCCAGTCTGCTGGGGGAGACCCATGTCCACAGTTGTTATATTATATTATTTCAAATGTTCTTTACTCAAAAATAATATGTATATATGGAAAGAAAAATCCACGTAAAAAATATTGACACTCAGAAGAAACTACACCAGAGAAAGCCCGGGAGTTGGTTACTACTACATATACTACAAGTCTTTCAAATGAGCTACTTTACGTGCAAAGAGGCTGGAGAGTCGGCTCGTGGTTAAGACGGCTTGCTGCTCTTACAGAGGACCTGAGTTTTACCCTCAGTACCCACGTTGAGTGGCTCACAAGTGCCTATAACTCCAGCTCCAGGGAACCTGATGCCCTCTTTTCTGCAGGTACCTGCACCCAGATGCACCATGTGCACACACATACAATTCGCTTTTCTTAAATGTTTTTAAGCATGTGCAAAAATCTGGAAAAACGCGTGAGAATGATATCTGATCAAACGAGGGAGATTGACACAGAGAAACTGGGGAAGAGGAAGAACCAAAGAAGCTTCCTAAAGCCAAAACTACAACCCGGTGGTCTCCAAAGCAGCATCGTGGTGACGGCACCTGAAAGGGAGTAAGCCTGAAGACTTCAGGAAGGGCAATCACATCTAAAGACAGACACCTTAGGAAACCCGTAGGGATTTCCTGAATATGAGTGTGGGAGTCCTACGGGGTGGGTTAGGAACACATTTGAGAAGATAATGGCCAAGTGGCCCTCAAGTTGAACAGCAGATTTAAACCCCAAAAGCCTGAAAAGCAGGCTCCAGGAAGAAACCCACACGGAGATGCGCTACAGTGCACGTGTCAGAAAGCAAGCAGCCTTCAGAGCAGCAGGGTTAGGCACAAGGGGTTTCAGACACAGTGACTGTCCCATCCCTAAGGAACCTCACTGGTCTACAGGCAGCGGGGCTGGCACACTCATAGGTCAGATGGGAAAAACTGGGGAATGCAGGCCTACTGGACTGCATTCCATTCCCAGCTACTTGAAGGGTGGCTAAGGAAGGAAGATGGTGCCTGGACTACAGAGGGAGTTCAAGGCCATTGTGGGCAAGTCATTGAGATTTTATTGCTGAGCAAAAGGAGGGCTCGAAATATGAAGCTCTGGGTTTCATTCTCTTTCTGTGTGTGTGTGTGTGTGTGTGTGTGTGTGAGAGAGAGAGAGAGAGAGAGAGAGAGAGAGAGAGAGAGAGAAACAAAGAGAGAGAGAGAGTTCAAATCACCTCTCGAGCACAGTGATAGTGCTGGGAAGCACAGCACACAGACACCAGAGGAAAGCCCATGCGGACACAAATGGGTGCAGTATCCCCAGGCACACTCTGAGACGCCACCAGCAAAGCAGCCCGAACCCTGTTAAGACCAGACCAGCACACCAGTGCAGATTCAGCTCCCCAAGAGCCCAGAATACTGAAATCCACTGGTGACAGGTGTAAGACAGAGCACAGAGAAGACAAAAGCTGCCAGGATGGGCACTGTGCCCAGGGAACATTCTCTGTGGAGGGCTGGGAATCTCTTGAGGGCCAATTCCTAGGCAGGAACCTATCTCGGCAAGACAGGGGGAAGGCAGCTTGCACACGGCACACTGGATCTAACGAGCCTGAACCTAGATATACAGGCTGACCTCTAATAAGCGGATCTGGCTGTAGAAGACAACTCAAAGGATGGGAAAACCCACATCCATACCAACACAAGGAATTAGCAATGTTATATCTAGAAGTATTTTTGGTTTTTGTTTGCTTTCACTTTTATTTTAAATTCTTATCTGCATTTTTAATTGCTTTTAGTTTATCTTGCTTAGCTAGGTTTTATGACTGTTACCTCCACTATCTGTCTTACCTTTAACCTATATTCTTGTCTTCTTGTTCCTTGTTTCCTCCTTTTCCCCACTCCCTATTCTTTTTACTTCCTTTTTAAAAAAATCCATTGCCAGACTGTGGTGGCGCACACCTTTAATCCCAGCACTTGGGAGGCAAAGGCAAGTAAATCTCTGTGTTTGAGGCCAGTCTGGTCTACAAAGTGAGTTCCAGGACAGCCAGGGCTACACAGGGAAGCCCTGGCTCAAAAGAACAAATCAAAACAAAAAAAAAGTTCATCTACTTATCCATTCATTTAGTGTGTGTGTGTGTGTGTGTGTGTGTGTGTGTGTGTGTGTGTGTGTGTACTTGTGCACATCATATTCATGCAGTACCCTGGGAGGCCAGAAGAGGGCATCAGATCACCTGGGATTGGAGTTACAGGTGGTTGTGAACTGCTGTGTGGGTTCTGGGCCCAAACTCAGGTCCTCTGCAAGAGCACTAATCACTCTTGACCCCTGAGTTAGCTCTCCAGCCTCTCTTTTTACTTAATTATTCTTATCTTTCGCCTTAATAACCTTTCAACTCCATTTATCTTATGAGAACCCGAGTTCCTTTATTTCCTAACACAATGGCATTGCCAGTAAAGTTTTTGTTTGCTTTATTACCAGGATTATTGTCCTATCAACGTTCCCGCTACAGCTGTCTATGGTGCTCATAATCCCAAGCGGAGACAACCTGCTAAGAAGACCCATACAAAAGAGAACAAATCAAAAGGGAGAGAAAAGAAAATGCAAAACCTGGGAGGCATTCATTCCAACAGATGCACAGATCGTGTATGACACAGATACCAATACAGCAAAAGCAAGCTAGCAGCATAACATTTCTGAAATCCAGCTATAGTTCCTCGTTAACCGAAACCACAGATCAGGAAGCAACCGAGACACCAGAAAAAGAATTCAAAATCCCAAGAGGAGCTCTGCTTAACTGTACCAGTGATGTAGCTAGTACCACCTTTTCTTCTGAGGAAGATGGACTGTGGTGTGCAATGCTCCCAGCAAGACTCCTGGGCTCTCAACATCCAGTTCGCTGCTGGCAGGGCTTCACACAGGTTTTATACAAACCATTGCTGGAGCTACACACATCCCATGTGACCTCCCCAGCAGAAACACCCTTGGATGTTGCCTTTCTCCCACAGCCTTTGTCCTGAGCCTCCTCCAGTGCTGCTGGGCACACGCACCTCAGGGGAGAACCCCTCACAGCCTTGAGTGTGAGCACACGCTGCAGCTCCAGGTGACCAGAGCTGAAGGGACTCTTGGGGGTATACAACACGGGTAGTTTTGCCTTTATTCATCTCAAAGCATCTTTGGTAGTCTTTTTAAGGATCACATTTATCCTGCATTGATAAATTTATCTCCTTTTCTCAAAATTTTCAAATTTCATCTCATTGTAGTTGATAAGCAAACCTTGAATGGACTCTAGCCTTTCTTGAGGATTCTTGCTTTCTGGCCTATGCATGCTTTGTCCTGGAGAATGCGTGAAGGATGCATGCCCCGTTCTGCTGTTACTGGATGGATGCTCAGCAGGCAGCTATTGAGCAGGGCTGGTTTAGAGTCTTGTTTCATCCTTTCCTTATGAATCTGTCCGCTACCAGCAGTTTTTGAGAGTGAGTTATTGACGCCTGGGCTCTTATTGTTAGACTTACTACTCAACAGTTAAGAGTTGCCCGGTGCCCTCTCCATCAGTCAGTGGTCTTTCCATAGGTTTTGGAGTTTTGCTTTTAGATGTATCCAAGTTGATGCCATTCCACCCACTGTGCCTTTGGAAAGGGACCCTAACTGCTGACAGTCACTGTGTTAATGTGGGACTCATTCCTGCCATTTGCTGTTGTGTGTCTAAATGCCGCAGCTGTGACTACCGCTTCCCCCTCTTCCTCTCAGGCTCTCATCTTTCTTTCTCTTCTTGTCATCTTCTCTTCTTTCTTCTCCTTTTCTTCTTCCTTTCTTCTCTCTCCCCCTGCTCTTCTCGTTATTCCTTTTTTCTCCCCTTCTTTCTTGTCCCCATTTCTGCTCTCTCTGTGTTTTTCTAAGACAGTGTTTGATTCCTTTGTCATGTCTTTCGCTATACATACTTGATTTGTTAATGAGCTTTCTGGAAATTACAATCACTATTTCAGTTTATGAAACCTATTTTGGATCGATGCCAACTTAATTTCAACCATCTATACAGGTTCTGCTTGTAGGCAGCTTGGTCGCCCTCCCCTCCCTCTGTGCTCCACTGTTACACAATTAAGTCCCTGTGCATCACGAAGCCATCAGAACAGCTGCATAACGCCTGCTTTATGACATCATCTTTCAATTCCGAGTAGAGCAAAGGGAGTTACACAGGAAGAATGGGCTCACACCGCCTTTTATGCATTTTGCACCTTAGCTGGTGCTCGTGTCTTTCACGTGAGTGTGAGCTAGTCTCCAGTGTCTCTTCACTCCCCTCCGAAGAACTCATTTGATTCCTTCTCAATAGCGCAGCCCACTTCTGAGACACGCTGTTATTGCTTCTCTTGGAATACCTTACATTCCCCTTGAGTTTCGAATCTTTAAAAATAGCATTAAGTGATGAAGAGATGGCTCAGGAGTTAAAAGCATTGGTTGTTCTTCTAGAGGACCCAGGTTCAATTCCTAGTTTCTACATGGCAGCTCACAGCTTTTGGTATCTCCAGTTCCAGGGGATCCAATGTGATTTTTTTTTTTTGCCTCTGTGGGCACCAGGCATGCATGTAGTGCACAGACATACATGTAGGTAAAACACTCATATGCATAAAGTAAATAAGATTTTAAAAAAAAAAAAAACCACGTGCGTTTGCTGTACAAAGCAGTGGATTTCATATTATTTTGTTCAAACAGACCGTGCACTTTGGCGTTATTTATCCCTTACCTCACCCTGTCCTTTCTCCCTCCTCCCACTACTTCTCTTCCTTTTCCAGAGCAATTCCCCTTCCACTTGCACTGTGCATTTGTGTGCATGTCTGTGTGTGTGTGTGTGTGTGTGTGTGTGTGTGTGTGTGTGTGTGTAAAATTTGAAGTATATGAAGGAAAACAGTATTGGTCTTTCCAAATCTAGCTTGTTTAGATCAGTAAGTACAGTTATCTCCTCTTCAGTCCATTGTCTTGCAAATGACATGATTTCATTTTGCTTGTGTGTGAACAGTCTTGGACGGAGATCACACTTGCTGAGGTTGCCGCCGGAGCATGGCTGCTGAGAATAGCGCTAGAGCAAGCTTGGGTGCGCGGCGGTTCTGCTGCGCATGCGTGTACCTAGGAGTGATACAGTTAGATCAGAAGGTAGCTCTATTTTTAGTTCTGGTCGACCTTCCAGACAGATCCCCACAGTGTCTGGACTACCTCCATTCTCATCAGCCGTGTGCTCCCCTTTGCCCCACATCTCCACTGCTGATTGTTTAAGGACAGCCGTCCCAGGGCGCGTGCGGCAGAATCTCGGGGTGCTTTTGGTTTGCATTTCTCTAAGGCCTGTGGATGTTAAGCATTTCTCCAGTACTTAGTGGCCAGCTTTGCTCTGTTTTTGGAGGAGTACCTGTTCATTTCAACTGGCCTTTGTTGATTAGCTTATTTGGTTCTTTTTATGTTCTTCCTGTTAATCCAGCAGGTGCACAGCAAATGGTCTCTGTTCCGTTGCCCGTCACACACCTAACAATGCTTCCTTGTCCAGATTATTTTAATTCCATGCAATCCCAGCTGTCTATTCTAGCTGTGACTTTCTGAGCTGTCTTGGTCCCCTTCCCTGTCCCTGTGATAAAAGCAGCTATATGGAGAAAAGGTTTACTCTGGCTCACAGCTCAAGGGCTCAGTCTGTCCCGACCTGAAAGTCAAGGTGACTGGCACATTCTTTTCAATTCAGGAACGAAACATGCATATCCCACTTTCTCTACTCTTCCTCAATACTATGTTTGGAGTCCTAGCCAGAACCTGTTTGGGGCACAAAGGAAATACCCTGGAACTGGGCCAGGACCACAGTTATACAGCTCTGGATCTACTTAAAACAAACACTCAATTGTACATGCAGGTGGTGACTTTTGTCAAATATGAGATTTTCAAAAGAGAAATCCCAACTGAGATGGGTTTTCCTCTACCTCTACCCCCATGGCATGGTAGGATACATGTGAAGGTTCAAGCCCAGGAGGCAAGGGTTGGGTGCCCTGTGTTAGGTCTGGTGGGCAGATAACACTGAGCGATGCCGCACACACTTGCTACCCACCTTCCACCTGTAGTAGACCACAGAGACAGAGAAGAGGGGTTGGAGTCGGGCCAACACTGCTTCTTTTCCTTAGCACCTCGGCCCTTATGCCTGGAGCATTTCAAACACTAAAGTTCTAAACTTGTCCAATTTTTCAGGAAATTCAAGAGACACGCCTGTCTGTATACAGGACGCTCAGATGGGCATACAGAAACCACAGTCACGGGGTGTGACGTGAGCACAGAGGGCTTGTGTCACTGCATCACAACTGCACTTGGGGGACCGGTGTCAATGATGGGTCAGGATAAACACCCTACACCCATCAATTCTCAACAGCAGGTTAACAATCCCAGGCTGCACACTACACTTTTCCAAAAAGACCAGATTTAAAACAGCAAGTAATTCCACCTATCGGGCATTTCAAACAGAGCCAGCCACCATGGGCTGCTAAGAATAAACACCCTGGGGATGGAGATGAGGGTTAGTAGGTTGCAATGCTTGCCTTGCGTTCCCACCGCCCTGGATTTGGGTCCCAGCACCGCATAAACCAAATGTGTTCATTCCAGCACTGGGGAGATCAAGGCAGGAGGACCAGAAGTTCAAGGCTATCCTCCAACATGTAGCCCGTTCAAGGACAGCACGGGCAATGTGTGATCCTGTCCCTCAAACAAGAATATAGCACTATATCACAGCTGTCCATCATCAGAATTACCTCCTGTCACGTTAAATGTCACCGTCACTGCCTATCTCTTACAATATGTCACATGAATCTTGCAGTTACGTTTTTAATGCATTCGAACGATGGCCCTCTCAATGAGCCAGTTCTAGGCTCTGTGTAAAGCATTTTTATCAGACATCTTAAAAAAGAACTGTTACTCAATGAGGGAGAGGCTGCTCAGAATTGGACTTATCTTACTTGCCCAAACACTTTACCTTCTGCGGACTACACAAAAGATTCATTCAACCCGTTCCGAGGCTGAAAGCGAAAGTGACTCATTATTTTTGAGAAGGTCAAGAGGGTGCAGCTGCCAACTTTTAAATGTCTCTAGAACCTTCTGGGTGAACATCACCACTAGATGCCCTCGGTCCTCCGCTGTCACCTGCTGCCACGGGGCTGCTGCTTTTCCTGGGAGGTGAAGGCACTTGCTCTAAGACGGGTCCTGCTGCTGTGGGCAGAGCCTGAGATGATCTAGACATTTCAGGGGCTGACGCGCTTGAAGCTGTCTTGGCAGCCAAGATTCAGGAGTGAAAACTTAGGCAGGAGACCTGAATGCTCTCAGCCCAGTCTGACTCCTACTCAGGTGGCCCAAAGGAAATAGTAGGGCAACCATGTGGAAGCCAGTGGCTGATGAGAAAATTCAGTGCCTTCTTCAAGGTAATCCATATGCCCAGTACAAACTGGTACTGTAGAGGTGCCATACACATACGTGTGTGTACAGGAGCATACATGAACATGCAGGTCTGTGTTCAGGTATGTCTATGCACATGGAGGCCAGTGGACACCCCTGACCATTGCTGCACTGACCTGGAGTCCATCAAAAATGCCAGGCTGGCTGGCCAGTAAGGCCCAAGGATTATCCAACCCCTGACTCCCCAACACTGGGGTTGAAAGCATGCCACCACATTCCAGCTTTTCTCATGTGGGTTCTAGCACCTGAACGCCAATCCTCTTTACTCCCTGGGATATTGAGGCCATGACGGTGCCAGTTCTTGCACCCAAATTCCCTGCATCAGGGTTAATCCAGTGGAGCAGAGTGGCCAATCAGACCCCTCCTGGGCCATACTATTTTCCTCACTTCTAAGGCCTGACTGCCTTCTACCTGAGGCCAGTATCTATCACAAAGGCAGAGCTTCATACCTCAGTCCTTATCCATGTTTGAGGCAACAGGCTGGTGCACTCCACAAGAGTTGGCCCCCATCTCCTCCTAATATAGCTGGCCTGCCTGGGACAGTCCACTTCCTGTTTGCAGGGCGGCATGGATGGGTGTCCCAAGCTGCTTCTCCTGCCTTCAAGTCTCATCTCTAGTGACTGGGAGACTGTCATGTAGTAACTTCCTCCCACCCGGACAGCCTCTAATGCCCCTCTCCTGGGAAACAGAAGCGCAGTGGAGGGTGGTGCCACTCCAGGGTCCCCAAACTGGCTACGGCTGTGAAGCCCACCTCCTTGCCACACTGCTCAAGAAGGAACCTTGTCTGAACCAGCCACCCTGAGCACTTCTGATCAAGGCTGACATGCCTCATTTCTCCACCCTGGATGTTGTGCCCAGTTCCAATGGTGGCTCAGGGGCACAGTGAGAGACCAGGCCAGGTCACTTGGCTTCACGGTGGAGGCCAAACACCCAGCAGCGCCCTCCACACTTCCCAAGGTCTTCTGCTGTCTGTCATTCAGCACCAGGGTCCTGCACAGATACCCAGCACAGCTTCCACGCCTGACCTTGTCCACTAAACTAGAACCGGGTAACGTACATTTGAGGTCTTTGGGGGGACATGGGCGGGCATACGTGCAGCACCTGGGCCAGGGGAATGCCAAGGAGCGTCAGCTCTGCCGCCTGTCTGTATCACCATTCGATAAGCACACCTCCGTTATCTCGCCAAGTCATGAGATGACTGAACAATCAAGACGAAGGACACGTGTCCCTGTGTAGACAGCACACGCATCGCAGGCAGCCATAGTGTGGTTCTGTTATCCGGCTGGCTGCAAGTACAAAGAGCTGAGTCATCAGTTCTGGCTTCCATCCCTGACTCAATGCGCTGGTCTCCTCTGGGCACCACAGGAGACCCAGAGTACGAGTCCTAAGAGATAAAACAGTGTCTGAAAAGCTCTGGGCAGCTTCCTAATTCAGTCATTACCATGACAACATGTCAACAAACCTACATAAAGCACTTTGTTTTGAGGTGCTGCAAGCTGAACCCAGGGCCGCAAGCCTGTTAAAGTATGCACTCGACCACTGAGCCACACTGTTTGCCCAATGCTGTCTTTATGTTAGGATTTTACAAACAACAGCCATGCTGGTTCCTGTGAGCAGTTGTCCTCAGAGATCTGTCACTTGCCAAGGAAGGGTCCTCTTATCACCCACCTCTTCTAAATGTGGACAAGCAAAAGGACAGGGTAGCTCTCCATGGCGCCTGTGTGCACTGTTTTGGGAGTACCCCACCTTCCCTGTCAGGTCCACAGTGTTTTCCTGTTGTCCTGAAAATTTAGAAAATAATCAACCACAGCTGTCTGAGTGAGGTTCAAGTGAAGTTCTCGAGCAGGGGAGGCGAGTTCAGAACTTTCTAGAAGGGAGGGGCCGTAGCAACATAGAGATAGGCATCTGCAAGAACTTCAGGGCTCGCAGCACTGATATTTTGAGCAAAGGGTTGAAACGACCCTCCTTCTTGCCCCCCAGTCGCAATCTATTAATTAATGTAAACAGCTCTTAAGTTCAGATTTTCCCCTACTAACTTTCAGATACTTTCTTTTGTGACACATCTGCCACATAGTTATTTTTAATACACTATGAGAAAATCTGAATTGATTTTTTGATACAGCCCAATAAACACAGACACACTTGTCAGTTAATATTTAACTAGGTCAGCAGACAAATAGTGGACTTATTATTTAAAACTGGGATCTTTGGACTTCAAATGAGAGCTAATGGAGAGTATGTCACCAAAGTGGACATGCAGGCCAACTGAGGGATAGGACCACAGACAGCCACCCCAAAAGGTCGTTTTCTCAAAGCACTGTACCCAGGAACTGACACCTCACCTCTGGAAAGCATGGTTCCCGCTGCTGCTGGGAAAATGACCCCGCCTGTTAAAGATGCATTTGATGGAAAAAAGAGGGTAAGTCGATTGGTGGAGAAAATGGACCTAGAGATGACCCTTAAAGTTAAAGATGCAACCACAGAAAATCAGAGCTGCTAGCTTTGTCTTCTCGTTTTTTTGTTTTTGTTTTTGTTTTTGTTTTTTCAAGACAAGAGTTTCTCTGTGTAGCCCTGGCTATCCTGGAACTCACTCAGTAAAATAGGCTGGCCTTGAACTACTCACAGAGATCCATCTGACTCAGCCTCCCAAGTGTTGGAATTAAATGATTCTAGCTTTTTTTAAAAAAGGGATTCTAGCTTTTTTTTTAAAGGGATTCTAGCTTTTTAATTTTTATTTATTTATTTTTCAAAGTGTGCTAGAGATGGCTCGGGGGTGAAGAGCACTTGCTGCTCTTGCAGAGGACCTGGGTTCAGTTCCTGACACCCACACTGAGTGGCTCACAGCTACGGGCAAAACCCAGAGTGCTTGCTGCTCTTCCAGAAAACCTAAGTTTGGTTCCCAGCACTAATATTAGGTAGCTCATAAATGTCTTAATTCCAGTTCCAGGGGATCCAGCGCCCTCTTCTGGCCACTGTTGGCACCTGCATATACATGCACACAGACATTTTAGACAGAGTCTCACTAACTGTCCTAAAATCCCCTATGTAGACCAGATTGCCCTCAAACCCAAGGGAGATTTGCCTGTCTCTCTCCCAAGTGATGGGGTTAAAGGCATGTCCCAGGCCTATAAGTTATATATATATATATATATATGTAAGATTTATTATTTCTGATTGTATGTGTATATGCATGCATGAGTGTGTACATGGGTGAGGGTTATGTACAAGTGTCAGTGCCGGTAGAGACACTGGATCTCCTCGAAGCTCTATTCTAGGCGACCCGTCTTCTACAGGTTTAAGTCTTCAGAACCAGCAGGTCTCACACTGAGATGAAGTGAAATGCTTTTGTTGCTTCTGCTTCTTGGAGGACAACCGTGACTGGTACCCTCAGTCCCTTTCTGTGCCACAGGCGGGGATATCAGCAAGAGAAAGAGCAGGCAAGGTGAAACACCCAGAACCAGCATCCAACTCCTGCTCCCTCCCCATCTAAAGCTACCACAGGTCTTCACTTCTAGCCTCGCACCTTGTTAGGAAATCAAATGTGATTAATCAGCAAGTACAGTCTGGCTACAGATCCACACCCTTTCCCATCAGCAGCACCACTTCCAGCCCAGTCAGAATACAAGTGACATTTTTAGCATGCTCAGCAGCTTCCTCGGTAAACAAGTAGGGACACCCCCAAGGATCCCCTGAGGGCCAGGTGTGCACACCAGACAAGAGCCCCAGAGAGCCGAGCTCCTCAGCTGGCTAGCTGAGCTACCTAACAGGTAGGTATGTGGATCTGCAGCCTCAGTGGCTGAGGGAGTGAGGGAGAAGCTGGCCCACGGGCAGCATGTGGCTGTCACCCTAATCAGAACAGACAGCAACTGTAGGCCAGGTGGTGGTCAGCCCACTGTGTCTCTCTTGAGAACTTTAAGAATCATGTCTGTGTGCTCTCAAACAGCAGGGCAGCCTCAGGATGAAGATGTGAGGGCAAGGGAAGAGGCGGGATGCATATATGCTGCAGGACACAAGGCCCACTGCAGTCTCAGGCAAGCACCAAGTCCTATCTGAGCACAGCAAAGCTCGGCCCTGCAAACTTCTACAGAGGATACTGTGGCTAAGCCAAGCAGAGCCACCTGATGGCCAACCCCTCACTCACCTCCTGTTCTGGGACCGTGTCACATGGTTCCATGACAAAATCAGTACAGAAATATTATTCTAAAATCCAACATGCAGAGATCAGTTTTGAAGAGCAGGGCAAGGGGCAAGAGGCAGATTCTCAAATCATCTTCATTGGCTTTATTGACACTGGGGAGTTTCACTCATATGTCCACCCAGGTCCTCAGGTGGCAAAGGACATGTACACAGATAGTCAGCAACTGTATTTGGTATAACTTCACATTTTTGGTATACAGAAATAGTTTTATTTTCTTGATGCAGCACAGTAGACGTACAATCAATTATTCCCTAGAGTGTGCAATATAAATTATTCACATTAAAAAATTAACGACAGAAAGCTGATATGCAGGGAATATTAAAAACATACACCTAATTTGAATGTGTTTTGACCACAGACACGGCTAGCTTTATAAATCTGAATAAATACGACATGGCGCACAGTGGCTCGAGCACAGATGGGCCTGCTCCAGGCGTAGTGAGAACCAACCCACTCTCGGCTTTGGTCGCTGAGATTCCCCGTGCCAGACACGGAGCCGATCGAAGGAGTCTCCAGCACTACAGGGCGTCTCGGGCTTTTCCTCCTATTCTCCTTTATAGCGAGGGGGTCTTTTCTCCTTAAACGCAAGAAGACCTTCCAGTCTGTCTTTCGTTGAGATGGTCTAGGAAAGACAAAACATGAAACACTAAAGTCTGCAAACACACAGCGCATCAAAGCATTAACTACAACAGCCACCAGCAGGTGCTGAGAAGGCCACTTGTCCTTTGAACAAATTTCCTAAGTGTGTGGCAAACTAGTTTTAATCCAAATATTTTTTTCCACTTCAAATATGCTTTAAAAGTGCAGTATTTTGTTTTCAGAGGTAAACCAATGAAAAGCTCAGCACGGAGACCCTGGGCTCCCTCTACCACCAGCTCCAACTGCCTACGTCAAAGCACACCACTGCTATCTCCTGAACAGTCGGTGTGCCTGCGTGTTCTGGGAGTTTGACTGAGGCACGACGTCACCTGCTCGTCACCACAGTGAACAAAGAATGACTTAGCTGCCCCAAACGTTCTTTGTTCTCCACATACTGGTCTCCAGCCTTTCAGACAGCTCTTCCAGGATGTCACTGGACTGTCAGGAACAACTCAGGACCCAGTCCTTTCAGACTGGACCCTTTCACTGAGCGCCATGAAGTCAAGGCTCCCTTACACCATTTTCTTCTTGCTTGACAGGCAGGACAGGCTTGAGTGAAGGACATTTATTTATTTATTTATTCGTTCTTGAGAAAGGGTCTCACTACATAGTGGAGGCCACCTTCAAAGTCCCAAGGTGTGGCTCACTAGCCTTGAACTTTGTTGGATTTGAATCATGTGCCACTAAGCCTGACTATGAAGGACAGACATCTTTACTGTTTCTAAGTTAGTAACTATGAATAAAGTTTAGCGGCAGGTTCTGGGGCAGAGATGCTTTCACCTTATCTGGGCAAATATCCAAGGACATAGCTGCTGGGCAACATGGTAGTGGGCACCAAGGCTTTCCTCAAACTGCCATCCATGCTGGGGCCACAGAACCACTAACGCCTGGGCAGCCATGGTCAGTGCCCACTGTCCTGAGGTTTGGTCATTTAACACATACTTCAGTTTCCAAATGACAGGTAACTTCCAGCAAAGTCTCAAATGGTTGTGTGCCATCTGCCCATCTACTGCAGCAAGAGAACTATTCAGATCTCCTTCTGTTCTTTTATTTATTCATCTATTCAGATCTCTTGTCCTGTCTCTGTCTGTCTGTCTGTCCCTCTATCTAAGGTGTGAGCATTCTGCCTACATGTGCACCTGCAGGCCAGAAGAGGGCATCAGATCCTATTACAGAGGGTTGTGAGGCACCATGTGGTTGCTGGGAATTGAACTCAGGACCTCTAGAGCAGCAGTCTCTTAACCAGTGATCCATCTCTCCAGTCCCTCTTGTCCATTCTTAAAGAGGTTTTCACTACCTTATTGTGCAGTCTTCAAAGTTCCTGCTGTGTCTAAGATGTGAGACCTTCATCCGATCCATGTTTTGGAAAGACTTCCCATCCAGCACAGTCCTTTCCATCCTTTCAGCAGTGCCAAACCCACCACTCCTCTCTCTTGAGGGTTTGGCATTGCCAAATCAGGGCTGACCGCCCCCCCCCCACACTAGGGCTGACTGCCCCCCCACACCGGGGCTGACCGTCCCCCCTACACCTGGGCTGATCGCCCCCCCACACACACACCAGGGCTGACCGTCCCCCCACACCTAACCATCTGTCCATTCTACAGTTGCTCATTTCACACACAGCTTCTAGTCCATTTGGAACCTCATTCTGTGCACACTCCACGTACGCAGACGCCCAGTGCTCCATGCTGCTGCCTTCACGCCCATCGCTCTCCACTGAGCGGCTGCTGTCCTTCTGTCCAAGTGTCCATGGTTAGAATGAGTGGGCTCCCAAGTGAGGCCCTGGGTCCATTGACGTGCTCTCTCATCAGCGGCATCACGAAGTCTGGGTACTCTTGGTCTCCCAGCAGTACCTTCTGGCCACACAGAGCTATCTGTTCTATAGCTATGAACTCTGAATCAACCTTCCATCCATAAAGTTAGGAGTCAAGATGCTTGCTGTGATTGAATTAAATGTACAGACGCTTTATCTTTGTTTGGAAACAAGGCCTCACTTCACTATGTAGCCCTGGTTGACCTGGAATTCACGCCTGCCTCTGCCTACGGAGAGCTGACATAAAGGTGTGCACCACCACACACCGCAGGACTCATCCTGCCCTCCAACATGAACAGCTAATGATGTAGATCATGGTTTCTGCTACCAGTGCTTACTAGTTTTCTCCTCTAGAGCTTGTGCATTCTTTATTAAATGTTTTGACTACCAAGATACTAGCCATTATTTCCCTTGTGGCTGGTGGGCAGGATCAGTGCGCTCTTGCTGACTTCTGAGCAGGGTTTCCATTGTTGCTGGTGTGCAGGGTCAGTGCGCTCTTTCTGACTTCTGAGCAGGGTTTCCATTGTTGCTGGTGTGCAGGGTCAGTGCGCTCTTTCTGACTTCTGAGCAGGGTTTCCATTGTTGCTGGTGTGCAGGGTCAGTGCGCTCTTTCTGACTTCTGAGCAGGGTTTCCATTGTTGCTGGTGTGCAGGGTCAGTACGATCTTGCTGACTTCTGAGCAGGGTTTCCACTGTGGATCTTTTGGAATTTCCTCAGCTATGTCAGCAGTTTTATTTCTACCTTTCCAACTCCGTTCTCTTGCATTAGCCTGGCTCCTAGCCCGGCGCTGAGAGGAAGTGAGAGGACACCACCACCTTGATCCTGACAGAGGGACCACGTCAGCACAGGCCTGCTCTGCTCACACTTTATGAGAGCTGTGATGGTGAATAAGGACTAGAACTTGACAAAGACTTTTGTTTTGGGGAGGGGTCCATTCATATGATCATATGGTTTTCTTTTTCAGTGAAGACAGTAGGCTCAAAATCCCAGGAATAGCCAACAAACCACAAAGACCATCAGCATGTAGCAGGGCATCCCTGCAAAATCTCAGATGTACCCACCCCCAAGGATAAGAATGCACACAGAAACAGAACCCCGTGTAATTATCATGCCCTGATTGTATGACCATGTTACATACCTGAGCATAGCAGGCTTCTTCTATGGCTAACCCCGTTACTAAGTCGACCTGAGGATAAGAATGTATTTTAGCACAATAAGGAAGATTCAATATAATCTCAAACAATCTAAAATAATAGAATCCTTCAATATAGCACAACTGTCCTAAAGCATGTGCAACCTGAGACCTCCAACTCGGCTCCTGAAGTCGCAGCCTGACGCCACCATCTGAAGCTGTGCAGCTTGGGAAAGCTGTTGGCCCCCTCTGCTTCAGAGGCATGTCTGACAAGGACCTAGCTGCACTACTCCCTACAGAAGAGGTACAGTGAGGGTTAAACAAAGACTTGCACACTCATGCACACATGCACACATGCATACACGTGAGTTCCAAAGTTTATGAGAATCTGCACTGTCCACTGTTCCTCCAGCCCAGGACCCCTCCTTATGGTCATGTTCCCAGTGTGATGCACAAACACGTCAGACCAGCCTGGGCTCAGTGCTTCTCCCTGCTCAGGTAAAGCAGGACACTCGGCAGAGCTGGGCGGCTCTCCTTTAATTACCGATAGAATTATGATCTGGCTAAGGAACCTGTTTCCCCAGGGACTGGCTGAGGACCCCACTAAGGCAATGTCAAAGAGAACAAGGCTGCCATGAGCTGTCAGGACGCCAGAACCTTGTATCTATGGCTCTGAAAGGAATCCCAGCAGCTTCAGTCAATATGACCGCAGCTCTATTCCAGAGTACAGGAAATAACCCGGATGTCTAAGCTGATTCCCAGGAGCAGCCTCCCTCCCCTGCAGCACCAGAAACACTCACCTCCATCCCCTGATTAATCGCTAGTTTGGCCACTCTCATTGCAACAGGCCCCTGAAATTCAAAGTCAAAAAACAAGTTTTAATTAAAACTTATGTAAATTATACAGAATACCTAAGCATAATTCCTATAATCTCAATGCAGGATCCACAGATCAGCTAACAACAACCAGGATGCGAGACAGAAACTGATTTTCTGAGCTTCTTGGACTTCAGAGTGGCTGTCACTGATCACACTGGGTCATAAGGCAGCAGGAGGTGTGTCCTTTAAATGTCCAGCACTCTTTAGTCACTGTCCTTCCACAGGAAGCAGAGGGGAGTGTGGGGAGTCTGCCGGCTCAGCACCTCACCACAGGGGCAGAGCCTGAAGCTCAGGCTGGAGATGAGCTGGGCTGTGAAGTCAGGCTCTGTGTCGTCACTGATGCACTCGCTACCTCTTCCTGCAGCATGGAGAGCCCACAGGGATCGACCGGGCTGTCCTCTCAGCATACACAGCTAACCGCAGAGATGGTGGGCTGACAAAGGTATGTCCCCCTCAGGTATGTCTGGGTTAAGAAGGGAAGAACTAAACGCCCTCTCTGAGAAGACAGAGACACTCACAGGCTGTGGAAGCTCAGCTGCCATCACTACCCTGAGACGGTCACACTCTGCAAACAGAACTGAGGTCTTTGATCTTGGTTTACATCTATCTACAGGAGGTGAGTGTCAATTTGATGCTATATTTTGTATTGAATGGTCTTTTTAGGTTAACACACAATGCAGTAGGGCCAAGGAGAGGGCTCAGTGGGTAACAAGCTTACTGGGAGTTCAGATCTTCAATGCACATGACAGGCAGGTTGGTGTGGCAGCCACCCTGTAATCCCAGAACTTGGGGAGGTAGAAACAGGCAGAGAGCAGCTGAGTGGACCAATGAGCTGGGCTCCATAGCTCAGGGCCCGAGAAAGAGACCCCCTCCTCAGTACACAGGTGGAAAACGATGGAGGAAGACACCAACAGCAAGCCTGGCCTCCACGGGAGTGTGCACATGCAGTCTCCTGACTCAGTGGGAGGCAGGGTGTCATGCTTTAATGTGAGGTAGCAGCCTGCCCATCACTGTCTCTACAGAGATGACTTAGGTTGGAGTCTAAGTTGGTAAACAAGCTAGGTTTCGCCTAGGAAGTTACACTGTGTGTGTGTGTGTGTGTGTGTGTGTGTGTGTGTGTGTGTGTGTGGTGCACATGTGTGCCATGAGTCTGTCTGTATGTCTGTCTCCCGTGAAATCCTAGGATTACCTTCAAGTCTTATTTTAATTGCTTTACTTGAGGCAGGACAGGGCCACCTCAGGTCGTGAAATGGGCGCTGTACTATGCCCGAGTGTTAGTGATCTCAAATGGACACATGTTCTCACTGGTACCTGAGGTAGAAACTCTCTCGCCAGGTCCAGTGCCTTCCTGTAGGCAGCATCCCCTTCCTGGTTCTGTTCTAACACGTGGCTGATCAAGCCTACAGCTTTGGCTTCTTGACCATCAAGAACTCGTGCAGAGAAGATGAGTTCCTTGGCCAAGGACATCCCGATGGCACGCGGTAATCTCTGTGTCCCTCCTGAAAGGTGGAAGAGAGAGAGACGAATGGCATGTGATGATCTGAAAGAATTCCTTCCTAAAAATAAGCCAGGACCAGAGATACCTATGTGCTTCAAGAAAGATTCCAGTGTACTTGAGTTACCCATCCGCTAACGCCAAAGCACGTAAGAATACATGTCACAGAATGGTCTGGACACCTGGACACAGCTGGTCTGGCAAGGATAGGCCCTCCTCCCAGTCACTGACCTAAGCCAAAACCACACCAGCAGACAGCAGCAGACAAACAGGGCTACCAGGAATCCACCCACCAGAAACAGTTCCATTGAGCTTCCATTTCAGCCTGGGGAGAATTTCCCAAATTCTGACAAGATCAGTTCACAAACTTGAGAGTGCTTGGTGGCGTGTGAACTGTAAGCTAATTCTAACTCAGCAGAAATGAAAGCAGCTATGAGGAAGCTGGCTGTGTCCTACACCGCTCACTGCTCTATGGGCCTCTGTGCTGCTGGAGATGCTCGCTCACAAACGCGCTTATCCATCATCTCACTCGCTCTCCTCCTCATTCAGATGTGTTCTCCCTACTGAGGAAGGTTGCTCTCCAGAGTCAGGATACATACTTGGTCTTAGCTCTGTCAGTACCTCAGGGACTCCTCAGCTCCAAAGAAAGACAGTGGTACAACTGCCCAATTTAGGGTAAACACAGATCAGAGGCTAAAGGTCCATCCATACACCAATTCACTGCAGCATCTTCTGGGGAAAGGAAGGGAAGAGGAGCCAGATGCCCTGGGGCTGCAACTACAGGTGCTTGTGAGCTGCCCGAATGAATGCTGGGAACTGGACCTAGGTCATCTTCTAGAGCAGTAAGGGCCTTAACACCGAGCCATCTCTCTAGTTCCAACCAACAACTTTTTAATCCTTGAAAAGCATCCCTAACTTGCAGATTTTAACCTACTGGACACTTGACAACACTAAGAATTTCCCACTGAGGCTGGAGCCAAGCCCTCTGGGATGGTGGGGACCCATGGGCTCTGGTGAGGTTCTGATCCGTGGTCATGCAGCACTTTTGCTCTGTGGTGCTGACAATGTGGGACAGCCATGACTTCATATGCATGTTCCGAAGATTCTCTTAAATATTTTGCATAGGCTGAGGTTTCTACCTCCAGGGTGCACTGACTAATGAGTGACCATTCGGCACGTCCATGTGATCTCAGCAGATCTCCGACCTTCCCACTGCACACTTCACTAAAGGCAGCTCTGCAGCAAGGCATACAGTTTACCATCTTGATTTAACTGCTTCTTGAACTCCAGAAGTCAAACACAAAAATTTGAGGGGCTAATTTTCTCAAAGGTGCACAAAGACGATAAAGAGCTTTTGTAAGGTCGGAAACCAGATTCTCGCCAGGTTTCTCCTTTGCTATCCTCCATACTTTGTATCTTCCAGTCTCTACATTACATCAGGGGTCCAAAATTGCTGCTGAAGCCTTGCCATCATGTCTGCAAACATGCAGTGGGCAGAAAGAAGGGGGAAAGGCAAAAAGTACTCTGTTGGAGACCTTCATTACTGGTCAGCGACATTGAGGTGACTCTTCACTGGCTAGAGCTGGGTCATACAAAGCTACGGGGCTCAGAAGTGAGGCTATCCTTGCTGTGTGTCTCGCAGCACGAGGAATTAAACTGGACCTCTGTTTCTAAGAGAGTGGAAACTAGCTGACAATCAGCAGTCACAAACAAAATGGGCAAAACAGATTTAATCTTGTCACTAACATTTCACATTTACATGTTATTTGAATAGGGCGAACGTACACTAGACATGCCAAACTTGGTTTGCAATTTCTGTTATTTAATCTAATGGAAGGCATCAAGAAAAAAAATCTTCGAAAATAGCCTTCTGAAGGTACGCTACATAAAACAGGCAGAGGTTAAGCAGGGGCGCAGGCAGAGCAAACTTTTGCCAGAGGAGAAATGCAAGGCTGAGTGCAGGAGGCAGCAGACAGATACAGCTTCCCTAAGAAAGCTCTGACATTCATAATCGATTATAGCATAACATGCAAACAACTGAACATAATTTGGAGCCATCCTGTATGAAATGTAAACTGTAGAAGGCACCAAGCTTGGTCTGGCTTGTTTGTCTTCAGTTTCCACCCTCTTGACTTCGTAGAAGAACCCATGCTAACAAAGGGGGACACTTAGCACACAGACTTCATAGCAAGGAATTTTACCTACAGGACTACCAGTGACCTTTGGCCCCAGGAGCTCCTTATAAATCCCTTCTCAAATCCCTTCTCTTAAACAGAGCGCTCCACACTGCAGTAAATGCCCTTACATTCAACAGATGCTGAGAGCTGTGTCAGAGGCTTTGGGCCAAGCTTCCTCAGTAGACGAGGGCCCAGTGCTCACACAACTCACTTTCTCTCCTTTACAATATGTTGACTGGTGTGAACACGCATGTCACAATCACACAGAAACCGTAGGAATAGCTAGCCTTCGATGTGATCATTGTTCAAAGTGTTGTAGTGCTTTCTACTCCCCCATGCTCTTGGCATGTTGTAAAGCAATGGGGGCCAAGGAGGCCATGATCAGAACACATGAGGAGAAAAATCAGCTGGCTAAACCACAGCAGAACGTCCTGAACCACACAGGGAGAGCTCTGCCAGGCTCTCACTAATACCTCATTTAGCAAAAACTAGAATGCTTAAGGACTGGACAGAAAGACACAGGTTAGACATTCAATTATTTTCACAAGGTCAATTAAGCAACTGGCAGCAAATTAGAACACTTGATACAGCTTTACAGCTTTGGAATTAGTTATTAAAACCTTCCTACCAGGGCCCTAAACACCGTGAGTGGAAGACAAGCTGAAGCTTAACTCAGCACAAATAAACGATGCTTTTTAAATGTCTCGATATGCTTGCTTTCTCTAACAAAAAGAATTTGTTCAGACATCACTGTGTCTTAACTTCTCTTTCTGTGGTTCTGGGGCTCTAATCCAGATCCTTGTTAACTGTGGTAAGAGTCCCGCCTCAGAGCTACACCCCTAGCCATAATCACCCCCATGTCTCTTTAACATTTTAAAAGTACGTCACTGCAGACCAGATAACAGTCTTCCTTTTAAAAGCTATGGGAAGACAGCCAAAGAGCACTCTGACTAGTTCCAGCCACTACCAGCAGCACAGCCACCCTCTGTACCTCACAATAGCTGCTTCCCACATAGCTGAGTGGACTCTGCCGGTCTCATGTACGCAGAGAGCTCGCCAGCAGGGTCCCGCCATCAACACACCACCTGCCATCAACACACCACACACCATCAACACACCACCTGCCATCAACACACCATCCTCCATCAACACACCACCTGCCATCAACACACCATCCTCCATCAACACACCGTCCGCCATCCACACCATCAAGACACCATCCTCCATCAAGACACCATCCTCCATCAAGACACCATCCTCCATCAACACACCATCCTCCAACAACACACCATCCTCCAACAACACACTACCCACCAGCAACACACTGTCTGTCAGCAACACGCCATCCACCATCAACACACTGTCTGCCATCAACACACCATCCAAAGTTTTGAATCTCTGGAGAGCAGCAACCCAGAGAAGAGGCCGCGGGGAAGAGGGAGTAAATGAACCCTGTAGCACCACATGGTACCAGCTAGCTCACTTCAAGCAGCCCATTAAGGCGCCATGCCACCATACACTCTGTGACCATGTCTACTCTCCTGTGTGACACTCCTCCATTTCATTCCCTAGTCATACAAACAACATGTTATAGATTATCACAAACACCAAAGGCTGGGTCTCTTTCTGTGATGACTACCTATTCTACCTAAAAGAACAGGTGTGTGTGTGTGTGTGTGTGTGTGTGTAACATGACATAGTTGTTCTGCTAGAGGAATACACACTTAAAGGAGCCCCCAAGAGAGATACTCAGTGCTGGAAATGCAGTTTTCAACTGACAGTGAGGATCATCAGCTGACCCCCAGCACTAGCTGCCATAGTCAGGCCACGCCATGAGCTGTTTATCATTCTCTCTCTCTCTCTCTCTCTCTCTCTCTCTCTCTCTCTCTCTCTCTCTGTGTGTGTGTGTGTGTGTACATGCACCTGTGTAAGTGGACATACAGAGGCCAGATAATCCCCTGGAGCTGGAGTAACAGGTGGTTGTAACTCCTCCACAAGAACAGCAAGCTATCACTCTTAACCTCTGAGAGTCTTAACCACCGCCACCCCCCAACACACACACACACACACACACACACACACACACACACACACACGCACACACACACACACACTTCTTACATCTTAAATGTTGAAAACCAATTATGCAACAGTATTTCCAAACTCAGCTTGGTGGTGACAGTGTCTTCACTAAGTTCTTTACCAAGAAAAGGTTTCCTCATCCCTATGACCGGATAAGGGGGCTGTGGCAGTCAGCGAGCCAGCATTGCACAGGACTCTATTAATCAAAACAACAGCTTTCATCTCACAGGTTCTGCAGGTCCTGAGCTCAGGAGGCCTCTGCTGTAGGTTTCCCCTGCCTCTGCCTATCATTCTGTGTCCTGCAGCAGTGAGCCAGGTGAGAGGACTGCCTCCTGGCATGGTGTGACTCAATGGAGTGATTCAACAGAGACAAGACATAGTGGGGAGGCCAGTCTTAACCTCTCTGAGGGTGTCAACTCGGAGTGAACCTCAGTGGCGGATCGCCCACGGGAAAGTGCAGACCATGCAACACACCCTGTGCATCCCTTCCTACCCCTTTCTCTAGAAAGTCTTCCGAGCACCTCCCCGAAGTTTACAATCATCTCCATCCTCTCCAGGCTGAGGAGACAGAAACAGAGCATGCTCAGGAGTCACCTTTAAAAACAACGAAGGAGGAGCGAGGAGAGAGTAGCACAGAAGACGCCGCTGTCAGACAGGACAGCTCTTACAGAGGATACACGTGGTACCTGCCCATGACAACGAGGAGTAAATGATGAGGTGCACACATATGAACAGCTGGGGGCTTTCACTCGGTGAGGGGCCTGAGAGTTTAAGAAGACACAGTGGAGTACCCCTGGTAGCAGGCACGTACTCTGCCTCAAATCCAACTACTACACACTTCCTTCTCACAAATGTGGGGCGTTACCATCGACCAGCAAAATATTATTGAAAAAGAAGAACATGGAAAAACATTTAATGTTTCCAAAATATAACCAAACAATGACTCAGAGATGAAGAAATGAAAAGTTTTATTTTTCCTAACAAAACTAGGTCACACGGTGAAAACCGCAAGATTCTAGTACAGCAGGATTGTCATGAACACACAACCAGCATCTACTGGGAGCTGCCTACACACCACAGCATAACACAATGTCCACAAGACTTCCAGGAGGCCACACTGCCAATGTGTTATTAGTGAAATTGGCAACCCGGGCTCACAGAGCTGCAGTGACCAAACCATGCATGCACGCACGCACACACTACACACACACACACACACACACACACACACACACACACACACACAGGCTCATGAGTGGATGGGGGCAGATGAGCTCACCTGTCTTCCCTCACCAGCAGAGGCCAGAGCCTCACAACTGCCTGCCCTAATTCTCCTTTGACGGACAGAGGTTCTGTGAGTCTAATGAAAGGAGAACATGAAGTTGACAGTGTCATCCGGAGCCAGCAGTGATAGCGGCAGAAAGCTCTCAGAGAACAGTAGAGCTCAGCTCAGCGAGCAAGGGCCGCTGCAGGGAAGAAGGGGAGTCACCTGTGCCTCCTGGGGGATGGCCCGGTCCCCACTTACTCTGCAATGGATACATCTCCCACTGTCTGTGGGTTTAGGGCCTGGCCATTGTCACAGCATCTCTATGAACTCTGAGGTTGTGTGCGTGGAACCTGTCGTCCCAACTGGAATTGCCCACTGCTTTGTGTTTTTAAAGACAGAAAAACAAACAGCAAAATGAGCAAATTTAAGCAAGTAAGATGCTCGAGAGTCCACTGAGAAAAGCAGTGAGAATTACTGGTCACTGGGGAAACCACTGGCACTCTGCAAATGCGAGCACAGGAAAGCCCTCCTAGAGAAGCCAGTCCACAACTGCTTTACATTAAGAAAGGATGAACACTCTCTGGGGCATAGCCCAGCACGATGAGGCAACTCTAACTTATTGGAAAAAATTATTTTTGTAAACCATATCCAACTACTGGTCAGTTTTTCAAAACTCTGAGTCATATCTCAAGAAAAACAGAAAAGCAAGACAAATAACATAAAAACAAGATATACCACAAAATGCCTCAGTCTTCATCCAAACCAGCAAGAAGAACCATGCACAGCATAAACCAGTGTCAGCTTACTGTCCCCGCCCTTCAGGCAGCACTGCTAAGAGGAAGCCACCAATGCTTGCTCATGGCGCTGTACCCTGCCCCCAATCCACGGTTTCCCTTTCTGAGGTTCAGCTCCCCAAGATGTGTGCAGTTTAGTGGAAAACTCAGAAGTAGTTCATGGATTTACACTGATGCAGCTTGGGGACAAACTACTCCATGCTGCCCTGCTTTGGACGTGATCTCCTCTCCTTCAGTGTGCTTGAGAACACTACTGCCCCACAGTAGCCGGGGATGGTCTACACCGCTGACAGTGTTCCCCTGCACCTGGTTTCTACCATCAGTGCCTCCACAGGTATGTACCCAGAGGGAAGGCAGTGGACAGGACCGACCTGCTGTTTTAGGCATACACTGGGGATCTGAGAACACAGCCCCGTCGACAACGGGCAACAGGTGTGTTAGCAGTACCATTACTATATATTGATCAAAGCTGTCATAATAAAATGTCAGGGAACCCACAGCACAGCCTACTCACAGACTTCCTTCTTAGAGACTGCTCATAAATAGACAGTTAGCTGAGCGTTAACACCCATTTTTGGGGCAAATTTTGCACTGGGTTATTTCAAACTATTTTAAAGTACAGTTGCAAGTTAAACTGTCTAATGCTGACACACTTTCACGCTACCTGTATCTCACAACCAGCTCCCCAACTACACTGCCGAGTGTGTGAGTGACAAGGCTACAGTCTGTCCTCAGAGTGCTATCCCCCCTGGGGGTGAGGGGCACTGCCCAGGAAGACACTAGAGGACTACTGGGACAGCTGACACTGTCACTGCTTCCATGTGAGAACATGACTGTCTGCTACCACTGTGACACATTCAGCTGAGGGGGCAGTGATAGATTTACGGTGTGTGTGTGGGTGTGTGTGTGGGGGGTGTGTGTGTGATTAGCCCACACTGTCAGTATTTTAAACAAAACCATCACACTGACTGTAAACTTACAATGTATGTAAACTGCCGATACCTGCAGGGAACTTAGGTCATAGCTAATTCCTCTCTATTCTCTTCAAAGTCTGTGGGAAAAAAATCTAGTTGAAAAGGCATGGGGTGTGTGTGTGTGAATCAGTGTGGGCAGACCACACTCAAGAGGAAGAAGTAAAGCTAACAGAGCCAGCACAGGACACACATTCAAGTTAGGACACAGCAAGCTGGGGTTCCAAAACCCAGTCCCTCCCTTGCCTTGTCAGGTGGTTCCCACTGTGGAGATGAGCACTTTGTTTTTTACCTAAAAAGAGGAAAATCCGGAAGAAAGCAGAAAATATTACAGTTGCCTGGTCAAAGGATAAAAGAAAAATCACATGATAATCTCAAAAGATGCAGAGGGCTTTCCACAAAGTTCACTTTCCCTTCACGATAAACGTCTTGAAGAAAACAGGAAAAGAAGGATCATTCCCCTACCACAATAAAAGCTATGGTATAACCAACCTAGAGGCAGAGCTACACTCAAAGGGGAACCAAGGATGAGACAAAGGTGACTGCTGTGTCCAATTACTCACAGGATCCTTAGTGGGCCAGAGCAATAAGCAAGAGAAAGAAACAGGAGGGACCTGAAGGGGAAAGGAAGAGTCACAGTATCCCCATTTGGGATGACAGGATCTTACACAAGACCATAGGACCACCAGGGAACTCTTTCATCCAGTGAGCACGTTCAGTGAAATGGCAAGAAACAAAGCCAGCCTAAAGAAATCATTAATCTTTCTGCATATCTGTGACAAACAAGGTGAGAAAGCCATCCCGTTGATAACAGCTCTGAAATGAATGAATGAACGAAGCACACAAATAAAATACACAGAAATAGATGTAACCAGTAAGATGGAAGATTTCTGTAAGAAAAACTTTAAGAAATGAAAGACGACAGTGTAGGTGGAAAGACTTTCCATGCACGCAGATCAGCAAGGTCAGCGTAGTCAAAGTGGCTATGCTGCTGAGAGCCATCTAGAGCCGACTCTTCACAGGAAAACAACCCCAAAACTCATACAAAAGCACAAGAGATTCAGAATAGCCAAACCAATCCTGAGTAGAAAAAGCAACAGCAGAGGTATCACCATCACTTATCTCAAATGGTACGAGAGAGTCAGTGACAAACACAGGCTGACAATGGATGTGCAGACCAACAAGACCCCAACGAGGACCCGCGAAGAAGCCCACACATCTGTAGCCACCTGACTTTTGACAAAGGTGCCAAAAATATAACTGGAGGAAGAAGAGCCTCTTCTACAAAATGCTGGGGAAGATGAACATCCAAATACAGAAAATCACACTAGATCCCTCTCACACTGAATCGAAATCTACTCAAAATGGGGGTAAGGCCTGAAATTGGAAAGTTGCTAGAAGACCTTCAGGACACAGGCAGGCAAGGGCTTCCTAATAGGACTCGACAGCTGGGAAGTGAGAGCAAGAACTGACGGTGGGGCTCCATCACACTGAAAAAGCTCTGGGTGGCACAGAAAAGGGATGACAGAGTGGGAGACGGGAGACGACCTTCAGCCATGTACCTGGTGGGTGTGGACACAGAATGAAAAAGAACGTGAACTGAAACCCAAGAACCTCAAGTAATCCAATCAACAAGGACCAAGCGAAATGAATAGGCATGTCTCAAGAAAGTCAAGCTCAACTGGCCAATAAGTATGCAGAGAAATGTTCAATGCCCTTAGCTATAGGGGTAATGACCTGTCAGAAGAGGAACTACCACATCAAAATCGAAAGCCGGAGAGAGCACACTGCAGTGGGCACTAAACCAGTGCGGCCAGCAGATGGGCAGTATGGGGCATCTGCAGGGAACTAAAACTGTCTCCGCCCTCTGGCCCAGCTGCACCACTCCAGCTACACCCACGGGAGTCAAGGAGTAGACTAGAGACACCTGCACATCTGTGCCACTGCAGTACCAGTCAGGACGGCCATGCTACGGAGTCAGCCGAGGTGCCAGTCAGCAGATGGCCTGCAATATACATGAACTGAAGTACCCCAGCCATAAGGAAGGATGGAACTGTGGCATCTGCCATAAAGTGGGTGGAGCCGGAAATGTTACATTAAGTGAAATAAAGACAAATGTTGGCTCAGGAAGACCAATGTTGCATGCTTACCCCCAGCTCCATGTCTAAGGTGGGAAACATGTAGAGGGGGGAACTACTTAAGAAGAGGAAGCGGACTAGTGGGAAGGGGGAGGGGGACAAGAGGGAAATGAATGTAAGAGCAAAGCACACAACACACATTCCTAACACATCAGAATCCTGAAACTCAAACTCCCGAAAGCAAAACTAGCAGGCTAAAAATGTAAAGAGGGCAATGCCTGAAATAGACACTAAAATGTCAATCTGGCTAGAAAAGAGATGTGTGCAGTACACAAACTCAGAACACCCTGCTCACGAGTCAGATCACTACCTAAGGTCGGGGGAAGGAGTAAGCAGGATTGTCACAGTCCTCAGAACACCCACCATTAGTGACAGACAAGGCTATTCCAGTCTTGAGGACCTACTGAATGGCACACTGTGACATAGTATGTGAAGCTTTTCCTTGTGACATTATTTTAATAACAAAGAAAGGAAAACAAGCCCATTCGTACCAAGAGGGAGTAGTGGATGGACACAGCATTGGAGAAGAAAACGAGGATGACGTTCATGCAACGTAAAAGTAGCTGCAGGAGACACTCACAGACCACATGCTGCCGCACTGCTCAGGTGTAGACAGGCGCTCAACTTCTAAAGAAAATTCCAATGCTTCTTAAATTGCGTCTATCGTTTTACATGAAGATGTCCCACACCAACAGCAGTGCCCATCACTGTGGGTGTGGAGCTCAGGCCTGGCTGTGCTGAGTCCACATGCCCAGAACTGCTGATGGTCAGTATCTCTCCACCCTCTTATCTGCTGCCCTTCCACTTCTTAGGGAAATCTGCTCAAATCTCGACTCTTTCTTCAACCGGTTACTTTAATTTCCAAGGAAATCTCAAATCTCTTGGCTCTTTTTGTCAACTGGTTTCTTTGGTTTTCCTTCTATTGAGCTCCAAGGATTCTTGACATACTGCAGGCATGGACATCCTCCATCAGTCATGCCCTAATAGTGCACACACTTCCCCCACCCCACCTTAGCAGAGTCTTCTGACAACAGACAGTTTTCATTTCGATGGATCTGGCTGTTGTCCTGCAAGTCATGGGAAGAAGGGTTTCAGGACCCCTGGGGTTAGATGCACACAGTCTCAAGACCCTAATGTAAACACACAGCATATGCAAATGTATGCTAATCCTCTTGCACAAGCACAGCCCTTTCTAGATAATTACATAACATAAACACTATGCAGGAGGGATGGACTGTTTGTGGAAAATGACAAGAAGGCAGTCTGCATGTGCTCAGAACAAAGTCTCCAAATGTTTTTGGCTCAAGGTTGGATGTACATGTGGATGACGAAGGCTGGGATGCAGAAAGCCACCACATTTCTGCATTCTTTTCAAATGAATAATGCTTTTGGTGCCTGAGAATTCAGAAATCTTACTTTCTAACTCAAGACAATTCCTACAAAAGATCTTGCTGTAAGACATTTTCTTAATCAATGACTGATGGGGGAGGGCCCAGCCCATTGGGGTGGTGCCATCCACGAGCTGATGGTCCTGAGTTCTATAAGAAGGCAGGCTGAGCAAAGCCATGGGAGCAAGCCAGTAAGCAGCATCCCTCCATGGCCTCTATATCAGCTCCTGCCTCCAGGTTCCTGCCCTGCTTAATTTTAAGTTCCTGTCTTGATTTCCTTTGATGATGAACAGTGATATGGAAGTGTAAGCCAAATAAACCCTTTCCTCCCCAAGTGCCTTTGGTCATGGTGTTCACCACAGCACAGTCACCCTGGCTAAGGCAACAGAGGGTCATGGTGTCCTCCACTACATCTGTCCTTCCTATTGTCATCTAAGTCAGTACTATGCTGCCCAGGCTACTCTCAAACTCCTGGGCGCAAGTTATGCTCCAACCCTAGCTTCTGAATTAATGAGGTTCCCAGCACTGCCACCCCATGTCCTGCTGGTGATAGTCCCCATCTTATGGCAGCAGATAGACAGTCAGCCCCAAGATAAGCCTATCAGACTGCACATGATGATGACATGTGTGACCCCAGTACCCAGAGACTGTTCACTTCAGCACAGAGAGAGGTATGCTAGAGATTGTACATACCTCTGGCTTCTGCAAAGGCAGAAGGGCTAGCTAGAAAGAAGTCACTCCAGAATTGATGGGCAACTTCCTCATATAAGGCAAGCCTGTGAGGTCACAAAGACGCATGGAGTTCCTCTCCTCTGCCTGGGCGCCAGGTGCAGCAGCAGTGCTCCCCGCCCCATAGGTGAGCCCTAACATCTGGAGTGTCCTGGCACAGTCAAGTGTTAAGCTCTTCAAAGTTTTGCTAACTTGCAGTCCATCCTGCTCAGTAAGAGACTGCCTCATGTTCCCATCTGTTCTCCAAGCAGAAGTGGCCTGGGCAAGCACACCCTCTGCTTTGCATTTTCCATGAGAACTTGGGAAGGAATCACCTGTGGGGTCTGTACTACTTACAGAGGAGCTGGGCTTCTGAGAAGAGCCACTGGAGAGTGTTAAATACAAGTCAATCATGGATGATCAAGTATTCATTACAGAAGCCAGAGGTGTGGCTTCTCAAAGAGCCTGTAAAAGAAAAGGGAAAGGGGGCCAAGTGTGGAGTACATGCCAGCACAGAGGGCCTTTGCTTTGTCCTGACTCCTGAGCCTGCTCTCTGGCTCCCGGATAACTCTTTGGCCACTGTGCAATCCACTCAGGACAGGGGGACTTTCCATTTACTCCTGAGCATGCTCACTGTCTCCCTGATAACCCTATAGCCTCTGTACATTCCACTCAGGACAGGAACAAATTCTTACACCGAACAAGCAATGGATGGTTCCCACTGGCCCCTAAGTGCTGTGACTACATGTAGTTCACCTTCATATCCACAGGCTCTGCACTCAGACTCCAGTCACCACAGGCAGAAAATATTACTGAACACAAACGGACATTTGTCTGTTCCTACTCTAAATGATGCAACCTAACAGGCAGCTATCAGCAACTAGAGGTAATCTAAAGTACAGGGAGGGTGCACACAGGCCACATGCAAATACGCTCTTTACTGTGGACTGTGAGGTCCTCAGGCTGTGGTCTCCACAGGGGAGGGCTGTCCTATGAGCACTCTCCAGCAAATGCTGGGGAGCAGAACAACTACTGTGTGGTGAATGGGCAGGCTGTGTTTTTGCTCCAGTTTCTTCTTCAGCATCCTTTGTGGTAAAATGGCTCTTTAGGTCTAGTTGAGCTACCAACGTTTTTGAGGGGACCTACGCACCTACCTATCAATCTCTCTTATCTTTCTTTGAGTCATTTTTAACAATGTTCACCTATGTGTGAGGAACAAGGACACAGAAATGAGACCTTATAAAGGGGGCTTTGGGGGAGGATGAATACTCAGTTATGTGTATCAGGTGCTTACACACATGTCCAACAGCCACATGGACCCATGACCCACACCAAGTCTAGGGTCTGGCAGCAGGCACGGCGAGATGAGGGCTCACCCATCACACCATGCTAACCCTTCTGTCTAATCTAAGGATGACATGGCCGTGAAGTTGTCCTGCAGAGATTTAGCCCACAGAACTGAGAACACGATGGGGACAACTGGGCAGCCAAGGTCCACCTGGAGACAAAAACAAGTCCCTCTGAAGACCACACCACTGAGTACTGGGAGTGGGTACAGCACGTGTATTGACTACACCGAAACAACAGTGTCACAGACTGTGCTGGGGACGGGATCTTTTCTGACTGAGGTCCCGCCCAACCATCTCAGTTTGCCATTGTCACCCCTGGACTGTAGTCACTCACATACAGTACAGATGTGGATGTCAAAGAATAGGCAAAACTTCCTATTTCATTATAGTTATTATTATTGCTTTCTCGGTTTGTTTTTAAATTTTTTTCCTTTAAATCTAATGTACGGGATTTGTCTGTAGCTCACTGGTAGAACAGTGTCTAGCATGTACAAAGCCCTGAATTCCATCCTGGCCCCATAGATAGACGGACAGAAACAGACAATCAGATAGTTTAAATATATGATTTTCAAAAGGTATAAATTGGATACATTACTTTTTAGAAAATAATTC
This sequence comes from Myodes glareolus, assembly GCF_982192425.1. Taxonomy (NCBI): domain Eukaryota; kingdom Metazoa; phylum Chordata; class Mammalia; order Rodentia; family Cricetidae; genus Myodes; species Myodes glareolus. The sequence goes on from NC_142039.1 coordinate 68,319,846, forward strand.
ATCATGCAATTCTTCTAAAAAATTTATTTTAAATTTATTTATCATTCTGAATATGTGTGATGTGTGACCACTATTTATGTATTCACGTGGGTGTGAAAAGTGCACATATAGATGTGTATACACCCTCAGGCTGGCACCAGGTGTCTTCTTCTACCACTATATCCTGTGTTGATATGGAGTCTCTTACTGAGACTGGACACCAGATCTGCTGGCCTGATCTTATGCCTCTGCCCAGTGCTGAGATTACAGGTGTGAAGAACAAGCACTCTAATGACAGAGCCATCTTCCTGGACCCTTGTGTAATTGTTCAGGAAGGGTCATTCTAGCAAACACGGACCTATTTAAACCCTTCCACTTCAGAAGAGCCACTACTTAATGAAAACTGGCAAAACTAACTCGGCAGTTCAGTCTCATGTTTAATAGGACACACCGAGAGGCTGGAGAGTGTGTGCGATTCTGGCAGAAGACCCGGGTATGGCTCTCGTCACACATCAGGCAGCTCACAACCACATGGAACCCCATTTCCAGCAGGATCTGATACCCTCTTCTGGCTCCGTGGGCATCTGTACATGTGTGTGTGTATAAGCACACGCATACAAAATATACCATGAATATTTGAAAAGGGATGCGAAGTTGGAATTCTACACAGCGTACACAAAGTGGGCAAATAACTAGAGTGGATTGGACACTCTGATCTCAGGTAACCATCTCATCCTAAGTCCACGGGATCTACTACAGAAATCAGGCTTGTGAAGAACACCTCGTTCTGTTCAGTGTGCAGACACAGTCCTCAGAGCACCTACAAAAACAGGAAGCATGTTACGGTGTGCGGCCGAAACCTCATCAGAGGGCAGGAGACGGCTCCGTGTTTAAGAGTGTGTGCTGCTTTTGCAGAGGACCAGGTCAGGTTCCCATCACACACATCATGCAGCTCACACACTTTAACTCCAGTTCCAGGGCATCCAACACAGTCTACTGCTGTGAAATAATCCTTTTGTACACCCTCAGCAGCTTGGCACGTGGGGTCTGAGCTTCGTCCTACACAAACTCAGCTGGTAACCCAGCCGCATGCACTCACAGAACAGGCTGATTAAGGTAACGACAAGCACAGTAATGGACGCACATGTCTGAAACAGAAGGAAGACAGAAACCATTCCGAGGACATGCATGCATCTGTCCTGACACACAGCCTCTCTGATTAAGCAAGTGCATCCTGTGCACACACGCTCTTAAAGCAAGGGTATTCATATCTCCCCTGTGAGCTTAATGGAGCCATAAAAGGACATTTTTATTTCAATCAAATGCTAACTTGGCACATAGTGAAGTTATCATTTAGTAATGACCTTTCTTATTTAAAACCAAGTATAATATACATTAGCTTTGGAAAATGTCATTTTCTTTCTCACACTGGAAAACCAGCCACTTGCTTGGGAAATGGTGTATACTGATGTGGCTGTGAGAGGACCAACTCTAAGTGCTGGCATTTATCTTCCGTTTTACAGGAATTGAATTTAATCAAATTTAAATAATATTGTATAAACATCTTACTTCAGTTTTGTCTTATCTTATAAACAACAAAGATTGATCATTTGTAGTACTTGCAAGTGTTTGAAATTGCTTTCGGTTGCTCTATTAAATCAGTCAGTGAGGCTTAGACTGTAAACCAAATGTACATCTGCCCAGACTGCAGCAATCACACAAACAGTTTGTTTAGTGCTTTGTGAGGCTTGTCTAAAACAGCACATTGACACAAACAGGACCATGACAACGCTAAGACGACAAGCAGGTAACATGGTTGCCCACACAGTGAAGCACGGAAGTGTGCTCCTGATCCCAGACAGACACCAGTGAGCCACCCTACCCGCCCCCACCTAGGACGCCTGACTGGTAGCTCTGCTCCCTGCAACACGCGAACTCATTTGTGGGGCTGAAGGTAACGTCTCCCCATCAGGTTCACACTGTGTCGCAGGGCCATCCAATGCTGTGGGAAGCCCAGAAAGCAGCTGGTATTGTGCTGTGTGATCAGCTTCCCGGGCTATGCCAGGGGAGCTTCCCAGAGCTGCTGCTCTAAGAAGGAAATATCAGGATCAGGACAGCAGCAGCCTCTGCCACAGGGGACAGGGTTGAGGCAGATAGCACTATGGAGGGAGACAAGGAGTCCCCACGACAGAGAAGAGGGGGAGATCCCACCTCACAGTGCTGCCCCAGGAGCTGCATCAGGGCCGCACTCCACTCTGCACCCCCTCCAGCCAGAGCAGCAGCTGAGGAGGAGCTTGGGCAACTTGTGTGTAGTTGGCATGGGGGGGAGTGCCAACCAGCTCCCAAATAATGACACGGAGACTAATTAATTATGAATGCTCGGCCTTAGCTTAGGCTTGTCCCACTGGTTCTTTTAATTTAACCTGCTTCTAGTCATCTATGTTTTGCCTCGAGGCCTTTTACTTTTCCTTCATTCTGCATGTCCTACTTTCCTGCTTCATGTCTGGCTGCTTGGCCCCTGGCATCCCCCTGTTGTCTCTTTTTCCTCTGAGCCTAAATTCATCCTCCTACTTACTCTCCCTGTCTGAAATTCTGCCTGTAACTCTTCCCTCACTACGGGCTGTTCAGCTTTTTTTTAGACCAATCAGGTGCCTTAGGAACGCGAGGTAAAACAGCAACACATCTTCACATAATTAAACAAATGCAACACGTCTTTGCATAGTTAAACAAATATTCCACAACATTTGTGAGTTGAAGAAGTTTCTTGCTTGTAAGAATTTTTTTTTGATCATGAATGAATCCTGAATTCTGTCTACTGTTTTTCCTGCAAATGTTGGGATCACTGAACCATTTCTTTTTTTTTTTTTTTTTTGGTTAACAAGTTCAGTGTTAAGTGTTGTGAATGCCATATCATTTATTAGATTTGGTGATTTCTGAAAATTTCAGAATTCTGCATGTTTTCAGAGTTATGATCTATATATGGCTTTCTTTGCTTTTGGCAGGAAGGCAATAAAGACCCTGTAGGGTGTGCTGGGTTCCACACCCTTGAGGCGCTCTTCACAGAGAAGCTGTCGCAGCCTGGAGTCTTCTCTGTGAGAAAACCCTTAACTATAAATTGAAATTTCATTTAAAAAGTGCGGGCATTCTGCTTTCTGCTTCTCGGTTTGGTTTGGTACCTGCACCCTACAAACCAGTGAACTCCACAGCACAGCAGTACCTATACCCTGCAAGGTGGCTTGGCTCCCCCGACAGTCTTCAGTCCTGGAGCTGTGAGGAGGTGGACACCTTCCCATCCTCACATGGGCAATCTCTCTCTCTCTTTCTCTCTCTCTCTCCCCCCCCTCCACCATGTGGTCATCTTTTCTGTTCTAACAGACCCATCTTTGGGTTATTAATTTTCCTACCATTTCCATAGTTTGTTCCATTTCATGCCCTCCCAAAGGAAGGGGTAACTGAGAACCTTTCTCACTGTTTCTCCCTTTCTAGACCTGACTGCTTTCCTAGCAAGGGCTTTGCAAAGCTGTCCTCCCCTGCAAGCACCGTTTAACTGTACCTGAAACAGTTCACTCTTTCCATTTCATTCACTTCGAAGTATTTTTTACATTTCTCTTGTAAAGGCTTCTCTGGCTCAGAGATGACGAATAAGTGTTTTCATTTCCAGGAATCTAGGGCTGTGTCATATTGTTTTCTGTCACTGATTCTGTTAGAGTCAGAGAAGATACTCTGCATGATTTCAATTCTAAATCGTGGGTAACTCTTGGCTCATCACTGGGTTTTGATGACTATCTCACGTGTGTGAGTGGGAGCATCGTGACGGCAGCCCAAGTTTCCTAGGTCTGCAAGGGTTATCTTGCTTTGGCAACTACACAGTCACCAACTTTAGAGGAGTGTGCCCTCCCTCTCTCATCTTTTAAACAGTCTCACTATGTATACCAGGCTGGCTTTAAACTCACAGCAACCCTCCCCCACCCCATTCTCTTTTCTCACTTTGTGTATTCTCAAGTTTTGTTGTTATAGCCGCCTGAGCACAGGCTTGTTTGTGTCTTCCTGACAAATTTGCTCTGTTGTTAAGAAACATCGCCCTTCGTCCCTGGGAGCACTCCTGCTCTCTGCTGTTATGGAATGTTGTCCTTCATCCCGGGAGCACCCTTGTTCTCTGCCGTTAGTTGTCCTTTGTCCCTGAGAGCACCCTTGTTCTCTGTTGTTATGGAATGTCGCCAGTCCTGGGTCCCCGGGAGCACCCATGTTCTCTGGGAGCACCCTTGCTCTCTGGTGCTAAGGAATGTTGTTCTTTGTTGCCACTCCTGCTTCCCTCTGTCAGCAGATGGCACACAGACTTCCAACCTCTTCTGTAGCCTGTCCTGCCTTGCCAGGAGAGCGGCCCTTAGAAACAGCACACAAAGGCCTTGTTTCACCATCAGTCTGACAATCTCTTCCTCTGAACTGTATTCTGTAGAAAATTTACATTCGTGAAAACACAGTCTTGCTTATGCATCCAATTTTTAATTTTCATCTGTTCACCCCGCTTTCCACTGCACTCTGTCTTCGCTGCCTGCTTATCAACAACTATATGGTTTTGCTTTGCTGTTGTTTGTTTGTTTTGCTTTTTAGTAGTCTATCTGCAATGTCTTTCTCAGTAGGTTTTATGGAAAAACAAAGCTGACAGAAAATAAAATGTTTATATTTTTAAATTTTCCAGGGACACTACCCAAATACGTTATGTACACTGTAAGTTTTTAGAAAGTAAAACATCAGTTTCCACCCATTTTGGAAAACTCTGCCCAGCATTCCCTTTCACGACTTTCACTGTCAGCTATGACTCCAGTTCTGTCAGGCCTGGATCGGATGATCTGCAGCTCAGAGGCTCTGTCCACTGGTTCTTTCTGGTCTTCCCCCTGACATTTGCTTCAGAGAGTCTATTTCTGTGCTTTCAAATTCACCAAGCTTTTCTTCAGCAGTATCTCATTTGCTTTTAATTTTGTCCTGAAAGTTTTCTGCCTTAAAGACTGCTCCTTCAGCCCTGGGTGCTCCACATGGTTCTGTCTTCTAACTCCCCCTCCTCCCACCATGCTTACCTTCTGCTCCTAAACCCTTGAGTTTCTGAGCCCAGCCCATGCTGATTCTCTACCTTTATCAAAGGTCATATTTCCTCAGTTTACTGGTTGGATGGCAATTGGCTTCCTTTCTGTTATGATAAAAGTTCTGACCAAAGCAACTTGGAGAGGAAAAGATTTATTTGGCCTCAACTTCCAGGTCACAGTCCATCATTGAAGGAACTTAAGGGCAGGAGTTTGGAGCAAAAACCACACACAGAGGAACCAATGTTGCTTGCTGGCTTTCTCAAAGGCTATCTAGCTCCCAGGGTTTAAATTTCTGGAGCTTTTCTGTGTGCATGTAGTATACAGAAAGGTCCCGGGATTTCCCAACTAATACCATCCAGCCTGCCCCACACTTCCAATCACCCATCTAATGCACTCTGGCCAGCTGCACAAAGGCAGTATGCAGAAAGCTGCAGGGATTTTACGGCTTCCTATTGGATCACAGGCCTGTAATATTTGTAGTCTAGTATCTGAAAAGAGCTGTTTTATAAATTTGCTTAATTTCCTAGACATTTAAGGTATAAAAGCAAACTTGGTCTGTTAATTCAATGTGGTTAGGAACAGGACAAAACTGGGGTTCTGAAATGCGCTAGAATGCGGAGGTGTTTTTCTCTGCTGAAGAATAAAAAATGACTGTATCAGTCAGTAGTAGCTCCGGGGACTCAGCAAAAGGCTCAGCTGAGGCAGTAAACAGAGTAGAGCGCCCACGGCTACCACCCACTCCACTCACACTGCTCAATCGGCACCGGGTTCTCTGAACACAATCTCCAGGGCTGCATGGAGACATCGGTGCTTAGCATCTTCAATGTTTGGTTTAAAGAGTCACCTGCCCATCTAAGATTTACATTAGTTATACCTGAGATAATTTTAGTCAAATATTCTTTCTAATATCATACTTTAAAGTAGATTAGGTAATGAAGAAGTACCTGAGAGTGGTAAAAGCATTTAAAGAGGTGCAAAGTGGTGTGGGAGAATTGTCTGTATTCTGTCAATCATGTTTTAAATTAACTGAATCCACAAAAAGCCTGAAAAAGCTTGGGAAAGACTAGAGTAAAGCATTTTGGTTTTCAGCCGTAGCAGAAAAAAAGCTGCGCTGTTTTAAAAAGCTGGCTTTCTGGGCCGTCCTGCCAGGGAAAACTCTGACTCTTTCAAGCAGGCAGTCCAGACCATGGACACAATGTTGCAGCTTGCTTCCTGGCAAGGACCTTAAAACGCCTTAAGAGCTTTTGAGTGTTGTTTTCTCCATATTCCTTAGCAAATTAAAGACCCATGTGGTCAAAAAAAGAGAGATATACAGTAAAGAGATTCAAAGAGTAAAAAAAACCTCTAAATGGTTTACACTGTGTTAAAAATATATGCAGGCTTAAAAAAAAAAAAGGTTTAAAGCCTTAAAATAAAAAAGAAAGAAAGAGAGTAGTTGGGTGTGGTGGAACACACCTTTAATCCCAGCACTGGGGAGGCAGAGACAGACGGATCTCTGGGAGTTTAAGGATAGCCTGGTTTACAGAGGGAATTCCAGGACAAAGATATGCAGAGAACCTGTCTCAAAAAAACCAAAAGTTAAAAGTAAAAATAAAAGAAATAGAGGTTAAAATAAAGTCATGTAAAGATGAAAAATACACAGGGAATCTTGATACTGTATGCTATTATGCTCTCTTTAAATTGTTTAAATGCTGAGGAAGGAGCAACAGCTGCTAAAAGATACTTGCTTATATATGCTGCAGATAGGTATTTTGAAAATACCTTGGCTTCAAAATTGAAGTCAAAAGGTATGTTACTTTGGAGAAGAGATTTTGCTTTTGTTTCCACAGAAAATGAGAGGCTTTGGATTTATTCAGAGTTAAGAACAATCATCTTTGACCAAGGGAGACCACCTGATCAAGTCCTGTGAGTCTTGATCATCTCAGGTAGCAGTCTTGAACCTGTTCTGGATGAAGAACTCAGACAGGATACTCCAGTCAGAATTTGATTATAACTCTAAATTTCCTTTAGGTCCCCATAAGATTATCAGCGCCCCCAACCAGCAGGAAGTAGTCTGGAATACTACGCCCACATTCCCAAAAAAATGGACTATGGATATTTTCCTTTGTTTTTTTTTTAAAAAGAGGGGGAAGTGGTGTGGGAGAATTGTCTGTATTCTGTCAATCATGTTTTAAATAAATGCTGATTGGCCAGGCAGGAGGTGTAGGCGGGAAAACCAGACAGGAAGTGGAAATGATGCAAGGAGAGCAGGAGAATTCTGGGGAGGAGGAAGTTGATTCCTCCCACTCCTGCCCAGATCACGGAAGCAGCGGGATGTGAGCTGCCCCACTAAAAAAGGTACTGAGCCACATCGAAAATAGATTAGAAAAATGGGTTAATCAAGATGTAAGAGTTAGCTAATAAGTAACCTGACCTAATGGGCCAATAGGCATTATAACTTATAGAGATCTCAGTGTGATTTTTCTCTGGGACTAAACAGCTGGGGGGCCGGGCAGGACAGAAAAACACAAACAGGACCCCCTCATGTTACAGCAAAGCCCTGGCTTGGCTGCTGTTACCCCCCCCCCCATTTCCTTTATACCCACTCACTGGAAAGTATTATTTCCATGGATGAGAATATGACCCCAGGCATGTTCCCCAGGGTGGATCAGCACACGGCAACAACCTAACTGCTCCAGTCAGTGAAACTGCTTGGACAGCTGCCCAAGCCAGCACTGTTCACAAGCCTGGGACACCTTCCACCTCCTCCAGCCTTCAAAGCTCTCTCCACTGAAGACCAGAACAGCAGCCCAGACTATGACAGCATCATTAACGAGAGCGCTAACTTGCTCCAGACTATGCCCTCAGTGACTGCCAGCTGTTTTCACAAATGAGTCTCAGCCAGGATGAAGGAGGGAAGAAACTATGTTCATAGTCACATGACAGAAATTTGGAGGAAGGTACACAAGATTCACTAACACTTGAAAAACAAAACTCATGAGTATCATGGCAACAGCTAGCTTTCCTGGGTGCAGGAAACACCTTCAGTGCTTCTGGTTGAGGTTCCATTGTGCTGTTCCTAGCTGGCTCCTCTACCAACCCTCAGGGTAGGAAGAGACAACAGCTCCTGAGTCAACTCCAAGTAACCAATAACATTTATCTGATGCATGGAATGCAGAGTAAAAGGTCCGAGCCCATTTCCTACCAATCCCCGAGCCAAAAATCCCAGCAATCCTCGAGCTCAAAATTCCACCAATCTCCACTCTGAACAATTCCTCTCCCAAGAAACCCTGCTGCTTCTGCCTAAGCAGAGGCAGCCACCCTTGTGTGCCCCACATATCTCTTGAATGAGGTTTGTTATGTAGTATGACTGGCTCTGTGGCATTCTTTGGCTTCTGACTGCCAGGATACTGTTCCCTTCAGAGCTCTAACAGTTCCACAGGAGGAGCCTTTGCCCTCGGAGCTGTAACACTAATATATGGAAAACAGGGTTCAAGGATCCTGACTCAAGCCTCCACCAGACCGACATGACCACAGTCTCCCAGAGGCAGAGCACTATCTCCAGACAGAGCGTTAGGTCCAATACAGGACAGAGCACTGTCTGACTTGTTACTGCTCAGATTAAGAAGCATGACTGGAGGAGGAGGTCGCCCTTTACTGTATTTCATGAGGTGCCATGAATGTATTCAAAGAGACAAGTGCTCCTCCCTCCACATCCCATCGCGCAGAAGAGTTTCGGCATAGTCTCATTTTTTATTCTGGTAGTTACCACTGTTCCCCTAAATAGTACACTCATCTGGAAGTTTCTGGGTTTAACACTTTTACACGTCCATTTAGTCCTCTATTTTTCAATTATCACAACTAATCTCCCACCACCACTCCTGTGTTCAGCACCTTTACCAGCTGTGACTGTAAATAGATAGAACACAACTCAGCTCTCAGTCCCACCAAGGTCACCCCACTGATAGCCTGAGCTCCAGAGGCAGCCGGGGGTCAGTTTCACATCTGCTTTCATGGTGGCTAGACCTTGCTCTGCATGCCCTGAAGGAGACAGCAACCGCAGGCCAGAGTAACAGCCAGCCCCTACACTAAGATAGCCAAGTACTACATAAGCTCCAGGCAGGGGAGGAGCTCTAGTTACAGCTTCCAACCATCAGGATCTCCTGGCCACCCTAGAAAGTAAAAGGGTTCTAGCTTACAGACACGTTTCCTGCATATTGCTTTAAAGCACAGCCTTCCTCACAAGCAGAGGTTGTCTGCGGTCTCTAACTCGTCTTCCTGGGAACCTGAGTTCAACCCAGTCTGGTTTGAGTCTTTTGTACTCCTGGCTCAACATGAATGGCCACTGTGGTGGACTGAATGAGAATGGCCCCCATAGGCTCCGATGTTTAAATGCTTGGCCCCCACAGTTGGTGCAACTGTTTAGGAAGAATAAAGAGGTATGGCTTTGTTGGAGGAAATGCGTCACTGGGAGTGGACTTGGAGGTTTCAAATACCACACCATTCCCAGTTAGAGATCACTGACACAGTGCTGCAGATGATATCAATGGTGCTCGTTTGGTGGTTGGAACACAGACAGTCTGCTTTCCCTTCTCTCAGTGACTTCACAAATGCAATGTCTCCTTTCCATCGACTTCAGATGCCTCGGGTTCTTCCACAGCTGAAGAGGCGTCTTTGCCATCTCTGGGAAGTACACTGTCTCACATGATGCTATTTCTTCCCTCTCTTTTCTTATCACTAACTTTTTAAGTAAAAAAACCTATATTTTAATTCTAAAGTATCTGCATGCACACACACACACACACACACACACACACACACAGAGAGAGAGAGAGAGAGAGAGAGAGAGAGAGAGAGAGAGAGAGAGAGTCTGCACTTCATTTTTAAATGTTTTCCAGTATTCCTACTTAAATTTTGTAACTAAAAGAAACCCTAACAAGTACTCCCTGTAGTGTAATCATCTGGTTCTGTCTCACTGTTTAAACAAGGCTCTCATCAGTTGTTCTGGCACCTGTGATGTCATGGGATGCGTCCTCACCTGAGAGCAGAGCTGCTCCCTATTGTGCGACAGAGAAAGTACCCTGCGTCCTCCGTGCATGTAAGTCCTCCTTTACCATGTGCTCTCCAGTCCAGTGTCTGGAAGCACAAAGCTGATCAGGACACAACAGAGCCCCGTCTGCTGGCTTTAGGTCCAGACAGTACCACAACAACCTGCACTAGCACCATTAGCAACCTGGAGCCTAAGGAGGTACCTGCCACACACTAAGCATTTGTAGCACATATGCAAAGAACACGTTACCACATTGCTGTCAGATTCTGAATCTGTTGGGAAAATGCAATCAACCTTAAAGGACTTAGTATATGGGCAAGACCTGGCTTTCCTTTTAGAGAATTAAATAATCACCACAATTACAACATGCCGCTCAATCAATAAATGGCGTTAAGCCCAGTGCCTGCAATTCTAAACCTTCACTAACACTGAGCAAGTCCCATTTTCCCTTTGTTGACACACTCCCTTTGCCATGGCGCCTTACCCTATATGAACAGCCAGCCAAGTAGATTTATTTGAAATTTGTGGTTTTAATTCTTCGCATTTTGATTCCTTTGGGTCCCATCTGCTGCCACCCCAAGAAGATATGTGGGAATGATAACTCAGCTGAGGAGGTCCGAGCATCCCACTGCAATGTCTCTCGCTGCTAGTGGCTTCAGGGGTTTGCTGTGCTGAGTGCCCCCAGCAGGCAGGGCAGAGAGGTGCTTCCCTTGCCCTCTAAGGCTGCCACAAGTTCTTATCAAAAGACTGCTTTCCATCCCTCTGACCTACCCAGGACTGCCCTGGTACTCACACATCTGACATACTAACTTCTACCTTCACTACAGGGCTGCTCTAGGCTTCAAACGTCAGCTCTAGGTGATCATGAGGCTGCCAGGGGGAGGAAGACTCAAAGTCCATGATGGTGCCACCTCTCACAAGGGTCAGCTGTGACTCTACTCTTCACACTCTGGGTCCCGTTTCCCTCTGCAAGCTCTTCACACAGACACACTGGTTTGTTCTGTACGTGAATCAGGAAGCTCACCCCCAAACACTGAGCTATATTAGCCAAAGCACTATCACATGGGCGGCTCCTTCCTGTGAGACACTTTTATAAAGGACAACTCAACCCTAAAACCCAATGCATCTGGAAACTCAGAATGTGCAAATATGACACCCTCTGGAAGAAACAAGACGGTGTAAAGATCCCTGAAGGCTTCCAGTTTTAATGGCAGTATACTAGCAGCAGCTATTTCAAACCCTTGGCTTTAAATAAACCCATGCAGGTTACAGTGTGGTATTCTTAAATATATCCAGGGACGAGATGCCTCATACACCATCTAAGGACGGATCTAAAGCACTGCACACTATGATGTAGCCTCGTGAGGCACTATGATTTAGATGCTTAACATTTTCTACATATCTGCGAAGACATCTTCTCGTGAACTCCTTCACAAAAGATGGACAGGCTAAATGCCAACAGGATCTAGTCGAGGTAGGAAGACATGACTCAAAATAAAGAGCACACGGCAAGCCCTCAATGTAAATGGACACGTCCACTTTAGCTCACACTCACACTCCAGCAAGCACGGTTCTCCCAGCAATGGTTCTTCTCGGGAGAAAACCCATGCCTTCAGAGGTAACTATATATTTTATTCTAAATGAACTTCAAAAAGCAATGTTTGAAGTGTAGTCATGTTCTTCTTACCTCGACAGGGTCACCTTAAATAAAACAGCAAGAGGGAAAAGGAGACTGGGCTTGCTTTAATAAAATTTCATCACATAAAAATTCAGTGCACGACACACTTAAAGAGTCTGACTACCTATTTATAAAACACAGCCAGATCCAGTGAGCAGCTGCAGCTTCCCATGCCAGGCTACCGGAAACAACACTTGCCAGACCTCACAAACCACACCTCTAAAACCAAGCTACCACGTGTGGTAGTGAGCGCCTGGCTGGATACACCTGCCTATGGAAGACCTATCGCTGGGACAGCACCATCAAGTCTGGCAGGAGACCATGTGTAGTAAAACTAAAACTTTGCACTAGATTCTGAAAGGTTATATCTCTTGGCTTCTTGTGTTTTGAGGCAAAGTCTGTGTATAAGAGCAAGCTGGCTCCCAGCATGGAAGGAGAAGGGTCTCATGGTATTCTACCCCTAGCTGAGGATTGTTGGCAACTGATGGCTGGGAGAAGGGGCCGTTTTCTTCACGTGCCATGAAAAGCTGCCCACAATCCAGCAGATGATGCTTCCGTGCCCAGGCACACACAAACAGCACTAAGTGCACTCACCAGGTTTTTATCCTAAAAAAAGAGTACATGATGTTGGGTGGGAAAAAATGGTGGGGAACAGGAGAAGAATTAGATAGGAGGGGATGGGGATAGATTTGAGCAGTTTGTATGTGTGCATGCCTGAAAACCTCATAAGTAAATTTAAAATAAACAAATTTATTTATTTATTTATTCATTCATTCATTCATTCATTCATTCCAGGCTGGCCTGGAACTCATTATGTAAAAGAGGTTGAGTACCAGGATTATAGGTGTGTGTATATCACATGCTCTGACTTTGGAAGCACACACTTCTTAAACCAATTACACTCTTGCAAAGGTGTCAGTTGACTCTAGGTAGCATAAGGGAAAGAGGATTTATGGAAGGTCACAGAATCAAGGAGGGGGCTTCTGAAGTGACAGAGTAGCCCACCAGACCTCAGCCACCATAGCACCTCCCACTGGACGGCCCAAGGGCCAGGATGAAGGAACGAAAGATTGCCTGGTCATGTGTGAAGACTCAGATGGGCTCTGGTCCCATCCCCACAGAAACAGGTCTTTTATACAGGGAAACTGAGTTTTCAGGAAACATGACAGATGCAGGACTCCAAAAGACAGGCAGAGAGCTTCAGGAGCATTTGGTCAGCAACAATGAAATACTACGCAGCATAGGCACACAAATACCACATTCAAAAGACGTAAAACAGATGTCCCACATTAGGCCAAATAATGGATGGATGGATGGATGGATGGATGGATGGATGGGTGGAAGGGTGGATGGATGGATGGATGGATGCTTGGAATCTTTGCTCCAGTAAGACTGTGGTAAATTTGAGTAAAAGTTCTACTTGACAAACTGGCATAGCCTGCCCGCTGCTGATCAAACACCACTGTGACACACCCACACAAATGCACCTGTGCAAACCACCATCGTGACACACCCACACAAACATACCTGTGCACACACCACTGTGACACACCCACAAAACACACCTGTGCACACACCACTGTGACACACCCAGACAAATGCACCTCTGCAAGCACCACTGTGACACACTCATATAAAACCACCATGACACACCCACACAAACACACCTATGCAAACACCACTGTGACATACTCATACAAACACCACCATGACACATCCACACAAACACACCTTTGCAAACACCACCATGACATACCCACATGAACACACCCGTACAAACACCACTGTGACACACCCACACAAACACACCTGTGCACAGTCCACATGAACTCACAAACTAGCATTTCTCACTTGACCACTTGACACGGACAAAAGCAGATATGTCTCAATGCTTCTAGAAATGCCTACCTACATCTTGCAAAGATTAAATACTTACAGAAAAGCCCAACTGGAAGTTGGATGAGAAATAAAATAGATGGCCTACTATCAGACTGCCTCATTAAAAATATTAATGTATATGTTAGAATTCATGTACCTAGAAAGACTGAAATGTTCACAGTCCCCTAAAGAAACCTCATAAGAAACAGACTTTGCAGCACAGCGCCTGGCGCCCATGTCTACAGAGCGGTGTGGGGCTGAGCTGGAAGGGCTGAGCTGGAAGGGAAGGGAAGCTACATCTGAGTGCAGCGACATTCATCCTCACTAGATCGTGAGCCACTTTACAACACAGTAAATGGGAAAGCGTGTGTCTCCAAATGGTGACTGTGGGGAGCGAGCTTGCTGCAGAGACAATTAATGCATGCAGCTGGTGTCAACCATCAGTAAGTCTCAATCACTGCCTGACAGCTCCAGTTACAGCTCACTCAGAGTAATTATAGTAAATGGTGTTCAGGCTTAATGTTCTGCCTTTTTTTCCCTGGAATGTAATCAACAAGATATTAAGATTGCTTCTGCTTAGCTTTTCTTTAATATTCACGCTGACAAAAATAAACAGTCATCAGACACTTAGTGAAAAGTATAGGAGAGCATTTAATAGGACTGTTCCTATGACTTTAGTAAACATATATGTCTACTGCATAATAGCTTTCCATTAGTCCTTCCATAAAGAAATGTACACTTCCCAATATGCATCTAATTTTCTACGATTCCTAGACTTTCTTACATACATTACATCAGCATTTGCACATATCAGGTGTCAAATGCTTTTATGTGCTAAATAAGGAGAGAAGCAGCTGCTGAGGCAACTACATTATAATAAAGCCTGGCATTGCCACACAGTCCTTGTGTATGGGAGAACAGCTAAAACAGACACCAGGATAACAGCATACAGCCCAGGTTGGCAAGTTCATGGTCCAGGTGCTTAAACTTTTGCAGTTATATATATTCATTCTTACAGTCTCACGCTCCTTTAAAACTCCATACTACAGTGGTGACACACAACTTTAACCCCAGTACTCAGGAGGCAGAGGCAGGCAGGTCTCTGTGAGTTCGAGGCCAACCTGATCTACAGAGTGAGTTCCAGGACAGCCAAGGCTGTTACACAGTAAAACCTGTCTCAGAAAACAAAACAAACAAACAACCCACTTGTTTCCTATAGCAACAGAAAGTTTAACCCATTCCACCTGCACCTGCTCAAGTGAAGCTATGCTGCTCCCACACTCTTCCGGCCACCATCTGAACATTCTGCTCTAAACCTCCAGGAGGCCACGGGGAAGGCATATCAAAGCTGGGAGGGCTCTGGGCCAGCAATGTTCCTTCCTGGGCCTCCTGATGGGGGCAGACATGGGAACAGAACCCAGGACTCTGACTTGAGACCACCGGGCTCCTTCCAGCACACGCGCTGTAACAATCTTTGTTCACACTCCTGTCCTCCATGCTCACTTCTAATCATCCGAATCTCTTCTGCGCATGTGCTGCTAAGATTCAGGCTCAACCAAAGCAGTCCTGTCCTCCTTGTTGAGGTCTGTGTCTAGCCCACATAAAAAAAGTTGCTATATACTTGGTACTCAATAAAATACCCAGAATACATACACCTGCCTCCCAGGCCCCATGGCCAGAGGGACCAAGGGGAAGTCTGCATCCTAGCAGGTGTGCCCAACCTTCTAACATATCCACGAAGTCTACAAAGCTATTGCCCCCAAACCGTTAAATCAAATTACAAGGGGGAAAATAATGACATAAAAACCCATAGTGATTTAAGTAAATTTACAATTTCCTGTCGGGCTGCAGCCACACCTATCCTGGGGGACACACATTACTGCCCATGTACTGATGCATCATCCAGGGCAGAACACGGAGAGCACCCCCCTACTCTGCCACTAACAAACAACAACTAAACAATTCTGGTTGATGGATGTCAAAACTTTACTTAAAAGATTTGGGCAGCCTCAGCAAACACCAGAAATGCTGAAGAGTCTTGACATAAGCTGAAAGACTCCATGAGAAGGACTGCACCCTAATGTGTCTCACGCCTGCAGGAAGAGCTTTGCAACAGACACTCTATTCCAGACATGGACAAAGTCACAAAAACTCCACGGGCAGCTACTCAAACTCACACAGCAGGCCCAGAGACTCAAAGAGAAGGCTAAGTGCCAGCAAGGCCCTGCCCTTCATTTCTGTACCACAGGAGTCTCCTGGGGCTTCAGGACAAAAGGATACTGTCCACTAGCTCTTACTAGGGTCTGAATATATGGCTATTAATTAGCACAGTAAGGGACAACAGTTGAAGACAGTCTGGAAAAGTTATAACTCGTGAGTGAACAGCAAGTTAGATTTCTGAGGTTTTAACTAGAGATAGAAACGATACCTTAAAGGCACACACAACGAGGGCTGTAACCAAAATGTGTTTTATGAAACCAAAATTAATGCACATATGTGCACATTCATGAGGCAAATCAGCAAAAAAATAATTAGCACTTCAAATGACAGGCACTGGGAGGGGGATGGCTCTGATTCAGAGCAATCACTGACTTATAAAAATTCAGCGGCCAGCTTCTTAAAACAGTCTTTGCCACTTTCAACTAGTACTTTTTGCCCCCTTGAAATTTAGGAAGGCACAAATACATAAACAGCTCCTGAATAATCATCTTTAAAAAAGAGTTAGGTCTGTATCTGTGTGTATGTGTGCATTTGTGTGTGTGTGTGTGTGTGTGTGTGCACCACATATGTGCAGGTGCCCTCAAACCGGAAGATGGAGTTACAGATGATTGTCAGCTGCCCTGTGTGGATACCGGAAACCAAACTGGGTCCTCTTGGAAGAGCTTGCTCTTAAGTGCTTAGCCATCTCAGCAGTCCAAATATTCATGTTTTCTTTGCTCCCACCTCAGAGGTGTTAAAGGTACAGCTGAGTTGACCTGCTCCTTTCTCCTTTGGAAACCAACTGAAGAAGGAAGGAAAGCCTGTCATATGTTCCTCACAGCAGGGGGAAAGGTGCTTCAGGTTCCCAGAACCCAATCACAGGGTCCTGCAGAGCAGGCGGCCATGCCTGCTCACAAGCAAGCAAGCTACTAGAAAAATAGTAGACAGAGAACATAAATTCACGGGGCACACATCTCCATAACTTCATGTTGCACACATCTCCGTGGCTGCACGGTGCACACATCTCCGTGACTGCACAGGGCACACATATCTGTGAGGACACACATATCTGTGACTGCACACGACACACATCTCCGTGACTGCACAGGGCACACATCTCCGTGACTGCACGGGGCACACAACTCCGTGACTGCACGGGGCACACATCTCCGTGACTGCACGGGGCACACATCTCCATGACTGCATGGGGCACACATCTCTGTGACTACATGGGACACACATCTCCAACACAAATCCCAACAACACAGAAGGAATTTCTAGGAATTCCTCTTAAAGGTCCTAGAAAATACAAAGTTCAGAGAAGTCATTTGGTTCCTTTCAAGCGTACTATAAACAAGCACTACAGTACTGCTCTCTACAGAGAAGCCAATCACCCCACACCTCCCAGTTTCTGTGTGACTGCTTTGAGAACACTCCTCAGACCCCTCAGGGCAGCAGAGATGTGAAGCCTTCTCTAGGGGAGCAGGGTGTCTGAGCTCTTCCTCCAGTGTCAGAGGACGAGCTCTAAGTACGTGTACACTGAAGGACCCAGGCCTTTCTTCCGATGCTCACTTCATTTCCCACTGGATTCCTCACAGCTGCTGCAATGCCATGAAGAATTAGCAAAACTTTTATCATCGAGGTTATAAAAACTGAGAATGAAGTAAAACCTAGCATTCATCTTATTCTGAACAATCCTAATATAAACTCACAATAATAAATCTTGATGGAACCTTAAAATTGATTAGCTTTAAGATTGAAAAAAAGTTTAGAAACCCCAGGAGAAGGGCTGGGAAGATAGATGACTCTGTGGGTACAGTGCTTGCCATATAAGCAGGAGGACCTGACTTGAGATCCCAGCACCCCTTAAAAGTCAGCCATGCCAGCGGACATCTGTAACCAACACTAGCAGATGCTGAGGCAAAGCCAATCCCTGGAGCTGACTGGCCGGTTAGCCTGACCAGAGAGTGAGCTCCAGGTTCAGTGACAGACTGTCACAAAAACAAGGTGGAAGATTCCTGATACCTACCTATTGCTTACACACAGGTACACACACACACACACACACACACACACACACACACACACACACACACACACACGGGCAGGGCAAGACTCAAGAAAAAAAAGCATCTACTAAGAAACAAGTGTAGAACAGCAGACACGAAAGATCCACATCTGCTACCTGCTCTGTTGAGCTCTGCCCACCAAGGCTGGTCTGGAAAAGTTCCCGCTGACAGGATAAGGTGAGTCATGTGGGCTGTACAAGAACCACAGCTCCTGATGCCCTCTCAGCAGTAACAGTTTATTATACAAGTAAGGTCAAAGAGGACAGAGGACACCAATAAAACATGCCAAACTACCGCTACTTGTACCTGGCAGCACTCAGTGACCAGAACACTCAGTGTTTGCCCACACATTCACTCCCACAATCCTCTAGGGCCATATGAAACATATCTGGATATATACATCCATGAGGGGGCAGACTCCAGGGGTCAAGTCACATTCCCAAAGCCTCAGGACAAGCAGATGAAGGCAGGCAGTCTGTTTCCAGCCCTAACTGCCACCAATGGCCAGGTCAATGGCTCTGCAGTAGCTCCGTTTCGCCATCTTTTGAAATAGTAAACTGGCACACGACTAATCTCAAAGCAGCATTTACTACACAACCCAAGACAATTAACTTAGAAGAGATCCGCGGCCATAGCACACTCTGTGTGCACTTGTTCAGACTGCTAAACCCAACAGCAAATGGCCCTGTACTTATCAACAGTCAGCCACAGGCAAATGTAACCGAAAGAGCACTCGGCTTCTTCCTGTGTTCAGCTTCTGGGGGAGTAACTCCTATCCCAAGGAGAAGCTTGTTCCAAAGGCTCCACACAATGCCAGTCACTCTACCAGGCAATACCGCCAGCGAGGCCACATCCCGTTATATCACACTCCCTGCTCAACAGGAACCCCACATCTGTCTCAAGACTTCCTCTGCCTCCAGGATGTTAGTTACCATGTAAATAATAAGAATAACTAATATAATAAATTAATTCCAAGGCCCTGGGATTCTGTCTGTAAAAGGGCAGTGGCCTGCTGATGCCACAGCATGTTCACAGACAGCACACTCAACAGCAAGTCCCCCAGTGTGGTGATGCCCAAACACCTGCAGCTGAGGTTCACTAGGCTGGGAAAGGTACACAATTTACCCTCTGAGACAACACTGAAACAGTTAAATAGGCTACAATCAAAGTTGATATCGAAAATGACTTTCCTTTTTGTATCCCACAAATGCTAGCTCAAATGTTATTTATATTTTTTAATTAAAAACTAAGAATTGGTAGATACAAACACATTTTTTAACATTTCTTTCTTTGAGACAGGGTTCCACTGTGTAGCCTAGGCTGGTCTCAGACTTGCTACAATCCTCTTGTCTCAACCTCCTGTGTGCTGAGATGGCCTGTGTGAAGCACTGCACAGGCTTGTGTGGTGGTGTGTATGTGTGTATGTGTACACTCGTGCACATCCTCACAGGGTAGAGGTTGACACTGAATGTTTTTCTTGATTGCTTTCCACCTTTTTTTTTGAACAGCCACAGATATCTCGCTAACCCTGGAACTCATTTGATTTGAACTGCCAGCAAATGAACCCCAGTAATTCCCCTACTTGTGCTCCACAGTGATGGGATTTCAGGTGTGTGCTTCCACATCCAACTTTTCACCTAGGTGTGGGGATGTAAAATCAGGCTTCATGCTTTCACGACAAGCACTCTACCAACCTGGCACCAATTAAGTATCCTAAGTAAGAAAATATTTTCAGTATCTTATTGCTATTTGTAGTTTCAGAAATGTCTACTACTGAATGAAGGTGAATGTCTGTGCAACATTATATTATCAGTGTGATCTGACATTGTGACCTTAACAAAGAGAAACTCAAGCAAGATCACTGGCAGATTAACTTTACCAGTGCCGCATCTGAAGAGAAACACCACAATAAAACACAGCCCTAACGAAAAAGGACAAAAATTCCAGAACTCACAGTAACAGACTATAACCAAGCAAGGTGCACACTGAAGACTCCAAGGCAGGGCAGGGGCAATTCAGAAGGTCAAAATGCTTGCCATGCGGCCTGATGAGAGTCCAATCCCCAGGACCCACAGAAGGAAAAGAGCACCAACTCCACAAAGGTGTCTCTGACCTCCACAAATACGCCACAGCACCCACCATCACACACCCAAAATGCGAAATGCAAATGAAAATATTTGTACAGGCCTCTAACAGAGTAGCATCCGAGGAAAAGGAGGGGACAAGCCAGACGCAACCAGGACTACACAATAGCATCCGAGGAAAAGGGGGGGACAAGCCAGACGCAACCAGGACTACACAATAGCATCCGAGGAAAAGCAGGGGACAAGCCAGATGCAACCAGGACTCAAAACATCTTTACTATACATACAGCTTTCTGCTCAAGCAAAGCATGTGAGAAGAGGGGAAAGTTGCCACCTGGACAAAATGCACTACGAGGCACAGGCAAACTCGAACAAATCATGAGACATGCACCTGTGCAGTTCAGAGGTGAAGATAACAGCTACACACGGTGGCCAGCAATTGGAGGCAGAAGCAGGAAGACAGCACTGAAAGTCAGGATGACAGCATCTAACTCTACAGAGGTCACAGCGGTGGAAAGAGCTGAGACTGTACCGGTGCCTCTCTGTAAGGGGCTCCCTTAACCTGGCTGCATACTTTTTTTAATCTGTGTGTTCATCACAATAAAGGGATCTTCTTAAAAAATAAATAAAAATGAGTATAAACAAATCAAATATGTAAACTGCTGAGTTTAAGGAAAGGAAAGAAAGACTTAATGGAGCTCTGGACAGGGGAGGGCATGCACCGAGACAGCACAAATAACACTGCTCTGTGAGCGCATGATCGGAAAAGCAGAGTATGAACTAAGGAATTAGGAAGGGACAACAGAGAGGCCTAAGAGTAGCAGGAAATGCTATGCACATGTCAACCAATTGTGAAAAAAATCTCAAAGTGTCAAAGTGCAAGACACAAGTAAAACCGAATATAAAACTGCAAAAAAATGAGTGAATTCAGTGTTGTTTCACATACTTGAGAGACCAGACTATAATTCTTCCAACGTTCCTAAGACAGTGTCAAGATAACATGAAAAAAAAAATGCTCATTTCATCTATAAAAATGGACTCCACTGTAAGCACAGAAAGCTCAGAGTCACAGTTCAGCTCTAGAGGAACACAGGGTCATCAAGTAGGGATTCATCCAGGAAATCAGAGCTGTTTATCACAGAAAACCTACCTACGTAATTCAAGTATCAAATTTCTTAATGTTAATGTCATATCATTTCCTTATCATAGTTTAGAGGAGCATCTCGGGTGGAAAACCACAGGAAGGTTTTATGATAAAACACATCTCTGTGTTTGAGTTACACGTAAGACGAGATACGCTTGTGTGTTAACAGACCAGGGCATCTTAAAACTCTGAAATCCAAGCATTAAACTATTAGCAATCATTACTTATTACAACTAATATCTCTCTATACCAAAATCAAATGACATCAGCCAACATAAGCAAATACTTTTAAGAAATGCTTTACTAAAAAGGAGAATGAAGAAAAACATACTTTTAATAAAAAAATTTTCACTTACTAAAAGATAAAGGAGAATTTGAAATTCCCCAAAATGATTTCCCTCTAGTGTTTTGTATTTCTTATGTGTTGGTTCATCTCTACATATTTTGCTTTATTTTATTTTTTTTAAGATTAATTTATGTTTTATGTGCACAGTGTTCTGCCTGAATGTATGCCTGCATGACAGAAGAGGGTACCAGATCTCATTACAGATGGTTGTGAGCCACCATGTGGTTGCTGTGAATTGAATTCAGGACCTCTGGAAGAGCAGGCAGTGCTCTTAAACCTCTGAGCCATCTCTCCAGGCCCCCATATTTTGCTTTACAAATGCCCCCAAACCAGAGTTTCTCATAACCACTTCCTTTTTAGCTGAGGTTAGAGTCCTGGATGGAAGCCTCCACCCGAACTCAAGGCCTCCCACCTGGAGAGTAGGCAGTGCAGACAGAAGTGGGTGAGGACAGGACGACACAGACAGACGGACACAGCACTTATGCAGGCTGTGTACAGCTGTGCTGCCATAGGCTGACAGGTCTAGTGGCCCACAGGGCCCAGAAATACCCTCAAGGTCACTTTCTTGTGAAAACGAAGGACAAGAACAGCAGGGAAAGGGAGGCGGCCAACATGAAAGGCCGCTTAGTCCACAACTGGGCCTTAGAGTGCAGGCAGTTTCCTTACGAACGCCGTTTATACACATTTCTTCAT
The DNA here is from genome assembly GCF_982192425.1 of Myodes glareolus. Lineage (NCBI taxonomy): Eukaryota > Metazoa > Chordata > Mammalia > Rodentia > Cricetidae > Myodes > Myodes glareolus. The sequence goes on from NC_142039.1 coordinate 68,342,026, forward strand.
TTCTTCCTCGATTCTGACAGACAGTGCTCACTTCTGAGGGACAACTGTACATGCCAATAGGTCCACTTCAAAGGAAAAGCAGCCCTGACCACAGCCGGCACCCCAGCGGGCACCACCACAGCTTAACTTCACCTCTGAGGGCAGTAAGTCCTGAGGGCACTTTGGCAAGACTGAGCGTACATTAAACAGCCGGCCTGCTCACGTGTTCTGCCCTTTGATAGGAGAATGCAGCCTGGTGACTCTGGCATGTAACAAGTAATTGGTTTAATCCCCAGCACTGCCTAGTTGCCTCAAAAGGAATGAGCTCTGTCTTTCAAAAAAAAAAAAAGAAGAAAAAGAAAAAACAAAGCAAAAGAAAAAGAAGAAGACGACAACACACAGCTAGAGGAACTTACAAAAACTGACACTGATTCTAAAATTCACGTGGAAACACAAAGAACGAAGATTCAACAAGACAATTGGCAGAAGAAAAGGTAGAAAAACCAATTTAGGTGATTTCAAGATTCACCATGTGGCTGGCACTAGCACCAAGCTAGATAAAACCATTTGTAAAACAATGCCAGTCTGACCTAATTCATGGAGACATAGATACCTTAGGGATGCAAAGTCTGAGAAGAGAGAACCCTTTCAACGTGTGATGTGGGCACAAGCATATGTGTACCTTATGTAAACCAGATGAATCAACACCCTAAGCAAAACACAGGAAACGAGCCATGACCTCGGTCGGTTAGAGACCTCCTAGACAGGAGCTAGAACACAGAAGAGCAGACACATAGGCTTGGTCAGTATAACATCTTCCTCTGACCTCCACTTGAGCGCTGTGGCCCATGTGCAAATAAATAAAACATCATTTATAAAAAGAACTTGTACCCATGACATTCAGTGACAAGAGAATTCAGCACTAACTCAAAAGCAGGTCTGTTAGTTAGAGCACTAGTTGCTCTTCGAAAGTTCTAATTCCCACCACCCATATCCAGCAATTTACAACTGCCGACAATCTCAGCTACAGGGGTCCAACACTCTGTCCTCCATCACACATGCACACCCACACACATAAAAACAAATCTGAAAAACAAAAGAACTCAAAAGCAAAGTAAACTGATTCTTTTAAGAAAGAGAGAGAAGAAAGGAAGGAAGGGAGGCAGGGAGGGAGGCAGGCAAGTAGGCAGGCAGGCAGGCAGGCAGGAAGGAAGGAAGGAAAGAAGGAAGGAAGGAAGAAAAAGAAACAGAGAAAGAAAAAAGAGAGAGGGAGGGAGGGAGGAAGGGAAGGAGAGAGGGAGAGAACACTCAAGGCTGAGTTCAACCCCTAGCACCACCCAGAGAATAGCAGCACTACTTTATAGAATCAGTAAGTCAGTCAGTGGCTGCATGAGAACACTGGAGAGGCCACAGGCATGTTCACTACCCCCGTGGTGGTGAGATTTCATGGCTGTGTATGTAACAACACTCACCAAACTGTGTGTTAAAATATGTGCTTTGGTGCACCTTAATTATAACTTGGTAACATTGGTAAAGATTTTTATAAAGAAGAAAAACTGCAGCAAGCACCAATTAGGCAGCAACAGCACACCAAGGAACGAGGATTTCCTTCTCATCACCCTGTGGGCTGGATGTTAGCCACAGGTAGACAGGGGAGTCAGCAGACAGTTAATCATGTGACTGCAAAGCTGTGGTGTATGTCCTGAATTTATGAATGAAAGCAACGCACTCCCACTCCCCCATTCCAAATCAGAGCACTCACCATCAATTCTCAGAAGAAACGCTCATCGACACACCAAAACATCGCAGAGCTAAGTTTGCTCGGCTCACACCGTTTCCACATTAGAGACCCTAGTGAATCACAAGACCCATTACCTAAGGTTGGGAGGTGAGCTCACTGACAGAACATTTGCCTAACACAGAAGGCACTGAGGTGGGGCAGCTGCAGTCAGAACTAATGCCATTTGGGCAAGAAACCGCTCTTGCCTGGACTGCCTGAGGGTATGCTGTATGAACTAGACATGCAGGACGGACACACACACACACACACACACACACACACACACACACACACAGTGACTACTGAACTTGCCTAAAGAAGGTGAGACAATTCTTCAGGGTTCCTGCTTCACAGAGGAAACTGTCAGACATCCTGCTGGACACAGAAAAAAGTAACTGACAAACTGCCAACATAGGCAAAAGTCTTTCAAATTTCCTGCTTCATAGAAAAGTCTGCCAGATACTATGGGCCTGTTGGCTGAAGATGGATGCCTCAACATTACAAAAGGACTGGGTGACTTTCAGCAGCAAGATGTCTCTGTCATTTCTAGAACTTTGGAAGCTGCTTAAATTGTAATTCCTGTTTATTTAGGTAATATATCCTTCTGGGGTCTTTGATGGAGCTGAAGACAGTTATAGTTATGATTTTCCTTAGTTATGACAAAAGATAAGTTAGAAACTCACAAATATTCTAACTGTAATTCTTGTTTGATACCTACTTTGTTATATGTAATTTTACTGTGTTAAATTTAAAAACTTCCTTTTTATTTAGACGAAAAAGGAGAGATAATGTGGGACACCCCCCCACCCACTCCATATGCTGTGAATATGCCTTATTACCATTGGTTAATAAAGAAGCTTCTCTGGCCTATGGCAGGGCAGAATATAGCCAGGCTAGAAGAAATACAGAGAGAGAGTAGGCTAGTCAAGGAGACACCATGTAGCTGCAGAAAGAGAAAGACACCAGAACCTTACCTTACCAGTAGGCCACAACCTCATGGTGATACACAGATGAATAGAAATGGATTAATTTAAGATGTAAGAGCTAGCTAGGAATACACCTAAGCTATTGGCCAAACAGTGTCGTGATTAATATAGTATCTGTGTGATTATTCAGTCTCCGGTTACACCTTATTTTACTAACGGTCTCTAATAAAAGTATTTTATCTGACTACTGCTTTCTACCATACTTTACAATATCGAAACCATTTAACCTGATACACAGACACTGTATTGTGTGAATACACAAATAAGGCTGCTGAGATCACTGCTGGACAAGAGAAATGGAACAGGCTGCTCACAGAATGTTTGCTGTTACTGGGTGTGCGATACATAATTGCAGACACACATGTGAGTGTGTGGGGGCCACAGGATAACTGGGTGGGTTGGTTCTCTTTGTCCACCTTTATATGAGTTCCTGGGATTGAACTCAGGGAGTCAGGCTTTTGCAGTAAGTGCTTTTACCCTCTGAGCCATCTTGCTGGCTCAATTAACCTGCTTTTAAAAGCACCAAGTTACTAGGTGTTAAATACAAAAAGAAAAAATAGTGTCTACAAGAGTAGACACTAATAGCACTCGCACTCTGCCTTATTGGAGTGCAGTCCACACACTCAAGAATCTCTATTAGCTCCTGGGCCAAGTCCCTGGGTCTCCAACACTGGGAATCAAGTGTGTAACTTCCAGGGATTTCAAAACTCCATATACACAGCTATGTTCTATTTTGAGCCGCTTTTGCATAGGTTTTCAAGATTAAATCAAAATTCTTTATTTTTGCACATAACTGTCAATTTAATCAAAACTAAACTACGCCCATGAAGGCTCCCCCACAACTGTCAGCCATCACAGAACTTTAGTAACATACTTATGACTGAGATACAAATTCTGCTCATTTTTCCTCATCTGTTAATTACCTCACTTCATCTTCGTTCTTTAGGGGGAAAAGGGGAGTATTGAGACCTAGCCTGAAACTTATAGCAATTTCTCTCCTTAGTATCCTGAGTGCTGAGATAATGGATCTGACCACTGGGTCTGGCCTAGCCACGCTCTCTGGGTGTGGCACCCCCGGATGAGAGCTCCTCTTTTGCCCTTCAGTGTCTCCACTGGTGCCTGACTAGTTTCTGACAAGGAACCAGCCACTCTAATCGCTGCTTCCTTATAAGCATGTCCCAGATGCCTCCTACTTACAAAACTTTATTTACACTTCAAGCAGTATGGCTGCTGTGTCTGCGCGCTGCTGTGGTGGACCTCACTGGAGCCCGTCCCTGGGGCTCTTTAACCGTAGACCTGTGTTACTGCTGTCTGCTCTCCCTCAGCTGCTCAGTTCTCAGTTATGATGGCTTCCATTTCTCCTTCCTTCTCATAGAACTTTTGGAAGCATAAACTTTAACCCTTTCAGTCCCACTGTGAGTCACTGAGTAGCTTTCTGCAGACTGTCTACCTATTTATACCACAGACCCTCTTTTCCTGCAGCTATCTGCTGCATCTCAGTCTACACAACAGGCTTGCTGGAGTTTTCTCGGTCCCAACACTTGTTTGTGTTGGGATTACTGAGTCCTGGCCTTCAGCTGGATGTTGGGACTAATGAGTTCTGGCCTTCAGCTGCTCTTCCCTCCTAGAACCTTCTAATTAAAGTTACTAGAAACTGTGCCTAGTTTAGAGAATCAGAGGATGGGATTATCACCTGTTGGCCATTGACTGCAGTGTATTTAAGCCTACATGGTGTGAATAAAGGGGGCTTTCTGAACCAGCGTTTGGAGGTCCATGTGTCGGTCTGTCTCTGCGTATGTCGGTTTGTCTCTGCCTGTGTATTCTCAACTTCCAGCCATTGCCCGAAGCTCGAGAACTGGGTTCTAGCTCACAGAGCACAGACACGGGAGCAGGGTGCGCGGCATGTTTGGGGGTATAAGCTGAAGGCATTCTAAGCCCTGCTCTTTGGTGAACAAACACCAGACGTTGAGATTTTGGGGCATCTTGGATTTCAGATTTTCAGATGAGTCTGTGTAAACACTCCACAATCAGGAAACTGGGATCTCACACAACCCTAAGCCACCACTCTGGGTAAGCTACTCAACTGATTCTTTGCGTCTTTCCTTCATTTTCTGAAACTCTTCTACATTAGAGTGAGTTTTAACTGTGTCCACAACGCACTAAAAGACCCAAACTTAAGGTCTCATGTGATGGCTGCCTCAGCACCTAAGGCTGAGAGGAGCACACGGCCAACTAAGTCCTGCCCACTTTTTTCCTCTGACAAGGCCTGAGACACGCATGCTCTCTTCCTCTTCCTCGAGAAGGCCAGGGTAGTTTTCTTAGAGACTGGGAACAATCCCATGAGTGACTCCAACAATCTAGGCATGTGCTCTGGGGGAACCAAGGGTACAAAACCTCTTGTTCCTCTACAGTCTCTTGCTACAGCCAGCATATTGGTGCCCCCATAAATACAGTGTGGGACTCTGACAAGCTGTTACCAAGATCACCATCCTGGGGAAGGAGGGTGTCTATTTCTGGGCTCAGGATTGGTCGGGAAACCAACAAATCCCATATTTTCATTCCCAGGCCAAATTGTCATCCTATCCTTGGTATTTGTGCAACCAACCATACTTGAGTAAGACATCATTTACATATTTAATAACCATTTTTAACCAAACAATAATATCCAGAACAATATTTTTTGTTGACATTCCACATCTCAGGAGAAGGCAATTTCTTTTTCCAAAACCCCTAGCTTGTTCTCCACACACCTCTCTTGATTATATTCCCATCCAACCTGCCAGGCATTTTCCCAGACTTGTCTTTAAAAGACACCCAGAATCTGATCACAGTCCTAGTTCAGCAAAACCACCCAGTCCAAGGCCATGCCACACCTAACTAGGCCACTGGCTGTGGATTACAGCTTCTAATGCTGGCCTACAGATCTCCACTTTCAGTACACACAACTGCTGACTCATCTGCTGTGGGACCCCTTCTCATTGGCTGAAATCTAAAGTCCTTATGCCAGGACAAATCCCTTGGTGACCTCACCAGTTAGTGGTTCCTGCTGTGGCTGCAAGCACTCTCCCACCTTAACTTTTCTTCCTGGGTGCTGTCTTTGTCTAAAACATTCCCTCTTCAGACCTGTGAGGCCTTAAGTCTAACTCCTGTGGGACCCTCTCAGTGAGGAGGCTACTGGCCAGGGGTTCCTGGGCTGGAAAAGAAGGTTCATGGCGACTCTGGCTTGTCCTTCACAGCTAGAGCCACCGTTTACAACAACGCAGGACCTAGGAGCTCTGAGTGTGGGGAGCAGGGCAGGAGTGAAATAAGGGAAAGTGGTCAGGGGGCCACATTGGCTTTGTCCCCTACTACCAACCAACTCTTCAGGAGGCTCATGGAAGTGACCAACATTATTTTCACAAAACTCAGGACTGCCAGTTTTAAATTTCTTTGTTTATGTTTGGCTACAAATTTTATCACAATAAGGTAGTTAGATATGTGGGCACATGTGTTTTCTCTTATACCTAATCTCAGAAGAGGCATTGCAAAGCAACAAGAGGAGTCCGCAGAAGGGGTGTTTCTTCCACAGCAGCCCTGCAAGTCAGGAAACAGTCTCCTCCCACCTCATACACACCCCCACAGTAGACTAAACTGAGAAAACGACCCTGGAGGGCACTTCAGAAAACAAGGGGACAGCTCTCTACTAGAGTCTTCAGAAAGCAAGCAAACAGCTGTCTCCTAGAGTCTTCAGAAAAAGTGCATGCACACAGCACACCAGTACTAGGCCTGCACCACTGTCTCCCCTTAGCCACATGGGAAAGGCCTGCAGAGGTGTGGTGGTAGTTTGAATGTAGTTGGCCCCCATAATCTCAGGGAGTGGCACTATTAGGAGGTGTGGCTTTGTTGGAGTAGGTGTGGCCTTGTTAGAGGAAGTGTGTCACTGTAGGGCGGGCTTTGAGATTTCTTCTGCTCAGGATACCACCCAGTGAGCCAGTTGACTTCCCGTTGCCTGCAAGATGGAGGATTCTTAGCTATTCCTCCATCACCATGTCTGCCTGCATGCCACCATGCTCCCCACCATGATAACGGACTGAACCTCTGAAACTGTAAGCAAGCCACATCAATTAAATATTCATAGTGTCTCTTCACAGCAATAAGTACCCTAACTAAGGTAAAGGGTTGAAAACCCACCCTTTGCAGCACAGGAAAGGCCTGCAAGGCTACCTGATGTTCTGGTGGAAGCTTCACCCCAGCCCCGGGCATCCATATACCCAAAGAGTCTGGAATGTTCTGGTGGACGCTCCACCCTAAGCCCTGTCTCCCATCGCTCTCCAAACCCTGCTGCTTCTCAAAAAGCCCACCAAATGATGACCCCTCCCCCAGAGATGCTCAAGACCACTCTCACAGGGTATTTAAACTGTCCCCCAGAGAACAGACATGTGGATTTCAGTGTCTCTTTTCCATCTCCTCTCTGAGGGCTGGAAAAATCAACCAGGAACATTTTACCCATTAAACCTGGGCTTTTTCTAATTTGGTTTGATTTGGTCTGATGTGAATTGCTGCATCAGTGGAGAGGCTTATCAGGGTGCTGAGACTTTTCACCCACACTTCACAGCACGGGAAAGGCCCACTATTACTAAGCCTCTTGGGTCTTACTTTTGTGCTACACAGCTCTCCTTCCTGGATGACCTTATCCATGGGCTTTGGCACAGACAGATCTCTTGCTATTTATGAAAATCAAGCTCAGCCTCCCAGAATGAAGATGACTCACGGCTGAGGATGCTCTAAGATAAGCTCAGATTCTGATGTAAATTCTAGGAGAATTTCAACAAAGGTTATAAACAGAGCTTCCAAAATCGGGACACTCACAGGATTTAAATGTCAGTCATTACCTCACAGACGCGCCTTAACACGGACTTCCTGGAAAATGTGCCAAGTACACAGCTACCCAGAGGCCCCAGCGCTCATCCTGGACAGCAAAAAGAACAGAACTGGGAGCGGCTCTTTTTCTGGATCTGTGGAGTCTGAGGACTACAGTACAGCCTCACACCCATCAGTGTGCTAAGAGAATGCCAAGTTAGTTGCTGCTTTAACCAGGTGACAACTCTCTCCAAAGGTAGACTAGTCCACCACTGTCACGGGAGAAAGCATGTGGCATGGCATCACCTTTCAGAACTTGTAGCAAGGCTTTTCAACCTAAACCCAAGCATGCAGAAATGCTAACTGAAACCAGAGTGTGAGATGAGCCAGCTGTGGCAGCTTGCCTTTCAGCCCCAGCACTGGGGAGGCTAAGATCAGGAGTTTGAAGCCAGCACAAGCTACAAAGTAAGTTCTGGGCCAGCAAGATATTAGAGATCTGTGGTAGGCACTGGCAATAAAAGTTATTAATAACACATGAACACTTAAAACTGTCAGGGAGATAGACTGTAATGTTGTCATGGGGAGGGTTGGGGAAGAAGAGGAAGGGAGGGCAGCAAGGTGATGTAAATGTAAGCTTTCCTCGGTCATACATGTATGCAGACATCAGAACACCCATATTATAGAGCATAAATATGTGCAGTTTTTAAGGGAAAGTGTCAATCTCACAAAAAAAAAGTCCTGGTGAGTGTGCTGGTGTCTTTTACATTAACCTAAGATAGAGTTGTGGGGGTGGTGGGGTGGTTCATGCTTTTGATCCCAGCACTCAGAGGTAGGGGGAATCCCTGAATTCAAGGCCAGCCTGGTTAACAGAGCAAGTTCCAGGATATCCAGGGCTACATAGAGAAACCCTGCATGTCTTGGGGGAAAAATAGCAACAATGACAATAAGATAAGATAGAGTTATCTGGGAAGAAAGCCTCAAATGAGAAGAAGTTCCCCCATCAGATTGGCCTGTGGGCAAGTCAACAGTGCATTTTCTTCACTGCTGGGGGGGGGGGGGGTCCAGCCCACTGTTTGTGGTGTCGCCTTTATGGTTGTCCTGGGTACTATATGTAGGAAAGCAGGCTGAGTAAACCACAGAGAGCAAGCAATAAGCATCGCTCTTCCGTGGTTCCTACTGTAGTACCTGCCTGTAGGTTTCTGCCCTGACTTCCATATGACAGACTTAAACTCTTTCCTCCCTAAGTTGCTTTTGGACACAGTCTTTATCACTGCAACAGAAACCCTAACTAAGACACGCGGACACCTTAGAAAGAGCCCATCTTCACTGTGAAGTCATTCTTAGCAAAGCTGAACACGTTCAACTTACTCAGGAGTAAACATCACACAAGCCTCAACTGAGGGATCCTCTAAGATTCTTGTCAGGCACTGCCAAGGTCCAAGATCCCACCTATACCACTACATAACAGAGAATTCTGCATCTGGTCCGGATCCTGGACCAGAAAGAGCATTTGTGAGGAAGCTGGCAACACAAGAGTAAAGCCACAGTCCAGCAGGTGACAGTGAAACCAAGCATGGCTGGTCACCAATGCTTCCCTACAGCATGGACACACTATCAGATGCTCTCTGAAAGGCTGGAAGGAGGAAGAGAGGGTCAGATGTCCGGAGGGCACAGATGAGCAGTTCTGCACCTTTCAGACTTCCTGAAGGGCCAGTGTGGGTACTGACAGTGTGCTCTACCTCGGGATTGCATCAGACTCAACTTACTTTAGCATGCATGCACATTCCTTTACACCTTTCATTAAACTATATGCTTATAACAGTGACTGAACAATAATCATAATAAAAACTACACTTGAGAATTCTGATCTAAATTACATGATAGGAGTGGTTCATTAGGAATATTGTAGTCTCTCCAAAGCATCCTTTTCTAGCTGAACCTCTGACTGATTTATACGATGTTAGAAAGACTCACACTGCTATCGGGCTCAAGCTCAAACTCCCAGAAATCCAAACGCTAGCGTGATCGGCATGTATGCCAGTGTGCTTTCACTGAAGGGCAGGCGTAAAGAAGTGGTGGCAAGAACAGAAGCTAATTCTCCTGACCCCACCCAATACACAAAAATCTAAATGAGAAGCAGAGCTTCAATTGGACAAATTTCCAAGTGTTGGTCAACAGAGAACCGTGGGCCTGCAGGACCTGAGGGAAGCACATCGCCCCACCTACAAGACGCTCTCTCTACTTCACATGTTTTGCTCAGAGACATTTATTTCCTCCAAACATTAAAAAGGAAAATGAGACATTCACTTTTCCCACAGTGATAACCCCAGTTCCCCACACATGGACTGTCCCTTCAGTCTTTTTCAGCTCTTGTCTGGAAAAGACACTGTAACCAGGTCTTTCTGGGAGACTCACCCCACTGGGTACACTTTCTGTGGAGGTCAGGGAAACCTTTAGCCACTAAGAAAAAAAAGTAAATGTAGATAGTTTAACAGCTAACAGAATGGCCACATAGAGCAGGTACCTTAGAACCTCTGAAGTGTAGAAAAATTCACCAATTTAGAAGCAGAACTTTTAAAAATGTATTTTATCTATCAGTGTATTGTGCATGCACGCATGATGGGGGAGGAGGGGTAGAAATTGGTTCTCTCCATCTATCTGGTATCCAGGGATTCAATTCAGGAGTCAGTTGCACAGCAAGGGCTTTTACAGGCTGAACCATCTAAGACCACAGGATGTCTTTAAACCAGTTTTTTTTTTCCCCATTGACGTTCTCCATGAGGAAAGAAAGGGGAGAGGAGAAATAAGAACAGGCAGGACAGCAGAAGACAATTCCTTCACAAGCTTTCAAATTCGCCCCTTTAAGTAAGACAAACTTCATTTGAAAAGGCCTATTCTGCGACTTAAAACAGAAAGTGCTTATTTTAAGAACCAAAATAATAATGCACATGTGCCCCCCCCCCCCCCACACACACACACACACGGTCTTGGTGAGTCGAGAAGAAACGATAGTCCATTCAAGGTGAAACTGCACCGGGCTAGCGGGCTGGGAAGTGAGTCATGAACTGAAAGCTTCGCAGGTGAGGAGCTGCTGAAATACAACCCTCAGACTCAGTTACAAAATAACATAGCAGACCTCCAGCAGACAAGGAGACTAGGGATCGCCAGCACACTCCAACGTTTACTATGACTGTATGCAGTAAACGTTAGAAAACTAGCGGGTTTTAAAGGTGGCGCACACCTTTAATCCCAGCACTCAGGAGGCAGAGGCAGGTGAATCTCTTGAATTTGAGGCCAGCCTGGTCTACAGAGTGAGTTCCAGGACAGTCAGGACTACACAGAGAAACCTTGTCTCAAAAAACCAACTCCCACCTTGCAAAAAAAGTGAGAAAGCCCCACTTTCTCATTCTCTTCATGAGAAAACAGTCCAAATTCAATGAAATCTACAAAAGCAAATTCTGATCAATGGATCCATTGTGACAGGCACCCCAAAGAACTTAGTGTATTAGAGAAAGTCTAATGTCTCGGACTCCAGCTAAGCGCAGGCAGTGTGTGAGAAGGTGAAGGTGCCATTCTCAATCTCCCAGAACTGTCAGTCTGGCCACAGGCAGCAAACAGTTATTCTCACACAACCACTGCATCTCATCCTGTGCTCACAAAGCGTTTCAAGTTCAAGACATAGTCAATACCCAAACCAGCCTCCCCCACTGCCAGTGCCATTTTCCAGCTATCACCCACCAAACACGTTCCTTACACATACTGCATAGGCATAATTAAGAAGGTCCACAAGAGCCCAGAATAAAAGATAACAAGTATTTATTTATTTGGGGAAAAAGTTCACAATAAGGGTGGACAACCCCAATCCTCTGAGGGTGATGGTAGCTGCGAACCGAACTCCAACCACCAACCAAGGGAGCGAGAGCACACTTCCTGTCTGTGTTTATATACCTCAGACCACACCCTAACAGGCCGATACCCAAGAGGCTATTGACTAAATGTATTCCCAAAACATTACTGGGGGCCACTGCCAGTCTCCTAAGACTGCTATGATAAATGAGCACAAACTGAATGCTAAACAACAGAAAGGTGTTCTCTTGCAGTTCTGAAATAGAATATAAAATACACACCAAGCTCAGCTGGCCATGGTGGCTCACACCTGTAACCAGCACTTGGGAGGCTGAGGCAGGCAAGCTGTTGCGGGTTTAAGGCCAGCTTGCTGTGGGACAATGCTCTTGTACATTGTAAAGATTTGTCACTCTTATTGGTTTAATAAAACACTGACTGGCCATAACCAGGCAGGAAGTACAGGCAGGGTGACCAGACTAGGAGAATTCTGGGAAGAGGAAAGGCAGAGAGATAGTCACCAACCAGAGGAAGAGGAATCAAGATGAGAATGCCTTACTGAGAAAAGGTACCAAGCCAAGTTGCTAAACATACATAAGAATTATGGGTGAATTTAAGGTATAAGAGCTAGTTAGTAATAATTCTGAACAATAGAACAGTTTATAATTAATATAAGCCTCTATGTTTCTTTGAGATTGAACAGCTGTGGGACCAAGTAGGACAGAAACTTCTGTCTATACCAGCCTGTCAGTGTTACCAAATGAGAGCTCCTGAAAGACAAGACTTAAGTCAAGACAAACAACAAGACCTGTGACAAGAAAAGGCAAGAGAAAGGAGAGGGAGGAAGGAGGGAGAAGGGCACAAGAGCAAGGGAAAGGGTAGACAGTGCTGCTCAGTGTTGGGGACAATCGATTCTCTGCTCTGGCCCTCAGTTTCTGGAGCCTGTCACACTCGGCTTAGGTATGTTAACTCTGCTGTCTTCGTGGGACTTCCTCTGTCTTCTTGAAAGGACTCCGTGTCATTGGATTTAGAGTTCACTCAGATACCTGTGATTTCATCTCAAGACCTTTTTATTCCCATGTGATGATCCCTTTTCCAAATGAGGTCATGTTTACAGGTTCTAGGTTGACACACTTGTTGGGGGCATACAGTAGTCATACACTAGCCTTCTAGGATTAATTATATCCTGATTTCCAGCCAATCCTTACTCAAGAAGCTCAAGGCTGGAATACAGCTCAGTAGCAGCACTCTCACAAGCACACTCCAGGCACCATGAAAAGACAAGTCAGAAACACCAGATCACACTTGCTTAACTTGGTTTTATTTCATGTATTATCTGACAGCTCCTCACAGACAGACTCATTCTCTTATGGCTCCTTCTCTTGCTGTCTTCCTTATTCACTGTAAAAAAAAGGTAAGCACATAAAACAGGCACATGTAAGCAGGCAGGCACGCTGGCCACAGCAATACTGCTCTCAGGGATGAACAGGCTCCAGCGCACTGATCTGGGCAGACTTAACCTCCCTATCCCTAGACCTCACACACAGGGAGACTTTGCAAGTAGGCTTAAGCAGGCAGAGGACCTACTGATATAAACACATCTGAATGAGAGTAACATCATTCGTATACTAATAAATTGTCCTTATACTGAAAATTATCAAATGAGGGTACTATAGTGTAATGCACCGTCCTTAAATGACACCTTCCTTGAGGAAGGACATCATAAAATGGGAATGCCTACCAATTCTCTGAATCACAACATCCAGATATGGGGAAAGAACAGATACAGTATTTCAAGCTGAGAACAGACACACATCTCCACTGTGTGCAGCTCCCTCCAATACAGGTTGTTGTCCTGCTGTGTACATACAGAAGCCAAAAAACAAAAAACAAAAAAACAAAAAACTAGGGTAGTTTAAATGCAAAATATCCCAAAACACCCAAGAAAGCTTGGCCCCCAGTGAGGCACTACAAGGAGGAGGTAGAAAGAGGGGCCACCTAGAAAGAGGATAGGTCACTGGGGTACTAGAGTACTGAAAGGAACCCTCTCCACGGCCCCCTTTCTCTCTCTCTCTCTCTCTCTCTCTCTCTCACACACACACACACACACACACACACACACACACACACACCATGAGGTGAGTTTTGGTCACCATGCCGGGCCACAGTGCTTAGCTCTCACACAGGCTGGAACAGCAGAACAACGGGAGTGAACTGAACCCTCTGAAACTGTGAGCCCAAACCAACCCTTCCTCCCTACAAACTGTTTACCTCTGGCATTTTGTCACAGTGGCACAAAGCTGAGCAGAAGAAGCAGCGTTTCCTCCTATACCCATGGTTTAGCTGTGTACAAGACACTCTGGGCTGAGGGTACACATGTTCAAATGCACACAGAGAAGTTTCAAGTCAGCTGTGATTCTGTGGGGAGACCATCCAAGCAGCAATACCCCTATAAACCATATGATGACAAAGGAAGCAAGCAAGTGCAGGCCAACCCCAGACTACAGGCCACACAGGCCAAACAGATGCTGAGCAGAGACTCTGCTGGATGCACAGCCACACAGCATCTGCCTCTTTACCCCACTGCACCCTGCATCTGGGTACAAATCAAGGATACCAAGAGACAGGCACGAACAACGCATACCTCCACCAGGAATAATTGCCAACTTTGTTTCAACCAGGCCCATTTTTGCAGAGGAAGCTAAAAAAAAGAAAATAAAGAGAATTAAGTGACAGGTATGTCACTGCTTTGGAATATGACAACTTAAAAAAGTAAAATAAGATTTTCTGAAAACATTGTTCACTGATTAAATTAATACCACAAATTTTGTTGTTTGTTTTTTGGCTTTTCGAGACAGGGTTCCCCTGTGTAGCTTTGGAGCCTGCCCTAGAACTCACTCTATAGACCAGGCTAGCCTCAAATTCACAGAGATCAGTTTGTCTCTGCCTCTTGAGTGTTGGGAATGAAGGCGTGAGCCACCACCACCAATTTATAAGAAATTACTTCAAAGGTTTTTGTTATGAAAACACTAATCATTCAAAATTACCTTCCATCCCCAACCCTACCCCCCTAGATGAACACATGACATTTTTTGTTCAGATTTCCTTGGCAATGGGCTAGGTCCCAGTGGTCAAAGCTCAGAGTGGAAATTCCATCTTTGGATCTGATGTTGCCAGCTCATGAAAACTGCCCGGACAGTTCCACACCAAACAACCCTATCTGCAGTTAGATATAAACAGGCAAAGCCAAGTGCCAGTTACTTTCCGACAGCCTGACTGCCTTGAGCTATCTCCCAGTCTGCTGCACGGGCCCTGGCTTCTCCCACAGTCTGCTGCACGGGCCCTGGCTTCTCCCACAGTCTGCTGCGCGGGCCCTGGCTTCTCCCACAGTCTGCTGCGCGGGCCCTGGCTTCTCCCACAGTCTGCTGCGCGGGCCCTGGCTTCTCCCACAGTCTGCTGCGCGGGCCCTGGCTTCTCCCACAGTCTGCTGCGCGGGCCCTGGCTTCTCCCACAGTCTGCTGCGCGGGCCCTGGCTTCTCCCACAGTCTGCTGCGCGGTCCCTGGCTTCTCCCACAGTCTGCTGCGCGGGCCCTGGCTTCTCCCACAGTCTGCTGCGCGGGCCCTGGCTTCTCCCACAGTCTGCTGCGCGGGCCCTGGCTTCTCCCAGTCTGCTGCGCGGGCCCTGGCTTCTCCCAGTCTGCTGCGCGGGCCCTGCTGCGTGGGCCCTGGCTTCTCCCACAGTCTGCTGCGTGGGACCTGGCTTCTCCCACAGTCTGCTGCGTGGGACCTGGCTTCTCCCACAGTCTGCTGCACGGGCCCTGGCTTCTCCCACAGTCTGCTACGCGGGCCCTGGCTTCTCCCACAGTCTGCTGCACGGGCCCTGGCTTCTCAACTGAAAACCCACCGGACCCCAGGACCAGGAAAAAATCAGGTAAAGATCACCACATGAACGTGGGGACCCAGAATAACATGGAGAAAGCAAAGGCACTCACACCCCAACCTGATGCCCCAAGATGTGTGTGGCCACATGAAGGCAGTAAAAGGCAAACTAAATGCCATGGCTTCAGCTCCTATCAACAGTAGTGGCAGTGTGAAGCAGGGTGGAACTGTGCTGACCCTTTGCTGCCCAGGACAAAACTCAGGACCAGGTGAACACCCGTGCGAGGAGCAAGACAGAAGCATGGGCTGTGGTACCACTGCCTGGGCTCAGATCAGAACCCCCTCACTCCCTCTGCTCCTGCTTCCTCCACAGAATCTCACAGGGGTTCCAGGCAGGAGAAGGAGTGAACCACATCAAGGGCCCCGGTCAGCACCCAGCAAGTAGTTAGCACCAACTCTTCTCACAATTCCCTCAGCATATGTTTAGAATCACGCGAAAGGGGGGACTTTAAAGGGATGAAGCTGTCACTGCTGGAATAAAGTCACTAAGTGCTGGACCACTGACTCCACAGTCAGAGTCACACAGCTATAGTCACAAGCTCTATTTTAAATGGGAGGAAGTTAGTCTGCTAAAAGAGAAGCCCTGGGGTCCCAATTCAGATGTCTGACTCAAATTCAGGTGTCTCTTTTCACTAAAACTGAACAAAGAATGGCAAAAGAGCCTCCTAAAGAGGACTTTCCAATGGTGGACTTGAAACACACAGCCTTCCCCAGTAAGAGCTGCCAACATCAGGCTCCACGGGCAGTTTGTTTTTTTTTAAATGTTCTACTGAAAAGGAGGCAGAGCATAATTATTTGGGCCTGAGGGATATGCACCGTGTGTGTGCATTAGGGGGTCAAGCCCAGGGCTTATCCTCCCAGAATCCAGCCTTCATTGGCATATTCATTGTACAAAATAATAGACTTCATTCTAAGACTCACAGTGTCCATAACGTATTTGGGTATGTGCTCCTCCCTCACTGTTCTTCACCCCCCCTGACACTGCCCCTCCTCATCCCAAAATCTCCTTTTCGTGTCTTTTTGTTTTTGTTTAGATTCTACATATAAAAGTTAATGTCTGAGTCAGGTTTACTTCAACAAACATGCAAATCTCAAAATTCATTGATTTTCATGCAAATAACACTGTTTTATACTTCTTTATCCCAAGTTCCTTTTAAAACTTAGGTTGACAGGATAAATTCTCACCTGCTACTCGAATATCACATGCTAAAGCCAGCTCCAGACCACCTCCTAGGGCAAGTCCATCTATGGCTGCGATCGTGGGCACAGGGAGGTTAGCTGAAACAGACAGAGTTTATCCTTCACTCAAAGCCACAGCAGTCCACACACATGGTTCATTCAGAACACAATCTAAAGCAGGGTCATATGCAGACTTTATGTCTCTAGCGTCTTCAATAGTACGTAAGTTTCATTCCCAATATTCTTTAGAACCTTTGTGTGACAATTGCAGACAGTTCAATGGGGAACACTTCTGAACCATCACATTTCCTGAATTACCTTCAAGATTATTTTATTGAATTCTATAACATCATAATCTGAGAACCTCAAGTCTTTTACAAGGTGTTTGGTTCTACAAATTCGAGTTGGGATAATTTGTGTAGCATTTTGGAACTCCTGACCCTTTATGGACTTGGTGCTCAGGATGGAATCTTGAGACATGGCATCTGCTCAAAGAAACACACAGTGCCAACTGACCACAAAGGGTATAAGCCAAGTGCCACCACCAAGGAAGGGTGGCACAAAGGTTCCATCCACAGTCCTCTCTGGCTCTGAGATCCTGGCCAGAAGTAGACATGGAAAGAGGCATCATTCACAGAACCTACAAGAAAATATTTCTGGAAGCTTCTACAGTAGCAGGCTTCCATATGGCATTTTCAAAGGTACTTGTATTATCCCTCCCCTACTCCTATCCCCCACCCATTTAACTCTTCCAATTCCATTATTCCCCCTTCCCCCTTCCTACCACCTACTTTCTATCTATCCCCCTTCCCTTGAAACCCGTACCCAAAGCCCTGGGTATTCTAATGCAAACCTACTATCAACAATCTTACCCAGGACTAAATTTGTGAGTTCCAATAACAACTTGCCAAGCAAGACATGCCCACTGGTGCAATAGTGGCACAAATGTTATTACAGCAAATGACCACTCTCTGATTGGATAAAGCCTGCTCTGCACTGCTAACCAGACCCAAAATTTATAGCTGGCTAGGTATAGGCCATAGAATAGAAGCTAATACTGTTATTTTGCTAAATGAACATATTAATAAATTGCCCCTCGCATTCTTAACTTTATACCCAAAAGTTAGTACATCTCTCAGCCTTCATCAGAGCACTCCTTTTTGCAGTAGATGATGATTAATAGAGAGACCCACAATTGGTCAATGTATAGAAAATAAGACTCAAAACAGAACATCTATATCTTACCCCAAAGCTAAGAAATATTGTGGAAGAAGTGTTAGGGAGACTGTACAAGCCAGAAGTCATGGATGTCTGCAGCAAAACATTTGCTGGACATGACAGGGCCACTGCACAAATGAACTACACAAGATCTAGCCAAAATCCCAGCACAGAGAGGAAAAAAAACTCTTTAAGTCCCACTTCCACCAACTGATGGCTGCTAGAGGGTCAGATTTCTCTCCAGGGATATAGCTACTGAGAGGCCTGCTCCAGTAGGTGGTCCTACACATGAAGTAGAGCCGGAAAGAGAGGGGGCTAGGGGAGGAGTTGGAAGAAAGGGAATGTGGTGGATTTGATCATGATATGGTGGCTGTAGAGGTGACTCCGCAGCTAAGAGCACACACTGCTCTTCCTGAGGACCTCAGTTTGATTCCCAGCACCCTCATTAGGTGGCTCACAACCCCTATGTCAGTTGCAAGAATAGCAGGTGACCTGGGAAACTGCTCAGTTTAGCCTGCCCAGGTCATCACTTTTTTCTTTTCCTCAGGTGAAATTCATTAGGTACACTTGTACTATTAACCCGTTCCTGGCTGAAGACAGTGACAGGGACAAGTGTCCTGTCCTTCAAGCACAAGTCTCCCCTCACTCACAGGAAGCATGGCCTCTGTAACAATCCTCGCTCCCAAGCCCTCTCAGACTGACAGCAAAGCAAGTGTGGCCGATTCCTAAACACAGGAATGTTGGACTCAGGGACCTTCAGGAGCTGTGTAGACTTTAGAAGAGGCCAAGAAATTAGCCTGTGCTGGGGGTGGGGGAGGGGTGACAATGAGGCCTTTACAAGTTTATTCTGTTTGGTGTGAAGGGGACAACCTTATGTCTCTTTCCCAGCCTGCATAAAAAAATTCTCTTTCATTCAATTTCTAGGAAGGAGTCACTTACTGCATTAAACACACAATGAAATTGGTCCTATCATAATTTATAAACCTTACACTTTCTCATTTTTTTTGGCAGAGAAGTTTATATGTACGTATAATTTTTTTAAATTTTATTTTTATTATGTTTGTGTGTAGGTATGGCCACATGAGTACAGTTACCTGCAGAAGCCAGAAGTGTCTGAGCCCCCTGTAGCTGGAGTTATGGGCAATGTGGTGCTGGCCCTGATCTCAGCCTAAGGTAACCTGTCTGTACAACCAAACCATCTTACATAATACCAGACAGATGTGACATAATGTTGCTTAGTGAGTACAGCCCCCAACCACACCATGTAAGAAACGGTGTGACAGGCTGGGTAGATCAGCCAGACACAGGACAATCTGACCAGCCTGGCTTGGGGGCAGAGTGAAGAGTCTGGCCTCAGACACAGGACCTGAAGTCAGGTGGTACAAGTACTAATGCTTTCCTACTATGATCACGCATTGTAGAATCAATTAATTTTAAATTTGACATTTAAAATTAAATTAATTTTTCCAAAGGGAATACAATAAATATAACATTGTAACTTTTAAGAAATGCAGAGCACAGAATGGCAACAAACTGGACTCCAAAGGACACAGAGAAGACTAACTGCCCATGTCATTCTTGAAACTTTCAAACAGTAACAGGCTGGCTCTCGAATGTTTTCTACTAAAAAATTATTTAATTAGAACAGTTTAACCCACCAATATTTTACAGTATATAAATTCTAAAGCTATACACCCTTGGAAAGGCAGACTATACCAGTGCACAGGCCTGAGGGAATACCCAGAGGGCAGCGGTGCATGCCTAAAAAGGACTTGAGGCAGGAAATGAAATGCCAGGGTCACAGCTCCAACGAGAAACCATGACTCAGTGTGTTACACAACAGTGGGATCAGATACTATTTTGAGTTTCATTCCAGGAAGTGAGCCAGGTATGACAAGGAAGATAATAATCCTTTGAAATGCTCCTAAAAATATAATTAAAGCAATAATTAAAGAGTTGATCTATTTTGAGAAGGGAAAGCGTGGTAGGCCTCCGGTGCACCTCAGAGCCCGCAGCAGCACAGCACACCAGGCCCAGTGAGGCTGAAGAGAGAGCAGAGCTGGAGGTGGGTGGCTCCTCTCTGCTCCTCAGGCAGAGGTTAATTGTAAGCCTCTAGAAAAACAAAGGATCTGATTATAAGGAGAATGTTAGTGATGTTTATCTGACTTTTAAACTTGGTTTTGCTTAAGGACTAGTGTTCTGGTGTCAGCGCTGACAATTAAAGTTCCACTCCTGGTGCCCATGTGGTGGCAACAGAGAACTAACAAGTTGAGTTTCACACAAATAAATAATAAAATGCAATTTTAAACAACTAGAAATCTAGCACTGCTATACAAAGCAGAAAAGCTGCTACTTTAACAGGAAGGCCCATATACGGTATGATGAAAAGTATGAATACCAAAATCAAGAATAGAAATAAAATCTCTATTAACAAAACGACAATACATTCCTAATTATTCCTAGATCCACTTAAAACTTTACTTTTGACTTAAGGTACTCTCTCCTGTCCCTCTAAATTCTGAAGAAACCACAAAAACAGAACAAAGCAGTCCCTGAACAAAGCTGACAGGCTGGGCTCTGCTGGAGGTTGGCAGGCTGGACTGGGCTGGAGGCGGGCCAGGACTGCCACACAGGGTGCTGCTGGATACCAGCAGGCACAGCAGAGAGGAGGGCCACAACCTCGGGTAGGAGAAGCCAGATCCAAGACTGGAAGTCTTAGCCACCTTAGCACCAGAGACACAGGAAACTCCTGTGACACCTAGGTTACAATCCAATCAAGGGAGACAGCTCTGGACGGCTGTGGCGGAGAAGGGAACTGTGGCAGTAGTCCGCATGGAGGAGCCAGTCTACCAACAGTCACCTCCTGGGGCCCCTTCTCCCACCACATATCCCAGTTTCCAGGCTGTGTTTATACATAAAAATAAGAGAGTAAACTGATGTTTTAGCCAGGAAAGATGGAGAAAAAAAATCTCATAACAATGTGACAAAATAAGCCAAAGGACCAAGAGAAAGAGACTGACGCCGCTGCAGGATGAAATGGAAAGACCGGGCAGGCATGGGAGTCCTGGCCACACGTGGGACCACAGCATGGGATAGACCAGAAAAGTACTTAAGACAGATGTAATTACTTTCAAAGTAAAGTCACGGGGTTGGAGAGATGGCTCAGCAGTTAAGAGCACGTACTGCTCTGGCACAGAACACCAGGTCAGTTCCCAGAATTCACACTGGGTAGCACACAACTGCCTGGAACTCAGCGGTTCCAGGGAACCAGGCACAGTCTTCTGGTCTCAGAGTACCTACACCGACATGTGTGCGCGCACACACACACACACACACACACACACACACATACACAATTTTGAAATAAAAGTATGTCTTTAAAGACATAGTCACCAAAATCAGAAAGTATAGAAACAGGGCATAGAGAAACCTGAACCAGAGGAGAGGAAGGAGTCAGATGAAGGCAGAGATGAGGCACAGGAGGAGACGGGTAGGGGGAGCATAACACACGCATGGTACTGCAGCCAAGCACTGAGGAAACATCTAGATCCTTAGCAAGGCAGCATGGGAAAGCAAAGATCCCTCATGTACAGACAGGTGTTTTGTGTAAGAGCCAAAGAAAGGTCTGAAGATGTATGTGTACAATAAATCAGCACATCCGCAATGACCACACCCATGCAGCAAAGGAAGGCAGCTGCTGAGAAACTACCAAAGCCTACAGTCAACCTACAATCAACACAGCCTTGGGGATGCTTATGGGATTAAAAGCATAGAAAAACCAACAAGAATTGCAATGAATTCCCTTTCTGGTCTTGACAAATTCTGAAGTGGTATTCTGGAACAGCAGCAGAAGTTAACAGTTAAACCACGGCTCAGACTTCAACAGCAGAGTGGTCAGGCGGTGGTGGAGCACACCTTTAATCCCAGCACTAGGAAGGCGGAGGCAGGTGGATCTCTGTGAGTTCAAAGCTAGCCTGGTCTATGGAGTGAGTTCCAGTATAGCTAAGACTACATAGAGAAACCCTGTAGGTAGAAAGATGATAGACAGACAGACAGACAGACAGAATAAATGAAAAGAAACGTAAAAAGCACAGTGCTCACAGCCGAGAGTCACAGTGCGCAGAGCACCCAGCACGCTCACCAGGCCAGAGGAGAGAGCAACTCATACAGAAGCTATGCAACTTCTAAAAGCTTGCTCTTCCTTCCCACGATTCTTCCCTGGCTCTCAGACACAGGCAGAAGACATGGTGAACATCCAGACTAACAGTCTACAAACTCAAAACTATTCGTCACCAAGTAACTCTCAGCACAGTGCAGTGCAAATAAAAGCGAAGTTATCATGTGACGAAGAACAAGGACACATGGGGAGCACTCAGCCTCAGTCTGCATGCCATGGACACATGGGGAGCACTCAGCCTCAGTCTGCATGCCATGAACACAAAGGGAGCACTCAGCCTCAGTCTGCATGCCATGGACACATGGGGAGCACTCGGTCTCAGTCTGCATGCCATGAACACAAAGGGAGCACTCAGCCTCAGTCTGCATGGCAGCGCCACTATGGAACTATCCAGCTGGGGTTTTTGATATAGTGGGACAAAAACCAGACACCTACAGGGCTGAGTGGTACTGAGTGCTGACGAGAGTCAAAGCTCCTCAGCAGGTAGCAGTACAGGAGGCAGAGCTCCGTAGGCCGTACCTGTGTTCTTAGGTTAACACTGCATGCAGTTAGAACGAACATAATGGTCAAGTGTGTAAATGTCAAACAGCACTTTAGACTCAGTCACATCACCCAAGCCTTAGGATGTCCCGACAGACTATAAGGAAATCCCGAGTCAGTGCTACACTTCACAGAGGTATCTGTGCGAGGAAACTATCCAGGTAATCTCTCTGATGCTTTATCCACAAAATGCAGAGCCACACAATGGGTTTTCACTTACATGTACTTACTTATTCAGTGTGTTTGCGAATGCACACGCATGTGAGGACGGTGCATGTGTGGAGGCCAGAGGACAACTTGCTAGAGCCAATTCTGTCTTCCACTATGTGGGTTTGAGATAATGAACTCCAGACCTTCACCCACAGAGCCATCTTGTTAGGGAGGGCCGTAATTTTATAATGCACTTCAGGCTTCGATGCCTGGGTAAGCTGAGCTATACAACACCCCCACACACACCACTGAGCAATTTACAAATCTGTGGCCACTAATGAGGCTGAACCCAGTTAGTAAACCCTTGGAGGAGTGGTTCTCAACCTGTGGGTTGCAACCCTTTCACAGGATAGCCTAAGACAATCAGACAACATAATATTTACATTATGATTCATAACAGTAGCAAAATTACAGTTATGAAGTAGCAACAGAAATTTATGGTCAGGGTCACTACGACATGAGGAACTGTACTAAAGGGTCACAGCACTAGGAAGGCTGAGTACCACTGTCCTGGAGTGTAAGGGACATTTTTTTTATTTAAATTATTCTTTCCACACAATGTATTTTGATTATGTTTCCCCTCCCCGACTCCTAGCTCCTCCCCTCCTCCCTACCCAATTTCATGCTCACGTTCTTTCCCACCCCCTCCCTCATCCCTCCAAAAACAGTAAGAAAAAAATTCCAAAACAAAACATTCACACAAAAAATAATAGACAGATAGATAGGCGGATGGACGGACGGGCAGGTGGGCGGGCAAGCACACAGATCAACCGAGTGACCAACCATGGAGTTCATTTTGTGTTGGCCAACTATTTCTGGGCATGGAGCCTGCCCTGCAGTGTGGTTGATACACTCAGAGACATTCTACCATAGATTTTTCCTTCCCTAGCAGGTATAAACTACGAACAGTTTCTTAGTTAGGGTGGGGCTTTGCACCCACTTCCCGGAGTGTCACAGGCTTCCAGGCTATCACGCTTGTGGGTGTGTTCGCATATGCTCAGATATTCTGTCAGCTGTTTCAAGCACTTCACCCAGCATGTTTTAATAAACTGATGCTCTTACGTTTAATGTTGAAGAGAACTGATTCATCTTTTCTTTCCATTTTAAAGAAACTCGCTCACTCCTTCCTCTCTGAGCATATTAACAATCTGTCATTCCCCAACAAATCCCGTCTGCAGCCCAACCTGGGGAGTCTGGCCACCTGTGTGCCCAAAGCAAGCAGTGCAGCACCCTGACTGTGTATACTAAATAGTCTGCAGCATCACTTCGGCAAGGCTCCTTGTCCTTTCTGTTTGGGGACTCAGGGCCGTGGTTCTGCTCAAGTCCCTCACAGATATCAAAGCTAGAAGTAAAGTGAGTCCATCTGACTCCACACAGTCCTCTATCTCACAAACAGCTGTCACTGCACATGCTTTGTGTGCTCCTAGACCCACGGTTATTTCTAGAGTCAATGCCATCTTTCTGGGCACTGATGATGACAGCCTTTGCCTACTGCTGACACAGGGGAAACAACTGACGGCTTCTCACATAGGCCCCGTGTGCCATCCTGCCGCACCACCCTACTTTTTACTACTTCATCTTTTGGTGTTTTGCTTTGTTCTTTTTTGGTTTTTATTTTGGCTGTTCCACTCCTTTCTCCAGAGGCAGGACTTTGGAACAATGGTGACAGAGGCCACCACAGTTTCTTCCAGCTTGTCTCTGAGTTCAGGGGACAGTCTCGAACATTTTACCATGAAAAAAACAGCTTTTGACTCAAGCTGAAGAACACTATTCCCATTTACTAATCTTTTCCATGAATACAGGCTGACATTTCTCAAATGCTTTTCTCACATTTTAATTGCCTAATGTCATGAATTAAATTTAGCTTTTTCCAATGGAAACCACCCTTATATTCCTAGGAACACCCAACTCTGTTTTTTTCCCTCAGTCTGCAGGTCTTACCCATCCCCCCACAGACATCAGCTTGTTTCCACCATTTCTGCTGGGTTTGGACATAAAAAATGCACTGTTGTGTGTTCATTAGCCGACTCCCATGGTGCTGTCCTGTGGAAAGGCTGGTACAGGTGTGCAAAGGCTCCTCCCAACAGCTCCATGACATCAGAGATAGGAGCCCCCGACACTTAAGCTGAGCCTGCTGTGGGTGTGGCATGGCAGGGGATAAGGGGTTGGGAGAAGGGGTCACAGGACTTTAAACAGCTGGTTCAATTTCTTCTTTCACATTTACCGGCGTCAAGTTTTGCCACGATAGTTTCTCATTACCTTCACATTCTCTGCAGTTTCTGGCCAGAGCCTTGTTCGTGTGCAGTATGTTAGCGAGCACCATGCTCTCAAGAGAAGCCTGACCCAGCCTGTCATTCCTTGTCTTGTGCATCACTAATTTCTGGTCCTTTCACTGCTGCTATCCTAAAGCTCTCTCAGCTTTTTCACATTTGCTAATGCCTGGTTCTTTGTCATCAGTGGGTTTTCTCTCGCTGACATGAACTTAAGGCTGAGACTGTCCCTCAAGTGTTTTACATCAAGTCTCACGAATTTGGACACACAGTAATGCAACCAACCAGTCTTCGAGTTACCACTCGGAGCTTCTCCTGACTCATGACTCAGCCCAAGTTCCTTTTCAATTTGTAAGTACACGTCTCTATGTATGAATTTTTTGGAAATTTAACTGACTTTGGATTCTGACCCAGCACACTTTTACAAAGACTCTGTAAGAATGATGCATGATTTCTGGTTTAGGTTTGAGTCTATTAAATCACACATGACAGTCTTGCTGTTCAGGTCCCTTTTTTTTTTTTTAAAGTAAGTTTTTTACCAGTATTTTTGTCCTTTTGGGTTTACAGCAAAGTGATAGAGATACAAGCAATGCTAATTTTACTAATACTGTCAGATTTGTCAGTGTATAATTTTATTTATATTGAGACAGAAGTTTTAAGAGCAATAACTAACAATATTTTTTAGCTATTAGTCTTTTCTTTTGTTTCATTTTTCTGAGAAAATGAAGAAGTTTGGTGGGCTGACCTCAGATTTGCTCTGTAACCTCAGATGGCCTCACCTGTAATCCTCATATCCTCCTCATCCAGACTCTTAATGTTCACGCTATAGGCCTGCATCACCTTACCTAACACTAGGTTAATAATACATGAATCAAAACTTTAAAAAGGAGAAAAAGGAGGAAATGTGTAGTTTTGCATGTGCACGTGTATCCTCATTTGTGCAAGTGACCTTGTATGCACATGTGTGTGGAGGCCAGAAGTCATGCCAAAGTATCTTCCTTAGTTAGTCCATCTACTCTCTAAGTCAATCTCTGGTTAGGCTGGCTGGCTGGTCCTGCCTCCCAGTGTTGGGCTCACAGACATACACAGCTTCTCATACCTGTTCTGGGGGACCAAGTTCAAGTCCTCGTATCTTGCATATCCTTTCAAATGGAATACATACAGTGCTTAAAAAGTCACACCTCATGACAATCCAACTACGTATTTGACCACAGCACAGGAAGACAGTTGCGACAAAAAGCCCAACCTAAGCATGTGAAGAAGATATGACCGTGCTTACCAATGTCATTGATCACTGCTCGTATCTTGGACACAAAGGGACCGACTTCACTGGAATGCATTTTGGCTCTTTCCTTAAGGTCAGCACCTACAAGACATTGTATTTACAAATAAGATGGTGACAGGCATAATTGTAAAGCCAAAAATTAGACATTTACTCAGGGCCAAGGCCACGTGAAGGCCCACTGAATTTATATGCTGCACTCCTTCCCAATGACAACCTCTGGAAGGAAAGACGGCCTGTCTTCCATACTGTTCAGGTGGCCCACAGCAGCATCCTGCAGATTTCTGCTCTTGGCCCTCTTTGTGCTCAGAGGAAGACCCTGTTAGACCACTGAACTCAAGCTAAAAAGCCTTTCAAGGACTTGTTTATTCACTAAAAGTCACAAACACAACGACACTGTCACAAACAACTGCAAATTGGTGCTGGCACCTGCATCTTGAAGAGACGCTGGAATTTTACCTACCTCCGCTCTGGACTCATGGATATAATGGCCAAATCAGTGAAAAATTACAAAGTACATTGAAGTCACCATGGTGACTGTAAACTCAACCTGAAAAATGTTAGCTTAAAGTTAAGTGAAGATTTTGTAATTATGACTTTGTCACACAATGCTAAGCTTGGAACAGATAAAAACAAACCTCAGGAGTTCCTTAGAGGGTCATTCACTCCAAGCTCAACACACAAGGTTTCATCAAAAGCTGACTCATGGAAACAAACTAACTAAGTACACTGCAATGACATGGCTGCTTACTTTCTTAACATCACTGTAGACTACAACTATGCACCATACCCAGGGGAGCTGCACACACACACACACACCTTCCCATGGTGGGAGAACTGAAATCAGCTCAGCACAGGCCTCACAATCCACCAGTTCTCAGGGGCACCTGCCACTGAAATGGCAGGCAGTCAAAAGCACAAGCAATCCTATGCAGTGCAGCACAAGGAAAGCAAGGAACCAGGAAGGACCTAAACAGCACTAGCAGACGTTGAACAGACCTAGGACATACTCTTATACAAGGGACCTAAATTAGGAGCATAACTGCAGACACACATCCGCAGTACCAGGACTGTACACGCATCTTCACACTTAGAGTTTTACAAGAGCTCTAAGGATCCAAACTTAAGTCCTTACATTTGTGAAGCACACACACCAAATTAAATGTGAAAAGCAATGATCTCTGATGCTTCCATTAGAACCGTTGTGTGGCACCATGAATCATGCTCAGGTAAGATAGAGAACTTATCTAGATGCAATTTTGAAATGAGGCCAATTAATAGCTCTACAGGAGCCTCTAAACGTGCTAGTGAAGAGATGAGACAAACCTCTCAATTTCAAAACAAAAGCCAGGCTAGAGAGATGGCTCAGCAGTTAAGGGCACTTACCTTACTGCTCTTCAGAGGACCCAGACTTGGGTCCCAGTAATTTACATGCTGTCTCACAACCACCTCTAACTCCAGTTCTAGGGAATTCAATGCCATATTCTGGCCTCTGTGGGCAGCAGGCATGCTTGCAGTACACATACATACATGCAGGTAAAACACTCATAAGTCAAAATTGAAGGTTTTTAAAAGAACAAAAAATGATTAAGGTTAGTGGGAAAGCTACACTAGATGCCAGACAGACAGAGACCTGGCCTCCTGCATCAGTTAGCCCAAGCTGCAGGTGTGAAGGAGAAGTTACTCGATACTCCAAACAGCAAAATGCCTTCCTGCACATGACAGAGAAAGTTCTAGTGTTCTGGATCAAAGATCAAAGCAGCCACAGCATTCCTTTGGCCAGGTCACAAACTATAAGCAGCCCATACTCTCTTCACTTCTGGGAAGGCCGAGGATGCTGCAGAACAAAGACTTGAGATGAAGAAAGCTCCAGCAATCGAAAAATCACAAACCAGCAAAAAGAGCCAGGAAACACCTCACATGTGAACTGGGTCACCTACCCCACCTTCAGCAAAAATACCAATCACTTTAACCAGCTTTAGGCCTTATTAACATCTTCCTTCCTCATTACCTTGTAATTCTTCATGGAAAAATTAATTATAAAGCTCTATCAGTCATTCAAAAAGAGTTAAGGCCAACCCTGAGCACATGCTGCCCAGCCCTAAGCACTATAATAGTAGAGGTCACCCTGACGGTTCACTGTTACAAACGAACCCACTAACCCCGCATGATGGGAGCACACACCTATCTCAACGGTACACTGTTACAAATGAACCCACTAACCCCGCATGATGGGAGCACACACCTATCTCAACGGTACACTGCTACAGATGAATCTGCCACCCTCACATGACCGAAGCACACACCCACCCCAACGGTACAGCTTACAGCCTGAGACTGCTCATCTTCAGAGACCTCCCATCTACACTAGCAAACCCTCCTCCTGTGACCCCACCTGGCACTAGCTTTATCCTGGTATGTCTGTCCTTTCTTGGCACTAGCTTTATCCTGGTATGTCTGTCCTTTCTTTTTTCTATCGCTGCCCCTAGCAGGATTCCAGGAGCCCAGCACGTCTCAATATGCCTACCTTAGGTGATGACTGCTCAGAACCACCTGAACCTGAAGCAAGGCAGACTCCTCCTGCTTGTGGACCTTGCTGAGCACCTGTGGTGTGAACTCACCAAAGTGGCGGCTGTGCATGGTCAGGTTTTCTTTTAGAGACAGGGTATTAAAGTGTAGCACTAGCTGACCTGGAACTCACTGTGTAGACCAGGTTGGCCTCCAGGTCGTAATGACACCCCTGACTCTGCTTCCTTTCTGAAAGACACAGTGAAGGGAGTTTGCCACATTCACGGAGTCCTGCCTGCAGGGTTCCCTTTACAGCATTTACCCACATGGAGAAGGGTTCCCAAATGGCCCATCTTTCCAAACCTTGTTACTGCCTTCTCAATAAAGTCCTGAAGCTTGCTTGTGCTGTCATGACAACAATGTCACAATGTCTTCAGCAACAGTAAACTTCACCTCCAGGTCCATGTATACCCAATCTTATTTTATATTGCTTTCAGGGTGGCACCTTAAAAAACATATGAACCAAGAACGGCTAAAGTAAAGAGTAAATAGCACACAAAGTCAACGTCCACTGTTCTGTGACAAGTAAGATAATCTAGTCTGTGGGTAAAAGCACTTGCAGCAAGCCTAGCAACCCAAGTTCAATTCTAGATCCCAAGTAGAAGAACTCTAAGTTGTTGACTCACATACCAAGAAAGCACCCAAAATATACCAGGGAAATACGTCAGGAAGAAAGTGACAAAGCTCTACCATAGCCGACTTTTAACAGCCCCTCTCCATACCTGATACAACAACCATTACGTGTATCAGGAAATGGAGGAAAGGAAGAACAGCAGCAGAGACAATGGGCACGTGCTGCGGTATGGTGCCCACTATCCCCGCAAGTGCAAAGGCGGACAGAGCCCCTCTGCTCGGAGCTGCCCAAACTCACAGGCAGCTCACTCAGGCACCGGAGAGCAAAGGTGTCCTGAGCACTGCAGAACGAACCTATTCTGGAAGACAGGCATCCCTTGCCAAGACACAAAAATCCGGAAAGGCCCCCAGCAGCAGCAGCAGCAGCACAGTGACGTCTACACCAGCTCGAGTTCCCCACAGAGCACAGTCACACCACAGCAGCTAAAACTGTGCTGACATAGCCGGGCTTCGTGCTTGGAAACCTTTACTCATAAGCCCATGACAGGTCTTGCCAATAAACATGTACTAAAGTGTTGTTAAGCTCCCTGTAGCCTTAATAAGAGTTCTTCCTGATCAAATTTCATTACCAATACTATTAATATAGCTGACCATATCATATATAAACTACAAACCTAGTAACTATAAAAGACTAAATGTAAAATTTCATTTTAAAATGTATCTTGTTCAGGACAGACTCCCATCTTCCCACTGTCCACTATTTAATATATCCTTGTATGGAAACCATTTCTTGCTAGAATGGGGCAGGGTTTACTTTCAATTTGACTCATGCTGAGAAAAATATTCCACAGTAAGCAGGAAGGAGTTTCATTACAGCAGGATCATCCAGCTGACTGCTGGGGGAAATAATCATGCAGCCATCAGGAAACAGCTGACAGTCTGTGTCAAAACTGAACAGCCTGTAAGTGATGCTCAAAATGGAGGACTGGAAACCACAATAAGGACACCAGTGAAGTGTCCAATGTCATTCTTCTATAAGCCTCACTCAGGAACTCAAAGGCTTTTCCCTCTCCCTGGAGCAATAAAATGCATATCGGGAGTGACTTCCTTGCTACAAGTGGGGCAACTCAGAGAGAATGTGCTCAACCCTGTAACCTACCAAGCAGCCTGGGAAGTCTTTGGAGAATGCACAGGAGCCATGCATTCCTGTTGCTTGGCAACAGAACTGAAGCAGCCCCACCTAGGGGGAAGGGGGAAAAGGGAAGCTCTTCAGACTCAGAAAGCAAAGGAAAGTAGAAACTTACAAGAATCATCAGGTCCCTTTCCAAGGTTACATAAGCGTCACCCCCAGCCCAGGCTTCCCTTTCAGTTTTTGGGACAGTGTGTCCTGAAGCATAGGCTGAGCCCAAATGATGACCTGGAACTTCTGACCTCCTGTCTCCACCAAGTGCCGGGCTTTTGGAATGCACCACAGAACAGAAAGCAAAGCTTTGTGCTTGGCAGACAAGCCCACCAAGCCCCAGTTTAGGGTAGGAACTCACTAACCATCTACTTCCCATTCCCTCCTCTTTTTCCCTCCCAAATATTTGTTTGCTTTGTTCCTTACTAGCTCCTGACCACAAATATGACTACGAACCCTCAATTCCCAGGCCCCTCTGTTTAGCTAATTCATTGTCTGAAGGCTCTGGCCTATATCAGGGTGCAACTACTCTAACAACAAAGCTCTGAAGCTTCTGGGGACCAGAAAGCATTTCAGAAAAAATAAAGTGTCACTAGCTTCTGGGGACCAGGAAGGCATTTCAGACAAATTCAGAGTCACTAGCTTCTGGCAATATAATGGCCACACTTCTGGGTGGCTTGTGAGTTTTTTCTGTTGCAGGATGTTACTCACCACTTGCCAGATGTCAGCAGTGGTAACTTGGACTACTGAAATGATAAGTCCACTCTGTGAATGTGATCTCGAGCCGCAGAGCCTGTGCTCACAGCAGCCCCTCCGTCACAGCCATGCCCAAGCCTACCCAGAAGCTGCCATGAACAAGGTCCACCCTCCTAGACAGATTTAGGGAAAAGAAATTACAACTGAAATTAAATGTTGGTATACAATTTCCAAGAACATTAAGGGGATATGACCCTTCTGAATACTGTAAACAGTGGCTGTGTGGAGACGGCAGCAGTGGGCAGCAGAAATCACTGGCACAGTGGGCAAAGGAGGCAACAGCAAGTGTTAGAACCGTTGGAATGATTGGCTTTTCAGCAGAGATCCAGCGCTGTTCCCCAAAGGGCCTGTTTTACTATGATATAACAGATCATATACATTTTCTATGAAACTTTTGCTACATAAACTCTTGTTGATATAGATATGAATAATTTGCATTGGTATGGATTTTAAGGTCAATTTTGTTATATGTGTATATATTTCTGATTTTGATTGTGTAGTTCATTTAAAAATGCAATGTATAATTAAAAATATAGGTTGTTAATGGATAATCATCGATAATAGTAAAGCTTGTAGTAATGTTAGTCTGACTTTCTAAAAGTGCATAGATATATTTCAGATAGACATTCACATCTTTCAAAGACTACAGAACACGGCATTTAATGTTTTAATAACTTAGGACTTTTCATGACAATGAGACACGTCTGCTCCTGGCAGCACCAATCTACTTCAAGAGGAAGATGGGCATTGAAGAGGCTCCTTATGGAGTTGGTTAGCCATTTGGGCAAGAAACTGCTCTTGCCTGGACTGTTATATAAACTGGACACAGAGAACCCGCAGAGAGAGGACTGCTGAACTTGCCTAAAGGTGAGATGATCTTTCGGGGTTCCTGATTCATGAAAGAGTCTGTGAGACATTCTGCAGGACACAGCAGATAGTGACTGAACTGTCTTTAAAAGTTCCAGCTTCATGGAAATGTCTGCTGGATATTATGGGCCTGAGGGCCGAAAATGGATGCCCCAACGATACAGAGGAACTTTGGGTGACTGTCCAGGCAGCGAGATGTCTCTGTCATTTCTAGAGTTTTGGAAGTTGCTTACTTCTTGTTTACTTAGGTAATATATCCTTCTGGAGTCTTTGATGGAGTTGAAGAATGGATAGTCATAGTTATAGTTTTCCATTATTATGATAAAGATAGAGTTATAAATATTGTGACTGTAATTCTTGCTTGATAACTGTTTTGTTATATGTAATTTTACTATGTTAAAATGAAAGCCTTTCCTTTTTGTTTAAACAGAAAAAGGGGAAATGATGGAGGAGGGTTATCTGTCTATTGTGTTATTTTCATTGGTCAATAAAGAGACTGCCTTGGCCCCTTGATAGGACAGAAAATTAGGTAGGCGGAGTAAACAGAACAAAATGCTGGGAAGAGGGCTATGATGCAGATGCCATGGAGCCAGCCACCAGGTCAGACATGCTGAATCTTTTCCGGTAATTAGATTATTAGATTATTAGAAATCTAATTAGATTATTAGAAATGGGTTAATATCAAGATATGAGAGTTAGTCAGTAACTAACTCTCTAGAGATAATGGGCCAGGCAGTGTTAAAAAGAATACAGTTTCCGTGTAATTATTTCGGGTATAAGCTAGCTGGGATCTGGGTGGCCGGAAAGCAGCCCGCCGCTCCTTTCTACATCTTGTAATATCTTAAAAGGGGGGGGGGGGGGCTGTGACCTTGATCAGTAGGTGTCCTAAGGAGTAGGCTGTTGTGGACCAGAATAATTGTTTAAGCAAAGATGTGTTGCAGAATAACTGTTTAACTATGTAAAGATGTATTACTTTTTATCTTGCCTACCTAAGGTACCTGATTAATCTAATAAAAAGTTGAACGGCCAATAGCTAGGCAGAGGAGGGATAGGAGCTGGCGGGCAAAGAGAGGATCCAGTCAGGGACCAGCCAGCGGTCAGGGGCCGGCCAGACA
Source organism: Myodes glareolus (assembly GCF_982192425.1). Classification (NCBI taxonomy): domain Eukaryota; kingdom Metazoa; phylum Chordata; class Mammalia; order Rodentia; family Cricetidae; genus Myodes; species Myodes glareolus. The sequence goes on from NC_142039.1 coordinate 68,375,327, forward strand.
GACAGACAAACAAGGAAGAAGTAGGGAAGCAGGATGGACAGCATAGAGATGAGGGAAACAAGCCTCGGGACAACACGAAGATAAGAGAAATGGGTTGGTTTAGGCTAAAAAGAAAAAAGGCTAGCTAGAAACAAGTCTAAGCTAAGGCCAAGCATTCATAATTGATAAGTCTCTGTGCCATGATTAGTGGGCTAGCAGTGCAAAAAAGCCTGCTACACTAGGCTAGTTATTAGAGGAAATTTCTAGACAGTCTGAAGAGAGAGAAAGCAAGCAGGTGAAGCTACGGAGAGGTTCTCGAGGACCCTTGGTGCGGGGCCTGGTGGCTTTCCAAGTCCTCAGAAACACTTGCTGTGAACAAGCTGCCTGAATTTCTCCTTGGGCGCTAATTAAACAAGTTTCCAGCTCTAAAAAATCCCTATGAGAATCTTGAGGCAGGTCCCCGCTGGAGCAAAGGGCAGTGGTGGTGCAGGATCCCACAGATTCCAGGGCTCTGATGGCAGCGCTTCAGCTTTCCTCGAGGTGCCCTTGTTCTCCACTTCTGCTTCTGCCAGGCACCAAACCTCGCTGTCCTTCAGGATAAACGACTGCGCCCACATGCACACTGACCATAGTTCTAGTAACTAATGTGGAATGATTTCTAGAATGTACTATTAACTGACAAAAGTGCAAGCCTGGCAGTGGTGGCCATGCCTTTAATCCCAGCACTTGGGAGATAGAGGCAGGCAGACCTCTGTGAGTTCAAGGCCAGCCTGGTCTACAGAGTGAGTTCCAGGACAGCGATGGATGGAAAGATGGAAGGATGGATGGAAGGAAGGAAAGAAGGAAGGAAGGAAAAATAGAAGGAAGGAAATGAAGGTGCAGCAGTAAGAATACAGACATTTCTAAGATGCTACCTTTGCAGTTCTAACTTCTAAGACCTTGTTAATATTTATATATTCAAAAATAAAATGACATGAGGAAACCTACATCTAGACCATAACACAAGCACACTGGAGGGGAAGTAACTTACATGCCTTTCAAAACAGCATTTCTAGAACTGTACGGTTTAGTGTTGTAAACTCTCTGCACTATGCTCAGCACATTATAAACAAGCTGCTAATAAACTACAAAACAGAAAGCTGTGCTGCTCTGGGAAGGTGGCTGGCTGTCTTACGGGAGATCTGACTTGGGAGCACACTTCTGTAACAGGGAGGACCCCTGAAGCTCAGTGCCCAACCAGCTTAGTCAAATGAATGTGCCCTAACTTCAGTGAGAGACCCTGCCTCAAACAGTAAGATGGACTTACTTTATTATTTCTAATCACATGTATGTGCGTGTGCAGGTAAAGTCATGCAGGTGAGTGCATGCCACCGGAGCTACAGGCTGATGTGGGTGCTGGGTACCAACTTTCTGCAACAGCAGTAAGTGCTCTTAACTTCTGAGCCAACTCTACAGCATCAATAAACTTTTAAAGATGGAAAATGGGCGGTTAGGTGAGTAGAGAACACCACTAAGAATGTAAGACCTGAGGCAAACATTTTCCAAGTACTGAGTGCAGAGTCTGGGAAGAAAATGAGTTTTGCCTGGCAGAGAAAAAGAGCCGTGAGGCTGTGATGATAGAGAAGGAGAAAGGTAGGGCACAGGGCAGAAGAGGATGTGGCCAGAGCAAATGAAACCTAACACTCTCGGTGTCAGTTGTTACTAGGAAAGTGACCACAGACGAGATGCAATGGGGCACCCCCCAGTATCTCTAAATGGGCTAGCAGGCCTGCGATTCTGGAGGCACCAGGGTAGGTAAGCTAAGTGTCCATGCCCTCTGGGTTTCTCAAGTCTGGCTCTTTCTATGACCTCCTCCTTGTATAACAACTCTGACTTCTCCCCAGCATCATTTCTCACTGGTGAAGCTCCCCTGCCTCCATCTTTTGGGAATGCTATCTTACACAGGCCCAGGGGATGAAGCAGGAAAGTCTCCCATCATATCTGCAACTTACATATGCCACGTTCCCCTTGCATGTAAGAGCAGAGGCCACGGCAAGGCCATCTAAGGGCAGAGGTCATGACATGGACAGGTCAGGGCCTTAGCTGCATGCAGGCAGTGCTGCCATGCGGGAGCAGTTTTCTTAGATCACTTGGCTGTGTGGGTAAAGTGTTGAGTGGACAGGAGCGGAAGAGAAACCAGTGATGTCAGTACTGATGGGTGCTTCCTATGTGCTAAGAAAACAGTATGCACAAAATCTAGGACGGTATTTCAGTAGGTTGGCTGAAAATGGAAACAGTTACAAGTTAATGAGAGTCAATCAGTTACTTCCTTGGAATCGACAGGAGTCCTGAGTTAATGGAATCCTGGCGTGTTCAAAGGAAGTGAGGAAAGGCACATTAACAGGGAAAGGTCACACAATAAAAGAAGGCCTCAAACGCAAGATCTGACCTTCTACCTTAAGAATAATGAAAGACTAAGTCCAAAGCATGCAGAGAAATAAGCCAATAGAACAGAAAAGGAAAAAACAAAGCCATGAAACTATCTTTTAAAAGCACAGGTGAAATGATTATTTTGCCAATATTTTAAGGAAAAAAGACAAAGTTTATCAAGATTGGGGAAAAAAAGCTGAGCATATAGCTCGTCTGTAATCTCAGCACTTGGGAGGCTGAGGCAGAAGGGTGGAACGTTAAAGGTCAGACAGATCTACAGGTAAAGACGCTGTCTCAGAAAACAACCAACAAGTAGAAAGAGAATAGGGCAGAGCACAGTGGTGAAGCCGACAGCCCTACCGCCAAGGAAGGAACCACAGGGTGGCTGTGAGGCCGAGGCCAGGCTGCGCTACAGGTCCTTTCTCAAGCTAAAATACAAACAGTAACTACAGACTCACAGACATTAAAAACACAGGGAAGACTGGGAGCAGCTTGATGGTAATAAATTTGAAAACTTTGACAAAACAATGTTCTTTTAAAAAAAAATCACAAACCAACAAAGTTCTCCCAAAAGAAACAGGCAGCTGGAACAGCACGCTGTCTCCTAAGGACATTAAATTCACAGTTAAAACCTTCCCACTACAGATACCTGAGGCCAGGTGGCTTCCTTGGTAAATTTACCAACCAGCTAAGAAGTACTAAAGATTATATCCATCCATTTCCAGAAAGGCAGAAGTCAATGTTCTTATGAGGCCAACATGAGCCTGACATTCAGGGAGTGGCTGTCCTGATGAAGCTAACTGCAGACTTCCTCACCACTTAGCAAATCAGACTCTATATGCTGTTCAAATGCAAAAAGAAAACACTATGACCAAGAGGCTCCTTCCAAGGATCAATCACTAATATAATGTTAACGAGCAGAATAAACAAAAACACAACTGTCTTAAAGAGTCTGGCAAAACTCAGTTCATGCTCACAAGGTCAGCTGCAAGCCGCTTGTGCTGACCCAATGACTTCCACAGAAGCCAAGTACAGGACCAGGGCAGGCCTTACCATGTTGACTCACCCTTTTCCAAAATTCAGTCTGAGAAGTAAGGGCAAGAGGCAAAGATGCTGCAAAACACAGTTCACTCAAAGACACCATGATCATCTACAACGAACAAACAAAAGCTTTCTCAAAGGCTCCTAAATCTAAAATTTGAGTTTCACACGGATATTAACACAACCAGTTGTGTGGACAGCCATGGGCTAGGAATAAAAAATTAGAAGTGAAATTAAAAAGAAACACTACCTACAGTAGCATTAAACACAAAAATGCATCAAAATAAATTCAGCAAATTGTTGCTATGGTTTGGAGTTTTGACCCCTCCCAGGACTCATACCTGGTGAGCAGAGTCCCCATGTAGTGGTGCTTAGAGGTGTGGACATTTGTGAGAGGAGCCTAGCAGGTACAGGTCACTGAGGACACAGGAAAGCTATCTCCAAAGGACAAACATAGCTCTCATGGAACCATTAGTTTCCAAGACAGTAGGTAGTATAAACAGCAAGCTTGGTGGTTTCCTGTCACTCGTATGTGCTTGGGCCACTACAATATCATCCACCAGGAAGTAATTCAGCAAGGGAACCTTCACCAAGAGATCACACCCGATGATGCTGCCAAACTTTGACTTTCAGTTTTCAAAACTAAATAAACTTCTTTTCCTTACAAATGATGCACTCTCGGGTGCTTTATAACGGCAAGAGAAAATAAACCTAACACAGTAACTGAGACAGTATACTGCTGGGTAAACCCATGTTCATTAATGGGGCAGCAAAGAGAACCTGGATAGGACTCGCATACATAGCATCTGACTTTACAGTAAAGCCTCTCAATAATTCAATGGAGAGGAAATGTCGTTTCAACAAAAGGCTGCTACAAGAACTGGACATGCATATGCAATAAATAAGTCAAATAAAGATAAATGACAGCCTATGGAATGATAAACGCTGTGTCTGCTCTGACTCCAGGCTTCTGGTACAGAACCCCAAACGGTCTCAACCAACCACGCTGGTGGGCATGATGACCTCGCGACTCTCCTGGGTCAGGGCATAGCTTTAGCACCAGAAAACCACAGCGGTGATCAGAAGGTAAGAGTGCCACCCCCTCCGCGGGATGGGCAGGAATGACGGAGTGGAAGTGAGCAGCACTCTATCACCCATGGGCAAGGACTCAAGCCCCCACCCATGGAATAAGATCCCCACTAACACCAGGAAGCCAGGGCTTGCTGGTAAGCACACCTGGTGTTCTCAGAGAGTGACAGGCCAAAGAAGCTGTGGCTTTACACCCTCGCCTCCCTCCCACCTGCCCTGCCCCAACTGTCCTTGGTAAGTGGCACTCTGGTTTCCGTGAGTGAGAGACTAAATTCTCACTCCAGATGCAGGAGGGGCATCTTGCTCCTTCTCCTGATGCTATGATAAAAGCCCTCAACAAAGCAAGCTAAGGGAGAAAGGTTTATCTGGCTTAGTCTGAGGGCGCAATCTCTAACAGCAGGGCAGTACTGGGGGCAGCTTGAAGCAGCTGGAAGCAGAGACCAAGGAGGAACTCAGGAACCCTCCTTATTAACCTAATCAAGATAATCCCTCACAGGCACAGGCTTGCTGGGACGGCTAGTGTCCCAGGTGGCTCTAAATCCTATCAACTGAACAGTCTACACTGGCCATCTCAAAGGGATCCACACCGATTCTCCAGTTCCTGGACAAGTCAATAGACAACATCTCAAACTCCGCCACACGCTCCCACAGTTAGTACATACAGGCGTCTACCCAAGACTGTCTTCCCTCCACACGCTCCCACAGTTAGTACATACAGGCGTCTACCCAAGACTGTCTTCCCTTCAAACACCAACCACAGGACAAGCTTAAGGACAATTCACACTTTTGACCACAGCAGGTAAATGTGGAATTTCCCTCAAAGCCCTGCCCAACTCAGTAACTGAAAAAACTCAAAGGACTCAGAAACAGACCAACATAAACCGGGGGGTGGAGGGGTTGGCAGGGGGAAGGGTGGCCTAGAACATCACTGCATCACTGCTGAGCACTCAACACAAATGAGCCCCTGGGGAGGAGTCTCTTGAGGTAGGCCTCGTTCATAGGTGCCCTAAACTCAACCAATGGCCCCTATCCACTTACTAGGAGATGAAGGCAAGGGTACCAATTAAGTCCTCTAAATCCATTTAGAGGCCATGCCAAGGCCACCTCTTGACCAAACACAGGCATTTTCATCATTCCACGGTGTTCATGGTCTCAAGGAGCTCGACACTGAGAACCAAAGCAAAATACCTACGATCTTATTGTACCCTAACACTTCAACCCCTACTTCACTATATGCACACAAACCTAGCTCAGAATCACCCTAGGAATCAGGAGGGTGGGGCTATAACTTTGGAGCAGTCACCAGAAAGGTCCAAATGAGAAAACCATGCTAGATGTAAGCCTTCAGCTAGAAACAAACTGTGAAGAAAAAGAAAAGGCAAGCCACGGAGTGGGGAAAATACTAGCAAAGCAGACTAGATAAAAACAGATAGTTGTTTCAAATATAAAAAGGAACTGAACTCAATGAGAAGACATTCTATAATAATATGAAAGCCAATGATGGTGGCACACGCCTACAATCCAAACACTAGGGAATCTGAGGCAGGAGAATCATGAGTTCAAGGCTAGCCTGAACTACACAGGGAGACCGCACCTATAAAGATGAATGAGGAAGAGGAGGAAAGGAGGTAGGGAGGGGCAAGGCAGAAGAAGATGATGAATGAGAAAGAAGAGGAAGTGGTGACAGAGAGGGGAGGGGCAAACAGAAAATATCTGAATTGGCACTGTACCAAAAACCAAACCTGTGACAAAAGGCAGAAGACAAGAGGCTTAGACTCACTAGAAATAATGTAGACTAAGGCTATAATGCAACATGGAGGTCAGGGTGCAGAACAGGACCCAGGGCGTGGTGTACTGAGTGTGCCCTCAGACACACTCTCTTACACACACACACACACACACACACACACACACACACACACAAGAGTCTTTCAGTTTGGGGATCCTGTTTTATTTGTGTCCTGGCATCTAACCATCTAACTCAGAACCTTGAACACGGTTAACAGTTACATAAGAACTGGTAACTCCACTCCTGAGTGCTTACCCAACAGAATAAAAGCAGACACCAACAAAGACTTGTCCGTGAACGTCCCAAAAACCGTTGTAAGTTTAAATGTAAATGGTCCTCCAAGATGTTCCACGTCATCCCAGCCATGATGTACTGAGACACCTCAGGCCCAACCAAGGCCCCCCAAGCATGGAACTGAAACCTCCAACACTCTGAGCCAGAATGGACCTCTCCTCTTTCACCGTTCACCATCTCAGTTGTTTCATTAGTGATGCAAATGTGGTCCACAGAGAACTAAAAAGTGAAAACCTCAGGCAACCATTATGTGCTGAGCAGAAAACCAGCAGCTCAGGAAGCAATGCTCGCCGGGAAAATCTCTATCCCTGAAACACACACAGGCAAACACACCAGACACAAATGACCTACAATCTCCCCTGCAATGTTCCAAACACCTTTGTCTGAGGAGACAAAGTAGACTTTTTCAAGGGGGTTACTGTAAGGAAGACGGAGCTATGCAAATAAACACACTCAGTACACCATGAGTATCCTCATGGCCTAAACATGTTAAAACATCGACGATACACTGAAAAGCGGTATCATTACAAGTAATACATAGCCTCACTGAAATATTTAGCAATGTTTTATGTAAAAAATTGCATGTAACAGAAAACAGCAAAAATAACCCTCTGCCCCTTGACTCCTTCAGACCTGACTATGTGACACACCATGCAACAGCCTAAGCCTGAAGCAACGTTTAAATAGATTTCTTCATTAGTCAGAGACTCCCACATGCTATTCCCGTCATGACATCTGAACACACAGTATTTAACAACGCGTGCTGACGGTTTTAGTGAGGAGTCCTTAGTCATAACACAATTTACTAGAATTCAAAAGCAGAAGCAAAACGACCTTGACTTTTGGGGGAAAATACCCACACCGGGTATCATTCAGTGAAACACTCAATTTAGACTCCTGCACAGAGGACTCACTACCAAGAACTATCTTCTGTTGAGAAGCTGCAAGGGGCAAAGGTGAAGCTGGCTGAGTTCTCATTTTAAACATTACGGTAAAAACAGCTCTGGGTATGTACTACTTGGTGTTACAACAGAGGCACAAAGACAAACAGCTGACCACAGGGACCAGCTTCTGGAAGCTTCTAAGTACTGTGCAGCCTGACTAAAGGAATTTTCCATAATTTCATTTAAGGTGATATTACTAAAAACTGAACAGATCTTAAACATCTAGAAATAATTTAGAGCATGGATGAATGTGTAAGGGAGGAAGGAGAGGAACTTTAAAATCAAATACACAATTCCTATAAAGCACAGGAGACAGGGCCACAATGGGCTTATCATATACATGCACACACACAAACACACATCTCCCTGTGATGTTCAAAAGAGGCCAGCTATGCGCAAGCCCAGAAACTTGGCTTTAGCCTACGAGGAAGCACACACTTTGTGGCCCACTGAGCCATGGAGACAGTAAGAACTCTAACTCCAGAGAACTTAAAGACGGGTGTTTTGTTTCCTTGAGGTCTCGGGTTAGAAGTCAAGGTGCTGGGGTTCCACACCCCGAGCGAGCACAGGAGGAGTAAGTCCTGAGTTCCACTGGCAGCACGGAAGTGTCACAGGACTCACCAAGCAGCACTCTCGGCCTGGCCCTTCACCTCACAGGTAATCTTGATTTCTCTGAAGCCTTGTTTCAATCCCTACTTTTTCTTTTCCTTCAACAGTTTTAGCAATAATTCAGGAACTCAGTTACCACTACAATTTCAGTTATCAAAACAGAGAAATACACTAATACACTCTGTATTTTATTTAGGGTAACTTATTTCAAAGGTATGCTCAATACCATGAAATGAAACTACATTTTCAGTAAGTTTCAAGATAAAGTATTTTCCCCATCCAAGGTCGGCCTCGTAAACAGTCCACACAGCTGGAGTAACACTGGGCACATCTGCATGCCCTCTCTCCGCTAGCATCCCACATTTGACACAGCTTCACCCCAAGCACCTGCTTAACATCCTAATTGGCACGCTGATACACTTGGACATTTGTGTGAGTTAGTAAAGTAATACAACAGAAGAATTAAAAATGGCAGACTGTCTACTGGAGGAATGAAATGCAGGGTGGGGCAGCAAGATTTTGAATACTTTTTCATATATTTTTTTAACTAGAATCTTCTTTTTAAATTTTGATTTGGAATGCAAGTAAAATACAGTTTCAACTCTACAGAAGAGATTTAAATGGGAAGTCAAGAACACCCAGTCCAAGCACTAATACTATGTAGGAATCCTTTGCACAATACATGTAATAACTACGTTTTCACCACATTTTAGGAGAAAAGGAAGGAAAAATAAACAAATGTCTACAGCTAGAAATACTGTCAGTAAACAGGAGCATGGTCTGGGACAGCCAACAGCCCCTAAAAACACACTGTCAATGAATGCAGTCCGAGGGGTGAGCTGGGGCAGATACACGCTGAGGCCCATTTCAAACTGTCCTGAAACCACAAAACAGGATTTCTATGGCAGTTTGCTGTGTTCCAGAAACCTGAAGCTCTAAGTCTTCAGAAATGAACAAGGCACCACAGAGTTCGGGTAGATGGTGAGGGAAGACGACGCCCTGTGCCCCCCCCCAGGGTGAGGACATGCAAAGCTTTCAAAGGGCACGCAGATGGGCCAGAGCGCCCAGATTCTGTTGCCTCTAGTGCTCCAGAATAGGTAACTAAGGCTTCAGTGGGATACAAGGTGCTTGCTGAATAACTAACAAACACAGCTGACCAAAATTAAGACTTTACAATTATATTGGCTAATATACTGTCTTAAGTAGGTTTCTTTTCTGACCCTGAATTGCATTTCACACAAACAAACACAACAGAGCTTCTGGACTATCTCAAACACATTTATGAAAAGGACATTCTTTGGAGAAAATCTGTGGATTAGGACAATAAACAAACTGCCCCAAAATTGTCTATAGTACAAATACAGAGTATCTAACAGAATACAGAAGGAAGAAATAAAAGTCAAATCCAAAAGAAAACTACTTATGAATTAAAATATGAACAAATACCCTGACTGTACAAAAAGTTTAACATACATAAAACAGATACTAGATTAACTTCGGAAAAGCAATCAGGCTAACTCAACATGACAAAGAGCGCATGGTTCTGTATTTGCATAGCCTGCAATGGACAACAGCAGACTGTACCAAAACACCAAAATCTCATCCAGACAGCATCACTCACAGAGATGAAGGACAAGGGGAAGTCAAGGATGGCTACAGTAATCACCGTGGGACTATCAGGGGGCCTGTCAGGACCAGTAGACAGTACCAGTGGCTGACACACTCACCTGAAGTGCTCTGCCTTTGAAATGCCACCATCTCCGGTCTAGAATTCACGACACTGAATCTTAAAAACCCTAGAGCACTCCACACTCCCAACCAGCTGCCCCACAGCCCCCGCAGGCCTCACAGCCAATCCCTGAGAGACACAGACTAAGAATCCTAATGCTCTTGGTCTAAGTTCCTGGGAACCAGACGCAGCCTGCACACTGAAAGTCGCCTGTATCTACCAATTCCACAGCCTCAATTTAACTAAGCAAGAAGACAAATATTTGTGAGGAAAATGTCACCTGAATTCATTGTATACGATCCCTAAATGACTGACATGACATGTTGCCATTATTTTCACAGCTATTACACTGTTAGCAGGCATTGCGAGTGATCCATAGATGATTAAAGTACATGGAAAGATGGGAGGGGCCTACATGTAAACACTACGCAGTTGTCTATGAGAACAGTCAGCATCCACAGAGCCTGGAATTCTGGGAGAGGAGGAAATCACAAGGAAAGACCCGAGAACCAGCCATCCCATCCGCCTTCTCAGGCAGACAGAACAGAAGTATGAGAACACCATTCCCACAAGAAGGGCAGTAACCACCTTCCCGAATTACACAGTGAAATGTTACCTTTTTAGGTATGCACCATTTTAAGGAAGCAGTAAAACCTTACTAAAGCCAGAATATAACTCATCTGCACTGGATGTACCCAAATCCCATAAAATTCCACAACAGTTTGGGGTGAAGCCAGGCTTGTAAAGACGAGCACCCTGAAGGGCATGAGCCACAGTCACTAGGTCTCCAAAAGAACGGTAAATCATCCCACATTTTCGGAGCTGGCCCAGGCAGGCACAGCAGCTAATTCTTACTAAATAAACACTTGTGCAATGAATGAAACACTATAGGTGGTTCCCTTGAATGACTAGGGGAATACCCCTTTCACATTTCACTAACAACACTAGTTTTATCACTATCTTGTGGGTCATGATCGCCTAGGTTGTTTACTAGGGGAAACAGACTCATTCCGCACCACGGCTCAGAAGTTCTAACAAAGTAAACTGCAAGATAACAACCTTTAATTCTGGGGAAACACGGCCCTAACCGAAAGTACAACCGTGCCACTAGTGTAAAAACACTGTGACCTATGGTCACACTCACTGAAATGGGAGACACTGTTCACACCAACATTCGGAGCTCAGGCCTGCACCTGAGAATCCTCAATGAGGCAGATGTTGCCATTCAAGTGTTTCTGAGCAATCAGATGCACAAAGCAGAACGCTGTGACCTGAGACCTGGTTTCTCCCACTAAAGTTTCACAAGGATTGCTCCTTTGCCACAAATAATTATCTTAATGGCTTCAAGCATTTTTTTCAACTTCTAAAACAATCCACATGTTGCAAAAGTGTCTTCCCAATGTTAACAGACTAAGAATATTCTTTTCTTATGAAACTGTAAAAAGGAGACAAAGTGGAATCTTTGGTAATAGTTCAAACCACAGAACATCTTAAGGGACAATGGACCACTGCAGAGCAAGTATGTGACCAGCCCAGTCTGACAGTAAGATTCCCTTCCAGGAGGCTGGAAAGATGGCTCAGTTGTTCAGTTCTCAGACTGCTCTTTCAAGGGAGTTTAGCTTCTAGCCTGTAGCTCCAGTCCCAAGGGATCCAGCCTTCTCTCCTAGCCTCCACAAGTGCCCACACATGGCATATGGATCCACACATGCACATAAAGAAAATGAATCCTAAAACAACAACAACAAAAGATTATTTTACCTACCAGCACAGAATATCCCAGGGACTTCACTCCTGATTATAACGGTCCGAACTTTCTTATCTGATTTCAATGCATCCACAGCTTTTGAAAACTAAACCAAAGTAGAGAGGGGAAAGAAGAATAAGGGGAAAAAATCATTGTCAGGATCATGACAACAATGTATCTTAGTATAAGAAGCAAATAGCTTAATCTCACACTCACCATTTTGAGAAGATTTTTACTGAGTGAATTTTTCCCATAAGCTCTGTTTATTCCAAGCACCACAATTCCTGGTTAAGGAGGGAAGGAAAGAACACACACTAAGGTTAGTGAGGTGCTCAGAGAACAGCCTGCAGCGTAAAGCTGACTAACCTGGCACACGACCAATCGTCATCTTAACCAACGTTTCTTGCAAAGCTGGGCCTTTATTTCTACAGCTACAGCTTCCTTTGCAAAGCAAGTCTTTTTTTCTTAATATGGCAGCTAAAAACATACCAAATCAATCAGTGCTGACTATTCTCAGTTTACTTTAAGGAGAAATTTTCAGCGTTATGGGCCCTTCCTTCAACTTTTGTCTTTGAAAGCGACACAATAGGAATCTGCAATTTCACAGGAATCGCTAAGACTGGGGAGGCCGCACAGTAGAAACTGGCAATCACAGTTCCATTCATCACCGTCCAGTAAGTGGTATACACAAGTCACAGCACTGCTGCATGCAGGCCTCTGATCTGCTTTCTGCGGCTGCTCCAGTCACTGCTCCTTGCTGCTTAACAGAGTCAGCACTTCTATGCCAGGCTTCCTCCTGACCTCTGCCCTGCACCCTTAACCCAGCAACACTTCATTCAGACCTACATGCAATTCAGACTCGGCCCAAATAAAACAGAGTTTATTTTATCTTTCCCCTAAAACCCAAGCTCCCCCTGCTCGCTCCCAGTTTTATCAAACTTTCATCTGAACCCAGGCTCTCCAGCCCAGCTGCAGCTGTCAGACTAACTTTCTGAACCCAGTTCCATGCACAGAATTCACCACTTCTGCAAAATCCTTCATTTACTACAACACGTCTGAACTCAATGGCCAGAGCTGCAGATCTGAAGTTCTGTACAACCTGCACTCGAACTTCTCCTCTAAGTACAAACTTTCACCGTGGGTCAGAAAAGCCTTCTCCAGCTCTCAGCATGGGCCTTATCGGTCCCTAACTTAAACCATGGGAAACTACACACATCCAAACACCCTCAGGGAGGAAAAAAGCTTGCAGGGGACTGAGGCCGTGAGAAGGTTCAGAGGCCTACACCTGCGGTGACTGAGAGCTGCAGCCCAGGGCCTACAGCATTCGTATAGTAGCTCACTAATCCCACAGCAACCCAACAGATAGCCACCATTCTTTCCCAGTTATCTAATCCCACAGCAACCCAACAGATAGCCACCATTCTTTCCCAGTTATCTAGGAGAGGTTAAGTATGTGCCATTAGCAAGTAGGTGGTTATCTAGCCCCACACCTAAATGACTGCACTACATACATGCAAACTTCAGTTTCCATGCGAAGATAAGTGAGTAGCTCAAGCCAGATGAACTGAGTACACATTATAGTACTCAGCTGTCCCATTAAATACACACCAACATGAATGGTGCTCGGTGACTCTGACCAGACTGGCATGGCCTGGAGCAAAAGAAGGCCAAGGAGTGGGTCCTCCAGACACTGCTGAGACCAGCCAGAAACTGGATGCACAGGAAGGAAAGTGGAAATCACCGGAAAGAAGGCTTAACTGGACTGAGACACGCCTTGAACTAACTAGTAAAGCACACCTCTAGAGGTGACTACGACCACCCCTACAGCTGCAACCTAATGAATGAATTAATAATCCCTTGATGGAGTCTTAGTGTGATAGTGTTATAGGAAAGTAGCAAAAGGCAGGAGGTGGGCCTGGCTGGAGGAAATGGACTACTAAGTGTGGTGTCTTTGGGAGCTGTATCTTGCCCTGGTCCCTTCTTATCTCTCCTCCCTCCCTCTGATCACCATCCTCCATGAAGTGAACAGCTTCCTCCACTGATGTGGGATTCCCCTCTGTATGCTGTGATTACCAATAATGAATAAAGAATCTGGCTTGGCCTATAGCAAGGTAGAGCTTAGTTATGTGGGGAAAACTAAGCTGAATGCTGAGAGAAAGGAGGTGGAGTCAGAGAGAAGTCATGGAGACGCCACCAGAAACAGACATATTGGAACCTTGCGGGTAGGCCAGAAATAGACATGTTGGAACCTTGCCGGTAGGCCACGATCCTCATGGTAAAATATAAAATAATGAAAATGGGTTAAATTAAGATGTAAAAGCTAGTCAATAAGAAGTCAGAGTTAATAGGCCAAGCAGTGTTTTTAAATAATATAGTTTCTGTGTGGTATTTCAGAGTCTGGGCAGCCAGGGAAACAAACAAGCGGCCTCCTACAACAAATTGGTCCTCCAACGTGGTTGACTATATCCACATAAAACATTAGAGGGCTTGGAAAGGAATTCTAGATACTAAAAAACAAAATTTAGCTGCATTTTTTTCGGATGGGCTCTGATTGCTGGCAGCATGCTGCAGATCCTTTAAGAAAGGTTTTCCTGATTCAGCGGTAGCAGAATTTAAAAAAAAGGCACACGGCTTTGAAACGGCAGTTTTCTGGGCCATGCTGCCAGTGTGAACTGGCTCTTTCAGAAGGCCCAGCATTTAAATGCAGTCTATGGGCAGAGTGCTGCAAGTTACTTGGTGGCAGCATGGGCCAACTGATTATCAAAGAGAGTTGAGTTGGTGAGGACGGCTCCCACACAGCAGTCTCAGAGGCAGTGAATGGACTTCAGCCATGTCAGACAGGGTGGAGCAAGCAGGCAGGGTCATATTTCCCCTGGTAATGCTATCACTTAAGTTCATAAGAAGGGCTTAGCATTTTAAGAAGCACTTCTGGTCAGAAAAGGATTACAGATACACAATAAAGACAAATCCAGATTTTAAAAAAGACCTCCAAATGGGTCATAGTGTTGGATAAATGTAGGCTTGGGAAAGAGAAGAAAAAGAGTATAGAAAGTTGGAAAAGAAGTAAATCGTTTAAAAAATAAAACAAAGTCTTTAAAGAGACAGAGTACACACAGTCATAGATTAAAAGGAGTAAAGAAAAATAATCTACGTAAAGATGGAAAAATACACAGAGAGTCTGGATTATGTATATTATTGTATTTTCTTTCAATTTTTTGACTGTGAAGGATCTAAGTACAGAGAGACATTTCATTGTATGGGCTGCTAAGATAAATCAGCATAAATATTTTAGTGGTTTCTTGACTTCAAATTTTGTGTCTAAGGATATGTCGCTTTGGAAAAGAGGTTCTTCTTTTGTTTCCACAGAAGATGAGAACCTGTGGAATCCTTCCAGACTGATGTGGTATGTATGCTTGTGCACATGTGCGCCTGGTGTCATGGATGCTATATAAAGGACATCAAGTCCCCTGAAACTGGAGCTATGAAAGGTTGTGAGCCACCATGTGGGTGCTGGGAATAGAACCTCTTCCTTGCAAGAGCAGCAAGTACTCTTGACCCCTGAGCCATCTATCTCTCCAGCCCTGTATCAACTTTTATAACAGGCAACTTAGAGAGAATGTAACAATCCATTAAGAGAAACAATTAAAAACAAAAGTAAACACATGAAAAACACTACTACCATAAAAAGCATCCTTTAAAAGACTGAATCATCATAGCCATAAGAAACAACCTAGTAAGGGAATGGAGAGGAGGTGCTTTTAAAGCTGGGGTAAGACATCACATTTTTAGAAATAGCCAGAGAGGAGAGGCTGAAGGGAGGACCAAGCGACACTCTTAGCAAGATCTAGGCAGATCCTACTGGCAGACACTTCCTACAACTCTGAACGCCAGAAAAATAGAATTAAACAAATTAAACATGTCCTCACACAGTAAGTTAGAGTTGTAAACAATTCCTTCACATCTACAACACAACACTGATTCTGAACAGAACGGTGCTAAATCCACCTGAAAAGCAGCAATGCATCAAAAACCAAGGAAATACTAAAGAATGAACAGGGCGAAGGAGGAAGGAGCCAAGCCATCACGCAGGGCAACAGTAGTCAGGGTGGGCAGAGGGCCTGCCTCCTGGGGATTTCCTTCAAACACACCAGTGTAAGTCAGTGGGACAGAGGTAAACATGCAAGTATGGCTAAGTGCTCACGGGAAAAGCAAAGGACATACACATACACCTAAATACAGAAGACCTAACGGGTGCAGCTCAAGGACTGACGACTCCTAAGGAGTGGCTTCCTCCGCCCCCATTCTTTCAATTTGGTGCTGCGGGTGCCCACGTTTTGTCCTTTGTAGGTGGCAGAAGCATCCTTCAGTTTGTACAGTATGAATTCTGTCAAATGTTTTGTCTGAGTATGTTGGGATAATTGCGGTTTTTCTTGCTTAACTTGCTGGTGCGATGAATCACTTGAAATGCTTTTCAATAATGACCCACACCTGCATCCCCCAGAGTAAACTCCGCGTGGTTGTGGTAAATAGCTCTTTTTATGTAGTGTTAAGACTTAATTTATTTGTGTTTTATTTGAGGCCAAAAAAGACACACACACCTAAATACACAAGACCATGAGGGTGACGAAACTAGTGAAAAAGACAACAGAAAGAACAAACACGATGCATAATAATCCAATCATTCAATAGTAACCTTAGGCTCGAAAGACCTAAAGAGATCATCAGGGTTTGTAGAAATAGCTCAGCTAGGGGAACGCTTGCCCTGCATGAATTCAGCAAACAAAACTGTCAGTGACTAATAAGCAAGACTTGATGGCTGGCTCTAAAGACACACGCTGTTGATTTTAAGGTAAATCATGCTGGCACTAATCTAAGAAAGCTGGAGCAGGTATATCAATTTCAGAGAGCTGATTTTGGAGCAAGGTATAGCCTTCCAAAAGAAAGGGACATGCTGTAATTCAAGGGTCCTGCTCCTCTAAGACAGTATCATCCTTCATGTGCTTGCAACTGTAGAAAAACCAACTTTGGGGAGAAGAGATAAACCACACCCCATACAACTGCAGACTGTAACTCTCCTCTACCAGCAGACAGGCTGACTGCAAAAGCCACTCACTGAACGCAGAAGCTTTAGCCGATCACAGTGGAGTTTACACTCTTCGCAAGCTCAAGGAAACATCAGTAAGAGAGACCACACTGGGGGTGAGAACACTTTAACCCACATAGTACACTCCTGTAATCCCAGCACTGAAAAAAGATCACAATTCTAGGCCAGTGGACTATTCTGCAAAGCTATGTTAAAAGACAAGAAAGTGGGGGTTGGAGAGATGAGATGGCTCAGCGGCTGAGAGCACGGGCCACTCTCCCAGTGGACCCAGGTTCGACTCTGTCACTCACATAGCCACTCACAGTTGTCTGTAACTACAGTTTCAGGGGATCCAACACCCTCACACAGACAAAACACTAATGCACATAATTTTTTAAATATTTTTTTAAAAACGAAAGAAAAGAAAATGGAACTGGGACAGCAAATAATTGCAAAGGAAGGGAAAGGTGAAAACCAGCAGAATCAATGGCAGAATTAACGACAGTGGGAAAAGAAACCCAGCACAGAAAGTTCAAGGTAACAAGGGTAGTGTGTGCATGTGCGCGTGCGTGTGTGCCCTGGGCTGACAACAGGTGTCCTCTCCATTGAGGCAGTCTCTCAGCTGAACCCAGACCAGGCGCTCTGTCTAGTCCAGCCCTATGATTTCCACTCTCTGCCTTCACACTAGGGTCACAATACCAGCTGCACGAAGCCCAGCTGGGCACCAAGGCCACTCGGTGTCTGGGTGGGCTCTGTAAATCCAAACTCCAGTCTTCACTCATGGATAGTAAGCATATTAAACACCTGAATCAATCCTCTAGCCCCCAAAATGATGTTTTTGAAAGATGAGTAATTTGATAAGCCTCTATCAAAGAAACTTGAACAATTCTCAAAAGGCTCTGTAAAAAATAGAAACAAAAGAACCGTGTTCTACCTCAGTCCACAAGGTTAGTTAGCATCAGACCAGATAACAATTACAGAAACAGAAAACTAAAGACAAGTACATCTCCTAAACACAGATGCAAATCAAATACAAGCATTCTTAACCACAACCACATGGGATTACTTCAGGGTAGAGGTGTGGGTCATTATTGAAAAGCATTTAAAGTGACCCATCGCCTCAGTAAGCTAAGCAAGAAAAGCCAAGATTATTCCAGAAAAAGTACTTGACAAAATTCAACAAGATTAAAAATTTAACCTACTGATGGAAGAAGCTTCCTCAACTGAACCAGACTCAGACAACAAAGTCTGAATGCTGTCCTCCGCAGCCCAGAGCAGCGGGAGGAGGGAAATCCAGCAGTGTAAAGTAGCAGGAGAAAGAAATTAAGACTTTCAAAAAGAAGCAAAGCCATGACATGCCATATATGGGGAACACAGAAAGTATTAGTACAAATAAAAGAGCCACACAGTACAACGTCTCTGGAAAGAACTCCAGAGAATTCCTACACATCAGCAATGAGGAGCTGGAAAATGAAAGTAGCGAAACAATTCCTTCATGACAAGAAGCAGAAATGGAGCCAGTCAGTGCAGATAAACCTATGAAGACAAAAAAAAAAAGAAAAAAAAATTGGGGGGAGGGGGGTTCTGAGAGAGGGAGCAAATGGAGTGTCCTGTTGAAGACTAGAGGGTTTATGTAGTTTGATGTTTCGAAAATGATCTAAATTGAAGCTGAAGAGATGGTTTGATGGTCAAGAGCACTTGTTGCTCTTGTTGCGGCCCTGAGCTTGATTCCCGGCATCTACACCAGGTGGACTGAAACCACTGTTAACGCCAGATCCTGAGGATCCTTCGGCCTCTTTTGGCTTCAGTGAGCACTGTGCTCCCGTGCACATTTATGCACACATGCACACACATATATACATAAATCTTTTTAAAAAACAAAAATAAAAATGTTCTAAATTTGGATTGTGTTGAGAGAGCAGAGCTGTGAAGATGCCTTATTGAACATTATGGTCCATCAATCAATCATACCTCAGTAATTCAAAACTCTAACTTTATTATTGACATAATACATATATTCATAAAATATATGGAAATATATGTACTGATATTTTGTTTGTAATCTAACAAATAAAGGTTGCCTAAAGATCAGAGTGCAGAGCTAAGCTATAGAGACCAGGCAGTGGTGGCACACACCTTTAATCCCAGCACTGAGAAGACAGAGGCACATGGATCTCTGTGAGTTCAGGGCCACCCTAGGCTAGATGAGATTGAATCTGTCTAAAAGACAAACAGAGCTCACACAAAGGTGATCACATGCCTTTAATCCCAGCACTAAGGAGGTGGAGACAGGAGTGATATGGCTGGATGGAGAGAGACATTTAGGGTGGGAGGAGACAAGAGCTCAGACACAGTCTGAGGATTCATAAAGAGAACAATCAGTCTGAGGTTTCCTTGAGACAGCACCCAGTCTGAGGATTTGTAGAAACAGGATCGCCCCTTCGATCTGAGCGTTGGTAAAGAAAAGAACTCTCTAGTGCTGACTGTTCTGCTTCTCTTCTCTCTAATATCTGACTCTGAGTTTTATTTATTAAAACCAATTAGAATTCGTGCTACAACTATATCTTTTAGAACATGAAGAAAGATGTGCTAGCAGACTTGCGCCATGCACCAGTCTACCATGATAAAGTTGGCATAAATAAAGGCCATGGAAGGGCTCAGAGAAGTCTCTCACCAGATCTTTGCATCTAGAGTGAAGGATGAAGAAGGTGCATCAAGAATTACTTCTCTGTTCACTTGTTCATTTGTTATCTGCCAGGAATTGTCTCAACAGTTTTACAAAGACATCTTTAAAACGGGCCACAGTATAGTCCAAGCTTACTACTCTACAGAAAACAAAGTTCCTAGGGCCAGGGAGAAGCCATTCCCGAAAGCATGTGCAGAAGCCCGAGCAGAAAGGGCTGCAGAATAGCAGGTCAGGGGCAACTGCAGGGTGTGAGCTGACTAGGCCCAAGGGAGAAAGCCTGCAAGCAGAAGCTCCCCAGCACACCAACATGAAGAGTGAGCAGGAAGGAGGGTGACTGAAAACAGCAGGGACGGGATGGGGGGATGGATGGACTAAGAGCAGCCTCTGTAAACCAAGACAAGACCTCTAGGCTCCTCTAAAACTGAGTAGGGTGAACAAAGAAGAAATAAGCACTAGGGAGACCTGGCTCTCTGAGAGGACTCCCACTGCAAATGACAAACACAGCTCTGACAACAGCTACAAGCCCGCAGCATTCTGCATGTGCCGACTTCTGCCACTGGCCTAAACCTTACACAGCTGGATGCTTCTCTGGTCCCAGAGGGTTCTAATATTCCTGAGAGGCTGAGAGCAACAAATTCTGGACTCATCACTCTGACAAACCCACTGGGAAATCTTGAGAATGTGCTGATGGAATCCACTCAGACCTCAGCACCTGCAGCAGCCCCTCCC
Organism: Myodes glareolus; assembly: GCF_982192425.1. Classification (NCBI taxonomy): domain Eukaryota; kingdom Metazoa; phylum Chordata; class Mammalia; order Rodentia; family Cricetidae; genus Myodes; species Myodes glareolus. Next base: position 68,395,452 of record NC_142039.1, read on the forward strand.
CTCTCCTACACACCACCAGGCACCCTACCTACATGGAGATTTCTCACCTGGAGAAGTGAGTTTACATTAAAGGGGATATTGGTGGCCACACAGTCTGAGCCCCACCCTTTCCCCTACCTAGCCTGGGAATCATCTAGCCTGGGTACAAGATTCTGCTATGAAATTACAACCATCCTCAAAGATCTGTGAAAGATCATCACTCCTGCCTCATCCACCCTGGTTCCACTCTTCAGAACCCCCTCAACGCTGTGTCTCTGGTGCCTGGGTCTGAACTCTCCTGAGTCCCTGCCATGCTGTTTGCTATCTGTCTGTTCATGGCAAAAACTCTAGTAACTAAAACACCAACAATCTGCCTCAGTGTCCCTCTTAAACCTACATCACCAACCTTTCAGAGACTCCATCTGGCAGTATCCCACCCCTCACGTTTTCCTTTGCACTCCCTTACAGTTGGCTCAGCAGTAAAAGCAAAGCAAAGCCTGCACTGTCATTCCTGCCAATCCTAAAGGAATGCTGGGTCAGTCTTAGGGCCGGGGAGTCCTAACTACTGATACTTACATTAAAGACTAAACTGAAAGCATTGCTGCTTATCAAATCATCTTCCATGTGCTCTGTCTTCTCCTGCAATCCAACCACATCCCAACTTAAAGGCTTCCCAGATGTTCTATGTGGATTTGCATGGAACATGCACTCAATTTGGTACATATAGTTAGCTGTATTCCCGACTCCTTCATAAGCAACGCACCACTGGGGCATACAACTTAACTGAAACACCAGCACCCCTAAGCTTACCCCAAAGACTGACATTCAAGGCTTTAATGATTCTAGGCCTGTCTAAGCTGCAAGCTGGGGGCTGCCTGCTACTCCATCATACCAGACTTGCCTTTGGCGGTTTCCCAAATACACATCTCCATCATTTTGACCATTCCATTGTCTCACACGACTTGAATGAACGAGAAGCAAAATGACTCCCCATACTCCTGAGCACCTCGCACAGCCTACCTACTCATCTGGCATAGAGACTGTATCATCTCATCATTCTGCTTGATGCATCGGATAGTTGGAGAGCAGGGGAACCCGCTTCAGAATCGTCAGTTTCCATTGCCTATGTGGAGTGCCTTGGAGTGGGCTGGGTGGCTCAACCCTGTGATTCCAGAACTCTTGTGTCAGGATCTTCGGTTCCAGGGCAGCCTAGGCTACACAGTGAGAGATAAACCCTGCAGATACTGCAGGGTTCTCCAAAAGCGTGTAAGCGAGCATCATTTGACCTTCAAAAGACAGGAGAGCTTCTTAAAAGACAGCCATCCTGACCAACTTATTTTTCCTTTCTACTTAACAGATTCCAGCACTCTACAAATGGACGTCGCGATGCAATGAGTGGTCCTCTCTTCCATCGTGGGCAATAATAACCTATCCCACCTTCTCCACCCCTGTAGCGAGGCTAACACTGCAATTAAAAGGAACTTCCCCAATATTCCCCTGCATCTTACCTTTGCATCGCTCCCCACACTCTGTCTCCCAGAACAGGGAGCCCAAGAACAAGATGAGTATCTTTTATTTGCTCCACGGTGCTCAGGAAGGGAAATAGATAAATAAATAAATAAATAAAAGTGCCCAAAATTCTTTAAGTGGAGTGCAACAGTTCCCCAAAACTAACTCTCTGAGATAAAATGTACAAAAGAAAAAGATGACTCTCTCTAATTTAAGATTCTCTCGGATAATAAAAGGTATCCCCGCTGCAGCTCCTACAACTCTCGCACTGACGCCGAAGGTGGCAGGGAGCTATTACACAGCAAGAAGCAACCCTGGCCCAGTACTGAATCCCCGGCCTTGACCTTGGTTGGAGAGACCCCAGACGCGAGCAGCAGCACCGTGCGCGCTGAACCCGGAGGGCCACCATACCCTCCGGCCGCAGAGACAGCCGGGCCGACCTCCGCGGCCTCGCCCGCAGCTCACCTCGGTTCTCCTCCTCCAGGTGCCGCACGCGCAGCTCGTCCTCCGTCTTCACCTCAGAGCTGTAGCCCCTCCTTGGGGCGGGATCCCCGGCCCAGGCCACTGGGCCAAGTCGCGCACAGCACGCGGCCACCAGGCGGACGCGACCCGCTCTCAGGGCGCCCAGAGCGCCCGGAGCTGCCGCCGCCATATTGTCTGTTTACAGCGGGCGCCCGCGGCCAGGCCCCGCCCCCCGTTTGGGAACGCGCACGCGCTGGACGGCCGTCTGGTGACCTGGCCCCGCCCCTTGCCGTCTGGCCCCGCCCAGGCTCTCATTGCCCAGGTGGTTAGGGAGAGACAAGTCTGTGCTGCCAGTGAGACATTAGTCTCTTGCCACCACAGAGAAGAGGCATCTTCTCTTAGCTATGGAAACGCTAAAGGAACACATTCTGAAGTACTAGAGGGATTTGCCTCCCTGCCCTCTTTGGGACATAGTCTAGGGTTGTGACTTCCGTAGGGAAGGAAAGATAAACACCCTTGTACCCCTCCCTTTGGATGTCGAAGTGTTAAAAATCCACAAGGAAAAGGAATTTCCTTCCAGAATCCCAGGTGGGGCAGTTTGGAGCCTTGAGTTCAGTCAGAGGAGGAAGTTCTCTCCAGGCAGAAGAGTCACGGGTCTGTGTCAGACCATCTTGGGGAAAGACTGGAGATGGCGATGGGTCAGTGATGGATGGGACCTCACCTTGACCCGGACTACCTAGCTAGACATACTCCTCCATTTACACCTAAACCTCATGTCAGGACCTTGAAGATGGACCTGGGGGACAAGGACATCATAGGACCCCTTTGTTCCTCTTCCCTATGTGGACACATTGAACTAATCTCTAATTGGCCTATTAAAGTCAGGTGGTTGAATCTAGTTGATCAGCGCTGGCTTGGTACTAAGGACTCCCATCACAAGGTCATTGTATTAAGTGAGCAGAATGGTGAATGAAATTGCTCCATTCCCTTAGGAACGGGGGGGGGGGGGGGGGGGGGAGGGGGGTAGTAGCTCAGCCTGGGACCTGGGCTTGTCATTACATGTGCCTAGTAAACCTAGCAAGTGAAGGGGAAAGCAGCAAGTAGTGAACTAGGCCTACTTGTCTACCTATGGGGACTTCCTGGAGGCCAGTGTCCCAACAAAAGCCCACCCCAAGGAAAGCTCAGCCAAAACTCAAGCCCAGGAATAGTTCCGAGTCTAGGGCTCCTCCCGAAACCTCAGGTCAGTTCTGTAAAGATATTTATTAGAGTGCCTTGTTTGAGAATTCCCTGCTACCTGGCTTTTGTCAACGCTCCACCCAGGGAAAGCCTATTTAGGAATAGTGTCTAGTCTTCAAATTGTACCACTGTTACTGAGTTTAAGGGTTGGTGCTTGTGTGCTCCAGAGTCCTAACAAGCCAGGCTCCACCACGTGTTCTCAGTAAGCCAATTAAAAAGTAAAAATCAGAAATGGGAGAGTGATTCAGATATGTCCATACTGGAAAGAGAGACAAACAGATTCAATGCTGCTTCAAGTCCTTCTTCAATTTAAGCAGAGAAACAGAGTCATGCAGAGCCAGGATAATGTGTGGTCCCTTCCATCATCGACCCAGCATTGTCTGTGAGAAATACCTGGGGTGGGAGTTGGGGGGCAGGGGATTCCAATTCCCTGGGGAACCTTATTTCCCAGTATAAAATCAGAAGAAGCGATAGAATGTCTCTTTAGAATACTCCCAGTCCTCCCAGACCAGGAGATTACACGCTGGCCATAGAAATTCTGATAGAATACATTATGTTTGGCACCCTCAATGTTCCACCTGCTGGGCTTGTAGCCAGAAGGAAAAGAGCCAGTAGAATTGCAAGTAGCCGGTGCAACGATAATGAGACAATGACCTTGGGACAGCCTCTACCGTGAGTTCTATCAAGTGCCACTTGGGAAGTTGTTCTTAAAAGCAGCTCGTATCCTTTTTTCCAAGAGCAATGTTCCTTTTGCTAAGTGCTGGGATTGCTAGTGTTGTGCTTTATGGTTTCTCCAATTTGGTTTTGAAGTCTTTAGGCAGATAGGAGGTGTGGGGGTGAAAGGGAGGCCAAACAGTGGGAGGGAAAGCGAGGGAAAGAGAGAAGAGAGAGCGATTAAGGATGAGAGCCAGCTGACATGGTGGCTCCAGTTGGGGGGCTGAGCAAGTCCCTGTTTGAGTCCTGCTGTGGTCAGAGGGTTCATCTCTACACACCTGGAAATCCATATAGGGTGAGGAAAGTCACAGACTGTCCCATATGAAGGTAAGACAGATGTCTGAATGGACCAGATTAAGAACTGGGGGCGGGGGAGGACAGAACTGGAAACCGACTGCATCAAGGGTGGCTGGACCCCGTCTCAGGGATAAAAAAGTTAAAATGATCTTTAAAACAGCTGCAGAGTCAACATAAAATTTCAAGACTCCATTACACTGGGAACACCCCCCCCCCATTTGTTTGTTTGGTCAGTTGGCTTTTTACATGAGGTTACCTACACTGCCAGATTGACCCCCGACTGGAGATCCCAGGCCTTCCGTATGTCAGACGCACTCCCTGAACTGAGGAAAGCATTTGCATCCTTTGTAGGTTATTACAAAGAACACTTGGAAGGGCACAAATGGCCAGTCAGGTGAAGGGGAACACCAGGTAAGGCCCAGAAGCTTCCTCCTGTGGATGGGTTAGGATGCAACACCTAAGGTCCTCTGGCCTCCACATGCTTGGACATTCACATGCCCAAAGAAGTGACTTTGTGTTTGGGTCTTTTCAAAGGCTGGCAACAGCATATCCCTCCACTCCCGCCCCATCCCTCTTCCCCTCCTCCTTCCTGCTCAGCCTGGGATCATGACAACCTAAGCAAGACTGGGCAGGGCACCCTGTCACTAAGCTGGCATATTTAGCACTGGAGAAGTATTAAGCAAGTTTTGAAGGAGGATATTTTCAGCTTCTGATGTGTCTAGTGAGATGGGATTCACGGAAAGGCAAGGAGTACCTGGACACTTGAGGACAGTATGGTCCTCTCCTCCACTTATCTAAACAGATTAAGAGTGGGAATTGGCCACAAAGCTGTCTAGAAACCAGCCCTATTGTTCTTTATCCCTCTTTAATAAGTCTGCAAGCACACCCTCCTGCTTCTCCTAAACAGACTGAGTCCCTTCTCTGTTGCTAGAGAACCAGAAATCTATGGTTTGATCTCTGTCTTGCTGTAGCCCTGGAATCCATGGTTCCTTGTGCCTAGTGGTGGGAATGATATTCTGTCCTCTAACTCCTTTGTCCTCCAGTGGTGTAAAGGGGACAGGACAGGGTGTCCAACCGGCTCTAGCCGCCATAAACCAGGTGGCTTAAACAACAGATTTTATTTCCTCATAGACATGGAGGTTGTAATCCAAGGTCAATGTGCTGGGTCAGTTTCTTCTGAGGCCTTTCTTCTTGGATAGCAGATGGTCACCTTCTCACCGTGTCCCCACATGACTTCTCCACTGCATGCACCTGTCCCCGGTGTCCCTTCCTCTGCTTGGAAGGACAGCAGTCCTGGTGTAGCAGACCTGGCAGAGGTGAGGCTATTCGAAAAAGACATTCATGTCTTTCAATCTGACTTTGAGATTATTGAAACAGTGGGCCCCAAAGAAATGGGAATTTCCCCCTAGAAGTCTCATGCTGAGAGAAGGAAAAGGTGCCAGCCAGGGAGGAAACTTGACTCCTAGAAAGAGATTTCACACAGTCCCTACAACTCATTAGACCACTTTGCATGATGAGACTGGAGCCCAAATAATGTGGGCAGTACCACACCTTCACAGGACTACTTAACTATTCATAGTCTTGGCCTCTAGATTGTGTTAGAGGCTTCCCAGGACCTCCTCGCTCCTAGCTCCTCCTCCCAGTGTGGCCACACTGAACAAAGCGCCTTTGCCCACTTTCCACTCTTCTTTTGTTTTGTTTTTTTGGGGTTTTTTGTTTGTTTGTTTGTTGAGACAGGATTTCCTTGTGTAGCCCTGGCTGTCCTAGAACTTTCTCTCTGTAAACCAGGCTAGCCTTGAACTCACAGAGAACCGCCTGTCTCTGCCTCCCAAGTGGTGGGATTAAAGGTATGTGCCATCACTGCCCAGCTCCCTGCTTTCTACTCTTATTTGACTCTTTTAATTGGCTTGTTGAGGACAGGTGGCTAGACCTAACTTGGGCCACTAGTTGTAACCCCCAAGTTTATTAACAGACAGTGTTATAGCCAGACTCCACCCATATGAGCCTCCCAGCCTTGATTACTTCATATTCACACAGCAAGGTAGAGGATTTCACTCCATGCACTTGGGAGAGTCATATCTCAGTATGAGAAATTATTTTATTTGTTCATTTATGTAAAGTCTTATGACAGCCCAGGCTGACCTAGAACTCCAGCTCCATCGTTCTCAGCCTGCTAAGGTGTATACCAACAGAGATCACACAACAGAGGACTGACTCCCTGGGTTCCCTGCAGCCAGCTCTGCTGACCTATCCCTGTTCCCTGACTAACCCTGATCTATAGCAGTGCCTCAGGTAATGATAGTACCAGCAGCCTGAACCATCTGGGGCTCACACGCACCCTGTCTCACATGCTCACACATCACCATAAGAAGCATTTTGTCAACAGTCACATCATTAATAAGCTTCAGAGCCCAGGGCAAATCCACGCAAAGTTCCTTCATGACCTCCCATGTCCCTGCTACTGCCTCTCTTTTCCCTAGGACATCTGCTTATGCATGTTCCATCTTCACCATGCTGAGCATGTGTCCTCATCGTGGAGACGCTGGTCCTGCCATGCTTCCCGTCCAGGCAGAGTAGATCCTGCTTACCAGGTTTGGCACACCTGTGATCCCAGCACCCAGCAAACTCAGCAGGAAGACCATTGTAGTTCAGGTCAGCCTGGGCTACAAAGGGCTAACCTGAGCTTCACGGTGAGTTTGAGTCCACCCTAGGCTGCTTGAAACACCATCTCAAATAGCTAAGCTGCTGCTTTCGGAAGGTTAATAATAGAGCAACAGATGACAGCTCTGTCTCTCCTCTCTCTCTCTCTCTCTCTCTCTCTCTCTGTGTGTGTGTGTGTGTGTGTGTGTGTGTGTGTGTGTGTGCTTTGTGACTTTCTAGAAGTCTGTCCCTCAAAACAGCAGATAGAATCTACTTTGAAGTGCTGGTGCGTCAGGCCCATGGTGGTCTCTCTGAACAAAGCATCTGTTCACGAACATCACAGCAAAAAAAAAAAAAAAACAAACAACAAAAAAAAAACACCTCACCGTGCAGGATTGCTGGGCCTGGATGAGTTGCAGCAAGATCAGGATAAAGCCAGGCAATTCCGTGGTCCTCCTGCAGCAGAGGGGGCAGCTGCCTGAACCTCCAGTCTGTTACAAGCTGACTTTTCCACTCTCCGAGAATGTCCTCAAACACATTAGTTCTTGTCATTTTTATTGCACTAATACTACCTAAATGCGAGCCCGTGGTTAAAAGCATTCATGTAGCCAGGAGAGGTGACACACGCCTTTAATCTCAGTGCTCTGGAGGCAGAGGTAGACAGATCTGTATGAGTTTGAGTCCAGATTGGTGAGCTTGGAGAGTTACAGGTTAGCCAGAGCTACTTGGTAAGACCCTATCTCAAAGTAAAATAAAATAAAAAAGTGCCCAAGCGGAATAGAGTTTTGTAGTGGGAAAAGCATCCATGATACATAAGTTTTGGTTTGGGTTTTGGTTTTGTTGAGACAGGGTTTCTCTGTGTAACAGCTCTGGCATGGTCCTGGAACTCTCTTCCTAGACCAGGCTAGCCTTGAACTCACAGAGATCCTCCTGCCTCTGCCTCCCAGGTGCTGGGATTAATGAAGTGTGATGCCACACCTGGCATGAAATCATGGTTTTTTTCGATAGGAAAAGCTCCGTGTGACTTGCTGTGTACTCTTAAAACGGTATTTGGTGATGTGTAGACACAAAAGGTTATAAGAGTGTGCAAAGACTGGGAGTGTCTTAGCTCAAGTAGGTGTTCACAGAGCACTGGAGAATCAAACCCTTGACTCTTATCTCCAGTACACATCAACTGAGTGTGGTGGTGCTCACCAGTCTTCCGAGTACTGAGGCAGTGGAGGCAAGAAGATCAATCTGTGCCACTTGAAACTCTGTGTCAAAAACAGCAAAAAAAAAAAAAAAAAAAAAACAACCCATAAGATAATTGTATAACCAGATGCCATAGCCCCACCATGATGTGGTTAAGGGGAGGTTTCTATTGCAGACGTGTGTATGAGAGAGAGTGTCCAGAGGCACCTGCAGGGATTCAGAGAAGATGGAGAAAGTAGCACACTGACTATGGACAGCAGACAGGACCTGACCATGACAGAGGCAGGAACGGAGGGCGTGGATAGAAAGAGGGAGAGTGCTGGAGAGCTGGGTGGGGGGGGGGACAGAAGACAGGAACTGGAAGACCAAGAAACAGCAGGGTTATAAGGAGAATGAGTAGCAGGGGGAGAGAAGCCCTTGAGCTGGAGGGAGTTTAGTGTAGGGGAGGAGGTGAGAAAGGCTAGGAGGCTAACAAGAACTTTGAAATGTGTAACAGGTACTTGTGATGTGTATGGAGGGAACCTAGAAACCACCATGCTCTTTGGTATGCTAATAGGCACCTCAGATAGCCATTTGTCTCTTCTGCCTTTTAGAATCTGGGGCAATGGAGTTTCCTTTGGACCTGACAATAACATACACAAATATCCATTCCAAATGCAATATAGAGCAATAAGCCTTAATAGACTTGAAGATCTAATGTAAGAGACTATTACTTAATTTCAAATTTCACACTGCAACCGACCTTAAATAAACTAGGTGGAAGGAGATGGCTCAGCAGGTAAAAGCCTTGTTTCTCAAGCCCGGTGATCCCAATTTGTATCTCCCTAACCCATGTGAAAACAAAAAATGGGAGTCATTGATGCACCTACAATCTCAGCATGCCTACCTTGTGATAGGAAGTGGAGATGGGAGAACCATCCAGAAGCTCATGGGCTAGCCTGGAACTCAGAGCTCCACCTGCCTCTCTGCCTCCCAAGTGCAAGGGTTAAAGGACTGCATGGAGATGCCCAGTTAATAATTTTAGATCCCATGCCAGGCATCACAACGCTATGTTATAGAGAAATCATGTCTCTCTGAGCAGCTGCGTCAGCCCAGAGTTAGTTACCTTCTTCATGACACAGTGGGCAGTTCTGAAACCTCTTGTAGTTCTTTTTGCCTTAACTGTGCGGCCAAGAATTCCCTGCAGGAATGGTGCCCGGAGGCTGGCCAGGGTGATGGGCAGGTGATGGGCAGACCTCTCATCATCCCTGCAGCTCCTATTCTCCACCTCTCTTGTCTGAGACTCCACCCACTCCTGGATGTCCCAGATACAGTAGTCATCCACACTTTGTTCTCTGCTCCCTGGACTAGTGTGACTGCAGATTTCTGAGTGTTGACCACTATGTAGGGCACAAACCACAGCTGGCCTGAAGCTGGGAAAGGGAAAAGTCGAGGGACTCACTTTCCTCTTCCTTCCTGTCAGGTGTCCTCCCCAGAACCTGCGAGTAGCAGGTTTCCCTCTTGTTCCTCTTGTTGAGAGACTGTAGGTTGGATTTGGTAAGGACCGCTCTGACAGGAGACAAACACGGCCGCTACTGCGGAGAAGGAATGAGTGCAGGGGCTGCAAGGCTTTCAGCAAGTCGCCTAGAAAGTCGAGTCAGGGGGAGAAATGAGTTTTCCTGTTCCATTCAGGCGTATTTGATCTGTCCTGGCTAGTTTTATACCAACTTGACACAAGCTACTGTCATCAGAGAGAAGAGAGCCTCAACTGAGAAAAATGCCTCCGTAAGATCAAGCTGTAGGGCACTTCTTAGTGAGGACAGGGGAAGGCCTGGCCTGTGGTGGGTGGTGCCACCCCTTGGCTGGAGGTCCTGGGTTCTATAACATGCAGGCTGAGCAAGCCATGAAGAGCAAGCCATTGAGCAGTACCCCTCTGTGACCTCTGTATCAGCACCTGGCTCCAGGTCCCTGCCCTGTTTGAGTTCCTGTCCTGACTTCCTTCAGTGATGAACAACAATGCTGAAGTGTAAGCCAAATAAACCCTCTCCTCCCATCTTGCTTTTGCTCATGCTATTTCATCATGGCAATAGAAACCCTAACAAAGACAGATCCCTATAGTTTTTAAAACTATATTTATTGTTTTATACATTTTTTAAAGTGAAGAAAACAAAATTGAAGATCCATTGCAAAAACTAAGGTCACCGTTGCAGAGTCAGGATTAAAAACAGGCTCCTTGGAAGTGGCAGCAGATGGCCTGTCTACCTCCCCACGTTGCAGGATAAAAGGCATGTGCCACCATGCTGAGAATCGCTGCTATTGTTATTTTAAAGAGTTAATAGCTTTAGCATGAAGAAATACATTCCAATGCAATATACATGGAGGTAAGGAAAGATATCAGGGCTTCTTTGTCTTATTTTTCCTCTACCTATAGATTTTACTTGTGTGTGTGTGTGTGTATATATATATATATATATACAGCTACACATATGCACACACTTATATGTTCTTGTTTCCATACTGTTTTTATAATAAAACACTGTGACTGAAAGCAACTTAGGGGAAGAAAGGTTTATGTCATCTACTACTCCCAGATCACAGCCTATCATCAACAGAAGTCAAGGCAGGAACCCAAAGCAGGAACCTGAAGCAGAACCATGGTGGAACACAACTTCCTGGCTAGTTCTCTGTCTTCTCACAGGCTGATGCTCAACTAGTTTCCTTATACAGCCCAGCAAATGAAGCTGCCCACAATGACTGGGCGCTTCTATATCAATTAACAATCAACATGATCTCCCATGGATATGCTCATTGCCAATCTCATCTAGATAGTTCCTCAATTGCAGCTGTGCCCGTTTGACAAAGCTAACTAGGACAGTATGTCTATAGACTGCTCTTGCAATTAGATCTTTACGTTTTTTTCTATACCTAAGAGATCCCTGAAACAAAAATGCCTCTGATCTGCAAGCCCCTTGCCCAAGGACAGACAGTTCCTGAAATGATGGAGGCTGTTGTTTATGGGAGATAACAAGCCACGTGTTTTCACCACCCCCCCCCCGCACACGTCTGTCTGACCCATCTGCTCCAGATGTGCTTGATCACATGTGGGCAGAACATACATAGGCAGGAAAGATGTCAGGATATATGCTTGCCCTTGATTGGACCTGATGGGAAATGCAATGAATTATGGGTTTCCCTGCTTATGCCCTTGTCATACTTGATTCTGGGACATTTTCCAGGAACCTAGGTATGGATCTGGCCAGAACCCATCCACCTGACCAGTATTTAATTAAAGCTTGCTTCAAACTTGGCTGGGATAGTTGACCACTGGGATTAACAGACAAGCAGCCACATGGCAAGGAAGGGAGCTTTAAAGAAAACCTAAGTCCAAAGTGTCAAGGAAGCCTGAAGCCCTGGGGGAAGCATGCTTAGAAAAGGACAGAGAGTAGCAAACGGGAAATTGCCCTCTTCCAAATAATTTAGAAGAGTAGGCAAATTTACAAAGCTACCTGGCTTTAGCCCAGGAAGTAACTATGCTAGAGGCAGGGATTCAGAGAAGAAAAGTTCAGTATCTCATTAAAGGATGAATTATTCCATCTATCTCTTTCATATGGTTTAAGATGAGCCCATGTTCCTAAGGGTGGTCCCTTTACAGAGTGGTTGACCATGGCCAGCTGGAATGTTGGACCTTTATTGCTACTCTAACACACAAGCCCCTCTGGAAAGAGAGTCCTAAAATCATTCAGGAAGAAGTCAGGAATAAGAACCATAAACACTATTGGCCTTTGACTTCTGACAAGGATGAAGCTGCCAATCAAAATGAAGTCTCTTTCATGCAAACCACAATACCTTCAACTCATTAATTAATCATTTAATTTTAGCAGTCTACAATGTAGCATGCAAACATTCCTTTCTTGAACTAAGGCCAACGCACCACGTTTACTCTCTGCCTCAACACTGACAGTAAGCCCCTTTGTGGGATCACGAGATTCTGTGCAGGGTTTTGCCTACAACTCGCGGTTTTATTCTAAGCAACAGAGTTTATCAATAATTCAGGAAGCAAGTCAGACCTTCTTTCAATCAGCAGCGTTACTGTCATTTGGCTGTAGAAACATTCTGCATACGCCATCCCTGAAGTCACTTGATGAGCTGTTTGTAAATTAGAACGTTGATTAAATTAAGCTGAAGCCTGGAGACCTGATAGGGGCATCTCTAGACTTTAGCTCCCATCCAGCTACAGCAGTGAGCAGCAAGAACCCTGTCTTTCTTGTACAGTTGTCACATGGTTGAATGGTTGCTGCTTGGAAGCTGATGTGGGGTGGCTGTCACCTTGGACAAATGACTTTGGGTGTTCTTTTTTTGTTTTTATTTTTTGTTGTTGTTGTTGTTGTTGTTGTTGATTTGAGACAGGGTTTCTCTGTGTAGCTCTGGCTGTCCTGGAACTTGATCTGTAGATCAGGATGGCCTTGAATTCGGAGATCCACCAGCCTCTGTCTCCCAAGTGCTGGGATTAAAGGTGTGCACCACCACTACCCAGCTACTTTTGGTTATTCTTTTTTTTTTTTTTTTTTGATTTTTTTTTTGATTTTTGAGACAGGGTTTCTCTGTAGTTTTTTGTTGCCTGTCCTGGAACTAGCTCTTGTAGACCAGACTGGCCTCGAACTCACAGAGATCCGCCTACCTCTGCCTCCCAAGTGCTGGGATTAAAGGCGTGCGCCACCACCGCCCAGCACTTTTGGTTATTCTTAAGACAAAGTAATACACAGCTAACATTCAGAAGCAAAAAGACAGCTAGGATGAGTCTCAGTTGGTCCAGTGTTGGCATATAGCTCAGTGGTGGCACACATGCCTGTCAGCCCAGCACTCAGGAAGTAGATTTAGAAGAAACAAGCAAGATTAACTTCTGCTAGAAAGTAGGTTTCAGGCCCTCCTGGACGACATGAGTCCCTGCCTTAAAAAGAAATTAATTAAAATTAAGTTTAACAAAATAGAGATACTCAGTATCAAAATTTTGTTCAACATGACCTTCTTGTTGGCTGAAACACAAAGTGGTTTATTTTGTCAAATGAGTAAAGTTATGGAGGGGGTGTCTACACACACACACACACAGAGAGAGAGAGAGAGAGAGAGAGAGAGAGAGAGAGAGAGAATTTCTCTGTTTTCCCTCCCTCTTATGAAGTCAGTTGGATTCAATCCCCAGGCTCCTCCTGATGATCACCTGCATTACCTCACAAGGTTCCTCCTGCAAACCCATGGTGGGATTGCCTCCATCCTCATAACTTCATGTAACGGGGAATAGATTTTAATATACAGAGCCTGGAGACATGCAGACCCATGTCCAAACACAAAACTCAATGCAGATAAAAACAAAAACAATGCAGATGCCCCCACCAGTAACATAGAAGATTATTGGAAGTTCTGTTAAGATGCTTTTTGTCCTTAACCACTTGCATCCGACAAGCCACCTCCATTTTACCCAGCAGCACTTCTGGCCCTTTGCGTGTCCCAGAGTGGGCAACACGAGAAGATGTGCTCGTGTGCATGAGATTGTTCAGTGAGCTGAACTGCCTGGCCTGACTCTTTCCTGGGCTCCAAGAACCAAAGGTGTCTGTTTGGGCAAACAGTGAGTAATGCTGGCCAAGAAGCTGTTTCTAATAACCGGAGCTCTTTGGTCTGTTCTGGATTAATCTTCTCTGAATTATTAAGCAGAAGCGCCAGTCTAAAACCTCATTTATCATGAGTAGGCAGAATAATAAAACACAAACCACATCACAATAATAGCATTTTCTTTATCTTGATTGCTGTGTCTATAATAACAGGGAACAGCTGCTGTTCCGAGGCTTCCAAGGGCACAGCCCCGTGCTCTTCCTTTCCAGAGCGGCCTGAGCAGGGTGACCCCTGCACAGGAAGGCTGTGAGAAGCAGCAAGGAGCCCCACTCTGCCGAGGTCAGGGGCCACAAGAAAGTTCCATCTGTGCTCACAGTCACATCCATGCGGTGGGACTCAAGAAGCGAACCAATCGGGAACGCAAAGAGATTCAGAAATGTGATATAAAGGAGATGAACACATTGGTACCCAGCTTAACACAGCCACAGGAATCGGGAAGGAATGAGGATGACGATGTGCCAAGCAAGCTCTGTATTTCGGCTCCGCATGCACTGGTTGCCCACTGCAAACTCTGCAGGTCACCAGTGTGAATGGTAACTCACAAGTGACTGTCAAAGCTGAAGTTACAAAACCACCGCCCACGGAATCAGAGCGATACCAGTTCAGCCCCTGTCACAGTACATGCTGTCAGAGCAGCGTGGGGCTGAGGACACTGGGCTGCACTCTTTATTTGTGTCCATGTCATGTCGGGGTCAACCAGTTCTCCCGCCCCTGAGAGGACAGGTCACAGCAAGAAGATCTGAGTGTAACTTTCACGGCCATACATGAAAGAAAAGAAAGAAAAAAACAGGGTCTTGAGTGTGTGGCTCCATTGGTAAGATACTTGCCCAACATTCCATGAAGCTCTTGGTTTGATCTCTAACACTGTGTAAAATGGGGGTGGAGGCACACATGCACACATAATCCTTGCACTTGAGAAGTGGAGAAAGAATGATCACAAGTTCAAAGTCACCCTCAGCTACATAGCAAGGCGAAGATCAGCCTAGGCTACCAGGAACCTCCTTGGAGTTGGGGAGGGACGACAGGGCTGTGAGGTGGCTCACAGGGTAAGAGCGCACAGTAATCTTCCAGAGGACCCGGAAGTGCTGCTTTGCACACAAGCAGCACTCACAGCTGTCTGTCACTCCAGTCCAGTGGGTACAATCCCTTTTCTGGTGGCCTCCACGGGCACTGCTCTCTTCCATGCACATACCCACCTATAGACATACACATATACTCACAATTAAAACATTGTAAAGTCAATTTTTAGAAAATAACAAAAAAGAAGGCCATGTGTTTAATCCCAGCACTCGGAAGGCAGAGGCAGCTCGATCTCCATGAGCTTGAGGCCAGCCTGGTCTACATAGTGAATTCTACATAGTGAGACTGTGTCTCAAACAAAACTAAATGACAGCAGTTCCTGGCAAGGATGTGCTTTGAAAATTGGAACCCCTTATCTATTGCTAGGGGAGTGTAAAGTGGTATAGCCACTATAGAAATCAAAGTAGAGGCTCCCCCGAGAATTGAAAGGAGAGCTATAACACCATCTAACCACATACCACTCCTGAATACACACTTGGGAGACTCAAAGTTGACAAACCTGTGGAGGTTTGAATAATAAGAGCTCCCATAGGCTTAGAGGGTGTGGCATTAGGGGATGTAGCCTTGTTGGGGTAGGTGTGACCTTGCTGTAAGAAGTGTGTCAGTAGGGTGGGCTTTGAGATTTCAAAAGCACAAGCCTGTCCCAGGTACTCTCTCTTCCTGCTGCCTGTGAATCCAGGTGTAGAACTCTCAGATTCTTCCCCAGCACCATGTCTGCCTGCATGCCACCATGCTTTCCGCCATGCTGATAATAGACTAAACCTCTGAAACTGTAAGTCAGCCCCCATTAAATGCTTTCCTTTATAGAGTTGCCATGGTCACGGCAACTGAAGTAGAACAGCACCTAAGAAGCCACTTGTACAATCCTGACTATGGCTGCTTTATTCATGATAGCCAGGAAATAGGACAAGCCTAGAATACAGCAGCAGATGACTAGTTAAACAAAATTGTGACGTATATACATAATGGAGTTTTATTTAGCGGAAAAGAAGGAATTATGTCATTTGCAGGGAAATGACTGGAATTGGAGATCATCATGTTAACTGAAACAAGTCAGACTCAGAAAAACAAATACCACACATTTCCTCCCATGTGTGGGAACAAAAAGAAGACAGTTCTATGCGCATCTCCCTTCAGTAGCCTGTTGTCCCTAGGACATAGCAGAATCAGATGTAGCCTCCCGAGGGAGAATAGCAGGGAGAGGAAGGCACCGAGATCAGTGTGTGTACAAAGGCTGTGATGCAAGAGATTAGTTGTCAACTTGACTGCATATAGAATCACTGGGAGATGGCCTCTGAGCACGCGTGTAGGCAGCTGTCTTGATTACATTAAGATAGAAAGGCCTGCCCACTGTGGGTGGCACCATTTCCTGGCTTGGATCTTGGACCCTGTAAGTGGTGTCAGAAACCTTAGCCCCAGCATGCATTTCTCACTCTCAGTTCTGAGACTGTGGGAGCCACATGAGCAAAACGTCAAGCTCATGCCGCCTTGCTTTTGTCAGAGGACCTTATCGCTTCCACAAGAAGAGCAACTAAGGCAGAAGCATTTGGCAGACAGTTGGTACCACCCAGAGTAGGCAGGTCTTCCCAGCCTCCGTTAGTGCAATTAACCCTCAAGGGTTGGCTGACGCTGCAGATTCGGAGCATTGGCAGTCATACTCAGAAGTAAGGCTTTATCAGATATCTGGTCGACCCTTAGCCTAGTCGAGTAGACACAAAAAATTAGCCAACACACTGGCCAAATGATAAAATCTGAAAAGGAAGAAAGAAGACATATACAGACAGAGAGACAGAGACAGACAGACAGGGACAGACAGACAAAGAAAGAATCCACTGGGACTTCCTGCTGTTACCAGCAGATGGGAGGCATGCTTCTCACTGCACACTTGCTCACAAGATGTGTTGATTATGTATATCTTTGCACTGGAATTAGTTGATGAGAGTGGGCTAGTGTAGCAGGTGTGAGAAGGCTTCACATGGAACATGTATACATGTGTTTCAGAAGAGTCCTACATTCATAAGCTTTAGTATGGAAATCTACACACGGACTGTTGATCAATTGGTCATTGTAGGAAGACCAGGTGGTGAAGGGCAGGCGAGAATTTATATTTCTATGTGGTATTTCTTCCACATTCCACGACCTTACAAATATTGTGGAAACCTCTTTGTCTACTTGAGTCAAGTTTGAGTATAATGCTGCCTTTAGTGGGTGTCAACCATCTGAAATCAGCTACTGCTGAAAAAAGATAGGGAACCCTAGCAACGGAATGGATTTGTGAGTGTGAGCTGGACCGCGGAGGAGGTATGCTAGGTTTGTGCAAAACCTGCCAAATACGCACTACGCACAGTCAGATAAGGCACTGATAGGGCTGAGCGGTATACTGCCAGTTCCTCACTTGAAATCCTCAGTCCTAGACTTCAGAGTGTGACTATATTTGGAGGCAGAGTCTTTAAAAAAGTGATTCAGTTGAAATGAGGTCACTAGGGTGGGCTCTAATCCAACATCACTGGTATAATTACAAGAATAGGGATCATGAGATAGAGAGGGGGTGGGAGGTAGGGAGGGAGAGAGGAAGGGAGAGAGAGAGACAGAGAGAGAGAGAGAGAAGACAGGAAAGAGAGAGATAGAGAGAGGGGGGACGTCATATGAGGACACAAGGAGAAGATGCCCTGCTCACAATTCAACTTGAACTGGAATTTCCCGCCTCCAAACTATAAGAAACTCGAAATCTGTTGTTTAAGATGCCCAGGCTGTGGTTTTTCCTTAGGCAGAAAACAAAGCCAGACAGCCACATCCTGCTGTCTCTGGCATGTCTCCATTCTTCAGTTTTTTAATTTTTGGTTTTTTGGTTTCCCCCAAGACAGGATTTCTCAGTGTAACTGCTCTGGCTGTCCTGGACTCACTCTGTAGATCAAATTGGCCTTGGTCTCAGAGACCCGCCTGTCTCTGCCTCCTGAGTGCAGGGATTAAAGGTGTGCACTGCCACTGTCCAGCTCCATTTTTCTTTTTTAATTCGTGTGTGTGTGTGTGTGTGTGTGTGTGTGCGCGCGCGCGCGCGCGCGCGCATGCGCGTGTGCACGCACCACAGTGAGTGTGTGAAGTGCGAAGGTCAGAGGACAGCCTCTAGTGCCGGTCCCCAACTTCTACCCTTGTTTGAGGCTGGATCTCTTGGAACTCCTGGGGATTCTCTGGTTTTTACCTCCCATGTCTTATAGGAATACTGGAATTAGAGGCACTCATGCTACAAGGATGGATTTTGCTTGGGTTCCGGGGATTCAAAGGCAGACCCTCACACTTGCCCACTAAGCCACTTCTTAGCTCTAGCAATTTCCACTATAATAGGATTTTAAAAGCAAAGATTAACTACTTCATGTATCTTTAACTATTTGTTCAGTATTTCAACTTTTATTTATTTTTCTTTTACATGTCTGCGTGTTTGCCTGCATGTATGTATGTGTACCATGTGTGTACAGAGCCCTCGGAAGCTTAAGAATGTATTGACTCGCCTAAAACTGGAGTTAGAGATGCTTCTAAGAGTCATGTGTACTAGGAACTGAACCCTGGGTTCTCTGCAAGAGCAGCAGCTGGTGGCCCTAACCACTGAGCCATCTCTCCAGTCCTAACATTTCAACTTTTAAAATGAGGTCACTAGAATGGCCTCTAATCTGGTATGACTGGTATTTTTACACTTCCCACAACTCTTTGCCTTTTACCCTCAGGATTATCAGGTGCAATGAAGAACATCAGAGAGATTCATGGTTTACAAGTGAAAAAAACCAAGGCACAGACCGAGTAAGTAAGTTGACCAGCATCTCCTGAACCATTTCCCAACCTGTGTGAACATCTGGAACCATGGAGGGTGACGAGGTGGAAGGAAGGGAGAAGAGAGGTTGTTAGATCCAGCAACCTGGTGCACAGGAGCTGGTGAGCGACTTGCCTTACATTAGTGTCCCATGAGTGCCTCATGAGTGTAAGTCTTGGGGAGAGGAGGTTGTGGAAGATGATTTTAACATGGCCTCCCGGGTCTCCAACTGATTCATTTCAGGAATAACAACTGGAAAGAACCCCACAAATCTTCACAAACTAGACATTCTCTGAATTTCACTGCGTATGTCTCTTCCTGATTCAGAGCTTCATCTTTCTTTAGTAGAAATGGAATTTTAGTGAGATTTGTTTGAGTAAGTCACATGCTTCCATGGCAGACTATTTACAGCAAATAAATAAGTAAAATGAGTTTAAAATAATGTTAGCAAACCAGCAGTGGTTGGCTTGACGCCATCTCTTCTCAGGGACTTGCAGAGTGGCTGAGGACTGTGTGTGTGGGGAACAGATTGCTGCCCATGAGGTCTATTAGAAATTAACAGGCAGGCAGATGCTCCTGACGATTCTGTTATCACTGAAGATTCAACATGCAGGGGCTGCTCTCATCCTAGAAGAATGTGTAGCAACAAACTCACATAGTTTCCATCACATCTTAATAAGGGTTAATGTGTAAAGGTTACCCAAGGCCCTAGGAAGGTTGCGAGAGAGTGACCTAGGACTGAGGATGCAGCTCAGCTAGCAGACGACTTCCCTAATGTTCATAAGCCCCTGAGTTATCTCTATCGCATAAAGGCAGATGTAGTGGCATCTGCCTGGGCTCCTACAGGAAGTAGAGTCAGGAGGACCAGAAGTTTAAGGTCAGGAGCTAGAGAACTGGCTCAGGGGTTGACTTCTGGCCGAATATTCAAGTTGGGTTCCTAGCACTGGTTTGGGTATCTTAGAACTACCTGTGACCCCAGCTCTAGGGGACCCGATGACCTCCAATGGCCTCTGCACAAACATGCACATACACAGGCACACACATATAAATAACACAAAAATTTTAAAGTAAGACTTAAGATAAAGCTCAAGGTCATCTTTGGTTAGCTGGTGATTTGGAGGCTACATGAGGGTAGCCTGGGCTACATGAGGCCCTGTTTCAATAAAACAAATGAAACCACACTGCTTTAACTAATGACTTTTATTACAGCAGAAACCAAGGTAGATGGAGACAACCAAAACAGATGGTGGCTTTCGAAGCCTACAAATACAGGGAGGGCTGCTGGGATGATGCTGGGTGAGTCTTCAGGTTAGCAAGTTGTCTGCTCAGAGGTCAGCTGGAGCCCGTTTAGTTCAAAGACTCTCCCCAGAATGTAATAGGTAATTGATTACTTTCCCTAAGGTGACTCGAACAACCGTGAAAGGATTTTTACTCCTCAAGGGGGTCTCCTATTCTTTGGCCTTCTATTCTATGAGGGGCTATCAAGTACTCCCCAGGATTGAACAAAGAGTTAAATAAATAATCTAGAATTGAATAAATAATTCCTGATGGCACACGCCAGTCTGATATAGTTTCCCAGTGCATAGCTGATGTGATGGTTTGACTGAGAATGCCCTCCCCAAACCCGTAGGCTCATATATTTGAATGTTAGGTCCTGAGTTAGTGGAACTGTTTGGGAAGAATTGAAAGGTGTGGCCTTGATGGAGGAGGTGTGTCACTGGGTGGGTAGGCTTTGAGGTTTCAAAACCCCACCACAGGCCCAATGTTTTTCTCTGCCTGCTGCCTGTGGATC
Source organism: Myodes glareolus (assembly GCF_982192425.1). NCBI lineage: Eukaryota > Metazoa > Chordata > Mammalia > Rodentia > Cricetidae > Myodes > Myodes glareolus. Next base: position 68,415,797 of record NC_142039.1, read on the forward strand.
AGTACACAAAAACTCTTAGCTATGGTTCCAGAACCAAACTTGCCTGCTTCCTACCATGATGATCATGGACTAAACCTCTGAAACTGTAAGCCAGCCCCCAATTAAACACTTTCTTTTATAAGTTGCTTTGGTCATGTCTTGGTCTCTCTTCACAGTGATAGAACAGTAACTAAGACAGCTGACTTTAGTCGTGATGGAAGAAAACCCAGGCAGGCCTGTGAGTTCCCACACACCTATAGATATCAGATGAGACTCCAGCACCTTCCCAACTCCAAACTCCTTACGTATAAAGCATAATTAGTGCAGGCGTCGGCGGAATCAGAGCCCCGAAACTCCAGTGATGCCCTGCTAGGAGACAGGAAGCAGAAGAACGGGACATGCACAGCATCTTTGAAAGTTCAAAACATCCCAGCACGGGCTGGAGAGATGGCTCAGAGGTTAAGAACACTGACTGCTCTTCCAGAGGTCCTGAGTTCAATTCCCAGCAACCACATGGTGGCTCACAGCCATCTATAATGAGATCTGGTGCCCTCTTCTGGCATGCAAACATACATGGAAGGAATGTTGTATACATAATAAATAAATAAATCTTTAAAAAAAAAATCCCAGCACTTAAAACTGAGATGCTAAAATATGCCTTTAAAAAGCATAAAGTAGGGGTCTAGAGCTGTAGCTCAGGCAGTAGAGCGCTGACCTAGCACGCATGACGTCCTGAGTTCAATTCCCCAGCACCATATCAACCAGGCACAGAAGAACATGCCTACAGGCTCAGTATCTGGGAGGTGCAGGCAGGAGGAGGAGCAGCTCAGACTCAGCATAGTGATCGCAGAGTGAGCGCTGAGGCTTGCCTGTAACTCTTCTTCTGCATCCCCAAAGCCAGGCACCTCCCAGCCCCCAGGACTCAAGAGCACAGTTGACATGGGGTGGATGTGCATCTTTCTCAAGTTGGCCTTGCCTGACACCGATAAGAGATGGATTTGACATTGGAAATGGAACTCTATCCTGTACCGATCCCACAGGACTGCAGTCATTCTTATCATACAAAAGGTATCACTATGGCCTCTATTCACATTCGGAAAGGTGGTTGACTTCCGTCAAATCCTTGGCGCTGTTTGGGATGGATGCAAGTCGCACTAGGATGGATTGACAGGAAAGGAGCCTGGGCTATAAATTCCATACAAGGCAACTGTTGTAAGGCGAAGTTTCTCTGAGTCAAACTGTCAGCATCTTCATGGGAAAGCCACTATCCATGCTGGGTGAAGACTTCACAGTCACCCATGCTCTGTAAGTAAGCCCCATAAACTCTTGGGTTCCCTCACAGTAGGCTGCCCATTGTTACATGTAAACAAGAGTACGGGTTACTTTTCATTTGCCTTTGATTTTTAAATTATCATTTATTATTCTTGCACATGTGTATGATGTGTGAGTAGACCCTGAGCGCATGCATGCAGGTCAGAGGACAAATCTGTAAAGTTGGCTCCCCCCTCCAACCTTTCTGTGTGTTCAGAGGTTCCAAGTCAGGTGAGAATCATTGCTGGCAGAGCCATCTCGCTGGTCTTGCTTTACCTTCTGACAGGAATTCATGTGGTCCAGGCTGGCCCAAATTGACTGTGTTGCCAAAGACGACCTTGAACTTCTGATCTTCCCGCCTCCACCTCCCAAGTGCTGACCCCACAGGAATGGCTTGGATTCAGCCATTCAGGGGGAAGGGCCCAGCCTCGTAGCTGTAGGGATGTAGCCAGACAGTGGCAGGGAAGGACTGTTTCCCACCTTGGTCCTACATCTAGGAGCAGCAGAAAGTTGGAGTCAATGAGGCCACGGTGGCTGTGGCTCTCACAGTGCATCCTGGTCCTTAGCCATTGGCTCTGTGGCCTGGCCCACAGAGAACACAGAAGGACAGAGGGCCACACACCAGTCAGTTGTTTGTTTTTGGATTATTGAGTTTTTTTTACAGTGTGTGTATGGAGTAGGGGTCAGGGGGTGATGGCTCGTGTGTGAAGGACAGGACAGCTTTTGGAAGCTGGTTCTCTCCTTTCATCATGAGTTCCGCAGTTTGAACTAAGGTGGTCAGCCTTGGCAGCAAACACTCCCACCCACAATGCCATCTCACCAGCCCTACTTCAGATTTTCACTGAAGATCCCCTTCCTGAGGTTTCAATATTGGCCTAAAAATAGATGTTTTCATTTATTTTTCATATTTACTCCTTAAATAAAGCAATTCAAGTTGTGGGCTGTCTCACTCCATCCATTCCTGCATGAGTAATACCCTTTAGTCCAGCTTGTCCACACTGCATTTGCTACAGTGCCAGTTACTTAGCTGCTTCAGGCAACAGACTGAACGTTACCACACAGAGTGTTCCTATTGAAGAAACCCTTGTTTTCCTAATAACTTTTCCAATCACCTAAGCAACAGTGCCTCCAGTTCCATGCCACCTCCATACTGCCTCCGTGCAGAATTACCACCACCACGGGCGCCACTGCTTCCCTCCCCACCCCCACCCCCGCTTCTTCTCTCCCTCTTCTTCGTGAGACGGAGCTTCTCTGCATGGTTCTGGCTGTCCTAGAACTCACTTTGTAGACCAGGCTGGCCTCAGACTCAGAGATCTGCCTGCCTCTGCCTCCCGAGTGCCGGGATTAAAGGCGTGCACCACCACACCTGGCTCCATGCTTCTTTTAAATGAGAGGGTTAAGTGCACTTTTAACAAAGGGGAAACAAGTGAAACGTTGTGATACCAAGACCTATGGGAAGGACAACTCGTCCATCTGTAAAATTGTGAGGAAGAAAAAAAATCTGTGTTCATTTTATTGTATCTAAAACTACAAATGTTACAGAGATCTCAGGTGTGGAACTATACCAGCTTTGTGGAAGGTGGGGACACCATGGAGCTCCCCCAAACGTAAGCACTTGCTCCACAGTGGGGACAACTCCTTCCTACCTGGGCAGGGTATTTTTTTGAAGAAGCTTTCAGATCTGCTGTCCCAGGCTTCCCGGCCTCCTTTCACTTCCTTCAATCATGGCTCAGAAGGGGGATTGCAGGGACTGGCTGAGGGCTCTCGTCTCTGCGGTCAACAGAACTGCGTTTCCATGTTCCTATGAAAACAGAGTAACATGATCTGTGGCTGCTCTATGTCATGCTGCATTATAAAGGCATTACTGCACGTTTAGCGGGGAGCGCCATTGGTGGGAAGGTTTCAGATGTGAGTTAAAAGTCCCTGAAGGCTTCAGGTGTTGATATATCTTCCCCAGCACAGGAGGCTAAAAGACAGTTCTTTTGTGGTCTCCACAGTACTGGCCTTCAGAGGTGTGATGACAGAAAGAAACAGTTATCAGGTAGAGAGAACCTGGTGATTGAATACAAGTGGCTTTATAAGAGGTGGGAAGACCAGAGCAAGCGTGTATACACACACACACACACACACACACACACACACACACACAGTGCACATGGGCCTGCTCCCTCACTTTTCTTCATCTGATACTGTAGGTACCAAGGTCTTTCCCCTTTTCTTCCTTGGCGATTCGCAGGGCCGTGTGAGGCTCCCTGGAGATTCTGCACTAGCACTGGCTTGAGGGGATAGCTTAGGAAGAATTTGGCTCTCTTTGTTATGGTGATTCCACCTGTAAACAAGGTTCTAGCAGTGGGCTCCATATGCGGCCTGTAATCTCCTTCTCCTGCTCCTGATGGGAGGAGGCCTTGCCCTTTTGATCCCCCTTGCCCACTGGTATAAGTACCCAACTTGAGTTTAATAAAGGGCCATTTACTCTTTGGTAAGTGAGCAAAGTCTCTTTTGTGTGTGTCTGTTCAAACCCTCAGGACAGTCGTCCATTCTCGTGGGCCCAAGTTCGGGAAAGCGCGTGCCTGGATCGGGTGTGGGTATCCACAGAAAAGGCGGGGTCCTACATGATACCACATACCTCTTCAGGACTCAACCATCAAGGACCTCGGCTGACTTCTTGCAGGACATTTTTTTCTCATTCTTTCTTAGTGATACCGGCTTGCCCAGTACATTTACTGGGTAGAGATATCCTTAGCCGCTTCCCCAAAGCTTTGTTCCGCTTCTTGGAGCCCCTTTCCAACATTCTATTTTGCAGGTTCACTCCTCCTGCCAGACGTGTGCCCAGGCCAACCCACAAGGAGCTCTCCACATACACCAGCTTCATGGACACCAACCGGGCAAAGATTGACAGGTTAATTTTACCCATATGCCTACTCATAAAAAACTCCTATCTCTTAACACTTGTGTACACTTTTACAGGATGGATAGAAGTGTTTCCAGTCTTCAGGGAAACAGCAGATGCGGTGGCTCAGGGTCATGGAGCTGATGTCACAAGCTCTCAACATCTCCTGGACAATGGGACTCATCAAACTAAGCAAGCTCTCCATTGAACTCAGGTTATCTTGGCCCTCCATTCTCCCCACTACCCTGACTTGTCTCAGGGTCAGCTACCTCACGTTCCCCTATGGGCCTGAGCCCTTTCGAACGGCTTAATGGCAGGCCCTTTCTCCTTAACCATCACCTCCCAGTTCAAACTCCTCCACTGGCGGGGTACCTGCCCTACCTCTCCCTTTTAAGGTCGCTTTTCCATTCACACACTGACAGTTGTCTCCCTGCCACCACACCAGTGGACCCTAGTGCCTCTGAATCTGCCCCGCTCTCCCCAGAGGACAGAGTACTCCTCAGACAGCTAACTCCTAGGTCTCTTGAGCCTCGATGGACAATTTTTTTTCCCTAGACACATGCCTTCTCATCTCCCCCAAGGAACAGATGCCTGCCTTCTCCAGGATGACAGTTCATGGGATGCCTTTCCAGCCATACCTCTCGCTAAACGTGGACATTTGGCTCTCCCCTTCCCCACGCCGCCCCGTGCCTGCAGGAAGCAGCCAGATTTGAGTCTATGCCCTTTTTCCAAAGAGAGCCTAAGTGTTTGTCATAATTACCATTCCAATTTTCTGTCATCCCTATATCCAAAGAGTCTGGAATGTCAAGTTGGGAGCATAGGACCCAGTCCCTCGCATCTATCCCAGACCCCAGGCCTGGTCTGGACTCCAAATCCCAGCAGGCCAGATCCTGACCCCTGGGGTCAGGACCATTCCCCAGGGTACTTAAGTGATCTCCTTTTCTTCCTCCTGGGGGTCGTGTTTCTGAGGCTTCCTGGTTCCCCCTTGGGGCCACCTGAGAGTGTAGATCTCCCATTAAACCTGGATATTTCTTAATTTGACTTGTTTTGATTTGGCTTGATTGGGAATTTTTGCAACAGCAGGGAGCTAATATTAAGAAATATTCCTAACAGCTGGGGAGATGTCTCTGTGGTTAAGAGTATTTGCTGTTCTTACAAAGGATCCAGGTTCAGCTCCCAGCACCATAGCAGGGGGCTCACATGCACTGGTAACTCTAAAACAAGGGGATGGACCTCTAGGACACTGCAGGAATGTGTGCCTACACATACATAAACACATACACTAATAAAAATGCGTCTTTAAGCCGGGCGGGCGGTGGTGGCTCATGCCTTCAATCTCAGCTCTCGGGAAGCAGAGGCAGGCGGATCTCTGTGAGTTCAAGGCCAGTCTGGTCTACAAGAGCTAGTTCCAGGATGGACTCCAAAGCTACAGAGGAACCCTGTCTCAAAAAACAAAACAAAACAAAACAAAATTTAAAAAAAAAGGAAATCATCTGATAGATTGACCTTGGAGAGGAATCATGGGCCACCCTGGTATGAGAGAACTTGACAAAATTGCTGAGCATAGTAACTCTAGCCATTCCTGGCATTGTCTTCTGTTTAGTTTGATGCTTTTTGTTTTGTTCTTTCTTCATTCTTTTTCTTCTTTGTACTGTGAGGAAGGATGCTCAGGCCTAATGTCTGGCTAAGCAAGCACTCTCTTACCTAGATACTCTGGGCTGGGTTGTTGCTTCTACCAGCTGTTATATGCTACTTTGCTTCCTTGTGGAACAGTCTGGCCTGAGGTTAATTTACTCCCAAACTCGATGAACAGAAAGAATGGCGTTTTCCTTAGTTCTGCCCCACTGCACGCTGCCAAGAGTAAGATGCTTCGTCCTCAGGAAGAGAGTGAGTCTTCTGCGCATTTCACAAGGTTTAGTCCCACCTTGCTTGTTCATGGCCAGTGAAGTGGAGAACACAGATAATTACCTTGCTTTCTCTAAAAACAAACTAATTTATAGTCTCAAAAGACTCACTGCTTTCGCCTGCATTATACAAATAATGGTCTCAATTTTCTTCTGTAGTGAGGGAGAGGTGATCTTAGATACCACATGAGGCATATAAACACAAAAACATCTACAAATCAAAGAAGCCGAATGTAATTTGTGGTATTTAGTTCTCTTTGTACATGGCTAGGAATATCTTCATTACCATCCCCCAAACTTCATAAACCAGGCATGGCCTGTGAGCTAATGCTGAGGCATCTGGAGAATGCTGACATTCTTTCATGGGTAGATACATTTTAGGACCTTTACAGTTGTTCCTTGGTATCCATGGAAACAGTTCCAAGACACATGAGGAAATTTAAATCCTTAGATGCTCACATCCTTATATAAACAGCACAGGATTTACATGTCACTACATTAGTTATTTCTAGACTTCCTATAGCAGTTGTTCAATGAAGACGCTGTAGAAATTGAATGCTGTATTATTTAAAGGGTTTTTCTCATCGTATTGTAAGACAAAATATGACCAAAGCAATTTCAAGAAAGAAGGATTTGCCAGGCAGTGGGGGAGCTTGCCTTTAATCCCAGTACTCAGGAGACAGAGGCAGACAGATCTCTGTGAGTTCGAGGCCAGCCTGGTCTACAAAGTGAGTTCCAGGACAGCCAGGGTTACCCAGAGAAACCCTGTCTTGAAGAAAAAAGGAAGGGTTTATTCTGGCTCACAATTTGAGGGTCCAGTCCATCATGGTAGGGAAGGTATGTGTTGTAGCACATGGTTGTTAGAGCAAAACAACCACCATCTTTATTACTTCAGCTGTGCCCGCTGGCAAGAGTCCATCACAATCTGGCTTGTTGACTGTTGGTGTGCCATCATAGAAGACGAGGGTAGGGAAGGTCATCGGACCTTCTCCCGAGACTCTAGCCACTCCCCGCAGCTGTGTGTATGCACTTCTACCCTAACTGTCCATAACCACGTGCCTCAGGCAGTGCTGACGTACATAATAGAGGCTGGAGGAACTTGAGATGGGTACCATCTATGTGCTGTGGGTGAAGACTTTCCACTGTAGCTGCCCTGGGACTGCTCATGCTCCTGTCAGTGAGCTCCTCTCCCCCATGCTCTGTACGTGAGACCAATAAACTCCCTGGTTCCAGGGAGAACTTTAGTTTGTCTTTGGGACCGTAAAGATGGAGCTGAAATAGTTTATGTCCCCCAAGAGAGGGATTTCCCAACAATACGCAGTAGAAGCATGAGATGGCTGTATGGTATCTACAGTCAGAAAGCAAACACACACACACACACACACACACACACACACACACACACACCCCTTGTCTGAGGTTTTCTATCCTGTCCAGTTCCCATAATCATTAAGCCCCCCAAAATTACACAGAGGTTTTAATTCGTTATAAACTGATTGCCCCATTAGCACACACACATGGAGAGAGAGAGAGAGAGAGAGAGAGAGAGAGAGAGAGAGAGAGAGAGAGAGAGAGAGGCTGTTATCAAATATTTTTCTCCTTTTTATTCATTCCAGGACGCCAGCCCATGGGACAGTGTTGCAAGTTGACAGTCAACATTTCAACATTTGCCATCACCAGGAAAAATGACAAGAAGTCTACATGCTTAGAGCAGATGCAACTTATTTTCAAAACCATGCTGGCCCATGGCTGCTTGAATCTTCAGCTGTCGACTTCTCGTACATGGAGAACCAACTCTGCTGTCAGATCATAAGGTGGCTTGGAGTTCAGCAATTCGGGGGAGAGAATAAGTCATTGTCTACTTGATGTCAGCATTATTCCTGTTACTTTTAGGGTCAGAGCTTAGACCCTGGCGACAGTTAGGCTTGGCTATTGGTCCTCAGCAAGCCCATGAAATCAACAGATAACAGCGAAAAGCAGAAAGAGGAGATTGATTCAGTGTGGCCACATCGAGATGAGGACCAAATATCCAGTGATTCCCCAAGTCCATCTTCAGAGTCCTGCTTTGAGGTTTACCTTTAGGAAGAGGGCGTCTTTTGTACATCAACAGTGAAAGGTATATAGAGTCTTGGTCAAGGTGTGGTCCTGCCCATCATTAGTGTCTCCAGTCTGTTCTGCAAGGTGATCTGACAAGTTGCCAGCACTGTGTGAAATCTCTTTCCAGGAGAGAAGATGACTGGTACCAGATTTTGGCTTGTCCCTTCTCAGCATGTGATTACTGGATAATTCTAATTTCCTGGCATTCATTGTCTTCATCGGTGAACAGCCAGAGGGAGGAGTACAGAGATCTTTCCAGAATGTCTTCACTCTCAGACGGTGGTGGTCCTAAGTCCTGGGGGGCTTAAGCATGTTGCTCGTGACTGGGAAAGGGTAAAGCAGTTACCATGTAAGGTGGTGGTAAGGAAAACCTGGGGCTCTTTTCTGCTCAGCTCTTTGGCCTGACCATGGCCCGTAGAGATTAGCATCCTGAGCTGGTCAGTGAAGAATGCTGTTTGAATGGCAACCTAGGACTTTGACAAATGTGGAAATGGAGACAAACCACTTTTCTGGGCTCACCATCAGCTTCTGTTCCAGGAGTTCTGCAGAACCCATCTTGTTGCCCCCCGCCCTGCCCAGTACTCATTCCCTCTGTCAGCTCACGGCTCTACTTGTTCTCCTCCCATCCAGAAACACAATCTGCTTCTCTCCCACCGACTCGACTTCCACATCTCTCTCTGTTCTCTTTCTTCCATCTATACACCGCCATCTTTCCTCTTCTTAATGTGCCCTTGCCTTCCAGTTCTCGTCTCATTATTTCCCTGGGCCAGTTAGCACCCTTATGCAAAGGAAAGAGAAGTCGAAACCAAACCTCAGAGATGAGGGGGAGGAGTCATTAGCTCAGCGGTGGCTTTTGACCATTTCGACCTTGTAACAGGATGAGGGACAGTGAGGAATGTTCCTCAGCCCTATTGGTACAGTTGCAGCTGGAAACACTAATGGTCCGCCTTCTTCATGAAATGGGGAGACTCACCCAGAAACCCATGGCTGGTTGGGCAGAGCTTCATACTAGAGGGATCGAAAAGAATTGAGAAACCAAAGCACCGGAGAGTTGGGCCTGGTGCCTACCCAGGCATTTCTAAGGCACTTCCCACACCCGTACAGACATGCATTTCTTTTCTTTAGACCTCTTAGACTCCTAGAACTTACAGAAGGGCAGCACTGCACCTAGTAAGAGCTATTTCTTAAGGTTGGAAGCCGATATCCAATGGCAATTAGGCCTGTGTTTACCTGTAAATCTGTGTGTATGTGGGGGCAGGGTGGGTGTATATGGAGAGCAAAGGGTGATGTCCAGGGTTTCCTTCGTCACCTCTTAAGATAGAGTTTCACCTATTGGCTAGCCTGACTGGCCAGGATGCTCCAAGATCTACCCAGCTCTGTTCTAAAAATGTGACTTACAGACACATGCCGTCATGCATGCATTTTTACATGGGTGCTGAGGGCCCAAATTTAGACCTCCCTGCTTGTCCAGCAAACACTACCCAACTGAGCAATTCCCCAGCCCAGTTTTTTAATTGTACTTTATTTTTATTTTTTAGAGATTTACTTTGATCATTTTTTAATTATGTGTATATGTGTGTTATCTCTGTTGAGGTATGTATATGTGACTGCAGAATCCTAAGAAGCCAGAATCCAGAGGTCCGGGAGTCCCTGGAACTGGTATTCCAATATAGGCAGTGTTGAGCCTCCATGTGGGTGCTGGGAATTGAACTTGGGTCCTTTGGAAGAGCAGCAAGTGTTCTTAACCACTGAAATCTCTCTCCAGCCCTTGAATTTTATTTCTTCTTAAGGCTCCAGTTAAGTCCACTTCAGTGACATCCAATGCCTTGATTGCTTCTCTCCAGAAAGGTAGTAAGTGGCCAGTCTTTTATTGAGGTAAACACTGAGAAATGTGTTGCCAGGCAATGAGGTTATTGTGAGACCTCAGAGCATGCATGTTTCTACACAAACTAAGGTGGCCAAGATGTCACAAGGGCCATCACTTAGGAGACTGTCACCAAACATGAGGCCCACTGCCCACACAAACACCACTCCGTGGCTCGCCTGTCGATCTGACTGTTCTATTCTCTACTTCAGGTTTACCACTTACAGCATGGCCTTCCGTTCCCTGATGACAAGAGCAGAGCTGAGTCAGCTTGGTAGGCATGTAACCGTCCTGGCAGGAGAGGGGACATTCTAGACTCGCTGGTGGCCCTTCCTTAGGCTGTCAGACTATTGGAACAAAGGACCTCATGCTGGGGCAAGGCAAAGGCTCAAGCCTCTGCCATCCAGAGGAGGCATTTGCTTCCCAGAAGAGATTTCGTACGGTTTGACAACTTGTCAGAACCCTGTCGTAGAAGAGACGAGAATGAAGGCAATTATGACGCTGGGAGCACACCTTGACCAGGACTGCTCAGATACCCATGCCTCTTGTCCTCTATTTCACCCTAGACCTCACATCAGGACTCTGAAGTTGGACTGGAGGAAGTGGGGGTTTCCACAGGATCCCTTTATTTCTTCCTCTTCCTAATGTGAGCACATAGAAGATATCTCCCTTCCCTGTCTTTTACTGTCTCTTGTCTTTTTAAATGTCCCGTCGAGGAACTGGATTACCCTGTCTGGCTATGGCTGCCAGGGCCTGGGCTTTGACCCTAATGCTCTTTCCACACACCCTTCTTCTTGCTGGTTCTCTCCTGGCTGTGACTACTGTTAGTATCTTGATCTTTCTTCTACAAGTGACTTTAAAATTCTTCAATAGCAAAGACCGTTTCCCTTTGCTAGGTTTCTGCTACAAGACCTCTAGGTAGGAGTTTCTCTTGAGTCTTGGCGACATGGTGTTCTTGTTTCATTCTGTTATGATGAGAAACTCTCTGACCAAAAGCTACATAGAGGAGGAAAGGGTTTAGTTGACTTATGCTTTCAGGTTGGACCTACCATCGAGGGAAGTCAGGGCGGGAACTCAAGTAGGAACTTAGAGGCAGAAATCAAGGAGGAACACACGCTTTCTGGCTTGCTCTCTGTCTTCTTCAGACTCATGATAAACTAGCTTCCTTAAGCAGCTCAGGCCCTTCTGCCTAGGGATTGGTTCTGCCTACAGTGGGTCTGGTCCTTAAGTCAGTCCTTCACAGATCAACCTGCTAAAGACAATTATTCAGTTGACCATTTTACGGGTGATAACAGGCTGTACTGACAAGTTAATGTTATCTAGGACATGTGGCTTATCAAAGTCCAGGTCTCCTCTACTTGCTGGGTGAAACCAGCACTCATAGCCATGGCCTTGGGCTCCTGCAGTGAGGGAGGCACTTCACTCTGCAGAATGCTGAGCCAGATATATAGTCCGGCAAAGGTGCAAAAAATACACCCAGAAGGCATCCAATTTACTGACAAAACTGAGGAGGAACTGACCAAGTATTTTTGCCTCTTCATACCAAGCCATGGAAACAGTTTCAAGTCACAGATCTGACTTTCTGTGTCCCAAAGCAGTCCACCCACAGTGGGTCAGCGGTGGCCCAACTGTCTCTCTAGTCCATCTATCACCCAGCTTTGCCCTCCTTGACCCTTGAAAAGGACACACCCCACTCCCAACTACCCCCTCTTTTATCTACAAGGCAGCTTATCGGTTTTCTAGCCCTGGCATTCCTGTTCTTGTCTCCGAGTTTCCTGTCCCTGGAAACCTGACAAAGCTGGGGAATGGAAGGTGTTTGTTCACTTCTGGGTTACTGGTCTTGGGGTGTCTTCCTCTTTGGTTTCTATTGTTCCATGTTATTATCAACAGCTTCCTTTCCCTCCTTTGCAGCCTCCTGCTCTCTTCCACGTCTTCTTCCTTCCTTCCTTTCTTCTACCTTTACACTCTTATTACATTTATGTATTCACAGTGTGTGTGTATGTGTGTGTGTCTGTGTGTATGTGTGTATGTGTGTGTGCATGTGTGTGTGCCCAGATACATGCAATGATGCGTGTGTGTGGGCGAGAGGACAGCTTGTTTGCAGGAGTTGGTGGGTTCTTCCACCATGTAGGTTCCAGGGGTGGAGTTCAGGTTATCAGGATTGGCAGCTGGTGCCCTTATCCCATGCTCTCTTTCAAAGCCGCGTTTTTCTTCCTGCGTGAGTGAAGTAGCATTGGAGACACTTGGCTGAAGTGGAGGTGGGTTCTGCTCCCCACCAGCAGCCCTGGGGGTCTCTCAGGGACTTCCTCATCTGTCCCCATCCCGTCCTGAGTTCACCCTTTCCTTCTAGAACCCACACTTGCTCCCTCTGACTGTACTGTGAGGTAGCATGTGTAGGCAGCCACAGGAACTCACACAGAAGTGAGCTGTTTTTATTTCAGAATATTTCCTCTCTTGAAGCTAATAAACAAACCTATTTTACAATAGAAAACTAGACACCTCAATCACAGCTTCCTGCTGTTCTTAATTCAGGCAGGTTCCTGTTGTGGCTAGCCTTGGATGTGCAATCCGCCTGTCTCTGCCTCCCAAGTACTGAGATTATAGGTATGTATCACTATACTTAGCTTTAAAGGCTATCTTATGACTTCTCCCTTCCTCCATAGATGACTTTTTCTTCTCTGGAGCTCCCCAGTTGGCTCCTGCCCACCCTCCTTGTCCAGGTTCAGGGCTTGGATCCTGAACACGGCCCTGCTGGCTGCTGGAAAAGTTTCTGCAAGGGACCCTCAGAATCCTGGCACAGTGGCCACCCTTTCTGCACAGACTCAGTTGCTTGCGGTATTGATTGTCAATAGAAATTGCTAGAATTTTTTGTTTGTTGTTTGGGGGTCTAATGCGCTGGATCTTGCTAAGTCACTGAGGGTGGGCTTTACCTCCTGCTTGCTATTCTAAACAATTCATTTAAAAAGTAAGTTTTGGGGGCTGGAGAGATGGCTTGGCAGTTAGGAACACACACTGCTCTTGCAGAAGTCTTGAGTTTGGTTTCCAGAACCCACAACTGCCTGTAACCCCTGCTCTGAGAGAACTGACACCTTCTTCTGGAAAGGCACCTGCACGCATGTGCACATACCTACACCCAGGTGCACACACATACACACAACTAAAAATAAGTCAAAAACCACTTCTTTTTACACTACTATTGCTCATTTTCTTATTAGTTGCTGATCTCTCTCTGCGTAAGTTATAAACTAAGCCAACCATGCTTACGTGTAGGGCAGACCCAGTCACTAGTCGGTGGCTACCTATAGTTTCAGGCATCCCTAGAGATCTGGGTACGATTATAAAAGGCAACACCTCCTTATGACCAAGGCATGTGATAGGATGAACTCTAACCAATCCCGTACAGGGAGCTACCAATGAAGACAGTGAACACATAGTGAGGAGGCCATGTGGAGGGTGTGCCTGCATTCCATGTGAGGAACTCCTCGCCATCTTTTTGGTCATGCCTGGTTGCTGGACTGGGCCTTTGGAGAGTACCTTTGGGTATGTCTGGCTGTGACTTCCTCTTATGCTATCGATCAAGCTGAGAGCTGCATTGTGGACATTGCTGAGACTTTTTGGTGCTCTGAGGTGTATGTTCTGTATCTTTTGATAGTCAGGACTGTGCACAGCTGTAAACCTCCTCCATTGTGCGCATGTGAACAAGTGTGCAGGCCAGAGGCCAGCGTCAGGCGATTGTGTGTATGTGAACGTGTGTGCAGGCCAGAGGCCAGCGTCAGGCGACTGTGCGTATGTGAACGTGTGTGTGCCTGCAAGACACCAACCTCAAGTGGTTGTGCATATGTGAACATGTGTGCAGGTCAGAGGCCAGCGTCAGGCGACTGTGCGTATGTGAACGTGTGTGTGCAGGCCAGAGGCCAGCGTCAGGCGATTGTGTGTATGTGAACGTGTGTGTGCCTGCGAGACACCAACCTCAAGTGGTTGTGCATATGTGAACATGTGTGCAGGTCAGAGGCCAGCGTCAGGCGACTGTGCGTATGTGAACATGTGTGCAGGCCAGAGGCCAGCGTCAGGCGATTGTGTGTATGTGAACGTGTGTGTGCCTGCGAGACACCAACCTCAAGTGGTTGTGCATATGTGAACATGCAGGTCAGAGGCCAGCGTCAGGCGACTGTGCGTATGTGAACGTGTGTGTGCAGGCCAGAGGTCAACGTCAGGCGTGTTTCAGGTGCTGTCCACTTTCTTTTTCGAGACAGCATTCCTCAATGCAGCCTGCAGTCACCTCTTAGGCCAGGCTGGCAGGCCAGTGAGTCCCGGAGGTCTTCCTGTCTTCACCCCACTGACTTCGAGATTACAAGCTTGGACCGCCACATCTGGCTTTTCTTTTTTTTTCCTGAAACAATCTTTCTATGTAGCCCTAGATGTTCTGGAGGTCACTATGTAGATCAGGCTGGCCTTGAACTCATAGCGATTCACCTTCCTCTACCTCCCAAGTCTAGGATTAAAGGCATATGCCACCATGGCTGGCCTCACATCTGGCTTTTTATGTGGATTCCAGGGATTAAATTTAGGTCTTCATGCTTACATAGTAGCCCTTGACCAACTAAGCTACCTCTCCAGCCCCATTTTCCATCATTCTGGGGATCTCTGGGCAGGAGGCGGGGACAACAGGGATTTCTGTTACCAGAAGTGATTGACTCTATTGTGCGATCTCTTTGGCTCTTCACATGGCGATGACGCTCCTCCTGTTTTCAAGGCCTAACAGTCTCGTCATCCCCTCAAAGATAATGTAGGGTCTTGAAATGCTAAGGCCAAGTGACACCAAGAGGAGAGCTAAAATAACGGGGGGGGGGTGGCATCCCCAGTGAAGGGTCACATCTTACAGCGGATCTGGGAGACATTGCTGCCCACATCTTGGGAGGAATGACCATGTTTTAATATTGATTTATATTTGTGTGTGTATGTGTGTGCACGTGCGTGCGCGTGCCTGCGTGCACGTGCTGGATCTCTTGGAGTTGGAGTTACAGGTGGTTGTGAGCAGCCCAATGTAGGTGCTGAGAACTAAACTGGAGTCCTCTGGAGGAGTAACTAAACAAGCAAGCTTAACAGCTGGGCCATCTTTCCAGCCACTACACAACGTTTTTCCCATCCAAGTCCTAACCAGGCCCAACCCTGCTTAGCTTTCTGGACAAGATTGGGCTGGTTCAGGGGAGCATGACCATTGGCCGTGTTTTCTCTTGCCCCACTGCGTGCATCTGCAGAGACAGGGAACGACTGGATGTGCCGACACAGACACTACCTATTCTTTCACAGGGCTCTGACTCAGCAAGCTTGAAGGAATTCCCCTCTCCTTATTGTAACTATTTGGGTTTTTTTTCCCTTATTGTGACTGTTGCTGTGTAGTGCTAAGAACTGAATCCAAGGCCTTGCACATCTGAGCTCAGTACTGTACTGCCTGCCATACTATGAGCCCAACGCTGACTACGCCTTCCCACATAGGAAAACTCTACATCCTGTTTCTACCACCGCTCATGTTGGGTGATTCATCCTGCCCATTCCGGGTTGCTAAAGTATTTTGACTGTTCTGTCTCTTAGACCTGCTTCTTTGCTTTACAGCATTTGTGGGCATCTCTACCTCAGGCCTCAACTCAGCCTGTAAGACGACTGAGAGAAAGCTGGGTGGTGGTGCACCCTTAAATCCCAGCACTCACAACGCAGAGGCAAGCGGATCTCTGTGAGTTCAAGGCCAGCCAGGTCTACAGAGTGAGTTCCAGGACAGCCAAGTAAAGACTGGAAGAACCTGGATAGAAGTGGAGGCCACAGCTAAAGGATAAAGTAGGTGGCCTGGGTATGTGTGTCTGTGTGAGACAGGCGGTCCCTTGAGCACAAAGCACCACAGTGTAAACTATGCCAATGCAGAGAACATAGCCTAGAACGAGCGCCAGGCCTGTACTGGATATGGAGAGTCAAAAAAGACTCAATCAGGATCCACTGCTGGGCCTGCTCTGCCTCCAGGCACTGCGGCTGTCTGTGCAGCACAGGCAGAGAGAGAGGCCGAGTCACAGGGCAATGGCTCTCCATACCCAGCACGGAAAGACGAGTATGCAGAGGGCCCTTGGGTGATGAGTGACCTACGGGGAGCACTGTGTACCACCCACCCACCCACTCCACCTGAGGGACTCAGGACACCAACCACCATACTGCGGGAGCCCATGGTGTGTGAGTCTCATGACACTTGCTTCTTGGGACAGTGGAGAATTCCAGACAAATAACCAGGCCTGTTTTTTTGTTTTTTTTTTTTTTCTCTATTTGCTGGGACCTGTGTGTTATCATTTCTAATATCTAAAGATAGAGAAGAGGCATTACTAACAGTTTTCATTAACAGAGCTCCCCTCACCAGGTGATGGGGGTGGAGCCTACGGCCTCACATGTGCTAGGCCAGTGCTCTGCCATGGAACTCTATCTCGAGCCCATAATGGAGTCTTTTAACAAGGCACTGATAGACCTATATTACATAGATGTTGGTGTGTGGTAACTGATGGGGTCTCAGAAATTCCTTTAATGACACCTAAATGGTATTTTGCTATTTTTCCCTGGATGGCCACACTCTAGAACTGTGACGCTTTGGGGTAATGTTAAAAAAAAAATAGTAATAATGAAAAGCAAAACCCACCTTCTTCGTCCTGTCTTTATTCGCTTTTAACAATGGTATTTCAGCCAGGAAGGTGGGTCGGTGCTCAGTCACCAAACCATGTGCCACGCAGTATGCGGCGGTGACTACGGAGATGCCGGCAGCAAACTGCCTGGAGCCTTCCACTTAAGAAAGTTAGAGAAAACTCGGTCCTAAAGAAACCTACCTAATGGGAATAATTTGGTAACCCAGATCCCCCGTACGGGAGCACTCACTGTGTCTACACCTCTCTCTTCCCTGGGCTGTACAGTCCCGTTTATTCCCTGTCCCTTGCTATCCCTTTTCTTAGAAGGTTTCTGAACACACTATTGCTTAGAAAACTGGAAAATTAATATTTTGGTTTTTCTCTCACTCTGGGGAAGCCACCACTCCACATTAAGTGGAAGGCAGAATATCGGGTTGTACCTTGCTAACTTTCGTGTGTGCATGTTTGGGAGTGGGTGTCAGGTCAAGGGTCACAGGTTGATGTCTGGAGTCTTCCTCCACCACTCCCTACCTTAGTTTTTGATTCAGGGTCTCTCACTGAGCCTGGAACTTGCCAGTTAGGCTAGACTCTCTGGTGAGAGAGCCCTAGGGATCTTTCTGTGTGCTGTGTCCCCAACTGTCCCTGCTTCTCTAGGGTTGTGGGTGTGTGTGCAGTACAGCGGGCCTTTTAGATGGCAGGAACCAAAACCAGGTCCTCTTGGTTGCGTGGGAAGCAACTTACCCCACTGAGACATCCATCTCCCCAGTCCCTACCTTAAGAAACTTCTGCAACCTTTTCTCTCTTTCCATTAGACCAAGTGGAATGGAGCCCGGGCTGTGTTTGTCACCAATCCTTTATTGAAACTGGCAACATACACACTTTATAATAGAGCAAAAATAACGTTCGCTATGTACAGCCTCTGTGGGGGCTATCTGACTATACATCAGGCAGAGTGAGGACATCAAGTCTTCAGCGTGTGCACACAAGGACACCAGACGGACACCGTGTGCACAGTACAGTGACATGACAGCAGAGGTCCAGTGGAAATTCGGCATGGCACCAACAGCATCCTCCTCCTCCTCCTCCTCCTCCTCCTCCTCCTCCTCCTCCTCCTCCTCCTCCTCCATCCACAGCTCAGTCAGTAGTCATTTACCTGGAGTCCGAGGCTGAGATAGGTTGTGTGGCTATGAATCTTTTGAGCGAGACCACCTCTGTGGATAAGTTTGCCATCCCCTGCTTCAAATACAAATTCTCAGCCTCAGAAACCTTATAACCACCGTCTTTGACTGCCACCACGCCCGTTTTGAAGCTACTCTGAGTTTTGCCATTCAGTTCTTTGTGATGCCAGGGTTCCGATTTGAGGGACCAATCTTGAATGTTCGTCACCTGCACTGAGAAAGGAGGGAGGGAGGAATGGACCATACCCGGGGTGCCATGCTTCTCCAGGTCAAAGTGTCTTTTGGCCATGACATCAGCTGGGGAAGAGAGTTTCTGCATGCCTTCAAACTCGCTGTCCAAAGCCTCCACTTTGATCTGCATGGCCTTGGCTTTGATTCGGAGCTTGTGGGGCAAGGCAGAAGGGTTCACTTCTGGAACCTTCACCACAGTGGCGTGCACCCGCTGAAGCTCCACCGGAGAATGAATGGGGCCCTTGGGGACTTGCTGCTCGTCTTCCCCATCCGAGGACTTGCCCACAACACCCTCATCGGCCTCTGAGGTTCTCGGGGAGTTGCTGGTGGACCCGTGGACCTGCAGGAGGGGTGGGGAGTGGGAGTAGGTGGAGAAGGAGCTGCCCATGTAACTTTGGTAGATGGAGGTGGAATAGGCACCCCGCTCCTCCCTGGACTCCCTGGCAAAGCTCTCCAGCTCCACTGGCTCCTGCTTGATCACTGGGAACTTGCTCTCAGGGCTCCGGCAGCCTCCCTGAGCGGGACTTTCCTGCGTGTGCTCCACAGAGGACACCTCAGACACATCAGACAGAGAGCTCTGAGGAGAGTGTTTGATGACTGAGATGCAGCTCCCGGCTACCATTGCTGGTTCATGCTCATCCACAAATGAGCTCACGGCGGCCTTGGACGTCTGGTAGTCCTGAAAGTACACAGCTGTGGAATTACTGAGTTTCTGGATTTCTTGGGCATACGCCGTGGAGCTAATTAAACCAAACTTTAATTTGAGAGAGAGCAGCTCGGCTTTTAAAGTGGCATTTTCTTCTCCCAGGGCAATCAGCTTGTTCTCCAGAACCAGGTCATTGAGCCGGCGCTTCTCCCGAGACCTTTTGGCAGCTTCGTTGTTCTTCCTCCTTTTCTCCCAATACATGGCATCTTTCTTCTCGTCGGGAATGAATTCCCGTTTTCTCCGACACGCGGAAGATTTGTTCTTCCCCACGCTCCCTTCATTCAGGAGCAGATCTTCACCGGAGGCGAGGTCCTCCGCCACCTCGGCTAAGGCAGAGTTCAGCACCATCATCTTGTCTGAGCTGCTGGGAGGATCCAGAGGGGCTGGCTCCTTTTTGATGGTCTGCATTTTTCTCAGCTGCATCAGAAAGGACCGTACCCGACAGACCCACTGTGGGAGAACAAATCACTTTCCCAGTATACTTTCAGGTCTGAAAACCTTCGGCTTCTCATCCATCAATAGTCCTTCTGCTGTCCAGTCCAGGATAAATCTGCCAGGTGCCTCTCTGAAGCGGACCGAGGCCGTATTGGGTATCTGCAATGAAGGAGAACATGGTGAGTCCCTGGGGCAGATGTGTGACAGCAGCTGGAAGGGGGCTGTGCTGAGTGGGCAGTCAGGGGGTATGGGCTCCAATGCGGTTCAGGTCTCTAAAGAGTGAGCGAGCTGGAAAAAAGCTGTGAATACACACACACGTCCACTCTGGTGGCAAAGAACATCTTGGCAGAGGACTGTGTGGTTCAGGAGTGTGAGGAAATGAGTTAGTCACTCAGTCACTCACTTACTCACCCAGTCACTAAATCTGTCACACAGCCAACCATCCCTCCATTCCCATCCCTCCCTCCTTCCATTTACCCACCCTTGTATCCATCTAATCCCTCCCTCTAATCCCAGGTATCCATCCATCCACTCATTCCTTCCTCCTCCCTCTCCTCTGCTCCGGATTCCATAGAAGAAAGCTGTTTCACAGAGATGCAAGGCCAAGTGTCGTATTCAGGATGATTCATTAGAGGGAGGAAATGACAGACAGCCCATCAGTGGTGAGGTGCTAACCAGAACCCGCTACCCTGCTTCTGAATGACAGCAGATAACAGGCTACGTAAACTCCCTAACTCTGTTACCTGCTATCTCACATCGGAGGGTGTAGTGGTCCCCAGTCTCCCCTGGAGACGCCTCTGGCCTCACCATCAAGATGCTACACTTATACGAAATGCCCATAGTTAGATGATTTGAACTACAAAGCCCCTTCAGGCTCACTGAGCAGACTTTTTAAGACTGATAGCCACAGTGCTTTTTGGGGTCCTAAAACCTTAGCTTGCTAGACTTCAGTTACATATTCCCTGTGGACTACAACACTGACTATTCAGAGGGACTTTTTTTCTAAGAGCCCTCTTGAAAGTTACGATTACTTCAAAACTAGAGAATATAATTATGGAAAGAACTTCTTTCAATCTTGCTAATTAGTTTCAAATAAAATATAAGAACCAAAAAATAGAATCAACTGTTTTTCACACCCATGAGTAAACTATTTATAACATGAATTGGGTTTCACCGTGTGTGCGTGTGTGTGTGTGTGTGTGTGTGTGTGTGTGTGTGTGCTGAGGATGGAGCCCAGGGGGGTGCTAGGTAAGCATTCTAGTCCAGGCTTTGCTACAAGATAATAAACCCTTATTATACGCCAATGACTCTCTCTCATGGTGCCTTTGGGTCCTATGCCAACTCCACAAAGCAAAGGTGCACACGCAACCTGCACACACCATTCCCCTGTTGTACCCTTCAAGGTGTTGCTCATCCTGACACGTGACAGTGTGTGTTTTCACTTCACGTCAGTGTTTCTTGCTCTTTGTGCGTCTCCACCAGCGTGCTGCCAACTGCAGGCCAGAGGACAACCTCAGGGGCCATTCCTCAGGCTCTGTTCTCTTTGTTCCTCTGGCAGAGTCTCTCACCAGCCTAGAACTTGCCTTGTAGGCTAGGCTGGCCAACCAGTGAGCTACAGGGATCCTCCTGTCTCTAGCTCCCCATCGCCTGAACCATCCACTGAGCACCATGATGCCCAGCTGCTTTTTATATGGGTTCTGGGAATCAGGTCTCCACGCTGGTGTGGCAAATGCCACAAGAACCAAGCCATTTCCTCAGCTCTCTCACTCCCAGAAGCCTGCCTGTTGCTTCTGTCATTTCTGCGGCAGCAAGAATGTCAAGGTCATAAAGACTGGGGTGTCACACAAGGCTCTGTCCATCAAAGTGGGCTACTACCACACAGGGAGCAGCTCCCCTACTTGAGGAAGCCCAAGGGTTATTAAGAGCAGGCTTCTGTGTGCTTGGTGACAACGACACGGTAATAGGCACCACTTCAAAGGCCAAAAGACAGCTTTTCATCCTTTAGTAAAAAGACATGATCTCCTATCACCTCCATACATCCTTGCCTTTCAATCTGCAAACACTTCCCTCTGCACAGTGCAGGCACACTCCTCATGCTGCGGCAGGCATGCAGCCACTAGGGTGGGTCCTCACCCCTAAAGTGAACTGAGCCCGTGGGAAAGCTCGGAGAAGAAACAGAAGTCGAGGAAGGATGCTGACCTTGGCCTTTCTCCACCACAGTCACGGGTTCTTAAACACCACACGGTCCCTTCCACGCTACTTTTTTGGGGTATTTTTTCCTTGATGTGCTACTATTTTCCTCCACGTACTTACTTATCTCAGTTCTTCCTTAAAATATACGTTATATTTCATTCACACACCCCACCATCTGTGAGTTACTCTCCCTAGGGGGTCTCACAATTTCTCTTCACAGCTGAGCTCAGACACATCTTTGCACCTTCCTGCCCTGAAAATGTGCACCATGTGTATGTATCGATCTGGTTGGGAGAGAGAGAAAGAGACAGAGAGAATGAATGTGTATGTGGTGTGTGTGTGTGTGTGTGTGTGTGTGTGTGTGTGAGAGAGAGAGAGAGAGAGAGAGAGAGAGAGAGAGCGCACCATGGCAGGCCACCAAGGCAAAGTTGAACATGTAACTGGTTCTGTTCAACAAAAATCAGCCCACAGGTGGGGAGAGGACTCAGACGGTAAAGTCCTTGACTTGCAAGCCTGAGGACCTGAGTTCAATCCCCAGAACCTATGAAGAAAGCTGGGCAAGGCAGCAGGGATTGCAATTCCAATGGTCGGGATGTAGAGGCAGGAGGATTCCCTGGGGTTCACTCCCTGGCCAGTCAGCCTAGCCTACTAGGTGAACTCCAGGTCTGTGATAGGCCATGTCGCAAAAGCCAAAGTGGATAGAATTCTGAGGCATAACATTGGAGGTTGTCCTCTGGTCTCCATATATACCATATACGTACACACACACACACACACACACACACACACACACACACACGTACCAGTAGATGCACTCACACCTACCTTTGGAATTACCTGGTAGCCATACAGGAAACACCTGTACACTGGGCACCAAGCTAGACTGAAGGTTCTCAGAACGGGGAACCAAGCCCTTAAGAATGCAGGTTTGTAGGCAGGGTGGGGGCCACACTGAAGAGGACTGACAGAACTGAGACCCATGCGTGGGCTTCAGTCACGATGGGATCTGAAGTGCTGGCCCTGCTGCCTCCATTCAGCACGGAAGTCATTTACGCAGCACTTGCTAAGTCCTTAGCACTGGGGGTATCACCTGCCCTTTCAGCATCTTCAGAGGAGAAAACATAGCTCACAGAGGCAAGGGGCATGCCTAGTGATCTGCCACCCAGGTGATGACCAACCTGAGACCCCAAGCCAGTCAGACCCTGGCTCTGACCCTCACGGATCCTCCTTACACGCCACCTTTCAATACCAGACACACAGCCTCCCTTCATCTCTCTTAGTTTGGAGCCTCACACAACTAGTTATAAATCTCCTCTCGGGAAAGGAAGGCACCACGGATCTGGGGCTCATCCCACAAGTTGGTTGCATCATAAAGAACTGCCTAGAGCTGCCTTCAATCAGCCTGAGCTGTTCCATAGTCAGACTTTAATCTCCTGAATCCTATCTGTTGAAATTGTGAAAAAGACTCACAGCTATTGGCCTTGAATTTTGATCATCCTGTCTCAGCCTCTCGGTGTCAGTACACTTGTTCCACCCTCCTTAATGTCATTACTTTATCTTTAATAAAAGAATAGAGCCAGGAAGTGGTGGCGCACGCCTTTGATCCCAGCTCTCAGGGAGACAGAGGCAGGTGGATCTCTTTGAGTTTGAGGCCTGCCTGGTCTAGTGTGCGTTCTGGGACAGCCAAAGCTGCACAGAGAAACCTTGTCTTGAAAAACCGGGGCGGGGGGGAAGAAATGTTTATTTGTGTTATTTATGTGTGTTTCCATGTGCATGAGTACCAGTGCCTGCAAAAGCCAGAGGCTTCCGGTCCCCTTAGAGCTGGAGCTACAAGAGTTTATGAGCTGTCACCGTGTGCTGAGAACCAAACTCTGGTCCCCTGCAAGAACAGTGCGCACTCTTAAGCGATGAGTTATCTATCTAGCCCTTATTATTATTTTGTTGTTGTTGTTTTTCAAGACAGGGTTTCTCTGTATAGCTTTGGCTGTCCTGGAACTCACTATGTAGACAGATAATGTTTGACCTCAAACTCACAAAGCTCCTCTTGCGTCTGCCTCCCAAGTGCTGGGGGTTAAAGGCATGAGCCACCACCACCCTGCTTAAAGAATTATTTTATGTGTATGAGTGCTCTATCTGCATGTACACCTGCATGCCAGAAGAGAGCATCAGATCCCATTATAGATGGTTGTAAGCCACTATGTGGTTGCTGGGAATTGAATTCAGGGCCTCTGGAAGAGCTGTCAGTGCTCTTAACTGCTGAGCTATCTCTCCAACTCCCCTATTACTATCTTTAAAAAAGTATTATATTTGTATGAATATTTTGCCTAGCTGGTACCCTTGGAGGTCAGAGGGCATCAGATCCCCAGAACTGAATTCACAGATGGTCATGAGGCACTATGTGGCTGCTGGGAATTGAACCTAGGTCCTCTGTAAGAACACCAAGTGCTCTTAACTGCTGAGCCAACTCTCCAGCCCCAGTGTCATAAACAAAACCAAAAATGCATCTATTTCAACAAGGGATGAACATTTCTCTAATCCAATGACTCTGTAGAGAGTCTTAGAGTTTCTATTGCTGTGATGAAACACCATAGCCAAAGCAACTTGGGGAGGAAAGGGTTTACTTGGTTTACACTTCCACATCACTGTTCATCATCATAGGAAGTCAAGACAGGAACTCAAGCAGGGTAGGAACCTGGAGGCGCGAGCTCATGCAGAGGCCATGGAGGGATGCTACTTACTGGCTTGCTCCTCATGGCAAGCAAGGCCTGCTTTCTTATAGAACCCAGGACCACTTGCCTGGGGTGGTCCCACCCACAATGGGCTGGGCCCTCCCCCCACCAATCACTAACTAAGAGAATGTTCTCTAGGTTTGCCTACAGCCCAGTCTTACAACTGAAGCTCCTTCCTCTTCAGTGACTCTAGCCGGCTTGAAGTTGACACGAAACTGGCCAGCACACAGCGCCAACAAACTAAAAGAGAGAAAGACTGAGCCACCAGCTGCAGATCACAAGCAGTTAAAAGCAGAGACGACTCGGGGGTCTGTGATCCTCAACAACGGATGCAGGCAAATGTAGCTGACAACATCTTTTTCTTGTTAGTATAATATGCAGGAAGTGCAGTGGTGTGTGTGTGTGAAGGCTGGAGGCTAACTCTGGGATCTTGCCTTTTTTACCTGTCTGCTTTTGTTTTGTTTAGTTTTAAGCTGAGTCTCCCAGCAGACCTAGAGAGTCCTGTTTCTACAAATGGGCTGCCTAGCAAGCTCCCAGGATCTGCCCGTCTCTGTCTCCCCAGTCCAGGTCCTCACATACTCAATGGCAGGAGCTTTACCCATAAAGCCACCTCCTCAGCACAGTGGAGGCTACCCTTCTAAAACCCTCAGCACTCATGATGACTGCCTCAGATCCCAGGATCTCTCTTTATGACTAATCCCACCATGACTTCACCCATGTGTCACTGTTTGAAATCCACACCGACGGCTGGGGTACCTTAGTCACCATTTGTGTTTCTTTTTTGGTGAATAACTGCCATGAGATGCCGATTCCATGATGTTACCTCTGTTAGCACCATTAACTCCATTACAGCCATTAGCTGATAGGACTGCTTAAAGACACAAATAAAAAAGAGAAATTGAAGAGCAGGCATCGCGTCATGCCAGCTGACATACTTTCCCACGCCTACTGTGAAGACACCACCGCTGCCACCGCACGCTTTTTTATAACCTGCTACAGGCAGGAGCTGTATTTCATAAGCGCAGATCCTTGGAGTTTATTTAAGTCAGATGACCTAAATACTCTCTGCAATTAAAATAAGACCTGACCTAAGAAAAGCCCGCAAAAGAATCCAGTCGACAACATAAATTTTAGACAGTTTACCCCACAAGGGTTTCCCTGTGGTAATAACAGAAAAGCATGTGCTGCTCTGACCTCTGACCTCTGAGGTCAGTGTAGCAGTGCAGACTCTACAGAAACAGAAATGAGCAGAGTGGTGAGCACTCTGCACCAGCACTGAGCATCTTCCTCGGGTAGACATCAAAATCCACGACGAGGAGGCTGGCTGGGAGCTGCCCAATGTGGTCCTGGGAACTGAAGACACTCATTCTTAGCAAAACCAGCAAGAACCCTGAACCCTGTGCCTTCTCTCCAGCCTCTACCTGTGACATTTCTGGAAAGTGAATTTAGCCTCCTTAGGTATACGTTTAGGGGAAAGGGCCTTTTATTTTTATTTACTTTATTTATTATTATTGTGTGGGCATGCATGGAGAGGTCAGAGGTCAGCTTTTGAAACTGGTCTTCTCCTTCCACAGTGGGACCTGGAGACTGAATTCAGGTCATCTGGTTTGCGCAGGAGCACTTTAATCCACTGATGTTTTCCATCGAGAACAAAACACTCTAGTTCCCGAGTGCCCAGCTCAGGGCCTGCAGTCACTTAGCAGTCCAAAGTACAGGCAGGCCTAGGAGAAACACGTGCTTGGTGCACACGTGGGCACATACCCATGAGCCATCTCTTACGCTGCCAGATTAGCCCTATCCTGGCAACAAACTGACCCACTTTTTCTGTTTGGATGCGTCCGTGAACAAATGTGTCAAAACCCGATCCAGCTTACAGGAAAGGAACGGATTCCAAGTCCAACAGGGGATTATGTGAAAATTAGATTTAAACTTAATAAATCGGATGACGGCCCTGCATTTTATTAATGCATCCATCTACTTTGCTGACTGAAATATGAACCAGTGTGACTGGCAGTCTCCACAGGAGCAAGTGTTTGTAACACAAGATGGACACAAGCAGGACACATAGGGCCACCCCTTAAAACAACTCCACAGCTTGAGAAAATGGTGCCCATGAGGAGAGAGAGGGGGACTGAGAGTGTGTGAGTTGTGGGTGTATACAGAAATGTGCTTTTATTTTTTTCAATCTAAATAGAGATGCCTCAAAATGGGAATCATTACTACCCATGAAAAAAGATTTTACAAAGGGCCGGGCAGGATGGCGCATGCCTTTAACCTCAGCACTCGGGAGGTAGAGGCAGGTGGATCTCTGGGAGTTCGAGGCCAGCCTGGTCTACAAGTTCCAACACAGGCACAAAAGCTACAGAAAAACACTGTCTCAACCCCCCCCCCCAAAAAAAAGTATTTTAAAAAGGATTTATTGTTTTATTTATGCATTTGATTGTATGAGTGTCTGCCACTTGTGGTCTGTGGAGGTCAAAAGAGGGTGTTGGATCCCCTGAAGCGGGAGTTACAGTCAGTTGTTAGGCCTCAGAACCAAATTCAGGTCCTCTGGAAGAGTAACAAGGGCTCTTAACCACTGAGACATCTCTCTAGCTCCCATCTGTGACGTTTTTGAAAAGACAATTGATCAATTTAGTAACTCCCTTGGAGTCTTGCTATGACCATGA
The DNA here is from genome assembly GCF_982192425.1 of Myodes glareolus. Taxonomy (NCBI): domain Eukaryota; kingdom Metazoa; phylum Chordata; class Mammalia; order Rodentia; family Cricetidae; genus Myodes; species Myodes glareolus. The sequence continues at coordinate 68,442,636 of NC_142039.1, forward strand.
GCTTCTGGTCCTCCTGCCTCCACTGCATAAGTGTTGGAATTAGAGGTGCACATGGTGACAATGGGCTAGGGGTGCTGGAGAGAGGACCTATGGAGTTGGGAATGCACAGCAAACACTGCCAACTGAGCTATGACCCCAGTCTCCCCTAAGTCTTAGGGACACCAACATCACAGTCAATTGGTTTACAGCACAGTGGCCAAAAAACAAAACAACACCAGTTACAAAAAAAGAAGCATGCCGGGGTCGGGGCTTGGCAGAAAGAGTTCTTGAGTGTTTCCAGCCTCCCTAGCCTGGACTTTAACGTTCTTGTTCTCTTTCTTAATAGCACATGCTGGTGAGTGTCATTTATTGTGCCGTGTGCCTTATGACTAAAGCGGAAGGTTTATTTGAAGGCTACTTAATTACATTTAAGATCCCTAGAAAGTTAATAAAATACACCGTGTTCTGATAATTGAAAGGCTTATAAACACCCAAACTCCAGTGAAACCACGTCCTCAAAGCCTGGATTATTAACGAATGGCATCTCTTAAATCCCCACTAAACTTAAAAAACAAGCTCAAACTCTAATTAAAGCCATACGAGAAAGAAAATCCTCCCCCTTCATAACAACGGGAAAATTAGTTGCAAAGAAACGTGAGAGGTGAGTGGGGGTGGTGGCAATAAAAACTCATTTTGAAACTGAAAAAAAAAAACTCTTATGTAACTGTGATCAAAGGTCAGGGTCTTTCGACATTCACTGTGAGTCCAATCTGGATAAAAATCAACTCAAATAAAATTTAGAAAAATAACAGGATATCAAACAATGTGCTCACCCTGTGAAACGCAGGCATACCTGGCGAAAACAAGAAGGGAGCGTTATAGGAAATCTCAATGACATTGTTTGTTATGTTTGACTTGAATCCCAAGCGTGCTCTCATTCCTCAATACAAATTAAAAATAAACAACTTTTAACAGCCCCAATGCCATCTGGGTTACAATGGAAATAATGAGGCATGTGTGATTTTTAAGCTGGGTAAAAATAACGCTGAGCACTCTGACCGCGCCTTTCCAGCCCACGCTTCAATTAGACCTGCATCTCGGAACCCACTGATGACCACGGCAAGGTCAGCTAGAAAACTCCACTGGCGGGAGTGAGTCAGGGGCCTTGCTCAACCAGTGTGCAGCCTTTCACAAAGGGCTTTAATTTGCAGGCTGTTGCATCATTGGTGATGTTATAATTGCCAAGATAAGCCCTCAATGCAGAAAAGGGAACTGTTCCACCAAGTACAGTGAGCTTGCTCCCTCTCAGTGAAGGAACAGACAGGATGGTGGAGAAGAGGGGGCATGGCTGACCGAGCTCCCATCTTTTTAGGCGGCCAGCCTGGGCTGCTAACCAGCTTCTCTAAGCGCAAAGCGCGGAGTGGGTCCTCCACCTGCCTTGCTTGGTAACCACCCTTCTTATTCCTGAAGAATGATCATCAAGGCTGTGATGACTTCAGGTTCCAGCCCTTTCTGCTAGGCACGATTCTAGACTGCCCTGGGTACCTCAGACCCAGGTTTTCTTCCTCAAGATCAAGAACCATCAGTGTAACAGGGCCTGCCTTTAGTTGTTGGCCACACAGCCACATGTACTCTCTAAGATGGCGTATGTGTCCACTGCACGTGAGAATGGCCACTGTTGACTGCAGACCAGAGGTTCTGAGGCAAGCACCGCCCAACCCCAAGAATACAAGTCACAGAGAGTTCCAGGAATCTGATAAAGGTCAACCTATTCTTGCCGAGGGGACTCCTCATCTCCCCTCCTTCAGACACTTCCCTAAGACATTAACCCAGTTACTTGGGACACTGAAGCGATTTGATGTTGTCAAGAATTCTTCTGGTTCAGAGACTAACAACACATACAAGTCAAGGGTATTCAGGAACAAAAAAAGAGATAGTTCTTCACAGACCCAATACCAATCCCACCCTCATCCTTCCCGTAAGATTCGGGTTCAGAAAAGGAAAGCGAGCCCAGACACAAGCATTCTGGAAACGTTTACTGAGCTCCTTCTAACTGTCCAGCTCCACAGGTTTCCCCTTCAAGATTACCTAGAGGCCAGTGAGGGTCAATCAAATACCAGGCCAGAGGCCTGGGCAGCACCTGCGCCTGTCCTTTTTGCACCTCCCAAAGCTGTCTCCAGTTGAAAGAGGGTCCCTAGGGTGTCCAGTAGCATCCTCTGAAGCTGAATTCCAGGCTTACCATGCACAGAGAAAAGCCTCAGCTGATCACCCTCGAACACTTGGATGCTTCACGGGAGTGAAGCCCACCCGGGGAAACCAGCATCTGGGATGAAAGCGCAGGGAGATACTTTTTACACAGGGAAAACTGCATCTATGTTGGTGATTTAGAGCTGGGGACACTACGTGTGTGTGTGTGTGTGTGTGTGTGTGTGTGTGTGTGTGTGTGAAGCCTTGGGCCTTTGACCATAAAAACTTTAGATACAAGAATTAATAAAAACGTGGGCTCAACCGACCACGGTCAAGCAGGGACCCTCCTTTCCACCACGAGCAAGCCCATTTCTAAAGCCGTTTAGAGGTCTTGCTTTTTCACTCCATGAATGGAGAAGAGCTTGGCTCGGAAACATAAGGAAGACTCCCGGGAACAAAGGTGTCTGTGGGGTCGCAGCTAGAGGTGCTGCGGAGTGAAGTCAGCCCCTGTCTGTGCCACCCGAGGCTGCGCTGTCCGGAGGCCCATCTCTGCTGGAGCCTGCGCCCAGGAGGCACGCCCGCTCTCCGCTCCAGGCCTCCCTGCTCCGGGCGAGCGCAGCGAAGCGCACCGGGTCCCGCGAGCCTCCGCCCCGCTCCGCGGCCGCACCCCCACGCCGCGCCGCTCCCCAGGCCCGCCTCCCGCCGGGTGGGCGGCGCAGCGGGGCCTCGGCGCCGCGAGGACCCCCGCGCCAGAACAAAGGAATGCGGGGAGGGGGCGGGGAGGCGCGCGGGCCACCGCGAGGCGCGTCCAGCGGCTGTCCAGGGGCGCGTCTTGGGCCGAGGTCCCAGCCTGCCACCACCAGGCGCGTGCCCGGCCCCTGGGGCGCGAGCGAGGGGCGCAAGGCCGTTTGATGGAAGGAGGCGTTGCAAAGCCGCCCCCCACACCCCGGCAGGCCTGGGTCTCCCACCCCAGTTCGCAAAGTGGGTCGCGTGGTGGTGGTGGGAGCTAGCGCAACTGCAGCGTCTTGGAAAACGGCTGAAATAGGGGTAATAATATGTTCCAAGGGTCAATGTGTCCACCCCCTAAAATAATACTGTAGTTCAATTATGTAAACGTTACGCTATGAAATATATATCTCACAGACACTATTAAATACGTATATCCACACATCATTACACTAAGTAAGAGTCCGGGAAGAAATTTAATATCCAGATACTTAACATATTCATCTATCCCCAATGAATAAAACTAGGTTACACAGGCAAAAACACAATCTACTAACCTATATATGCTTCCCATAACTCATATATGATCTGGGGGAAATTACGATGTGAAATAAATACTTCTGACCTCGTTAGCTGTTGTTATTTACAAAAGCCAGAGAGATGACTCTTGGCCATTCCCTGCTGGCCTCTGAGCGCAGCAGTTCCTTCAAAGTGTCCTTTAAAATGATAAATGGGGCCCCGCGTTCAGCAAGCAGTCACTAGGCGCTGCGAAATGCCTTCCTAAAAATACAGTCTTATCAGAGGTCTTGGAAGGCTGGAGTTAAAACTACAGCAAATGGCCTTGAGCTTGTATTTGCACACAGCCCTGGAGACACCAGAAATAGCACCGAGGCCACGATTGTTAAAATGTGATAGGGCTAAATTTAGAAAGACGTAGATTTCATTTAGGGCAAAAGACACACATTTGGCAAGCAGGGGCTAAGTCAAAGCTTAATCGGTTGTCACTTCACGGCTTAAAATATCCTTAAAAAGAACCAACAAAACCCCTGTTGATAGTGACATTCTTAAACGCTGAGATTGCCCTACTTTCTTTGTGACAAGATTATAAAATCACGTAATTAGCTCTCTTTCTATGCTTAACAGCCAGCAAATTCGGCAGTTACATAACCTAACATTTCCAGGAATCTATTAATGATCTGTCTTGCGGTGTCTTAGAAAAAAAAACGAAGAAGAAGAAGAAGAAAAAAACCAATGACGATAAGGTGAGAAAAAAAGCTGATGGAACGGAACGCATTCCAGTTGGGAAAGTGGGGAGACAAACGTCACAATGGCTCGTCCGGGTCTTAAAAATAACACCTCGGAACATTTAAAGGAGCCCCCTCCCCCGCGCGCATCAGTATCCTACTCTGGGAATTCTCCTTTCTTAATAATGAATTCCGTAGGATCGTTCTTAAAGCATGCTTATTTGGGACGATACAGAGGTACCAATAAGGATCTAATACCCAACGCTGCGCTAAAATGTCCAAATCATAGCACACATAGGCGCATATTCCCACATCAGCTAGTCCTCGGTGCCCACGTTACACCGCGGGTCCATTATGCAATGTAAGAAAGGACACATCCCTCTACCTTCCCGAGGGCTCGTAAAACACGCTGACGACAAACAGGGTGGAAAACGTCGGTGCAGACACAGCGCCTGACACAAACAAACGCCGCGCAGGCATCTCCTAATGCCGTCACCGTTCGCACTCCCAACCCTCCTTCTAAGCAAATCAAGACGGTTCCCAGTGACTCAACCCTCCCCGTGGCCGGCTCAGAGAGGGGAGCAGCACGGAGAGACCCCAGAGAGCAGGGCACGTCGTCTGGCTGCTAGGGGGATCGGCCTCCGCTCCGCCTCCCCGGCGCGCTCTTCTCCACCGAAACATCAATTTTCCTGAAATCCGGAGACATTATGCAATAGCGGGGAGGGGGGAGGGAGCGCGCGGCAGCCAGGGCTACGTGCCGGCGCCAGGGCGCTGCAATCAAAGCAGCTACCTTAAGGTGGCGAGTTCCCCTCCTGCCAAGGCAGCAAAAGTTTATGTAATGCATGCCCCGCGCACACTCGCCGCCTCCCGCCATCCCTGCGCCGCGCCCGCCCGCGTCCCGCGCCCCACGCCCGCCGGCCGCGCGCTCCGAGAGCGGGCGCGGAGCTGAGCCGGGCCCCCCGAGCCGCCGGTGGGCGGAGCGCTTACCGTGGTTCTGCTCCCCGGCCCGAGAAGGGAAAGAAAGGGCGTCCGGGACCTGGCTGGCAGTGCCGGAGCGCGAACTGGACTCCGCCGGGTCCTCAGCGGGCGGTGGCGAGGGCGCGGCGCGGGAGACTGGCGGGCGCGCCGGGTCCGCGGGCGCCGTGGCCGCGCCGAGAGATGTGTGTTAGTAGGTCAGTTCCGAGAGCCGCGCTACGTCGCCGCCCGCCAGCCCCGCCGTGACGGGCGGCCGCCGCCCCAATCGCCGCGCCCGCGCCCGCCCCCGGCCCGCAGCCACTGGCCGCGCCGACAGGGGCGGGCTCCCCGCCGCCCCGCCCCGGCCCGCCCCGTCCTCTCTGCCGAGGCGCCACCGCCAGTCCGCGTCCTTCCCTGGCCGCGGTGGCAGCTGCTCTCCGCTGTCCGCGGGGACCCACGCCTAGCGCTACGTTGCGCAACGGGACGCACCGCGGAGCCACCGGGGCGCTCCTGGGAGGAGCCCAAGGACCCCTCTGCGGGGTTGCCGGCCGCGCCCTCCGTGGCCACCGCACTCGTTCAGTGCACCTTTTTGTTTGTTTCCCCGAGAGCCACACGGGGCTAGGCTACCTGTTGCCAATAGAACCCCGGGGCGAGGGCAGCGGGGACCCGGGCGTGGTGGGGACCTTCACCTCTTTGCGCCCACGGTTCTCCTGAGACCGGGAAGGGTCGCGGCGGCAGGGCTGAGCTGCGACTGAAATGTCCCGCTTCTCTCCCGACTGCTGCCCGGAGAGCTCCGTACACAAACACCGCCCTCCTTGCACATTAGGGAGAAGACGACCCCTGCGAAGTTGTTGGGTAACACGACTGGGAAACCAGGCTGGACGCGGTCGGTCTACGTCTCCAACCACGTGGAGAGGTGGCGACTGTCTCCGAGGACCTGAAGGTCCGCGGCCCGGGTGCGCCGGTCTGGGACGCCCACCCGCCTTCGGTGCCTGGGCTTGAGCGAGCCATAGAGGGCACTGCACGAAGGCTCTTGACCTGGTAGCTCTCTCATCCTTTCTGTCCCCCAGTAAGCACGCCAATTCCCCTCCCCCTAATTCCCGGGCTGTACAAAAGACATAAGGAAACGGGAGACAGGGCATCTGGCGGCATGTTCTTAAGTCAGTCACCAGGTTGGCTATTGTGAAGGAACGTGGCATACACTCCCCGCGTTTACAGACACGTAAGATTAGTGCCGGCTTTGGCAAAGGGAGCCATATTCCTGACAGTGACGCACGCGCTTGCCCAAATACGGAATGTGGCAGGTGGCGAGGTCCTTGAGCGGTCTGCTCGGACTGTGGGAGCTGGGCTCGAATATCTCTCTCTCGCGTTTTTAAAAGAAAGCAACCCCAAAGTAAAGATCGAAGGCGCGGGTCTCCCACCCAGAACAGCTAAGTGGGTCTCTTTCCATCTACCGCAGGCACACATTACAAAGATCACCTCAGAGGCACACGTACTGCTAGTTTAATTACCTTTTACCAGTTGGACTTTCGGACGCCTTCGCAGGGCAATAAATGATGGGGTCTGTCTGGTAAAATACCCCTTAACCAATACGGTCCCCGCAACACAGGCAATATGGTAAGCCTCCTTTTCCAGTTGCTGACCAGTTCAAGAAACATACCGCCCCTTTACATGTTTGTTTCGAAGAACTGACTACCTTGATGTAAACAAATCTTGATTTAGTTAATCGGTTCCACTTTTCTCGAATTTACTGATGTCATAGGATCCCGAAGTAGGTAGAATAAGGAGTAACGTTTTCACCAAAAGTCAATCAAACTTGTCTGACTCACCGGAGGTTGACAGCGGAGGAACGGACGCTCTGACCCCTGACGCTGTTCTTTAGACTAAATTTTGAAATCTGATGCCTGTCTTCATTCCCCGGGGCAGTTTACACTACGCCTCCACTTCATTTGTGCTTCCGTCATTGCCATCTAACTTGGAAATCAGAGGAAGTGTAAAAGATGCGTCTCATACCAACTTGGAAAATAACTCTCTAGCGCCCCCTGGTGCTTAGGAAACAGCTCAACGAGGCAGCGGAGGCTCTGTCCCCAGAACCTGGATGATGGTGTGTCCAGGGTTGCACCCTGGAGGGTCCGCCTAGTGGGTGAGTGCTTGCAGTTAATTGAACTGGGAGAAAATTGAAGCATAACCCTGGGGTGGGAGGACTTTCTCCAAGCCGCCAGTGTACTGATTTCAGAACAGGCTGTAAGTAGGGTCTCCCGGGGGCGGGGGTGGGGGGGGGGGCGGAAAGGATGGAGTATGATCTTCATACTAAAGTGTGAAGTCCAAAGTTGAGGTTTTTGGAAGAGCTGGGTCTTGAACCCCAGGTGTACTGCCTGCTAAGCAAGTGCTTTATAGGTTCTTCCCAGCCGAAACTCAGAACATCCTTACCCTAAGCAGCAGGCTTCTTTTAGTGCTGGAATTGTAGTTGGAGGCAGGAGCCAAGGAGAAGTGACCTGGACCCGTGGAAAATGATCACCGGTGGCTTTGTTTTCAGACACTGCTGATGTGCTCTCCGACCAGAACAATGTAAGAGGTGTAAGCTGAGAACAATGAGAATTGCGAGTCTTTACTAGAAAAGTCTCAGGGCATGTCCAGTTGGAAGGTCTAGACGGCTCTTCTCTAACCATCCAAAAGGGTTCCCTGTTCATCGCAGTGCTGGGCATTGAATCCAGGCCCAACCCCAGTTGGACAACTTCAGCCCAGTGTCCAGAAGCTTTTGCCCTGGGCCTTGCTAGACCTAGTTAGCTGCAGCTAGCTACTTTATGGGGGTTCAGGAGGTACTCTACCCGGGACTGTGATGCAAGAGAAAATGCTTTTATTACTACAGTACCAGAGCAGGGGGTCATGGCTTCAACTTTTCAAAAGTTGACATTCAAAATACCTTTGTGTGTGCTTGTGTGTGCGTGTGTGTGTGTGTGTGTGTGTGTGTGTGTGTGTGAGAGAGAGAGAGAGAGAGAGAGAGAGAGAGAAACATTGCTTTTCAATGTTGGCAAGAAATTCATTTTTTTAAGGTGAGGCTGGTAAGATGGCTTAGTGGATGAAGGAGGCACCTGTCACCATGCCTGACACCTTAGATTGAGCTCCAGGGTTCAAATGGAGGAAGGGGAGAGCAGAGCCTTTAGCGTCGTCCTGTGACCTCCATATATGCACTATGGCATGGATTACAGTGGTGCGCGCACACACACACACCATAAATAAATGAATGAATGTAATACATTTAAAAACAAAGAAAGTGTTGGGCCAGGATGTATCTCAGTTGGTAAGGTGCTTGCTTGTCATGCACCAAAGCCCTGAGTTCAATTCCCAGCACCATGTAAACCAGACAAGGCGGTGCGTGCCTGTAATCCTAGCACTCAGGAGGTGCAGGCAGCATGATCAGAGATTCAAAGTTGGATTTAGTTGTAATGTCAGCTCCAGGCCAACCTGGGCTACGTGAAACTCTGTTTGTAACTTAATGAGTGAGTGAGTGCATGAATGGATGGATGAATGAACGAATGAACAAATGTAGAGCTTGTCTGGCTGGAGCCTAGAGATGGAGAGTGAAGTCCTGTGGATGCGGCTGGAAGGACGGCCACAAGGCTGACTGACCGGCTAGTGACAAACCATGTCTGGCCCTCCAGCTCTGTTTTCCGTACCAGATTTCTGAATTTCTTTGTGAAAAAGTTTCATCTGCTTTGTCCCCTTTGATGACCACAGCCCCCATTTAGTGACCATGTGAGAACTACCAAGGTACTGTGTTTATTGACCAGCTAGCACCTTTTATCTATTTTTAGTTTTTAAAAGATGTATTTATTTTTATTTTGTGCATATGAAATGTATTGCCTGCATGTATGGCTATGCACCACATAAGTGCCTGGTGTCTCCAGAAACCTTAAGAGGGCACCCAGTCCCCTGGAATGGGAGATGGTTGTGAGCTGCTATGAGCTGCCGGTAACTGAACCCCGGGTCTTCTAGAAGAGCAGCCCCATCTCCTGTCTTTTAATTAAACTTTGCAAAGCAGAAGTTCAGACGGTTCCTGGAGACCAGTAGGTTGTCGTTTGCTTGTTTTGTTTTCAGTGACGGCTCCACAGTGCGGACCAGCGTTTCTGCCTTGACTTTTGAATTCCTTTATCCCACCAAGTGTTGACTCTTTTCATGCCTGAGTATGAAGCTCTGAGATTCCTGCCACCCCCCCCCCCCCGCCCGGCTCCTTCCCATCTACTCCCACCCATCCCTCTCCACCCCTAACAGATTCCTGATGTGTGGTTCCATCATCCAGATTTACACAGAATATGTCTGGCCTAATTCTAAAGAAAACACACACACACACACACACACACACACACACACACACACACACAAAACTGGTTTAGCGGTTTTGCTTTGGGGGAGGAAATTAAGTAATAGATGAGGGTCCAATAACAGTCCCTAGAGAAGGGGTGGCTTAAAGCCCGAGGAGTCAGAAGGTGAAGTAGCTCCGCTCAAGCTAAGAAAGAAAGGTCTCCACATTGGCTACAAGTTCTCCCCAGAGGAGAGCAGCTGAGGAGTTCGAGCACATTTCAAAGGCTTTCCAAATGACTCAGGGAAATGTTGTAAGCACGGTATTGCAGAAAACGGAAGCATGCCTTCAAATTCAGCCGCACACGGTACTACACATGTCAGTCACTGAGCGTGTCTCTGCTCATTCAGATTAACCGGTAGATGTAGGCGATGGTGCAGGGGGACGGGGACAGACCCTAGAGAAACAAGGAGTCAGGGGCTCCATTCACATGGTCAGGACTTTGGAAGCAGCCGATGGCTCCCACTGCAGTACGTTGTGGACGGAGCAAGCCTTGAGGCGGCAGCTGACAACCGTCGCAAGGCGTGGAGCTCGCTGCCTTTCAAGGATGAGATCTGCAATTGTGAAACACGGTCTAGCAGAAATCACTTTCCTAAGAACAAGAGATGACACATCCCCTCTGCGATCCACTCTGCGATACAGCTCAGACCAAGAAGGTGTAAAGATTATCTAAACAGTTCTGTGAAGTCCTGCCCAGAGTGCTTTACTGGAAAGGCATACTGCTGCCAAGCAGAGGCCTGGGTTCCAGAACGTTCTGTAATCCAGTCTCACCTAGGGAATCGCTTCATGTCACTGAGGGTCTGTCCTGTCATCTGGCCCTGCAGAAGTAATAACAGGCACTGCAGCAGGAATGATTCTTCTGCTCCCGTCCCTGACAAGGTACAGTAGGGAGACTGTAGGCCTGGGCTGTACAGAGAAGCTACACCAGGTGGGAGCCTCCCCAGTTCACACCCTTCACGCCGCCTCTGTTCCGCGCAGCACACCAGCAGACTCAGAGACAAAGCTCTCTTCTGTAAGTTGTTTCAGTGAGTGTTGAAGGCGAGTGCTCTGGTCAACGCTCTTAGAAGCCAGGAAGCCAGGTGCTTGACCACACTTCTGGGCTTCTGAGAAGTTTGCAGTTTCATAGGCTCTGAGCAACTCTGCAGAAGCGCTCCGGGTTTAGTGTCTGTTGCTCAAAGTCAGTTACACACGCCCCCGTCACACAGACCTGGGGACATGAGCTGCAGACTACCACACACGTTACAGCCACAGACGCTCAGGATCCAGCTGGAACAATTCCTCACGCTACCATCACACACTCAGGAGCATCAGCTGCAGATGATGCTACAGTCACGCACACTAGACGACATCTTGTCAGGTTGGACACTGTCAGAATGATCGAAAATCGGGCTCTCCGTCCATCACCAAAGGATGCGAACAACAGGGCCCAGTGGTGGGTGGAGAGATGGAAGCCGCTGTCTTCATTTCAACTCCCCTCCCCCGACTCACCGGCACTAACTATGGTGGGGGCAATCTACTTTCCTCCCTTGCCCTCTAACTCAGTTCCCTTTTTTGGTAGTATTTATGATAATAATATAGGTCCCAACATATTTTGATACTAAAATCGCTGAGGCTGCCCTTACTTAGGAAAAGGCTTGAAACACAGACTGGCGTGTGTTGGGGATTCCTACCCTTAGCACAATCAAAATTCAATCTGGGGCTGGGGGTGCAGCTTACTTAGTTGGGAGAATGCTTGCCTGCAATGCATTGATTTGACGCCCAGCACAGAAATAGACTGTTGTGGTGGCTCTCACCTATAACCCCAGCCCTCAGGAAGTGGAGGTGGGAGGATCTAGAATTGAAGGTCATCCTTTGCTAAATAGGGAATGCTAGGTGCTAAATAGGGAATGCTAGGTCAAATTGTGCGTGCGTGTGTGTGTGTGTGTGTGTGTGTGTACACTCAGACTAGCTAGACACGAGCAATGAATTTCCTTACACTGCCACGTCCTCCTTCAATTCAACTGAACAAGTGAGTATCCATGACTACCACACAACATCCTGGGAATAAATAGGGGTGTCAAGTCACTAATTAATCCATTTATTGAGCACCTGCTAGGTGTCAGTCACTCCTGATACCTGCTCTAGACAAAGACCTCATTCTTTCTATCCTTCAATACACTCTGGCCAAGTCAGGCCCATAGAGACTCGTGAGAGAATGGGGAAGGACGGTGGATTAAAAGCAAACCCAGATCACTCTCACCGTGGGATAAGGGTCTCTCAAAAGCCAAGGGTGTGTCTCAGTTATCAGATGGAAGAGTCTTCATCCCATGGCAGAGAGGAGAGCACTTCTTGAAGGGGAGGGGTGTGTCTGAAGATTTAGACGTGGGTGGGTGGTGACAGACAGGAACCACAGTGAAGGGCCATGGAAAGGCCTGTCAGCCCTGGGCGGGGGGGGGGGGGGGGGCGGGTCAGGGAGAGCTGTAAGGCTCATAGTGAACTTGTTGGGAACACTGAGTGTGAAGAGGAGGCAGGACAGATCCTGTCCCCGGAGACCAGAGGTAGCTGAATGGACAAGTCAGATTGGAAAGACAGCTGCTTTGGGGGCACACAAGTTACATTTGCTGTTTCATTTGTCATACATCATGTACTGTATGCTGGCCTTGAACTTCTGATCCCCCTGTTTCTACTTCCTGCGTGCTGGGATTTCAGCTGTGTGCCATGTCACTTGGCTTGGGCCATGATGAGGAAAACCCAGGGCTACATGTGTGCTAGATAAGATAAGCACTTATCGACTGAGCTTCATTTTATTTTAAAGCATTGTGTGTGTGTGTGTGTGCATGTATGTGAACGTGTGTGTATGTGTATGTGTGTGCGTTAATGCAGGCATCCAACAACATGTTATACCATCCATGTAGAGGTTCCAGGACAACTTGTGGACGTTGGCTCTTTCCCTCCCCTGTGTGAGTCCTGGGGCTCGAACTCATATCACCAGTCTTAGCAGCAAGCACTTTTACCTACTGAACCATCTCAGTGGTCTCCAACTGAGCTTTTAATGACGAATGTCACGTGCACAGTAAGATTCAGTTTAGCGGCTCTGAGGTTGGGGCTCAGTGGTAGAGTGTTTGTCTAGAACGCATGAAGTCCTGGCTTCCAACTCCAGCACCAGAGAATAAATAAAAGAAATACTATAGGGACTTAGCTGGGACTCTGTGTGACGTGAAATCCCGAAGCCTCAGTTTCCTCTTCTGAAAAGCCATGGAGTAGAGCTGCACACACTGTGTCTGTGCTTCACCTCTGTCTGTACAGGAGTGGCCATGAGAAACGGCCTAGGCAGCATCAGCGAGCTCAAACCCTGTCAGGACATCCCATATAATGAGGACTCCTACCCTTTGCTGCTCCACAGAGAAGCAATGGGTGTCTGGAGGAAGCAGGCTCTACCCTGGGGATTGTACATTGCTAGAGTGGATCCCCTGCATCCTTCCCAGGGAAGCCTTTCAGCTGGAGATGGAGAGGTGTGGCCCAGGATACAGCAGCACTGCATCTGAACACGCAGCGTCCCCACAGGCTCGTGGATTTGAACACTTTGTCATCAGCTAGTGGCAGTGTTTTGGAAAGTGGTGGAACCTTTAAGAAGGGGAGCCTCGCTGGAGGAAGTGGGTTGCTGTGCGTGGGATGTGAGGTTTTATAGCTCAGGCCAACTTCCTTTCCACTCTCTCTGCTTCCTGACTGTAGAGCAGCTATGACCGCGGCCTCGTCCCCCTGCCACCATGCCTTCCCGCCATGGTGAGCTATATTCTCTAAAACCAAGTCAAAAGGAACATTTCTTTCTTTAAATTGGGTATTGTCAGGCATTTTTCATAGTAACAAGAAAAGTAACGAATACAGGTTTGGCCAAAGTTGAGACCACAAGAACCTCCCTATCAATCACTAATTAAGAAAATGTCCTACAGCCAGATCTTACAGAGGCGTTTTCTCAATTGAGGTCCCCTCTTTTCAGATGATTCTAGCCTGTGTCAAGTTGACCTAAAACTAGCCAGGACACTTGGGTTGTGTTAAGGTCCAGCATAACTCTCCCAGAACCACTTAGGTTTAACAATCCCAGGCCCTTACACCTGCCCTCTGGAGCAACCAGTCTTAATGGCTCAGTGTCTCGCCTCAATGTCCCCGCCAGCAAGTCTGACTCCAGTTGCTTCTCCTGGGTTTTTCTGCTGCAGCAAGCTGGATTTTATAGACCCCAGAGCAGACAGGATGCATCCTGTCACCTGGGAACTTACACCAGAACAAGGGACTGGGCATCTATTTTTCTCAGGGACCACATGGCATCACAAGGCAGATTGTGAGCAATGAGATGCACAACACCCCACAGCGTTTGGCAGCATGGAGGGAGACCCCTAGTCTTGTGTCCTGGGAAGGTCTAGCCATCAAGGCACCGAATCCCCTGGCCCTAGTGTTTCCTTCCACTATGCCTCCTTTCCCTCCACCTCTTTTCCACCCTCCTGGCAGTTCTGGGACCACCTCTCCCTGGAAACCCTTACGACTCCAGCTCCCGTTTCTGGGAAGCCCAGGCCTAACCAAGTCCCTCCACTCCTCCTGAAAACACAGATGTCCAAATCGGCTCTATTCTTGAAGCTAAGCTTTCTGAACAGGAGCCCTCACTAAAAGCAGCAAACAGAGCGAGGTCATTCAATGTCGCAGGGAGACACTGGCAGTGCTGGGGATCGCCTTCCTGACCTACAGAAACCTACACATCCAATAACGCTGACTACCTTCCTCTCGGGGCTGAACTCTGCTTTCATAAGGCAGCAAGTGTTTTTAACCTTTGAGCCATCTCCTCCACTCCCCAGGCAGTGTTTAATAAATGGTAACTTTTGTTATGGTTTAAGATAGGCTTGAACGTTTTATATATAATCAGGGAAATGTGGTATTTGTAAAACAAAACTATCAAAATGAGTGCTACATGAAACGGAACAGTAAAATTGATCTACGCAAATGAATGATTTAAAGGGGCCAGAGGGAGGTGCTGGTGGCCCAGAGGGAGGTGCTGGTGGCCCAGAGGGAGGTGCTGGTGGCCCAGAGAGAGGTGCTGGTGGCACAAGCTATGCAGCTGGATTTTCCTCAAACCCAAGTTTGATCTCAGGGACCCCCCTGAAGATGGGAGGAAAGAGTGATGAAATGAAGCTGGCCTCTGTCCTCTACACATGGGCTGTGTCATACCGCCTACACACACATGATGCACAGAATATCTAAAAAAGAACTTTCAAGAAGTGATTAAGCATTGAATGGTGACATAAAAACGGAGCTCAAAATGAAGAAATTGAGCATATTTCTGGATGAAAAGGACCTATATCCTAGAGATACTAACTGCATGCAAGTGCCAATGTGTGACTTCTCACCAGCTCTCAGAGAGTTAAATGAATTAAAACGACACAATATTGCAGAATGGGCTGATAATTAAAATGACACAATGTTGCAGAATGGGCTGATAATATAGGGCAGTGGTAGGTATGTTTTAAACATGTGCTCAGTCGAGTTCAAGTCACCAAATCACCCCCCATCCTCCCCTCCACAGAGTAGGAAAGGGAGGGGAGATTAGCGAAACAGAATAGATATTCTAGAACTCGATTAGATAGATTCATGTATAGATATAAAATAACACACATGATGATAAATATAATTATTGAAGTCAGGGGCTGTAAAGCTGGCTCAGTGGTTAGGAGAGTTGTTCACCACTTCTTGCCCGGGACCTGCATTTGGTTCTGAACATACCCAAGGCAGCCCACAGCTTCCGGTAACACCAGCTCCAGGGTGTCTGCTGCCCTCTCCTGGTCTCTGTGGACTACGGCATGCACACGGAGCACATGAATGTATGCAAGCTCATACACACACCTAAATAAAAAACCCAAATATTTAAAAAGTAATTATCGAGGGGCTGGAGAGATGGCTCATTTGTTAAGAGCACTCACTTCTCTTCCGGAGGACCCAGGTTCAATTCCTAGCACCCACATGGCAGTTCACAACTGTCTGTAACTCTAAGTTCCAGGCGATCTAACACCCTCACACATACATGCAGGCAAAACACCAACTCTCTCTCTCTCTCTCTCTCTCTCTCTCTCTTTCTCTCTCTCTCTCTCTCTCTCTCACACACACACACACATAAAACTCAATCTAAAAAAAATAAAAGTAAATATTGAAATCAAAGAGCATATCAGCTGGGAACCTATGCAGGAAGCAGATGTTAATGCAGGCACCTTGTGCAGAAAGTGATCTTTGTTGGGCTTGGTCACTGTCAACATGTATGGCTGAGCTGGGTGACTGGCCATCGGCCACTCTTCTGATGGCTCCATATATTATTGTTGATGCTTAGAAGTAAATGGGAAGCCTAACCAGTGTCCCTCCTGTTCAGGAATGTGAACCCCGGAGCCCAGAGCCATGGACTGGGATTTCGGCTCACATGAAGGTTGCCCCTCACTCTGCTCCTTCCTTTTTTCTGAGTTCCCTCACCAGCAGCACTGTTCAGGAGCCACAGGGCAGGGGGATGGGGAGGCTCACTCCTGCCTTTGTCCCAACTACAGCCACAGTCAGCTTCCTGGACCTATGTCTCAGCGGAACCTGGAAGGGTCTTTAGCATGCCAGTGTTCTCTGAGCAGCTGAGAAAACTGAGGCAGAGTATCAGCCAACGCAGAGAAAAATGCGTCCTGTCTGGACCGTTGGCTAGACTCTTACCTCATCTCAAATAGAAAAATACTCCCACAAGTTAAGGATGGAAGGGACCTAACCAAGGGCGGCCAGATGGGAACTCTGGGCGAGAAGTTACAGAAGAAAGATAAACATACTTGAACAAGTACAATCAATCAGCTTTTGTCTGATTAAGTCGTTAAAAATTGTGGCCGGAAGGACGGATAGGATGGCTCAGCAGCTAAGAACGCTTGCTGTTGCTGAGCAACCGGCCTACTCCAGCCCAGGGGATCTGATGCCCTCTTCTGGCCGTCACAGGTACTGCTCCAATGTGCACATACACCCATAAATAAAAACTACAATAGTTCTTGTTAAAATTAAAACTCGAGGGAAATGCTTAGAACTTTTCTTCTAGACAGGAGGTCAACATCCTTGAGGCATAGAGTATAAAATATGTTAACTTTTTTGTGTGTGATTTGTTGACACATCCACAAGAGCAAGAGGGCATCTAGCATCAAATTAGGTAAACGATACAAATTAATTAAGTTTGGAAAAGGTCAAGTTTGAAGGACTTTGAAGGGTATGGAAAGAGACCAACTTTATTAATAATGGAAGCATGGAAATAAAATATGGTGTTTAAAAATATTTAAGTGTGTGTGTGTGTGTGTGTGTGTGTGTGTGTGTTCATGCCACGAAGGTGTGGGTGCCCACAGAGGCCAGAAGAGGGAGTTGGTCCCCTGGAGATGGAGTTACAGGCAGTTGTGAGCTGCCTGCTGTGCATGCCGGGTACTAAACTCAGGCCCTCTGCAAGAGCAGCAAGCTCTCTTAACCATTAAGCCCTGTCTGGAGCCCCAGGTAGTTTTTTGGTAAACAAGCAAGGCAGTGCACTGAGGAGCGATGTCGTCCCCTGCTGGTGGCTTTGGCAGTATGCATCAGGTTTAAAGCTGGGCCTATGTCTTCGCCAACAGACTCCGCCCCAGAAATAATCATTCAAGTGAGCAAAGACGTACCCGCGACTGCCTCTGCAGTGTTGTCCTTGAGAGGGAAGATGGGAAGGCACTCTCCATGCCATCAGCGGCCTCCTAGGTCGATGATGGCGGCTCCACTTAGAGGAATCAGCTGTCGATGCAATCGGTGCCGACACAGAGTAAACTGGGAACAAAGCCGCATGTCCACTTGTAAAGGCAAAAACACTTATTTATATTTATAATCCAATGGGATTATATGGGATATACATGGGATTATATGGGATATAATGGGATAAACAGTCACCGGCTCTTGGTAGTGTCTTCTGGGTCCCCGGTAGGGAGGGCCTGTCACTTAAAACTTTTCTGTAAAGTTTATATGACTTGACAGCGGACTTGGGGTGTGCTCCCTAATCCCATCCTCAAGTGGAGGCGGGAGGCTACTGAGTTCAAGGTCAGCATGAACTACAGAGCAAAATCTTTCTATCTCAGGAGACAGTTTCTGAAAACTTAAAACACACACATGCCAGGCATGGGGGCACACACCTTGAATCCCGGCACTTGGGAGGCAATGGCAGGTGGACAGCTGAGTTTGAGGCCTGCCTGGTCTATATAACGGATTCCAGGCCCAGAGCTACCTAGCAAAATATTTTCTCAAATTAAATAATAGATAACACACACACACACACACACACACACACACACACACACAGTCCATGGAAAAAAACTCAGTGGTAAAACACTTGTCCAATATTGAAGAGGCCCTGGGTTGCATCCCTAGTATCATATATACAGGTGCACACAAAGAGACAAAATCTATATCACACAAAGCTTACATTAAGTTTTTTACATTTCAAGTTTTACTTTATGTGTGTAAGGGTTTTACATGCACGTATGTATGCATACCATGTGTAAGCCTGTTGCCTGCAGAGGCCAGAAGAGGAAGATGGATCCCTTGGATCTGGAGTTACATGCAGTTGTGAGCTGCTATGTGGATGCTGTGAACTGAACCTTGGACCCTCTGGAAGAGCATCCATTGCTCTTAATCGCTGAACCATTTTTAAAGCTCCCAACTCTTGCATTTTTAAAAAATGTTTTATGTCTTCTTAGAGAATTTCACACATACATAGCAATGTCTTTTGATGGCATCCACAACCCCCTAACTCCTTCGGGACCCCACACTGCATCCTCCTCCAAGATTTTAGCCTCTTCTTGGGTTGTTTGTTTCACTCAAATGTAGACACGTTATCTTTGTGATACCTGGTTTATTGGTAATAATCGCTGTATTTTTTGATTCCATCATAGATGTTACATTGTATAAAAATTCTTCTTTGAAACTGGTACCCAACTCAGTCTCACTTAAAAATTAAACTGTTTGGTTCTTTACTTCAAAAGGATTTTGTACATAATAGGTCTCTGGGTTTGCTGTCTGTGGTTTTTGTTTTGTTCTGTTTTTGTTTTGAATCACTGTTAAGATGTCAGAACCACAAAGGATCAAGAGAGACTGCGCTGTGTGACTGAGGTCAGAATGGAGCTTTGGTGTCTCCTACAAGCTGTGTGACCTTGAGAAGGTTGCTTGCCTTCTCTGGGTTTCAATCGTCTCATCTATGATTTTTGGGTAACCGTGTGACCAGGGTAGTTGTTGCTTTTCTCCTGCCTCTCATCTACCTGCTCTCTTCTCAGACCTGGGAGCCCCTGGTCCTCTAATCTCATGGAGGAAAAACCTGAAATTCCCTTCATACCCAGCGAGTAGTGCAGCACTTCCCAGATACGCAACCACCTCTGTGTCTGACACCGTGGGGAAGGGGCCCTGGGGCCAAGCCCGGAGTTGGATACCGTGGCGATAGACTCTTCTTTCTCCAGCATCTGCTATTAATCAATACGTCAGCAGTATCTGAACTCAGGGTCACTAATATCCCATTTAGGCAGGGAATGTGGAGGCTTTGAATACTAAGATAGGATGAACTAACTGCCCTGCCCCATCTTTGTTTTAAACCATCACACCACACAGTCTGGTCCTTCCTCTCCTCTCTAAACTCCCTCTGTGTTTCTCTCTGTCTCTGTCTCTCTGTGTATGTTCCTGTATGTGAACACATGTGTGTTCATGTGGAGGCTGGAGGTCAGCAATAGGTGTCTTACTCTATAGTTCCCCTCTTTATTTTTTGAGATCTCTCAAAGGGTCTCTCACAGAACCTGCAGCTCACCAATTGGCTAGACAAACCGGCCAGAGAGCACCTGAGACCCGCCTGACTGTCTCCCAGGTGTGTGCCATAGTGCAGGGCTTTTGACTTGAGTCTTGGGGATCTGACAGGGTGTGTGGAGCGGTCACTCACCTCCTAGGGACTTGTACAACAGGAAGGTAGGTGGCCGGTGGAACAAGACCGAGAGTCTGAGCTGCCTGCAATACTCATGAACTATTCTGCCTTTCTCTCTTCCATTTCCCCACCTGTACTGGCTCACCATAATGGTGTCCAGCTGCTGGGCACCAGGGCTCTTGGTTGGGTCACTGTGGGGCTTGGTTGAGTCCTGCCAACCCCGCAGAGCTGTTGCTTTTCTTCTTGCACATGCCCGGGCCTAGAAACCTCGGGCAGCGCTCGGTATGGCCGAGTTGCTCCTGGCTGATTGTGTCCCCTCAGACCAAGAAGTCTGGGGGGCGGGGACGGACCATGTGTGTCCTTTGCTGACTTTGGCATTTTCTTGATTAATGATTGATGAGAGAGGACCAGCTCACTCCTGGGCTGGTGACCCTAGATTGTACAAGAAAGCAGGCTGAGCAAGCCATGGGGAGCAAGCCAGTAAGCAGCACCGCTCCGTGGCTTCTGCTCTAGCTTCTGCCTCCAGTTTCCAGCCTCGAGCTCCTGCCCTGACTTTCCTCACGGGATGGATTATGACCTGGGGGTTATATAATGCAGGAAACCTTCCCTTCCCACCCGTGAGTGGACTTTGACCTGGGAGACATAAACTAGAACAATCTACAAAGACTTTCTATAAATATGGTGACATCCACCAATTCTGGGGTCATCAAGTCATGGACCAATCTTTGGGGGAGCCACCATCTGATACTAAAGGAATTCTTTGAATGGGCTACAGAAATAGACAAGTTTGATAACTTGATTGAGAAAAAGAAAAAGAGAAAAGGCACTGCCCCCCCAAGTAAGATAGTTCCAGAGCTGTGATTTAGACACTGCCCCCCTGTACAATAGCTCCAGAGCTGTGATTTAGATGCCAAGGAGATGAAAAGGAGCAGGAGAAGAAAATGTTCAAATAAATAATAAAAAGAAAAGAAATAAAAAAGAAGGAATAAAATAGTCAAGTTCCTAAGATGTTCTGTCTTGCCAAAATCAACTCAAGACGACACAGAATAACTAAATATTCTGTTAAAATGACTCCCAGAAGCCCTTGCACAGCACCTGCAACTGGATGAGAAGTGTCACCTCCTCAAATGATTTTATGGGAGATTTGCGCAGAACCTGCAGGGAAAATACGTTTCTATCCTGTGTCCTAAATGCCAAAGAGCCCAAGAAATCAAACTCCTGCTTTATGACGATAGCGGAAACCTGGTGTCAAATGGGAAAAGCGCAATAGAAACAGAAACCGGTAAGTCAGTCTTACTCGCAGGTGAGGGTGGAGAGAAACCGCTAGAATAGTCAATAGCCTTATACAAAGAAGAGATGGTTTCTCTCCCTTCAGTGTATTTAACACAGCATACTAGTAAGCATCAACATGTATATTATTTCCAATTTGCTAAAATTTGACACTTGTAATAAAAGTCAGCAAATCCTGAGACATGAATAACATCAGGAGATTGGCTAAGCCTATGGGATCCAAGAACACTGTGTGTGTATATGTACAGGTGTGTGCATGCATGTTTGCACACAGGATGAAGGAGGGCATTGGGCATCCTGCGCTCTCACTGTCTGCCTTGCTCCCTTGAGATGGGGTCTCTCTCACTGAACTCAGAGCTAAGCTGGCCAGCAAGTTCATTGACCATCCTGTTTCCACCTCTTACAGCACTGGAGTTATGTTTTGCCACTGATTCAGAAGATTCGAACTTAGATTCTCCTGCTTGTGCAGCAATGGCACTTCCCCACTGAGCCATTTTCCCAGCAGCCCCCATAAAAATCTATATCAGAAATGGGATGCATTCTGATTCAGGTCAGAAATGGAACGGTGCATCACATAATGTCCTGGTAGCAAGGCAGGAAAAGCAGGATATAACATGAGCGACAATGCCGTTCCCGAGACTGAGAAGCACATGTGAAGGTGGGCCTGTGAGATGACAGTGGAGTTGATACAGCCATGGCAAAGTCAGTATCAAGCTACCCCTCCCGTGTGTATGCATGTGTGTGTATGTGTATATATGTATATCCGTGTGTCTGTGTGTATGTGTCTCTGTGTGCAAGCATTTGTATGCATATGACTATATGTATACATGTGTCAATTTATGTATGTGCATGTGTATGTCTCTGTGTGTATATATGTATGTCTGTGTGTATGTATGTATGTATGTCTATGTGTGCTTATGTGCATGTATGTATCTGTATGTGTATACATGTGTTGTGTGTGTGTGTGTGTATGCTAATTCCAAATCCCTGACTGTGTCTCCAACCAGGAGCACAAACGTGCAGCTGTGTACAGGGCACAGCACTTGATAATGTTGTCAGGCAACGATTGCTTGTTTCTTCTTCTTGTTGTTTATATTCTTTTTTATTTTTAAAGACAGGGTCTCGTGTAGTCCAGGCTAGTCTCAAACTTGCTATGCAGCCAAAGAGAACATTGAACTCCCCGCTCCTTCTCTCTTCACTTCCCGAGTGCTGGGATTACAGGTGTGCATCGCATGCCTGGTTTATACAGGGGTGGGACTAGATCGTTGGGGCTTTGTGCATGCTAAACAGGCTTTCTAGCAACCGCTCCATGTTCCCAGCTGCTGGCTGATGTCTTTGCTCCCCTCTCAGCCTTTGTTTCACTGGCCTCCCCCTAAAGGCAGAACTTCCTGCTAACTGGGCCTCAGCAGCTGGCAGCAGCCCTAACACTTGGTGCTTCTGCAGCTCTTGACTGCACCGAGAGGTGACATCCAGTGCCTGCCCCAGCCCTCCGTGTTGTGAAAGCACCCTGAAGTTGGTACAGAGACGATACTGTCTCGGAACACACCCCCGTTGTTCAGCGTTGACTGTATTGTTGAGAACAGAGCTGCATCCACAAACCTGGCAAGCATCACTGAATGCGTTAGAGGAAAATCTTAATAAATAGGAAGCCGAGTCATTTTATTCTCAGCCTTAATGTGACAGCCAAGGACTGACAATCAGGCTCCCCCGTTGACACTGATAAATAAACGTGAGTATCCTGGTTTAAAAGATTGGACTTCTAAGCCGTTACTTGCAGGGATCGTTTCTATGGTTTGCTACTAGAGAAGTTTCTCTCACTGTAGAGCACCCGAGACCACAAGAATGAGGCGTAGCTTTCTCTCCTGAGCGTGAAGCGGCTCTAGGTGCTACTTTTCTGTGTCTGCGTCCTGCCGCTGGTGATTGTTCCTCTCTCCCTCTAGGAGAGTGGGAGGGAAGGAATACAGTCTGAGTGGACAGAAAAACAAGTTCATCATGACATGCCCTGTTCATCATCCAGCATTCATTTGCCCACCTAATTGCTAACACTCCTGAAGTTTTTGGGGTGCTGACATCATCAACTTTTCATGTTATTTCTCTCTTCAGAGAGGCTCCCAAATGTAGCTCTTTCTACTCAGATTCAAGCAAAGCTGTCTTGTGAGATTCTTCAAGGAAACTTCCTGACAAACAGGCTACATTCAGATCAGAGATCACTTTTTTCCCTTTGCCCCACCCCTTCATCCTTTCTGAGAAAGATGTCTAGGTACCCACTGGCTTCCAGATAATCAGAAACTCCAAAGCCACAGGTGAACAGTGGGCAAGAGGCCCTGTCTGGGACTTGTCCTGCCTGAGTTGCCAGGTCTGACCAGCACCTGTGGATTTGGTCACAGAAGGGCAATTTGTTTTACTTGCCTGGGACACTCTTATGAGAATTTGGGGACATGCAGCCAATCACAGTCTGAAATGGCCATTGTAACACCCGATTCTGTGTTACCTCCTCGGTACTGTTCGCGCACCACTGTACCATAAGCGAGTAGGGCAAGGGCCTGGAGATTGAAAGAACACACAAGAGACCTGGGTCATTCAAAAGGAGATCAGCCGACTGCCATTCATTCAACTTTGGGGAAATCCTATTATACCTAGCTGCTGCACAAGGATTTCCGCCCAGGCAGGTGGGAAATTACCATACCAAAGATGAAACAATGCCCTACAGCTAATCACCAGGCAAGGCAGAGGGAGCACAGGAACAAACAGGATATTTAGCTGCTGACCAGAAACTGTCCTCAAGATGCACCCCAGGAGCAAGGGTAGACTCGGGCCCTACAGGCCATAGCTATTGTTGTATGAAAACAGGATGGTACTAACACAGCCAACAACCTGACCTGTGGAACCACAGTTTTAAGCCAGCTTCATGGCAGTAAGAGGATGTACATGAGGCAGTGACAACCGGATGTCACATCCATGGGGAAAGAATGGGTGAGTTCTAATTGTCTATCCATTTGAGAAAAGACAGTTAGTTATTTACTTCAAGAAAATGGAACAGACAATTCTCAGCAGGGTTCATCTCCAGTAATAGGTTATATATCCATGCTTCAAGCTTTCCATTCGGAGTGGGATACTCACTTTCCCAAACATGGAGGAGTGAGATCAGGAGGAAAAAGTATAAAAGAGAGCGAGATGGAAGGGGAAAAAACCCAAACTCTCAGACTTCAGTGGAGGGGTGTGATAAGGGGAGATGGGGCTGGTGGGTGGCGCTGACCCAACAGACAGGGCTGTGAGCCCAGATCCCGGGAGAGAGCTGGGGAGCCTGCCCACTGCTGAGTGTGACTCACTTCAGGCAGTTTTCTCTGTGACTCCAGGGACCAGTAATTCCACACCAGGCTCCAGTAGGATTACATCTCCTCCCAAGGTATCAAGGGAGATGAAGAAAGACGCTGCTGTCCAGGGCTCGATTGAGGAATTCTCGGAACTGTGGCCACCCTTGGGCCAAAATACAGTGGTCTGTTTGAAGTTATGAAACCAAACTCACACAGATACAGTGTCTTCCTCACTCACCGTTCTCACAACCTCTTGTTGACTGACCACTTCCTCAAGGGTCTCGACAGCTTTCTGCAGGGAAAATGCTCCCACAGCCAGCAGGATGCAGGAAGACTTTCCAAGAGCCCATCAAATCCCAAAGCATGGGTTTTTGCAATACAGGAATAAACAAACCTTTCTCATTGGCAAGGGTGTACTGACTGTATAATTGCTATTTTGATGAATAAAGACTTGGGTCTCACTGCAGTGATTTAAAGTGCGTGGTCTGAAAGGCAGCTCCTTTTGCATCCAGTTAAAATTTAACACCATCTTTTCTGCTTTCAATGTCTTTTTTGGAATGATTATTCTGGTTAGGGCTTTCAGTGCTTTGAGAATAGAGATGGTGATTGGACAGCTTTGTCTTGCTCCCGTATTGGAAGGAACACTTTTAACTTTCCATAATTGAGTCAGGTCTTGCCTATAGGCTTGTCTTCTACAGACTTTATTATATTGAAGTACATTTCTTCCATACTTAATTGCTCAAGAAGTTTTATCACAAAAGTGTGTTTATCTTGGCAAATGTGTGTTCTGCTTCTGCTGAGAGAGGAGCACGGAGGGTGCTCTTCATTCTCTTAACCTTGCGGAGCACTTTGGTGCTTTGCAGCGATTGAACTATCCTTGCATTCCAGAGGCACGTGGCATCTAATCATGACCAGTGGTTCTTCCACAGCGCTGTTGAACTTTGCCTTGCTAGTATTGGGTTAGGGATTTTTGCACTATTGGGGACATTAGGTTGCAGTATTTTTGGTTTACTTGTTTTTGTTTGGTCAGTCTTCCCCACTATGGTATCATTTTCTGGTTTTGCTATGAAGGTAATACCAGCCTTGGCAAAGAAATGTCTGAGCATTGCAACTACTGAAGATGAGACCAAGCAAGGTGTCTAGGCTCTCCAGTATATCACTATGGAAGTCTTGCCCCAACAATCTGTTTTCTCACAAGCTAGTCATTTTTTTTTTTTTGATGTGCATGAAGCTTGGGAAGTAGTAACAGGAATGGAGCAACCCTGCTTTTACCTTAGACAGTTTTCTTTCTCATGTAGAAGGCCCCATCTCGTTCCATACTCTAGAACGTGAGCCTTTGTTCTTCCCTGACATGGCTGCCCAGAGGGCAGGCCATAGATTTTCTTGATTTCCAGGAGCATCCACACATTTGTACCTCACCTCGCCACCCCTTTTCAAGTCTGTCTGAATGTCATTTTCACTATTCCTTTCCTTTGCTACTTCATATACAATCGCAATTCTTATTTTAAATGCTTATTATTTTTGCTTGTTTATTCCTACTTGAATATATGCTTCAATGGATAGGAAGAGCTCTTTGTCCGTTTTGTTTACTGTGGTGCACAGGCTGTCTAAAACTGTGTCTGGAATAAGAATGATGGGTGTACTAACTGTAAGCATACCTTGAAGGGAAACATCAGTGTGCTGGGCGGACATGCCAGTAAGCAAAGCACTTGATTTACAGGTCTGAGGACCTGAGTTCAATTCCCAGAAGCCATGTAAAAGAAGCCATGTGTTATAGCAAGCATTGTGACCCCAGCACTTGGCAAACAGAGGCAGGCAAATCCCCTTGGTTCACCAACCAGCCAGTTTAGCTGTTCAATGTGTTTCAGGCTGTTTAGAGAACTTGTCTCAAAGAGAAAAGAAAAAACAAGACCAAGATGAATGGTACCTGAGGAATTACACCCAATGTTGCCCTCTGACCTCTGTACAAGCATGCATACATATGCCTACACACACACACACACACACACACACACACACACCTCCATGTGGATGTGAATACCCATATTCACACATGCACATACACTAAGAAACACTGACGTCCTTTACAGATTGTGGTGCCTAGAATTCAACTACTTGACAAAGCTGGGGCTGGTGCTTTATCAAAATTCTAAGCCGTCAGGGCTGGAGAGGAGGCTCAGCAGGTATGAGTGTTCATGGCTCTACGAACCTGACTTTGGTTCTTAGCACCCATCTGGGGCAGCTCACAACTATCTGTAGCTCCAACTCAGCACCAGGGGATTTGTAGAGGGCCGCAGCCACATTCTCCATTACAAGATGGCGCTGACATCTGGTTTCACCACCAGGTGAGCGCACAGGTGCGCAGTAACTTTCCACTGAGTCCCCGCCTACTCCCGAGGCGTCATCTGGGATAATGGACAGTTGACCTATCCAAGAGTGACACGTCCGAAGCAAGGACTGTTTTCCTATTTAAGGGATGGGTTCCTTGATATCTGGGTCCCCGGCCATGTTGGCTGATGCTCGCTCTCCCAAGGGGCATTAAAGCTTTTCTGCAGAAGGATCCTGTGTCCCGTGTGGTTCTTGCTGGCGAGACCAGGCGTGGGACAGGGATTGAACGCCCTCTTCTGGATTTTATGGGCACTGCACTATGTGACATATACTCTCACACAAACAAAAAAGAAATAAATCTTTTCAAAAACCCAAGTGGTCACAAGGTATCCCTTCCTGGTGAGTCTTGGCATTGTTGGGGAATACAAGAGAAGGGTACCCTTCTTTGTCGATATAACATATTTCTTCCACGCTTGGCAGCTTCATTGTTGGTTTTATTGCGTTTTGGGGGACTGGTAATACCGGTTTCTTCTGTTTTCCAGTTGATATCTCACTGTGGAAGGAAGGCCATCTTTCCACGGAGACTCTGTGTGATCAGACCTCCAGGCCTTTTCTCCTGTCACTTCCAGGAGAGACTCTGTCATCTCAGAAAGACTGGGACAAGTTGGGGCGGGACTGGCTTTGTTCTGTCTTAGATGCAAAATGTGAAAACTGACCTCAGTGCAGGGAGAACAGAGTGATTCTCTTGTGCCCCCTTCACTGGCACATGGTCATTACAGCCCCTATTTCCTGTCTACCTTATGTTACAGCTTCTGGAAAATGGGATCTTCAATCTCTCTGTGGTCCCCAAGGTCACCCCTGATGATTCCTCCCTTAGAAGCAAACAGATCATTTCACTTTCCACTTGTTCAACACAACACGAGGTTTGGGATGGGGTGGGAGCAGAAGACAGACCAGATGAGAAGTCTGTGCAACTTCCTAAAAGTCTGAAATAAATATTGTCTCATAAGAAGCCACACAGTGAGGGAAAGAACTGTGCTCAGTTCCCAGTGTCTTCTGGTGGTAGCAACCTGTATGGCAGAAAACAGGATCACATCCAGGAAAATGGTGTTAGTACAAGGTCACAGGTCAGCTTTGTATGCTCATATGCCCCCAAAGAAATATTGTCTGTCTGTCTGTCTGTATATCACCTATCTATCTATCTATCTATCTATCTATCTATCTATCTATCTATCTATCTATCTATCTATCTATCTCTTTCCTTTCCTCTCTCCATTCCTTTCTCACTCTTTCCATTCCTTCCTCCCATTTCCATTTTTAAACCCTTAACTGGGTCTCATTTATCCCAGTTTGGTCTTGTACTCACTAGCAGAGGATGAGCCCCTGCCTCTACCTCCCAAGCACTGGAATTGCAGGTGTGTACCACCACGCCTGGTTTATGTGGTTCTGGGGTGGAACCACTGGCTTTGTGCAGGCTAGGCAAAGGCTCTACCAACTGAGCCACATCCCCCAGCACCACCTAGAGGAAAAAAGTAAAGGAAGATAAAAGAGCAAATTCTAAACGCCTGTTCCAGTTTGTTTTAATTATCCATAATTTATGTTAGTAATGGGAGAGACGTCGTGTTTGTCTAAGTTTGTTAGTTCCTTGTTGCCACCATAGCAAATTCCTGCACGTATGAAAGATGAAGTCAAGGGACTGAGCCAGTTGCAGAGGCTGTGCTGTAATCAAGGCTTGGGAGAGGCAGAGGCAAGAGCTTTACGAGTTCCAGGTCAGTCGGGGATATGAAGCTTGTGAAGTTTAGACTCTATCTAAGAACAAAACACACACAAATAAACCCTTTCAACCAAACAGAACAAAACAACAAAAAGGAAGGAAGGAAGGAGAGAAGGAAGAAGGAGGGAGGGAAGGAGGAAGGGAAGGAGGAGAGAGGGAGGAAGGAAGAAGGAGGAAGGAAGGAAAGAAGGAAGGAGGAGAGAGGGAGGAAGGAAGGAAGAAAGGAAGGAAAGAAGGAAGGAGGAGAGAGGGAGGGAGGAAGGAAGGAGGAAGGAAGGAAGAAGGAGGGAGGGGGAAGAAGGAAGGAAGGAAAGAAAGAAGGATGAGGATGAGGCCAGAAGAGCACAGTGGCTTTGTTCTCGTAGATTCTTTCTTTTGCACAGAATTCCTTTGCTTCTGGACACACCCCGCTCCACCTGCATGTGGCCGTTCTGACGCATTCGTGTGACGACACTTGTGATAGCTTTACGTTCCGCCTAGATAGCTCAGGATTACCTTCTCCTCACAGTAAGCCCCCTCCCCTCACTGCAGCCACAAAAGCCCCCTTTCTGTGTAAGTAACATTTACTGGACAGACCGGGGAGGCTGACACTCAGTTTCCCTGCAGGTAGCATCAGGATGACAGAGGGGCAGCTCTGTCCTTTCCCCAGCCATAGCTTTGCCCCTGATCACGGTCTCACCTCAGCTTGAACAGCAGGTTGTTGGCTTCGTTGGACTGTACCCATCCCTGACACTTCAAAATCCAGAAGTGGGTAAGACTTTCCACACTTGGACTTCAACATTTCTGCCATGGTTTCCTCATTTTCAGGGGGTCACTTTGATAGTGAAAACCTGACGCGGCTGGTGGGTGGGAGGATCTGAGGCAGCACTGACAGCCTGAGGAGCCAGAGAAGAAGGTGGCGGAGGGTCCATTGGGCTGCCCTCCTCCATCCACAGGTGACACATTGCAGATCAACTCCAAGTCTGAGACAGGAAATTGTTTCCTACTGAGAAGTGTCCTCCTGAGATGACACCTGGCAGGGCCTGGATATTGGGTAACAATGAGAGCGGGTGAGAACAAGACAAAGACTGCTTTTGTAGCCGGTTGCAACCAGGGCCTCGGCACAAGCTCTTTCTGCCGTGCAATACAATGACCTCATTACTGGCCTCATCCCTGGGGGAGCCCAGCCTTGCTCTAACTTGCTTCTCTGCAGACGACGCGACCGTTGCTTGAAGACGGCTTGCTTGTGCCGTGTGGGGCTCTGTCAGCATAGCCCCTGCCTGTGATCTCGTGTCTCTGAAGAATTCCCAAACGGATCTTTTTCATTTTCCAATCTGACTTTCTAATTCATGATTTAAAAACAAAGCAAAACCAAAAAAAAAACAACCCCCCCCCAAAAAAAACCACAACAAAACCCCTGTGTCCTCAGGTATTAACTGTCTTTATTTCCTCGTGCTGTAAGTATGGAAGTAACTCTCTTTTATATTGTATCAGTTGAGCTCACTATATAGCTCCAACTTACCTGCAACTGACTAGGTAGACTGAGCTGGACTCTACTTCACAGAAATCCTCCTGCCTCTGCCTCTTGAGTGCTGGGATTAAAGGCGTGTGCACCCAATGCCTGGCCCTGGGTTGACATTTTCTTAATAATTAAAATATTACAGAACCACAACTATATGGCTGAAGCATTAAAATAAATTGGAACTTCAAAAATTAGTATGTGGGGCACAGTAGTGCACCCCCTTTAATCCCAGCTCTTGTGGGGACAGAGGCAGACAGATCTCTGTGAGTTTGAGCCCAGCTTAGTCTACACAGGGAGTTCCTGGCCAGCCAGGGCTACATGGAGAGACCCCCATCTCAAAACAAACAAAACCACCAAGGAGTCCAGACTAAGCCAGAGAAAATAAAACCCCCAGGCCTAAAACCGTATGTATATGTTAATACTTTATAAAAAATGCTTCAGGATTCTAAATTCATTAATTTCCCTAGCAGTCAATTAAAAATGATCCAAAGAATGAGTTGCTGAGAAAAAGCAATAGCCGACTTTCTTTTCTGCTATTTTCACTGAAAAAAATGCCCAGATATGTTAAAAAGGATGGCTGCCAAAAATACATTTCTGCTTAGACACCATCACTTCAGGCTCTAGGTTCTTAGGATTTTTAAATAGAAGGGGATAAAGGGTCTGCAGATGCGGTGCAGTTGGTCCAGCGCTGCCTCGCCTGCAAGCAGCCCTGGGCTCCATTCCCAGCATCCGAATAAACGGAATATGGAGGCTTGTATTTCCCAGCACATGAATGTAGAGGCCGGAAGATCAGGAACAAAAGAACAACCTTGGCTACAAGGCCAGCCTGAGCTTCTTGAGACTCTGCCTCAAAATAAACGACAGCGACAAAGCGGTAGCAAGACTTTCTGGGATCCAATCAAAGGTCCTGGCCTGGAGTGTCCATGTCTGCCATGGCAGGGAACCAGGCTGTGAGTAAAGAGAAAGATTCTTGGTGTCAATGCAAAGTGCCACGCATACCGCACAGCCCCCGTCTGCGCTCTATGTGCTAGATTCCAGTTTGCAAGCTTTGGGCAAGGGGCTGGAGGTTGAGGAAACACACACAGAGACAGACCAACACAGGACCTCCAATCACTGGTACAAAGGCCCTCTTTAATAGTACCATGGAGGTTTAAATACCCTGCAGTCAATGGCCAACAGGTGAAAATCCCATCCTCTGATCCTCTAGGCAAAACACAGCTTTTAGTCACTTCCATTAGAAGGCTCTAGCAGGGAAGAGCAGCTGAAGGCCAGGAACCCAATTGGTCCCAACAGCAAAGCATACTGACCGCCTCCAGGCAAGCTCCTGCCCCATTGATTGCCTTCCCATCCCAGCTGTCCCCAGACCTGTGTTGCTGACCACATGGGCCTGCACCCATGGGCAGGAGGACAGAGGCAAGTGAGAAACTCTTCCAGACACAGCTCTGGGTTAAAGCCACTGCTGCTCCCTACAACCTGTCCTTTCTCCGTGACTTCTTAGCAAGTCACCAGTCCACAAGGGGCTGTCCTCATTAGCATATCACTCCCCAGAAAGGCGAAAGGAACACCAAGAAAGAGTGCATCCAAAAGACAGAAAATAAGAACCAACATTTCTCCGTCAACTGCAGATCAAGTCACACTGGCCTAAGAACTCAGAGGACATAAAGCACGTCAAAGAAGAGGCTGAAAGATGTGGAAAGTTAGCAGGAGGGCTGGGCAGGTGGCTGACTTGGTAGAGTGACTGCTCATCGTACATACGTGAAGCTCCCTGGGCTTGATCCCCCGTGCCAGAGTAGGCTTGATGGTTCACACTTGTAATCTCAACACACTGCAGGTGCAGACAGAAAGATCAGAAGTTCAAGGTCATGCTTAGCTACCTACTGAGTTCAAGGCTAGCCTGAACTACTTGAGACCCTGTCTCAGTTAGGGCTTCTGTTTAACATTAGCGCTTAGCATAGCACTGACCAAAAGTAACTTGGGCAGGAAAGGATTTATTTCATCTTAGAGCCTGTAGTCCATCATCCAGGGAAATCAGGGCAGGAACCTGGAGGCAGGAGCTGATTCAGTGGCCACAGAGGAGTGTTATTTATTGGCTTGCTCCTCCTGACTTACTCAGCTTGTTGTTGTTGTTGTTGTTGTTTATACAACCCAGGACCACCAGTCCAGGGGTCACATCAATCCCTAATGAAGAAAATGCCCCATGGGTTTGCCTACAGGACAATTTTATCGCTGCATTTTCTCCATTGTGGTTTCTTCTCAGATAACTCTAGCTTGTGCCAAGTTGACAACTTGATTATTTCATAGTCAGCACAGGCTTTGAGGATAAAAGCACAACGCTTTCTCATAATGGAGTCCTTCACCCTTGAGCTCACTATAGGGATGAGCCTAACAGTCCGTTATTGTCAATACTCCCCAAAGCTGAAAGGGGACAGACACTTCAAGCTCACACAGTAGTGATAGTGACTGACTTCTTCCGTCAGCCTGGGATTCATTTGGCCAATGCTGTTTTTATTTATAATTTTTCCTCGGGACTATTTCTGTTGCTTCTCTTTCTCTCTCTCTCTCTCTCTCTCTCTCTCTCTCTCTCTCTCTCTCTCTCATTACTGAAATTTGAATAAGATATAAAAGTTTCTTTTACCCAATACGAACGACACAGGGTTGTTGAAAGGGTGACAGGATCTTTCTCAGCTCTGTGGCGCTCTTGTGGGCTTAGGGTACCAGACACTCACGGTCACCAAAGGTTCACCTGGGACAGTGACTCTCCAGTTTGCCATCTGATGCCAATGATTAGTAAAGATGCGGACAGTCCTGGGAGTAAACAAAGGAGAAACAAGCTTTATTAAGCAGAATTACAGAAAAGTGAGAAATTAAAGGAAGTGAGAGAAACTCCCTAGAGGAGGAATTCCCAAGACAGAGAAAGCGTTGTTTCCTTGTTGAGGGGTTTGGAGGGCTACGGCAGACACTGGACCACAGTTGAGGTCATTGCTGTGAGACTGGTTGATTCCCTAGATGTATTGCAGACTGGCACGCTTGGCATGACCACCCTGGCCCACCTGAGGATGATCACACATTGTTGATGGGCTGCCCATCCAGTTAGGAGTGGTTGGAAGCCTCTGCTTTGTTTACCCATGACCCTGGCTGGGGCTGGGTTAGTTAAGGACCTTGACTATCTGCCAGCTGGTTCCCACTGGCTGATGTTAGGCTTTCCCACTTTGAAAAAAGAGCTCACTACGGGCCCTCTTCCCTTCCTGCTCACAGAGAGCTGGATCCTACATCAAAACATCTGTATGCTGGGTGAAATATATAAATGCTATAAAGTCTGTAGGCTGAAACATCACCCGTAGTAACAAGCAGGTCACAGTGGTGGCTTGGGCCACCAGTGTTTTGGTGGTTACAGCTGCTAAGCCTTTTGATCTCTGATCACACCAGGCTACAGAGAAGGCTTGGTGTTACAGTCATGTCCCTGCCTCACACACAGCCCATGACACATCCCAGGAAGATAAGATTTCAAGGCACAGACTTTGATCATGTTTTTGTCTTAGAGTTATGCATGCAATTGGGAGCTTTCTTTCTTTCTTTCTTTCTTTCTTTCTTTCTTTCTTTCTTTCTTTCCTTTCTTCCTTCTTTCCTTCCTTCCTTTCTTCCTTCTTTCCTTCCTTCCTTCCTTCTTTCTTTCCTTCCTTCCTTCTTTCTTTCTTTCTTTTTTATTTTGAGAACAGGGTATCTTTGGGTAGGCTTGGCTGTCCTGGAACTTCCTCTGTAGACCAGGCTGACCTCAAACAGAGATCAGTCAGCCCCTGCCTCCCAAGTTCTGGAATTAGAGGGATGTGTCCCCACCATCCAGGTTTTGATATATTTTTTTATTTGTCTTTTTGAGACAGGATTTCTTTATAGTTTTGGAACTAGCTCTTGTAGACCATGCTGGCCTCGAACTCACAGAAATCCCCCTGCCTCTGCCTCCTGAGAGCTGGGATTAAAGGCGTGTGCCACCACCACCCTGCAAGACTTCAATAATTTTTTAAATGTGTTGAATATGGTTTTATGTTTTGCCTGCATGTACGTCTGCGCACCACATGTGTGTCTGGTGCCAGGAGAGGCCAGAGAGGCAACAGGTCCCCTGGAACCAGAGTTACAGACAGTTGTGAGCTACCATGAGGGTGCTGGGAACTGAACTCTAGAAGAGCAGTCCGTGCTCTTAACAGCTGAGCCAGCTCTCCAGGCCCAGGTTTCTCATTGTCAGCTCTGATAACAGCTGAGCCTGAGAAAGACGGTGCAGAAAATGACTAAATGACTTCGTTTTATTGCTACTGGAACAGAAATCTGAGATACATATCACCAAGCCCAGGACTGTTATTTGATTAGAAAAGATTTGATTACATTTATCAGTTATGTCTGTGTGTGTGTTTGTGTGTATGCCACAGCAGGCTCGCAGAGATTAGAGGGCAGCTTGTGGGAGCTGGGTCCCTCCTTCCACCATGCAATTTAGCACACTTATTAAAAGTAAAACAAACCATTAGCAAGCAAGTTTATTCCAGGGTGGCTTAATCTTCGAAAATTTCTACAACAAGATTCATCATAGCACTTATAAAATTATAAAAGTTATGAAATATACAGATACCTAGAGACACTGTGCAGAAATGTAAGCACGGGTTTAATAAATAATTAAGTTTATGAATTAATGTATTCCTAGTATCAATTATTTCTTAGAAAAAGAGGGCCTGGGCCCGGGCCCGCAGGATGAGTCAGCACATAAAGGTCCTTGCTGGTCTAGTGACCTAAATGTGAGCCCCAGGACCACACTGGGTGGGAGAGGAGAACGGGCTTCTGCAAATTGTCCTCTGCATTCTACACGTGCCATAGTGTGCAAACACACACACACACACACACACACACACACACACACACACACACACTGTAACCAACAAATAAAATAAAACAAAATAAGGGCAGGTTCTCTGTTTCCTACATCGGCCTGGAACTCAGGGTGATTCCCCTATCTCAGTCCTCTGAGTGTTGGGATTACAGGCAGGTGCCGTGCCACCGTGCCTGAGTTTTGAAACCCTGACATTTTTTCTTAATGAAAGGAACATGTTAGCCCAGTAACTAATGTGGAAATGCCCTTAATAAAGAATATTTATCAAAGACAGACAGAATATTGTGGTTTAGAGCATGGGCTACCCTTAAAGAGGATTTGGTTTCAGTTCCCGGAGCCCACATGGTGACTCACAACTCTCTGTAACTCCAGTCTTAGGAAATCTGACCTGAGGCCCTCCTCTGGTCTCTGTGGGTACTGTATACACATGGTGTACACACATACATGCTCACAAACACACATACACATGAAAGGAAAATGAATAAATATTTTAAAAGATTAATTAAAAGATTACAAAGCACCTCTCCCTTCTTTTAAGGACATTTTCAAGGACCACATTTCCGAAGGCATTTCTGAAGACATATTAACCCACTCCTCCTCAGATTTAGCCAGTAACAGGTTTCAATAGAAACCATTTCTGCTCTGCATAGTGGGGACCTGGTGTGCGGTCCTCAGATGTGATTTCCAGGTGCCTCCAGAGAGACGCTGACCTAAGTTCTGTGCCCTTTCACCAAGCTGGATTTTACAATGTGCCTTACTCTCCAAGAGTAAAGCTTTGTGAAGTCATTTTCAACCCTGGAGCTCATAGTACCCCTGAGCATTCCCCCTGTGTGTTCCTCAGTGGTTTTACTTCCTGGAGACCTCTTTATAATCAACAGACATACGTGGAGCATGATCTGGGGATTTGAAACTTCTCACGAAAGTCCTGGGCCCATAACTTACACCTGAGTACAGGGCTTCAGGGCCCCATTTATGGGCAATGCATGGATACCATCTGGTCTTAGGGACTGTGTGACAGCAAGCCGCCTTCACAGGCCTCTGAGTTTGTATGTAAGATGGATATGCCAGAAATGCTGTGTTTCTCTTAAATGGGATTGTGCCAACTTATTCTGTGATCAGTCCATGACAGTTTCTTAAGCAGCTGAGTTTGGGCCACGAATATGTACTGTTTTTTGCAACTACTGACATGTTCATATTATTCTCTTATGCTTTTACTGTTAATGTGGTAAATTACTTGAGTTGATTTGATTGTGGAATGTGTGTCTTCCTCTATGTGAATTCCTGGGGTAACCCTGATGGGTAAGGATGAGTTATCCGTTTATAATTGCTTGCACTTGATCTGCTCATATTCCATCAATTCTTATGTATGTGTCCTTGGGCAATACCGACTTCTGTAACTTTCTCTTCTTATGACACTTTGATTAGTTTTCATACTATCAGGGCCATCCCCCTCCCCCCCCCCGGGGATGTCCTCCCTCAACCTTTGCTTCTTAGAGGCAGTGTTGGCACCTTGCTGTGTCTTTTTCCTACCAGGGAGAACTTCTTCAAGGTACCTTACAGTGCAGGTGTGCCAGAGATGGATGGATGTTCTTCCTAAGTAGCCATTTCACATCTGAAGGATGCCTTGTGGAGAGTTTGACCAGAGAGCAGAATAATTGGTTCCTCATTCCTCCAGGAATCCAACTCCTGTTTGCAGGAGGCCCATGGCTACAACTGGTGAAAACTGCCCTGTGTGTCAGAAGGGTGGCCCCACACCTGTAAAAAAGGACACATGTGGTGATGACATATCTAGTTCCCCCTTCTTACATCCATGAAATGAGCTCTGTGTGTTACAACACTTGGTCTCCAGTGGGTCTTAGTGGTATGGGGAGTCCTTAGGTCATTTGACATGTGGCTTTGAAGGATCTTGTGGGTCCCCAGGCTCTTCATCTGCTGCCCCCTAGTCAGGAACTCAGCAGTTCCTCCAGCCACACCCTACCCCCACCCCAACCCCACCATTGCCGTCTGGTACACCTACAAGAAGCTGAAATACACCTTCTCTCCTCTGGAAAATCCCAAGCTGAGCCCCAACCTTTCCTTCTTGTTACCTTAGATCGTTTATAATAGTGAGAGAGGCAGACCATTAAGCAATGCATTGGACCAGGAGGGGGTAATAAATGTAACTGTGCCATGTTGTACATTCCTGAAAAGTCTAGAAAAGAGGACCATTTGGTTTGAGAGTCAAGAGAAAATACAAGTTCCCTCAAACAAACCTCAGAGGATGCTTTAGGTATGCAGGTAAAACATATGGCCACCTTGTTTCCTAGCAGGGTCTTCAGTGAGGCAGTAGTATAACCAAGGAAATCGGGGTTCCCTTGTATAGATTCTTAGCTTCATTAATAAAATAATTTTAAAACAAACTCAGAAGGAAGCTCGGGACCCTTTTGTTAGTGTTTGGAAGGAAAACAGCAGGGCTGGGAGGCTAAAGGGAGATGGGTAGGAGGGAGAGAGGGAGCTATCGCTTGGAGTTAGAGTCCAAGAAAGCATGCAGGTTCAGCAATGGAGACAGCAAGCAGCTATGAGGTGGAGAAAGAGTGGGGTGATCTTCAGAGAAGGAGTGAATGTTGGGGGTCTTGAGTAAGAAAGGGACAGCACCCCTACAACGGGAGTGGGTAATGAACAGAGACGAAAATCCCAAATGCTCCGGAACACAAGGCCCATGGCCTTTTACGGGGCATTTCCACAGCCCCCATTCTCTTTCTGTTGTGTGTCACAGGCTTTCTTCCTGCAAGCTGTGTTCATTAGCTGAAGCTCAGGTGAGCGAGGGTTTCCAGTTGCTGCCTGCACACTGGCCTGAGCAAGATTCCCTCATATAAAGCCAACTCTTGTAATCTGGCTTCCGCATGTGCTAATCTTGATGCTCCCCCACCACCCCAGTCTCTGCTCTCCTGCCACAGTAGGGAGCATCATCGTTGAACACTGAAATCAGTAGACACAGATTCAGCATCCTTGACATGAGACTTCCCAGCAATTCTGTGAGCTCCAGGCTCCCAGAGGAGCTCCACCCCTTGGATCTGGGCCCCGTGACCCACCTGAACCAAGAGAATTCGGTGAGTATGTTTCACCAAGTCCAGCTCTAGCTTTAAGAAAGCCTTGAGGGGTCTGGCGAGATGAATCAACAGTAAAGAGCACTGGCTGGTCTTCCAGAGGACCTGGGTTCGATTCTGAGCACTCATGGCCGGGTCACAAACATCTGTAACTCTAGTTCCAGGTGACCCACTGCCCTCTTCTGGCCTCCTTGGACATCAGGCGCTCATCTGATGCACAGATGTACATGCAGGCAAAACACTCATACCCATTCAAACTTTGAAGGAAGCTAGTAGTTATAAAAAGCCCAGTTTCTGCCAGGCAGTGATGGGGCATGTTTTTAAACCCAGCACCAGGAAGGCAGAGGCAGGCAGCAGATCTTTGTGAGTTTGAGGACAGCCTGACCTACAAAGTGAGTTCCAGGACAGCTAGAGTTGTTACACAGTGAAGCCCTGTCTTGAAAAACAACAAACAAACAAACAAACAAAAGCGCATTTTCCCTGAGATTTCCACACTGCTGTATCCTTCCACAGCACATGGAGGTCGCCCAGAGGGAAACTAAGGCTTCTCTTTGGTAACACTGGGCAGAATGCCCATCACTACCAGCACCAAGAGCCCAGTCACATGAATGGGCCATCTTGGAGGTAGATCACACAGCTCAAAATGTCTGCCTAGCATCACACAATAGCGATCAAGCTGTCTTCAGTAGCTTGCAAAGTTATGAATAAAAATATTGTGGAATTACAAACAAATTAATGAGCCAGGTATAGTGGTGCATGCTTGTCATCCAGCATTAGGGAGGCTGAGGCAGGAGGATCCCAGTTAGAAGACAGCATAGTTACACAGTGAGACTGTTGTCTCAAACAGCAACAGAAATAAATGAATCAATGATAGCTTTTTTTCTTTTATAGTAAAAACACCAAACTTCACAATCACGCCTTTTACGGAGCTGACGACTGGAACAAGGACTTCGGGAGAGTCAACAAAGAGCACGGCAGGTTGCAGCAGCCGAGCCAGCCACGGTGGTATGAGGTGTGATTGTGAGCATTTACACTCCAATTGAGGGGCTTCGTGTCTTCAGGAGGGGGCAGGAGTTAGGAGCAGGGAAAAGTGTGAAGGACGGTTGGAGAGTGGACATTGCTTCCGAACACAGAGGAAGTGATTTCACGTTAGCGTACTTCACAGGTTAAAGGGGAGCTCTGCAGAAGACCCCATGAGAACCATCTGAGATCGGCAGAGGGCAAAAACAATGAATAACTTCTAGAGCACAGGCCAGCTGTGACAGTCCGGAAAGAAAACGACCCATTATGAAATACCATCAAGTAACAGACAGGAATGGTGCAGAACCCCTGCCCAGGGCTGGATTTTATGGATGTTTTTAAAATACCACAGCTCAAATCTGGATACTTAAAAGTTTAAGTTTTCTTTACTTTCTTAAATCTCTTTATCTTCCCCGTGTGTGTGTGTGTGTGTGTGTGTGTGTGTGTGTGTGTGGTGTTGGTGCATGTGTGTATGTGATCGTGTGTTTGTGTATGTGTTTATGTATGTGTGTGAGTATGTATGTGTGAGTACATGTATATGTGTGTGAGGGTGTGTGTACAATGGTCATGTTTGTGCGGGAACATCAGGCACCATCTAGTCTTTCCACCCACTTTTTTTTTTTTGCCCTAAGGCTGGGTCTCTCAAAGGTCTGGAGCTCACCAAGCAGTCCAAGGCTGGCCGGCCAGGGAGACACTGGGGCCCACCAGTCTCCACTTCCCCCAGCACCAAGATTACAAAACATTCTGCCAACCCATCAAAATAAAATAATGCAAAGTTTTTAAGAGATTTATTTTTATTTGACATGTATGGGTACCAGGTGCATACAGTGCCTGAGGAGGCTAGAAGACAGTGTCTGAGTCCCTGGAACTGGAGCTATGGATGAACGGTAGCTGCCGGGTGAGCGCTTTGACTCAGGTCCTCTGTAAGAGCAGCCAGTGCTGTTAACCACGGAGCCATCTTCTGTCCCCTGCCCCAAGAGGACAGCCTTTCTCCAGTTAGTGTCTGGAACTGTCCATCACGTCCCAGCTGCGTCTGGTGGGAGCCTCCTTCTAAACACTTGTTCTCTTGTTCAGCTGCATTCCTGCCGTCTTGTCCAGCAGCATGCTCCCAGCTCACCTGTGTTGGTCTCCCACGGGTGCACACTTAAGTTGTCCAAGTTCATAAAATGCTATGCTTGGCACCACACATAACTTTGGGACAACAATTAATTTACAGTATAGTATCTCAAAAGAAAATTTTAATTTGTTAGGTATGATTATATTTCAGGGATTTTTAAAATCCCAAGTCTCACTTATTTATTATAAAATAGTACGCACTCAGTTATTTGATGTTATTTTTAGAAAACATGATTAAAAGATAGGCAAGGGCCTGGCCACACAAACATGAGGACTTGATTTCCGTCTCTACCATCTGTGTGAGAGCAGGGCATGGGAGTGTGTGTCTATAATCCTGGTGCTGGAAAGGCAGACACAGGCGGATCTCTGGGGGGTTGCTGGTCCATGAGAAATTCTGTCTTAAAACATAGGTGTGGCCAGATGGTGGTGGTGCATGCCTTTAATCCCAGCACTTGGGAGGCAGAAGCAGTAGGATCTCTGAGTTTGAGGCCAGTCTGGTCTACAGAGTGAGTTTTCCAGAACAGCCAGGGTGACACAGAGAAACCCTGTCTTGGAAAACAAACAAACAAACAAAAACCCATAGGTGGGAAGTGATTGAAGTAGACATCCGACATTACACACACAGATAACACACACACACACACACACACACACACACACAGAGAGAGAGAGAGAGAGAGAGAGAGAGAGAGAGAGAGAGAGAGAGAGAGATCTATGCTGTTTTGTTAGACAACATCAAACAGGAGAGAAGTTCACACGTGGATGGCTGTTGGCCGCAGACAGGAGCCAGCATCAGTGGTTATAGTTGGTGCTCAGGGTCAGTTTTTCTTTCCAAACCAACACTCGGTGCTTTCGCAATTCCATTTTCATAATTGCTTTAATTCCCCTCCTCTTAAGTAGTTTCATTCTTTGCGAATCTTTGTCAGGTGTGATTATATTTCAGGGATTTTTAAAATCCCAACTCCCACTTATTTATTATAAAATAATACGCACTCAGTTATTTGATGTTATTTTTAGAAAACAAAACTCATCAGAGCAAATACGGTTTGACTTCACAGAACACATGCAAAGCAGGTGGGTCCACTCTGACTTGTTGCATTTTTGAGCATGGCCACAGACTGATGCCAATTTCAGATAATTAGACGTTGAAACCCGTTCCCAAAGACAGATTGTAAAACCACCTTTGAGCAATTTTAGCATCGCTTGAATAAATTTACAGTTTTCTATAGCAACGTCTTGAAAGACAACCCGGTTCAAAGTGCATCAATACCGCTGTTGAGCTGTTTACTTCCCCTGCCTATATAATGGTTCTAGAATTTGTGTGCTCATGGTAGGTACAATTACAGAAGTCTAGCATAAGAATAAAAAAATACAAAATAGTAGATTTAATTTTTTTCCCCTCCAACTTGGTGTGTGTGGTGTGCATGGTTTTGCACAGGCATGGAGGTGTGTTCGCATATGGACATTGGTGCTGAGGCTCATCCTTGATTGATCTGCTATCCTATTCATTGAGCAGGACCTCACAGTCAGACCCATAGCTCACTAGTACAGCTAGTTTGACTATCCAGCTTACTCTGGGTCTCTACCAGCCTAAGCTGGAATGACGGGCAGACTGTCACACCTACTCAGCGTTACCTGGACTCCTAAAGATCTCAACATGGGCTCTCACACTTACAAAGCAAGCACTTAATGGATAAAGCACCTTCCCAGTCTTCTATCCCACTTTTAAGAAATAACTTTTGTTTATGGTGACTGAAAATACGCTCACTTGTTAAAATGTTTCACCTGGCTGTTGTATTAAAAGCAAAGAGGAAATGGTTGGAGAAATACGCTTTAAGCTGTATAGGTGCTTAGGTGATGGGAGATGATGCCAGAGGCTTTTCCAACTATTAATTTTCACACTACGGTTCACAAATGCTTCCAGCATAAGTCAAATGATTTGTTACTCACTGAATGATTTAATATATGAGCGTTAACCATCCAGATCATGTTAGAATGAGCCGAGTGACCTAGCTAATCCACACTACATCAGTGGGGTGCTGTCTCAATGGTGATGTGTGTTAGTGTTTCTCCAGGAAAAGTCACAAAACAGAGATGTGACCTTTGCCACAGTTGAGAGAGA
Source organism: Myodes glareolus (assembly GCF_982192425.1). NCBI lineage: Eukaryota > Metazoa > Chordata > Mammalia > Rodentia > Cricetidae > Myodes > Myodes glareolus. The sequence goes on from NC_142039.1 coordinate 68,484,441, forward strand.
AGTGAACAAGCACTGTGGTGGTTTGAATGAGAATGAATGGCCCCATGAGTTCACATATTTGAACTAGTCCTCGGGGAATGACACTGTTTCAGAAGGATTCGGAGGCGTGGTCTTGCTGAGAGTGGGTGTGGCCTTGTTGGATCTCTCTCTCTGGATTGGATGAGCTCTCAACTACTTCTCCAGCACCGTGCCTGCCATACCTGCGGCCATGCTTCCCTCCATGATGATAATGTACTAAGCTCCTGAAATTGTAGGAGGTTTGGCCCAGTTAAATGCTTTTTCTTATAAGAGTCGCCGTGGTCATGGGGTCTCTTCACAGCAGCAGAACAGTGACTAAGACAGGCACCAGCACACCACAGGATGAAGACAGCAAAGATGGCACAGTGAATTTAACCTCTGATGGTCTCTCAAGTTGCTTCACCAGCAGAGAGCTGTCTAGTGTGCAGAAGTCTTGGAGCAGAAGGATTCAGATCTACATTACTGCTATCCTCAAATGTGGCCAGAAATGTTGATTATCCTCAAACCACGTTAGAAACTTGGGGCTCCATGGCCTGACCCTGGCCTTCTGGGTCAACATTTGAATTTTAACAACATGGTCTTGTATTACAGATCACACATACTTTGGCCTGTCAGTGGGTCAGGGATATCAGGCCCAGGAGCCTGGAGCCACAGGTCCTAGAGGTTGGAAGTCTGTAGGGACAAATTCACTTCTGCAGTCCAACTAACTTGGAGGCTAAGGTAGGATCCCCTGAAGGCTTGCTCGAGCCATCTCCTTGTCTATGGCAAAAGCCTCAGATACGGGAAGATTTCCATGAGTCTTCCCTGACAATTCTTTACTTTCCAACTCCAGAGCCGGGATCTTCCTCTCTGTTCTAGCTCCTGCGACAGTCCAGGGATTCCAGAATTTATAGAGGTGCAAGCTGGGTCCTGAGTGGGTTAGGTGAAAATACAGGACCGGTTGAGGAAGAGCCATTAAGCCTGGTAGGGAAGGGCAGCACAGAACCCACTGGAAGTTGCTGGAAGTCCACGGTCCGGTCCTTCTGTATCTGCGTCTGCAGAGGTGAAGAAGTACCTAATAGGAAAATCTGTCTTTTCCTGTTGCTATGCGGACGTTTGCAGCCCAGCGCTGCTTTCCCCTGCATCCTTAAGCTGCATTTTCTGTTTCTTTTGGGGGCTGCAATGGTGGTGCTAACAGCGACCAACTGCCTACTCTGTGCTTCCTTCGCCCCTGGAGCGTGAGCCTGCCTGCTGTCAAAAGGTTGCCAGAAAACTCCCTGGACATGGGATGGAAGGACCCATCAAAGCCTTTGGATGTTTCATGTGTCTCAGCACCTGGCGTGCCCGCTGAGGCAGAAACTGTGAGTCAGCAGCCCATGTGTACTGTGTCTGCGTGCTTCATCAGCCCAGCAGGACACACTGCCGTGAAATGATGTTTACAGGAATGTCTCCATGGGACTTCATGCTTTGCCTCAGCACCAAGCCAGAGCGCCCTAGCTGAGGAATCCCCAGTGCCCCGGCTGTGCAGAGAAGCCTCGCTGTGCCTCTGGCTGTGCCTCTGGCTGTGCTCAGGGTTTCACCTCGGTTTCTCTCTCACAGGACTCCAAAGCCTGTAGCAATCATTCCCTTCCATTTCCCCAGACACCCTTATTGCCTAAGACACAGCTGAAGGCCAAATCAAAGTGAAAAGTAGCTTCCCCGAAGCTCCCATGCAGTCAGCTGGCCTGGAACTAATACTGAAGTGTTCAGACAGTGCACTGAACGTGGTGGCAAATGCCTGTGATCCCAGCACTTGAGAAGTGGAGGCAGGAAGATTTACGTTCAAGGTCACCCTTGAGTACTTAGCAAGTGGGTGACCAGCCTGTGCTACACACACCCGTGTCCCAGAGAGTGGAAGACAAAGGTTTGGTTATTGTCCTTCCATTTTAATTGTCCTTCAGGGATACTTTTTTTTAATGGATAAACATGGGTTTAATGTATTAGCCTTGTAATATTTATGTGTGCGCCACAGAACTGCTTCCCACAAACCACAGCACCTGTTTCAAATAAGCAAAATCAAAAACACCTCTTAATCATTGACCTTTGATACGTTAAGTTTGAAATTTAACAAAAGTAGAAAAAGCAAATTCCTTCCAAGTTCCAAGAATATGGTTTTCCATTACGAAAAGTATGTTTACCACATTTTAGTCAATAAGAACATTGCCTCTTCTTTGGGGGATAAAAATGGACCTTTCTGACCTCCACAGCAGAGATTTTGAAACGTTCTCTGTGTCCAGTTTTTTTTTAAAGCCCCATAAAGTGAAATCCAAAACTGTAACTGAACACAGTTTGGAGGCAGATGACTAATTTTCTCAACTATTTTTGGATTTTTCCCTTCATCCTTTGCAGCTTCCAGAGAAAATTTCCCTGTTAAGTCTTCAGCTCCCTCAAACCCCCTTCTCCCCTGAGTGATAGGAAGTTGAAAGGTTACTAATGAAAAGAGTAAAAAAATGTCCCCACCCGACCCCCATCCCCGGGTGCTGCCTCCTATTCACTGGTAAGGAATGTGGCTAGACTCATGCAACCAAGGTTAGTCTAAAGGAACGTTCATAAGCTAGCCTCTGCACATCAGGGCATCGTTCCCCAAAACTCGTGGAGACTTTCTGAAACAGCCAGCTCACCACTCCCAGGTTCTCTCAGTGTTTACACGCTCTGCAGGACCACACTGAAAGGGCCAGGGAGCAACGTGAAGGGGATGGCAATGCATAGCCTACCATGCACAAAAGCTGAGAAACACAGCCACAGAGAAAAGCTGTCTGGGTCAGCCCCCGAAACCTTGATAGGACTCGCTCCCTCGGCCCATTCATTTGAGCAAATGTTAGTGGACCCTGAAGGCTGAGCAAGAGGATGGTGTAAAGACATCCTGAGACAAAATGTCCAGCCCCAACACTGAGACTGAAGATGATGGCCGCTCGTAGATAGAGAGGTGGTTACCCTGTACTTCTTGGTATGGTGGCTTCAGGGAAGGTAAAGCTCTGTATTTAAATTCAGTCCACATAGCTTTAGCACACTGATATGTTGGGCTTACACAGCTCTGGAAAAAATGAGTGGAGTAAGGGATGGGGAGCCCGATGTAAAAGACTTGAGAAGGAAACCAGCAGTTGAGGTCTTAAGAGCCAATGTCTTCTGAGATCTTCTATTCCCCTGTAGTCTCTTCACGTGCCCCTGCAAGGGCTGCTGCCCCAGGTTGATGATCACAGTGATCAGCATCCACCCCGGCTTCTTTTCCCAGTGAGCTCAGAAGCAAACAGCTCCCTGCTGTGTCCTCACAGGCCTTCTGTCCCCACCTGGCCACGTCCACACCCAACGTCTGTTCTCTTGCCAGCTGCCGCAGCCCGGCACACCCACCATGTTCTCCAGGCTGTCTGCTCTGCATCACTAACTATTCCTTGGGACCCTGGCTCAGTCTGGAGCCAGGCTTCATTCCCCCAGGACATCACCTGAACCTTTGGGGACACCTGTCCCAGTCCTCAGTTGTCCCCTGAGCAGAGAACTGACAGGCAGGTAGGGCCGTCTCCCTGCCATTGAGGGATGATGAAGGGATAGACTCTCAAACAGGGGAAGGAAGAGAATGCTTAAAGAGAATCACAGCAAGGTTTGAGAGACCATTTAAAGCAAAGTGAGGCAACGACTGCTCCGAGAATCCAGGGAAATTATCAAAACCCCAACATTTCTGTCTAGTGCAGAATAGCCTAGCTCAGAATTGTGGGTCTCCGGTTCTCTTTGGGGAACATACATGTGATGTGGGATTTCCCTCTGTATGCTGTGATTACCATTAATGAATAAAGAAAGTGTGTTGGACCTTTTGTATTCTAATTTTCTGTAAACCTATTTTAAAACCTAGGTAACTGACAGAATCTCCACTCTGTATTTTTTCAGGAGTAAATTGTAATCCCCAATTAGGCCAAACTTTCTTCACTTCTTCAAACATTCTTTCTGAAGCACCTGCATTTGAGTCAGATAACAAAATGTTGTCCATGAAATGGTAAATTATAGACTTAGAAAATTGCTTGCATATTATTTCCAATGGTTGATTTACAAAGTATTGGCATAGGGTAGGACTATTGAGCATTCCCTGTGGGTGGATATCCCACTGGTATCTCTTAGTAGGCTGAAAATTATTATAAGTGGACACTATGAAAGCAAATTTTTCTCGATTCTTTTCTTGTAAAGGTATAGTAAAGAAACAATCTTTTAAATCAACAACTATAAGAGGCCACCCTTTTGGTAATAAAGAAGGCAAAGGAATTCCAGATTGTAGAGGGCTCATACAGCTCTTAGATCTGTCATTAATCTCCACTTTCCAGATTTCTTTTTAACAACAAATACAGGAAAATTCCAAGGACTGTTTGATTCTTCAATATGATAAGCATCTAGTTGTTCCTGGACCAGCTGTTCTAAAGCTTGCAGTTTGTCTTCCATTAAAGGCCATTGTTTAACCCATATGGGTTTCTCAGTTAACCATTTTAAAGGAAAGACTGTTAGTACCTCTGAAAGTTTGCTAGTTGCTTTGTGTTCTTGTACAGTCTGAATGGTTGGTAATCTTTGTTTATAATATCTTATAATATCCTTCCCAGAAACTTGAGTTTTGAGGACTGCAGGAATGTTAATCAGGGTATTCCATTGCTGCAACAGGTCATGATCCCCATAAATTTACTGCAATATTAGCTACACAAGGCCTCAGCCTTTCTTTTTTTTCTTCTGGCCCTATGCATTCAATCCACCTCGTGCTTTGTTTTACTTGAGATAGGGTTCCAATTCCTAGGATTTGAATATCTGCCTCTTGAAGAGGCCAATCTGGAAGCCAAGTTGGAGTAATGATAGTCATGTCTGCACCTGTGTCTAATAATCCCTCAATTAAAATGTCATTTATACGCACTCTTAGCTTTGGTCTTTGATCATTTATAGAAGTCTGCCAAGATAGTTGTTTCCTATTTCTTACTGGAGTTTTTTTTACTCATCCTCCAGGTCTATTCCATTATCCAGAACAGTATGGTTTTTTTGTTTGTTTGTTTTTACAGTAGACACTGGATTGTTTAATTTTCCTGATGAGACCTGTTCTCTACAGTGCCTGGGAATGGTTGGATCTTGTTTGACATTGGGGCCTGTGAGAGGCTCCCCAAGGAGTTTTCCAGTGGTATTGGGTTGCCTTGTCTGTCCCTTGTCAACCTATATTCATTAGTCCAATGTCAGTCTTTGCCACACTTCCTACATATACCAGAAGGCTGAGTTCTCCTATTCTTGCCATTTCTAGAGAAGACATTATTCCCAAGAATTCTTTGTCTACAGTCCATTCTTAGGTGTCCTATTCTTCCACAATTAAGACATTTGGCATTTTTGTGTCTCCTCATACCACTGGAAATTGTTTCTTCTACCCAAGGTTCAGTACTATAGTCAAATGTTTCAACATTCATTGTATGCAAGATCTATTCATCTATGGGTGCTGATCTAACCTTTAAAGGCCCAAGGATTGTCTTACATTCTAAGTTGGCATTTTCAAAAGCCGAGGACTCAATAGTACACATCTAGCTTCAGGATCTGTCACTCCTAACTGTACTGCCTTAGTTAATCTTTGTAAGAAGTCAGTAAAGGGTTCTCTCTGGCCCTGTTTAATCCTAATATATGACTCAATCATCTTTCTTAGTTCCTGAATCCTGTCCCATGCATTTAAAGCTCCTGTGCTATATAGGGACAAGGTGAGTTCATCATAGTGAGCCTGTTCCTGAGGATCAGCGTAATGACCCTTGCCAAGAATATGATCTTGGGAAGTCTCAAATCCTTTTGTTTTTCCCTGTTGCTCTAAAATTTTTGCCTCTTCTCTCCAATAACACTTCCAAAGCAGCTGAGGTCCATTCTAGGACTGCTGAGATTAATTGAAGTCAATTATGTGGGTGTAGCCTTAGTGCTTGAAGCCCACGTTTTCACCATTTCCCTGATAAATATTGAATGTAGCCCATAAGAAACTATTACCTGTTTTTATTTATTTTAGATTGTTCATGCATATTGGTCCCCATGAATATTCTTTGACTACCTTAAGGTACTTTGTGCCAGATGGTCTTTCTGAGGAAATTACTGGATATGCAGTTAAAACTCTGCGTAAGTTATCCTGGGATCCAACACATACTGATGAGGCTAAATCCTGTCCTTGTACATTCTGTCTCTGCTCATCAATTTCAATAAATTCCTCATTTTTTAAAAATCTTTTTACTACTGCCTTTTTAAAAGTCTGAATCTCCTGTCCAGTGTTCTGCTCTAATGTCCTCAATGAAGATTCCAAGGTATGAAACTTATCCAGTAAAGAAATGTCTCATTCTTGGACATATCATAACTTTTCAACAAATTTTGATTGTTAGATTCAACAGCACAAATTCTTTCAGATAATTTTGTCAAATTGATGCTATCCTCCCCATCGTATTGAACCATTTTTTAATGAGATAATATTAAAAACAAAGCTAATTCCTATAATAAAATAAAGGGATGTAGAAGAAAAACCACGTAAGCCATGCAGAATACCTTCCATAGTATAAGCAAAATAATTATGGAACTCCTGGATGTTACCAGTCATTTTTGTAGTTTTCAGCTGTTACCTGTTGTAAGGCAATTACAATGAATTGGAGTAGGTGTAATAATCATTATTGGCCAGCAGGTGTTGCAGTTGCAGCCACATGACCACTAGGAGCAGGGAACAGCACGGATTGCTTACTTAGGTACTGAAAAATACGCTTTATTAAACAAATTAAGAGCAGTTATTAAGGCGATCAAATGATTCTGAGAGTTGGGGCCCAGGATAAAAAGAGAAAACCCAAAGTTTTGTGTCAGTGTGAGCTGTAGACTGTGTGCACTGTGGGGATCACAAGCAGAGGTGTATGGGCTGACATGTAATGCACAGAGAGGCAGCGTGTGGGAGCCAGGGAGTGATGAGCAGGAGCCTGCTGCATCTGAGAGCCAGCTAGAACCGTGGGCAGGAGAGTCAGTGCCCAGTGCATCATGTGGACTGGTTCTCCAAAAATGTGGACTGGTTCTCATGTTTGGGCACCAGATGATGCTGGAAGTTACAAAATAATTCCACACTAGTTCAGAATTGTGTATAATAAAGAGTTGTTTATTTAGGGGAGACTCACAGATCACTGTCCTAGATCACAGTCCTCTGCATGAACAGGGAACAGGAACAGAGTCTAGCGGCCAGAAGTGATAGCCGGAAGCAAGAGAGTGAGTGTACACTTTACAGCTGCATTTATAGTATAAGAGAGCATGCCCAAGTGGGCTGGTATCTTAAAGACTATTGGTCAAAGGAGTCAAAGAAGCTCCCACAGCATAACTGGATTACTGTCAGTAACATGGTTTTGTGTTTTGTTTTGTTTTGTTTTTGCTGTTGTTTTGCTTTGTTTTTAGGTAGGGCCTGACTCTACAGTATTCTTAGCTCTGGCTATTTCCTGCTACTGGGCCTCTGTAGGTGGTGGTTTGGATGAGAATGGCCTCCATAGGCTCATATATTTCAATGTTTGAACTCCAGTTGGTAGAACAGTTTGGGAAGGATTAGGGGGTATGGCCTAACTGAAGAATGTGTGTCACTAAAAGCAGGCTTTGAGGTTTAAAAAGATTTCCCCCACTGTTTTTCTCTCTCTCCCTCGTGATTGTGTCTCAAGTATCACTGACTCTTCCAGTATCTGTCTGCCTGCTAGCTATCCTGCTCCCCACCATGATGGTCATGGACTCTGACCCTCGGAAACTGTAAGTCCTCAAGCAAATCTTTCTTCTATAAGCTGCCTTGATCACAGCAATAGAAAAGTAATTAAGACACGGTACGTTCCTTGTTGTGTCACTCCTTCCTGGATTTTTAGAAGTCCTCCTGGTCCCTGCCTCAGGCATCACCATTCCAGGAGACCTGGCTGAGTTAAAGGAACATAAGTGCCCCATCCTTCCTTTTGGGCACATCCTGTTGATTACTATCGTGTGATTATTGCAATGCTGGGTGTGGAACCCAGGGCCCTGATCTTGCTAAGCAACGCTCGGGTCTAACTCCAAATCTATGTTATTATCATTATTTTCCTATACTCCATTTTTGTCTGAATCATGTGCCAGAACGATTTATCCAGGGCTTGCAAGAAGGCTAAGTGGATAAAGGTGCTTGCCGCCAAGCCTGATGATCCAAGTTCAATCCTCAGGACCCACTTAGTGGAAGGTGAGAATAGACTACAAGTTGTCTTCTGACCTCTATATGCATGTGCCATTGCACAGACCCCACAACAATATGCACAAATAAATACATAAGCATACATTTTTAAAAAGAAAGTTTCACCCAGAATCCCCTCTGTCCCTAAAAGTTGAAGTGTGGAATTCCTAAAATATAAGATTTTTAAAAACATAATACAAGTATTAAAATCAGAAAGTTAGTCTTGATATAAAGTTGTCTAATTTCCAGACCTTCCTTAAATGTCAACAGATAAACTTCACTACAAAAGAAAAAAAAATTATGTGCTTGACTTACGGCGTGAGGTCTCATGTCATAGGTAGTTTTGTGTCCTTAGGACGGACGGGATCCTTGGCTTTCATGAGATGAGGACAGTAAGGCTCTTTGCTTTGTTATGTCCCTTGGTGTGGATTACAGCAAGAACCAGAGCACTGTCTTTGGCAGTGGCCGGGGAATGCTTGATTGTGTGATTTTCAACAGATGCCAGAGTCAGCAGCTGAGGGCTGATGAGCAGCAGGAACGGCAACCCTTGCTCATCCTAGGCTCTGCTTTTGGTGGTGGAAGCTTCCAGCAGTCAACAACGATCCAAAAATAGTGAAACATCCCAGAGAAAAAGCTCTGTACAAGGCTCGGGGCTGCTGTGATGAGCTGTCAGGTCCTTTCTGTAACCCGGAATCAAGCCCCCTTTGCCAGGTGTGGAAGCGTGGTTTTGCAGAGAGAGCTATGGGAATCCCATTAAAGGGCTGTTAGAAGTCACTGGAGTGAATCTCACGTTCGTGCATCTGCAACAAGTTCAGAGTGAAAACTTTCTCAAATGCATTGTCCCTTTGAACTGAATGTGCGCTTGGCTCTGGTTGACAAAGGCTTTTCTTTGGGAACAGCCCAAGGGAGCAGGATAATCCCATTTCACCTTGACAGGTGCAGAGCCAAGGGGATTTCTTGGCAAAAAGCTATGCTCTACCTTCAAAAGCATGTGTTCTAAAACAATGGCTCTCACAGTCGCTGCTTGTGGCTCGACTGACGACTTCTGGCTGTCACGTTGCCATGGCCATGAAGTCTATTTTCTCTGTCTTCTGAAACAGACCTCTTCAGAGTCTTCAGTTCCCGTGTACTTATCATGCAGCACTGTGAAGGAAGCCTGCAGCTGCTAGGCCTTACAACACACAAGCTGCCAGACTTTGTCGTATACCTAAATTCCATCCCCACAGGGCAACCACGACAAAAGCTCTAGACCAATGTGTTCATCTACCCAGAAGATGACCTCTACTTACAGAGGGACAGGTGAGTCCCCCTTGGATCTTTGGACACCAGTGCCTCTTGTGATGGCTCCCTTTGCTGTCCTGTTTCATCAGAAAGCCTTGGAATGGGGCTCCAGTCTGGATTTCTGTGGCTTTGGACAAAGATGTTCACAGGGCCAGGCTGCATTCTTCAGGCAGCTCTTCTTCGTGGGTGGGAAAAGGCTCACCCAGGACAGTTTATTCTTGGCCTTTTGCAGCCCTTTCCCACCCTGTCCACTGAGTCCTTCTCCAGAGAGGACACAAAATTGAATATGTGCAAAGAAAACAGATGCACTGCCCATACACCAATAACTCAGCTATATTAATAGATGAGCACAGCCAACTGACTTCCTTAGGGACTTTGGGGTCTGTCCTTCTGAGCTATTTGTGCTTTGTCTGCCCTTTCCCTGGGCTTCTTGCTGGACCAGCTGGGTAGCTTGCACATAAGGTCATGGAGCTCTGATGACCCTGTAGGGGTGGGCTTGCCCCAGCAAGTGCCCTATACCACTGAGCTTGGAAGTGTAGAACACATGCACACATGCTCTAGAGACAAACCCATGTCCCAACTTTTCAGATGGGACAGCAAGTTTAGTGAAGGCTATGCTTGTTGCTTTTTCTACTGCTGCAACTCAGCGATGTACCCAATGAAGGAGCTTCATTTGTCTTTGGAGTCCTTCAGTGTCTGTCAGATGCTGTGTGTGTGTGTGTGTGTGTGTGTGTGTGTGTGTGTGTGTGTATGTAGTGTGTGTCTGATGTGGGATTCCTCTCTGTATACTGTGAATATGTTTTTATTAACACTGGTTAATAAAGAAGCCAATTTGACCAATGGTTTAGCAGAGTAAAACCAGGCAGGAAATCCAAACACAGCTATATAGAGAGAGTAGGCAGAGTCAGAGAGATGGCATGTAACTGCCAAAGAAGACAGATGCTGGAACCTTACTGATAGGCGACAGCCTCGTGGTGATACACAGATTAGTAAAAATGGGTTCATTTAAGATGCAAGAGTTAGTTAATAAGAAGCCTAAGCCATCGGCTGAACAGGATTGTAATTAATATAGTTTCTGTGTGATTATTCAGGTCTGGGTGGCCAGGAATGAAAGAACAGTCTCTGTCTACATGTGTCTGTGTGGTATGTGTGTCTATGTGTATGTGGTGTATGGTGTGGTGTGTGTGGTGTGGTATGATGTATGTATATTGTGGTGTGTGTATGTGTTATCTGGTATGTGTGTGGTGTGGCATGTGTGTCTATGTGTATGATGTGTGTATGCTATAGTGTGTGTATATTATGGTGTGTGTGCTGTGGCGTGTGTATGTGGCTTGTGGTGTGGTGTGTGTGTTGTTGTGTGTTATGGTGTATGTGTTGTGGTGTGTGGTATGTGTGTACGTTTGTCCTTGAGGTCCTCTCAGTCTGTAGACACCCTGATTTCTGCAGGAAGTAATGACTAAGTTTACAAGGAACTTGCCCTTGAAATGTCAAGGGGTTGGTTCTGACACGCTGAAGTTTATCCCTCAAAGGTAAGACTTCATTAACAAGTGAGTTCGTGCCAAAGCACTTGAGGAGAACCTTAGACTCAAGCACAAACTATAATCAGCTTATGTATGTTGGGACCAATGCTTTCAACAGGGTGCAAAAATAATCCATTAAAAATGCATGAACTCCAATATGTAAGATAGCATACTCACCGCTAGCTTTTTTCATTTCTTAATTATTTCTTTTTATTTTTGAGATTATAATTATGTCATTTTCCTTCTTCCTTTCTCCCCTCCAAGCCCACCCAGATTATCATCCTTGCCCTCTTTCTTGGCTTCTGTTGTAGTTCATTGTTGTTACATGCACATGTGTATGCACACATATGTGTATACATGTATACGTGTATACACACATTCCTAAGTATAACCTGCTTGGTCTATAAAATGTTACTAAATGTTATAAAATGGATGTGTGTTTTCAGGGGCTGACTACTTGGTATCGGACAACCGACTAGTGGGCTCTTCCTGGAGAACACTCTTTTTTCCATTCCATGCGTTTCTTAGTCCTCTGTAGCTCTTTGTGCAGGTTTGAGGCCTCTTGGGCTTTCCCTGGTTCAATCTGCCATGTCTATTGTTGCCCTTGTTCAACTCATGTTTGAACTGCCATGCTAGTGAGACTCTGAGGGTATAGCTTCTGACATTAGAAGGAGACAGAGTGTCACACAGTCTCACAGCAAATTCCCTGATCTCCTGGCCTTTACAATCTTCCCACTCGCTTGTCTGCAATGTTCTCTGAGCCCTAGTGAAGGTGTGCTTTGTAGATGTACCCACTGGGACTGGGCTCCACAATTCTGAATTTCGATTGGCTATAATTTTCTATAATGGTTTCTGTCTGTTGCAAAGAGAAGTTACTTTGATGAGTGGTCAGGACTACATTTATCCCTGGTTATAAAGACAAATATTTAGAATGTAGTTAGGGATTATGCCGTTTAGTAGATTGGTGAATTCAGGTTCTCCTCCTAGATCCATGACTTTGCTCTCCCTGGCAAAGTTGGCAAGATTTCTGATACCAGGCATAGTTTTCCACTTGTTGAGTTGTATTAAGTCAGATTCTTACTGCCATGGCACGCACACTACTACTGCACCTTATGGCTACAGTGCCATGCTGGTGGTTCTTGCGGTTCACAGATGCCATAGCTGGGTAGAATTGTTTGTGGCTTCCCTCCTTTGAAAGCTTGCGTGGCATCTTCTAGTATCATAAAGGCTAGTCCAGATGAAGGAGGATTTCAGGAAATTCCAGCTCAGGGGCCTCTGGACCCTGTTTCTAAAGTGATTGGTGTCTTCAGCAATAGGAACTGACTTTCCACTCTGGCAGGCAACCAAAGGCAATAGCAATAGTCGGTAATGTTTTGAGAGTCTCGTGAACAATCCTGATCAACATCTCACATCTCACAAGAGGTTTCTATACCTGGTGGGTTGTTTTTTTTGTACCTGGTGTTGGTTTTTTGTTTGTTTGTTAGGTGGTCCTTGGATCGTGGAAGGAATATTGTCAGCCCAGATGAGAAAAATTCATTTAAACTATATATGAATATTTACATATAGGCTTTTGTATATTACAGCTTTTTTAGGTAGTTAACAGTATGATGACAAGATCTTTGCAGAAATCCTTACTGTTATTTTACCCTTTTCCCTCATTTTGTACTTATATTCCTCCCTTTCCCTAACTAGAGCCCCTTTTCTTCATTTTCTCTGATCAGACTACTTGTACTCCACTATCCTTCTTTTTTGCTCCCCAACTCTCCTACCCTGGCGATGGTCCCATTTTTACTTCCCCAGTTTCTGCAATTACTCCAGGGTATGTACTCACATCTGAAGACTGAGCTAGGAGCCTCTGATGAGAGAGAACATGGGATGCTTGTCTTTCTGGGCCTGGGTTACCTCTCTCAGTATGGTCCTTTATAGATCCATCCATTTACCTTTTTTTTTTTTTTTACATTCTATAGCGTATGTGTACTACATTTTAGATACCCACTCATCAGTTGAAGGACATTCAGGTTGTTTCCAGTTCCTAGCTACTGTGAACGGAGCAGCAAGGGCCATGACTGAGCAAGTATCTGTGGAGTAGGCTGTCCAGTTCTGTGGGTCTGTGCAAGAAGTGGTAGATTTAATCTTAACTTCTTGAAAATTCTTCACACTGATTTCCCCAGTGACTATAGCAGATCAATAAAAGTCCATAGACAGATATCGGGGTTCACCTGGAAGGTCAGAAAGCAAAAGAGCCAGCCACTGGCTCTTACTTCTAGTCTGAAATGGCTATCCTGCCTCTCCAGAAATCTCAGAATGAGACTGTATCTGACAGCTGTCTCCTTCCGTCTTATATTCCCCTCCATCCATGTCTAGGAAAGTGAGCATCCAAACAGACTAGGCTCCCACAAAGCCAGTCCATGCCGTAGAATCAAAACCCAGTACCATTGTCCTTGACTTCTCAGTCAGCCCTTATTGTCAGCCACATTCAGACAGTCCGGTTTGATCACATGCTCCATCTGTCCCAGTCTCGCTGGCCTTGGTGAGCTCCCATTAGATCAGTCCCACCGTCTCCATGGGTGGACGCACCCCTCGCGGTCCTGACTTCCAATTTCAAACATTTTTGTATGTTACTGGTGTTAATTCTATGTTTGTCAAATCTATTTCCTGTTGATAACCTATCCTTAGAACTTCCGTACACATATTTAATTTTTTATGTGTATATTTGTGCACCACTTGCTTGCTTGGTAGCAAACAGAGGGTGTTAGGTCCCCTGGAACTGGAGCTACAGATGGTTGGGAGCTGCCATGTGGGTGTTGGGAACTGAACCTGGGTCCTCTGGAAAAGTAGCCAATGCTCTTAACTACTGAGCTATTATTTTAGTCCCTCGATCTTTTCCTCTCGTTGCAGAATTATTTTATAAAACAAGTAAATAAAATAGAATACATACATAAAAATAAGTAGAAAGTACATATAATTCCATAAGCGTAAAGGATAAGAGACTTTATTCCAAAACAACTATTCAATGTGCTCTTGCGAAAACAGTATTACAAGACACGTGCTACTGTAAGACCTTATTTGTTACACAGAGATGCACACTTTTGAACCTCAGTTCATCCAAACAAACTGATACTTACACCATAATAATTTTTGTGGCTGAGATTGTAAATAATATCAAAATGAAACCGCACCTTAATATTAAATGTGCAAGCCATTTCCTCTTCTCTTCAAGGGAAGGTATCATTTACATAGCCCAGGCTGGCACACAGCTAACTGTGTGTAACTCCAGCCTTCTGGCCTCCTCTAGCACCAGGCAAAAACCCCATATGCATAAAAAAAAGAAAAAGGAAATTATAATCACAAAAAAAATGTCCTGCCTCACAGATATGGCCGCAGGCCAATCTGATTATGGCAATTTCTCATTCAGGTAGCCTCTTCCTGTGTATGTCAGACTGATACCTGACATGACTCATCCACACTAAAAGAAGTGAGACCTTGACTGCTCTAAGGTGTGGTTCAAGAGAAGATTTTTACTGTAGGTGTGAGGGAGAGTACAGCCAGAAGCATCTGGAAGAGTCCAGAGCAAGGAGAGAAAGCAGCAAATTAAACATGGTCAGGAGACTGAACCAGGCCTTGTAAGGAGGTGTGTGAGAAGAAGAGAAGAGAGAGCAAAGAAAAAAGAGGGGAGAGGACCAAGAAAGGGGACCAAGAGCCAAGAGCCAAAATGGCATGACCGAATAGGTTCCACAGGAATGAGGAGCTGGGGGGAAGGAAGTCCATAAACTGGAGAAATTTAGGGTACAGGGAAGAGTGAGAATAGCTGAGAGGAGCCAGGATGCCCGCATTGACTCTGTAACAAGTACTTGAGATGCTGAGAGATCCTGGAGGCTAGCATGCGCTTTGGCATGCCAACAGGCTCTACAGTTAGCCGTTTGTCCTCAGGTTCTTCTGGATCTGATATATACAATGCCATTCCCGCCCCCAGGTATATAAAGAAGCCAACTTACTGAGCTACAAAAAATCTTAGAGGAATTTTCATGTGTATTGCAAAGTGAATAGATCCAGGGTGCAGAGGCTGCCTGCCAATGAGATGGTATTCTAGAGAAGACAGGACCATGGGACAGTAAAAATATCAAAGATTGCTGGGAGTTGAGCAGCAGCAGGAAGCATCAATGGGAAAAAGACCTGGGATATTTAGGGCAGTAAAACTCTCTGTTTTTGTTTGTTTGTTTGTTTGTTTGTTTTTTATGTTGACATTTCTTCCCGCATCCATCAGAATCCAGACTGATGCCCCTAGAAGCTGTAGAAGATGCTTCCATATGATTCAGGGATAGTAACAGCTGGAACACACTAATGTAAGATGTTCCCAGTAGAAGATGAGGGTTAAGAGTGGTTGCTAACTTGTGGGAACTGTTTGTTTTTCTTCTCTGATGTATGCTGCACCTTGGGGCTTGCTTGTTGGTGTAAAACACTGGTCCTGCACTCAGGGAAAGCCGACAGTACCCTGCAGTCAGCATAAACAGGAAGGAGCTTAGTACAGACAAGGAACCCAGTGGTCAGTATTCAAGCTGCCTTATTCACGGTGAAGCTCTCAAATACCTCGTGCAGTCGTGAGTGAGTGACCACCTCGTAGCAGTGACTGCTTCTTAACTCACCCTTCAGTGACTTCCTGCCCACACTTTCCTGCTTCCTCTCTTTGCTCCCTAAGGTCAACTTCCTAGTTTGTGATGTGTGTCTTACTTTTCTAGGTACTGATGACAGACCAAAGAAACAATTGTACTGCAGTCAACTTGGTGAACCAGTGAGTTTATCGGGCTTACTGAAGTATTTTACAGGGTCAGCTGTATCACCCAGAAGCCCACGTCACATAGGTCAGGACTGACCTCTTGACTGTCATGCAGGCAGCTCGGCTCATGGGAGTGGGTCTCTTCTCTTTGGCGATTGTTAGCATTCATATAACCTCGGAGTCTTGTGGACCTTTTAAGTTCCAGGAGTTTCCTGGGACTCACTGGGCCTCTCTACCAAGAGGATGCTTCAATTCTGAGGAAGGAACCACAAAGCTTGGCTTTAGGGACCACGTAGAGGGGCACAGAGGTTTTTGCACTCACAGACATGTATTAGGGAACCTGGGAAGTTAGATATGCAGGGAGTTGTTTCTTCAGGGAAGGGATGCAAAACCTGTTATCCACCCAGGAGGCTGGAACAGGTTTTTCTAGATGGTGACTTCTGTGCTGTCCCTGTGGCCAGGGACTTTTCCGGCAATAGGCATTTTTTTTTCCCAGACCCTTATGGTAATTTTTTCTCAGTCAATCTATAGAGCCCATCTTTATGGACTTCACAAAGAATTTCAATGTAGTCACAGCTGATCTGTATTAGCTTACTTTGTTCCTCAAGGTTTATGGAAGCCTTGCTGTGCACAAGGGATTGATTTAACCATCACAAGAATAATTTTCACCAAATTGGGCTGTGTGTAAATACGCCTAAAATAGACTACTTGGAGCCAGACTCCTAAAATCTGAAACATCGGCTACTGAGTGGTGTTGAGCTGAACTGCCTTCTTGTCTCCCCCACGCTTGCTCGTCTCTGAGGCCTGTGAAGGTCACATCCAAATCAGGACAGGGTCAGAGTCTAGAAAAATGCTGGAACTCCATAAAACCTCAAGACGCCCTGATTGCATTTCTGCAGGCTGAACCTTGGGGATAATTGTTCATTTATCTTCTCATTTTTATAGTTTTCAGGTCTGAATAGCCAGCATGGTTGTGGTTTTCTTCTCTACACTTTTGCCTCACAGTTGTGTGTTTTGATACACCATGGGTTGAAAACAGGCTCATGGGCTGGCCTGAAACATTGCTCTTTGAAGTATTTCTGGAGGGAAGGAACCAGCCCCCTGCAACAAGGAATAAACCTGGGATGTTCTGGAGCATGCAAATTGAGTGTTGCTTTTGTGCTGAAACCAGTTTATAGGGCTGTGGAAAAGGGGTTGTCCCAGCACTGCTGGTGACAAGGCCCGCCCGTTGTAAGGTTTTAAGGGTATTGATGCTGCCCTCTGTTTTTCGTTGATTGCTTGATAACAGGCTCACTTAGATGCTCCCTGTCAATCTCTCTGCATCTACCAGCAGCTGGCCTCGTTCCATTTTGCTGGGATAATTCAGTTCCATTGCCTCCCATGGCAATAGCTGCTCCTGGCAAAAGAAATGATCATTTACTCAAAACATTTGCACAGTTCTGCTCAGTTAGAGCGCAAAAGCGGGCTGATCATTTTTGCATGACGACAAGTCAAATCAAGAAAATCTCTAAACCATGAAATGAAATTTAATTAAATATTGCAAAGGCAAACATTTTACCAGGAATAAATATTCCGAAAGAATGGCTGGAGGATACACAAAGCACTATTTTACTCTTAGAAAGTGTTCGTGGAAACTTCGTAAATGTCGATGTTTCCCTGAATGAGGCACATTGTCATTGCGGGATAGTGGTTCTGGCGGGATAGTGGTCCTGAGATGCTGTAAATGAGTCCTCTTGGATGTTGAGGGCTTGAATGTCCTCCAAAACGGACATTGAGCAGGCTGCCAGGGTGGGTAGGAGTAGCTCGCTGCAATCAAGTCTTTCACGCCTGCATTGTGCACAGCGAGCCCATCTCCCATATAGTTCATGTACATCAGAGTGATACTGTCCTCTGAAAAACACCTCACTAATTCCAAAGCTCCATGGAGACAAACACTGTCCCCTCTGCAGAGGGAGGCTCTGCTGGCAATCTCTCGCCTCAGCTCCAATGCAGGCTACAGGCACTACAGCCCCAGGAGACCTCAAAGAGCATTCTGGGGACTCTAACCCCAAGAGCAAGGAGGTGTTCAGAGATGCAATGTCTCTTGACACCAGGGACATTGGAGAAGGACTATGTCAGGTAGGCCAAGCTGAAAAGGAAAGCTTTTATTGTCTTAGGAGGCTGAATGTTTAGGAAATAGCTAACAAGGACGGCGAAGGGTTTCAGACCCAGAGCAGTGAACTAGAGGATGTTGCTCACATTCTGGGACTCTCCGATTTTTTTTTAAACATTGTTATCATTCAGATACAAGCATATATATATATATATATGTATATATATATATATATTCCATATATATTATGCAACACATAATCCACTCATTTTGTGTGCCACTCAAATGCTTTTATAACCTGTTCACAGGGCTATGCAAAACCAGCACCAAACTTGAATTTTATAGAGACATTTTCATCTTTTTCTTCAAGTAAAACCCTACAGCCATTAGCAGTCACTGTCCATAAGCCTCCTATGCATCCCCTTCTGTAAGCAGCCCCTAAAATACTTCCTGTCTGTATAAATAAGTGTGCCTTGAGCATCTTCTAGACACAGCATCACCCAGTATGCAAACTGTGGCTACTAGGACAGAGCTGGCTCGATAGCTCAAGAGTTAAGACCCTTGATGCTTTTCCAGAGGAACTGAGTTCAGATCCCACCACACCACCCAAGCCAGACAGCTCACAACCACCTCTAGGAGAGGGGGGGGGAAGAGGTATTTAAGGTTCATTGTGTTTTAGCATGTTTTTGATACAGAGGAGGAAACATTAGCATGTTTTTGTAATCACAGATAGAACTTCTCTAAATAGAAACCTGCTACTTCAGCTTCTGAAGACAATCTCCTTGGGGGCGGGATGATAGAATCACCCTAGGATGGCCATGTAGACAAGCCATGACAGTGCTTGCCCTGCACAGGCTATACAACCTCCTTATGCAAGAACTAGAAGCTTCAGGAGTGCTCACAAGGGCTTTTTCTTTTCTCTCCAAGCGCTGCTGAATGTCTCGTTGAAGAAGGGTGAGCCTCTTAACATGCTGGTACTTCCTTCCTCGTGGTTGAGAACACTCCATTCACAAGAATACCACATTTTACTCCCCACTCGCCAGCAGATGAACAGGACAGTGCTTTTCTACTTTTAACTTTTACAGAGTTGCTCTAACCATTCTGGCACACTTTTCTGTATATGTCATCTTCAGTTCTCTTGGAGCGCTCCAAATCTTACACTGCACAGCACAGCCACCCAAACTCCAGGCTTATACCCATCCCAGCCTCATTTCTGTTGCTGTGATTAAAATGCCATGGCCAAAAGCAACTTTAGGAAAGGAAAGGTTTATTTTGCTTGAAATTCCAGGCTACACTCCATCATTACAGGGAAGCCAAGGCAAGAATTTACAACATCATAGCTACAGTCAAACGCAGAGAGAGAATAAACACACATATATCTTTTTTGCTTGCTCTTAGCTAGCTTTCTTTTATTTTGCTCAGGGACCCTACTAGGGATGGAGCCACCCACGATGGGCTAGGTTTTTTCTCAAAGACCAATCTGATCTAGCTGACTCCTCATTAGAGTGGTCACACAACCTAAAGTGATCTTAGGTTGTGTGACATTGCTGACTAAAACTAACCAGCACAATACACAAGATTTTTTTTTAGGTTTCAGTGTCTCTGTGTAGCCCAGGTTGTCCTGGAACTCATTCTTTGACCAGGCTGACCTTAAACTCAGAGATCCCCCTGCCTCTGCTTCCTTTGTGCTGAGATTAAACTACTGCCCACAATATCCATGAGAATTAAAACCACAGCTATACTCTTTTTCCTTCCTCAGCCTTGCCGGTACTGATACTGATGTTGCTTCTCTCCTCTCTCTCTCTCTCTCTCTCTCTCTCTCTCTGTGTGTGTGTGTGTGTGTGTGTACACACGTGTGTGTGTGCGTGTAGGTATGTGCATGCATCCTGAGGTCAGAAGTAGACACTGGGTATTTGCTTCAACTGCTCTCCTCCTTATTTTTTGAGGCAGGGTTTCTCACTGACCCCGGAGCGTACTGACTCAGCTAAAATGACTGGTCAGCAAACTCTAGGGATCATCCTGTCTCCACCTCCACAGGGTTAGGATTACAGACACATATGTTTTATATGGGTCCTGGGGATCGAACCGAGGTTTTCAGGATTGCACAGCTAGCACATTGCTGACTGGCCATTCTCTTTGGCACCTGTCTGTCTCAGTCAACAAGTGTGAATCCTCCAACTTTGCTTTGTTTAAAGATTCCTCAGGCCCTTCCATTTCTATGTGGTGTGGGAAGTCCTTCTGTCTATGTGTTGCTTTTATTGGTTAATGAATAAAGCTGTTTAGGCCAGTTACTTAGCAGAATAGAGCAAGGTGGGAATTCCAAGCAGATAGAGGAGAAAGGAAGGTGGAGTCAGGGAGATGCTATGTAGCCACTGCTGAAGGAGACAAATGCCTGGGAACTTTACTGGTAAACCACAAGCCCCGAAGTAAAATATAAAATAATAGAAATGGGATAATTTAAGATGTAAGAACTAGCTAGAAATATGCATAAGCTAACAGGCCAAGCAGTATTTAATTAATACAGTTTCTGTGTGGTTATTTCGGGTCTGGGAAGCAGAAAATGAACAGTCTCCACCAACATCTATGTATGTTTTATTTTTATCTGAAAATTGCTTGTTAATTAATTAATTTGTGTATATATTTGGGTACCCATGCCACAGCATGGGTATGGAAGTCAGAAGACAACTTGTGTGAGTCAATTTTCTTCTGATGTGTGGGTCCTGGGAATCAAATTCAGGTCATCAGGTTTGGTGGCAAGCACATTTATCCACTGAGATATTTCGTTGACCCTCTGTATATATTTTAAAAGCAGCTTATCAATTTTTTGGGGGGGAAAAGGCCTACTGGGAACTTCGATTAAAAAGTGTGTTGAATCTTTTAACTGCATAGTTTAGTAATAATAAGTCCAGGGTGATGAGATTTTATGTTATTTTTCCCCCTTAATTTCTTTTAATAATATTTGAGGTTGCCATTGTATAAGCCTTGTGCTTTTTTAAATAAATGTATAATCAACATTTTATACATTTTAATTCTACTAAAAATATAATAGTTTTCTTGATTTTATTTTTAGAACACATCATGAAGTAAAGCTGTGACTGATTTTCATATATGGATCATTTGTATTTCAATCTTGATTAATTATTATTATTATTATTACTATTATTTTGGTTTTTCCAGACAGGGTTCCTCTGTGTGGCCCTGGTTGTCCTGGAATTTGCTCTGTAGACCAGGCTGGCCTAGAACTCATAGAGATCCTTCTGCTTCTGCCTCCCAAGTGCTGGGATTAAAGGCATGTGCTGCTTCTTTTATTTTTTCACTAGATTGAAATTTGTATATAGTAGATTATATCATCTGCAAGGATAATATACTTTTTCCTTTCCAGTCTAGGTACTTCTTTTCCCCAGAAGTCTCTCTGATGTCCTGTTTCTCTACCTCCCTGCTTTCTTCCCTCTCTACTTCCTACCCTCTTCGTTGCATATGTTCCTCATTCCTCCAAGTGCCTCCATCTGTGTGGACTAGCAGCAAGGGTAGACACCTTTCTCCCTGCCAAAGTTCCTTCACTCCCAAACACACTGGCCGCTGACTTGTGTAAATTCCCATTAGGGGTAGGGGGTCTCTAGTCTTGGCTTGTTGTACAGCTTAGTGAGAAGAACACTTACTTCTTGTCTTTTGTCCTCAGTCTTGTTCATACATGATGTGAACCTTCCTAAGAATGTCATGTTACTATTTGATTCCGTGTCTCATGAATTGTAGGAAATCTTTCATGACAGTGTTTATCGTGGATGGGTGGGGCAAAAGTGTAAGGGGGCAAGGGTGTAGGGGCGGGGCAAGGGTATAATAGGGCGAGGGTGTAAGGAGGTGAGGGTGTAAGGGGTGAGGGTGTAGAGGTGGGGTGGAGATGGGGCCTTCCTGGAGCTCCCTGCCAGTCAGCCTAGCCTTCTAGAGGAGCTCCAGGCCAATGAGAGACCTGTCTCAAAAATAAGGTAGATAAGGTAGGTGGCACTCCTGCAGAATAACACTTGAGGTTGTCCTCTGGCCTGCACATGCACACAGGTGTGCAGCCCCATCCATATGAACACACACACATTAAAAACAATTACTCCTCCTGACTCTTGGAAACTGTGAGAGAAGGAATGTCTACTGGGGTTGGAGAAATGGTTTATCGGTTAAGAACACTTACTGCTTGAAGGGGACCCCGGTTTATTTCCCAGCATCCACATGACAGATCACAATCGTCTGGAACTCCATTCTGAGAAGATTAGACACCTTTTTGGCTTCCATAGGCACAGGCACAAAAATGGCGCACAGACATACACACAGACAAAATCGGTAAAGTCTTTCTCAAACAGCTGAGTTTGCATATTTAAGCAACAGATAAACAATACCCTCATATCGCCACCACCCACGTCCACTCATCAAATGGATGTTCCACTGGAGGGAGAAGAGAGCTCTCCTCTAAGAGTACTGATCACTGTTTTGATGTCTCTGGTTCAAGTCATTCAGCACCATCCTATCCTCTTTTCGGGTTTAAAGAAAGGGGGTTATTATATTTTATTTTAAAATATTTGACGTTTAGTATTCTATTGAGTGATTTAAAAAATAATGGACCGGATGAAGAGTAGATGATGGGCAGATGGGGAGATAAATGGATGGAGCGCTGAGGATCAGCGGATGGATGGGTGCATAGGTGAATGGGTCTATGGGTAGACTAATGAGGATGGTAGGTAGGTTGGTGTGCAGGTGAGTAAGTGGGCAGTTAAACCAATGACTGCTTGAATGAATAGACTCATGATGAGGAAATGGGTGGTGAATGTGAGTAATGGATGTGTAGATGTATAAATGGGTGGATAAGTCGATGGGTGAGTGAATGGGTGCATAGATCAATGCGTGTATGGATAAATTGGTGGATGGATTGATTCAAGCACATGTAGACAAATGATGGATGGATGATGGGAGAACTCTTTGGATATCAAACTTGCTGTTAGTCACTTGTGAGCTTGGGTTTATTCTGGGAATTAAACTTTAACCATACCTCTATAATGAAGAACCCATCATTTCTCCATGATCTCTCAGTGTGGGATCTTTGTTTTTGCCCTTGCCGGTCTCCCTATCTATGACTCTAAGAACTCAAGCTTCCAGCCAGTATACCTGGCTTACTGCCTCGTCCCCATTCCGAAGCTCTGGCTGCTTCCAACTGTTGACTTTAAATGTTACTCTCTGATGGTCTTGTGATCAGACCCGGCATCTGTTCCCAATCCTTGATCACAATTCTTCAGTCTTTAGAGCTCTGTCTTGCTGATTTAGCTTCCTTACGCTTGCCTATCACTGCTGTCCCTCATGGGTGCTACAAAACCTGTCCCAGCAGAAAAGGACCACACCATCTGTGTCCATATTGTCAAATGCCACAGGGTCACTGTGTGAAAGAACATACTCAGGAAGGATGAGGGAGGCGGAAGATGGCTTGACGGATAAAGGTGCTTACTGTGTAGCGTCACGACCTGAGTTTAATTCTTAGAATCCGTGTAAAAGGCACCATTCCCATGATCAGATAGAAGGCAGAGAAAGAAGAATTGTCTAGAAGTTCCCAAGCCAGCTAGCTTGGGTGTAGGAAGCCACAGCAACAACAAAATCCAAAAATCAAAACAAAACAAAAACCAAGAAAGACCCTGCCACAAAAACTCCTGAAAACTGTCCCCTGAGCTCCACACACATGCTGAGATACATGTGTATCTGTATTCACATGCACACAGCGTACACATGCCACACACCCTCCCACAGGCATACCAAAATAAAATTATCCAAAATAAAAGCCTTTAAGAAGGAAAGAAACATGAGGGTGGCATCTGCCCCAGACTTTGCCTGGAGGCAGGAAAGCATGGTCCTGCCTCTGAGTTCAGCTCTGATACATTCACTGCACAGGCTGGGTCAGAAGGCCAGAGTCTTCAGAACATGACTGCGGAAAAGGCCTTGTTGAGGTGGGCGTGCTCACACACCAGGCCTTGTTGAGGTGGGTGTGCTCGCACACCTGGCTCCCTTCCTTGGCCAGGTTAAGGTTTGTTGCTGCCAGTTCAGATGACTGCCCAAGGGCAGCTGTAGAAACAGGAGTGCCACTGCCTTGGAGAAGGAAGTGCTATGGCCTGTTTCCCTTGTCACCTTGCACTAAGTAGGCCCTGGATGACCTGCCAAAACAAACAAACAAAACAAGACCGCAACAACAACAACAAAAACCCAACAAAACAAAAAAAAACCCGTAAATCAAAGCATGTAGGTTCATTAGAGCAAAGTTTGAACTGAGGAAGCTGGAACGTTCCTACCGTCTCGCGTGGTGTCGTAGTACAGGGTGTTGATGCAATCATCATGGCAGTGTGGAAGTGAGGCCTTTACGTCTTAAAATTTGCAAGCAGCAAAGGACTTGGGGTTCAAGTACCATTTCATGCCTGACATCAAGTATCTTTTAGGACAGGACCACTTTGGAGAATTCCAGAACCAGGCAGTGGCTCCATTTGAGTTCACTCTATCTGACAAGCATTTCCATAATTATTCCTTAGAATAATCTATGGGAAGTCATGTTCATTTAAAGTGTTTTATTGTTGAAGACCAGTGATCAAATGGCGCACAGCCGGTCAGCAGCGGTCAGGGCTCCCAGGATGCTGGGTGCACCTGGCGGCTTCCACACTGAAGGCCTAGCTTTTCCTGTCCTGCTAAGAGAGCATCCGTCAGGGGTCACTTCTGGTTTTCAGCCAGGAAAGTTCCAGAAGCTTAAGGACTGAGTGTCCTCAGAGCAGCATCCAGTTCCACCCATTTCTCACCCTGTGGGCACAGGGTGTGTTTACTTTCACGTGTCCCATCGGTGAAGTGGGAACAATGCTCCAACCTGCCCTTCATACGACCAGGTGTCAAAAGTTTGTACCTACAAAGTACCTTAGCTGGTGCCTGGGATGCAGGATGGCTGAGGAACTGTTGGCCTCTGTGATCCATCAAGAGACAGATGTGGGTTTCACGGCAAAAAGACTCGACTCTGAAGGTGTCTCACAATGAACGATCTCAACGGGGACTTGCTATGGTTCAGGTGCTGCTGCTGAGCTTGGTGCTGCATGTAAGGTCCTGCTTCAGGGATCTATTGTGTTGTCTCTTGGTGGACTCATCCACTGGGTTTCTCTGAAGCAGCTCTCAGAACAAACCGATTAGTCTTCTTGCTGGCCAGCCCACACCATCAGACGGATGGCTCATTTCTAGCCGGGGGTGGGGGGGTGGGGACCACTCTGGTAGCCTCTGGAATGCAACACACCGGGCTGTTGCCCAGAGCCAACAAGAACATGCACCCTGCTTGTCTTCTGAATGGGAGTTCTTAATAGTGTCTGTGGTGGACACACCGCCATTTGAGCAAGTCTCTGCAGAACGTGGAGTGGAGACTCGGGGCAGCAGGGAGCTTCACAGAGAACTTTGATGTGGGCGGCCTCCACCAGAGATGCCCAGTAGGCCCTCCCACAGACTGTCAGCCACTCAATCTGTGAATAGAGCCCAGCCCAGCTCCTCACTCCGCACGTACCCAGCCCAGCTCATCATTCTCACCTCTCCTAGCATCATGGCCCACAGAACCCTCTGGAAATGAAGCCAAAGAGTGATGAAAGACATTAATTTGGTTATTAAAACTCAACAGAAGGGTTGCCCTGTTAGCAAAGAACAATTTCAGACAAGAAACGGACACATCTGAAGTCTGCTCTTAGGACTGGGTATGTAGTTCAGTAGTAGGGCTTGCCTTGGATGCCCAAGGCCCTGGTGTGAACCTAATCCTGAAAAAAAAATAGGTTCCATAAACTTCTTCTGAAGGTACCCCACATTATGGTGTGTCTTAGAGACGACCCGGTTCTATCCGGAGTCAACTGGAAACAAGACCATTACTGCTCTGCACTACAGCGGGACTCCAGGGGACAGGTTCCTTGGGTGTGGTTTTCCCAGTCAACCCCAGTACTGAGGCTGAAAGGGCCCAACTCACTCCACCAGGCATCCCTTGGCCACACACTGCTGCGTTCATTCCCCAGTCCCTTGTTCATTGTGGAGTACTTCCTGGAACGTCCTCACAGGTGTGGGGGGTGGGGGGGGAAACCAACCTGCAGAGTATTCAGAAGCAACTGCAGTATCAGCCACCCACCAGGGTGCTCAGAACATGGCTTCTACAGGAACAAGTATCTCCACAAGCAAGTCTCACAGGTCAAAGCTAGGCCACTGGAGGATGACCTGGGTGTGAGGTGGGAGGGGCCAGCCTCAGGAAAGCTCTGGTGGGCGTGTAGTTTACTAGACCATATCCTTACTCTCTTTATAGACAAGCCTTTCCTGCACACAAAGCTTTCTTCAAGACCGCCATCCATGTACTTACAGAATGCTTTATTTACCGTCATGGGGTTCTACACAGCACTGCTCTTGACTAAGGGGCCCACTTTTCAGCCAGAGAAAGGGACAGTTGGCCCATGTTCATGGCATCTGTTAGCCTTAACTGTGTTTCCCCACCATCCCGAAGCACCTAGCCTGATAGATCTCCCCTAGTGGCTCACTAGGGGTGATAGTGAGTGAAACCATTCCCGTTTCCACCTCTCGATTCCTGGATCTGTGAATCCTGGCTACGGGAGAAACCACGCCATATATTTATTTTTCAAAGAACATCCCACCTTCTGGACCCTGATTCAAAGTATATCCCACCTTCTGGAGAAACCTGCCCCAGCACTCCAGGCAGGCTAGTTAATTGGTACTGTAACTGTGTCTTCAACATGCCATGTCACCATTTTATCAATATTTTCATTTTTACTTATGTGTATGTGTGTTTGTCTCTGAGTATATGTTGTGGTTGGATGTGTGTGTGCTCATGAAGACCATAAGAGGGAGTCAGATTTCCTGGGAACTGGAGTTGTAGGCAGTTGTGAACCATCCAGTGTTGGTACTGGGACCTAAACTAGGGCCTTTTGGAAGAATAGCAAGCGTTCTTAGCTGCTAAGCTGTCTCCCCAGGCCCTGCCAGAATCTTTTGCATTAGATTTTCCTCATCACTATGACAAAATGCCTAGGCCTAGTCTCAAAGTTTCAGAGCTTCCAACCCAACATAGGAAGAACAAATGTGGAGTAGAACAGCTCACATCCAAGCCTGCACCAGTGGCTTTCCCCGCCCCCCCCCTTTACTGTCATTCATGTCTCCAGCCTGTGGGAAGGAGCCACCCACACGCAGGGCGAGTCTCCCCTTCTCTGAGAACACCACCTAGGACGCATCTCCTAAGCACATCTCAAATCAATCAGAACTAAACACCACACCCTGTCTTAGGTTTTTATTGTTGTGAAGAGACATCAGGACCATGGCAACTCTTATAAAGGAGAACATTTAATTGGGGTGGCTTACAGTTCAGATGTTCAGTCCATTTTCATCATGGCAGGAAGCAAGGCAGCACGCAGACAGACATGGTGCTGGAAAAGGGGCTGAGAGTTCTGATATCTTGAGCCACAGGCAACAGAAAGTGGCATGAGACACTGAATGTGGTTTGAGCATAAATGAGACTTCAAAGCCCACCCTCCCAGTGACATTATACCTCCAACAAGGCCACACGTAACCCAGCAAAGTCACACCTCCTAATAGGGCCACTCCCTAGGAGCTTATAGGGGTCAATTATATTCAAACCACCAAATATACACAAAATAAAAATAGGTAAAAACTGAAAATTTGACAGGCTGAAAAAGAAAGCACTTTTTTCACCCCAAGCAAATAGTTTTTGCGCTGTTGTAGTGGGTCAGGCCTAGGGCTGACTGAGCACACACCCTAGCCAAGCACTTCCCCATGTCACAGGGACCTTGGAATAAAGCAACACAGTCAAATTTAGCTGTGGATCTGGGTGGGACACAAAATGACACACAGTCCTTTTTGTCCAATGCTTCCCGACACACCATAACTGCATTCTGCTCCGATTTCTGTGAGTGATGTGGACAGACCTCACTGTTGGTTTTTAAGTGTGAAGTCAAGCAAAAGTGACTGTCCATGTTCACACAGCTCCCTGTGACATGGTGCCCCAGAGCTGGCAACACCAGCCCCTCTGTCAACTGTGGTGCCAACAACCATGAAACAAGACGGGCACCTCCTAGAGCAAGGCCCAGTACGAATGGACCTTTAAGTGGTCTCTGTCATTTTCGGCCTTAACATTACAGCGCACACTGAGCATGCCCACAGATGTTTCTGTCCATCATTTAATTCTTTCACTCATGAGCTCCATAATCTCAAGCAAAATATGCTCAGGCACATAGGATTCTCCTTCCCTGAGCATGCTCGGTAATGCAGCCACCCAGCGTAGGCATCAGCAGCACTGTTCCGAGCATTTGTTCAGAAACTGATTCAGGGCCTAACCAGGCCGCGGCTCGTTTTTTCAGGGCACAGGAAGCCTCTCAGGGCAAACAAATGGGAGCTCGTCTGCCTGAATGATCCTAAGTTTGTCATCTTTGTGTTAGCAGTGCCAGTGACCTGGGACAGAGGTACAGGGATGGAGCCCTTTCTCAGGTGACCCAGTCCGGAGAGTAGGCACAGGCCCATGTTCATTCTCCAAGCTCTACAGAGACACATTAACATGCTCAGGTTTTTGTTTTGCTTTTTGTTTTTTTGTTTGTTTTGAGCAAAGGAAGAGAACACGAGTGACCTTTCAACCCCGTGAGAGCACAAATCGGACTAAAGAGCAGCGTTTTCAGCAGTTACTTCCACACTGCAATGCTTCCATGAAGTGGCTCCTTCTCCAAGTCCCCACCAGCTTAGCAGTGGTTCTCAAGCCATGGATCACGAGCCCTTTGGTGCCACACATCAGTTATCCTGCAATCAGATCTTTACACCATGACTCATAACAGTAGCAAAGTTACAGTTATGAAGCAACAGCAAAATAATGTTATGGAAGGGGGCTGGAGAGATGATGGGGACTAGGGAGATGGCTCAGACATTAAGAGCACTGGCTGCTCTTGCAGAGGTCCTGAGTTCAATTCCCAGCAACCACACAGTGGCTCAAAGACATCTATAATGAGATCTGGTGAGTTCTGGCATTCAGGCAGAACACGGTAACATAATAAATAAATCTTATTTAAAAGTTAAAAATAGTAATTTTACAGTTGGGGAGCTCTATAACATGAAGAACTGCTCTAAAGGGTCTCGGGCATTAGGAAGGTTGAGAACCACCAGCCTAGGGGACAATGGGTGCTGGTCTGCATCTGGAAAGTTCCTAGGAAAACAGTACCCCCTTGCCCAGCGCTGCTGGTGAGCAAAAGGCTCAGAGAAAGGAGTGGAACGTGGATGCTGCAATGCTGGTGCAATGCTCCATGAGGGCGGAGCTCCTTGCCTAGGTGCCCTCAGACTTCCTGATGAGGCATTGCTTGAAAGTCACTTCCATTTCAGAGGATACAGTGGTGAACCAAGGGACCTGTGGTGGGCCCAGCCCAGTCAACTTTAACCCTGCATACTCTGGGCTGTGCATTTGCTTCAGGGAGATGAATGCCATTTGTTCTCTGTTTTACCTTCACAGAATAGGTTACCATGTCGTGCAGACACACCAGGAGACTCACCTGACTGGTGTGGCTGAATGTGTTAGAGACCGTCACTCACTGGGTGCTCAGAAGCTCTCAGTGCTAACAATCAGGAGACCCTGAGAGTCCATTCCCTCCCACAGTTCACTGCAAAGACAGGGGCACACCAGGGGACTTCCTCCAGGTCTTCCCTGATGAGAATGCTGCTTTGTGTCGCCATCTTCCTTGACTGTGACCCACTCGGTATGTTCTGTTTTACCCCATGTAGAATGACATGCAAAGGCTGCGTTCTGAGACACAGTCGGAGCTCCTTTGAGGACATGGACAGTTTCTCTCACACACCACCGGGGGTGACAGTGCCACATCCACGGCTGTCACTCTGGTGTAGCAGAAATGCTGACTGGACGGACTGAGGCTGGAGGATTGGGGTTCGTGCTCCATGGAGTTTATGCCCTGGGCTGTTCCCTGGCAATCAGCTGTGGTCCTGATGCCACCTGAATTGCCATCTGCACTGACTCGACCCTCGCTGTCACTGGCACCGCTGAAGCTGTTCCTTTCTTATTCTTTTGCTCTATTCTCGTATTTTGCCAAAAGACCATGTTGCTCCAATGAATGAAACTGCTGAAAGCCTTTTAAGAAGTAGCTAGTTCTGGGAATTGGGGTCATCGTTAGGATAATTCTTTAATGATGTGGGGCAGAAGGAGTTAGTCTTACTGGGAGAAAC
Source organism: Myodes glareolus (assembly GCF_982192425.1). Lineage (NCBI taxonomy): Eukaryota > Metazoa > Chordata > Mammalia > Rodentia > Cricetidae > Myodes > Myodes glareolus. The sequence goes on from NC_142039.1 coordinate 68,514,572, forward strand.
CTTAGAAGTCTTCTGCAGAGAAACAGTTACAGCAGCCCCTACTAAGCGTCTGCCTGGGAAGACACGTACAGCTGCAATTAGAAAGCAGATGGTGGACGCCCCCACGCTGAACCCAAAGTCTGGTAATCACCTTGATCCATTCCCATACATAGAAGGCCTATAAGGCCTTTCCTGTGGGCAGAAGAGGCCTAAACTGATAACAACATCCGAGCCTAGGAATCAGGAAGAGAGTTGAGACCAATGGTGTGAAACAGTCTCAGAGAAGTGTGACATCATGTCTTTGAGCAACAACCACAACTAGCGTTTAGAATAGACAATGGACACATAAATTTGCTGTTCTTGTTAAATGACAGTGCTGTTCCTTTTCTTTGTTTCTGTTCTATGATCTGATGACATATGCCTTTGCCAAGTTCCTTGATTGTAAAAGTATAAAAGCCTTAGGCCAATTAAAGTGAAGCCACAGCAACATATTCAACCACATTGAGTGTGTTTGCTTGTCATTTCCTTCGCCGTATCCTGAAATCTCCTGTCCCTTCGTCCTCTTTTCCCTCGGTCTGAGTGTCTCCACGAGAGACGGTCCGTGGCATGGCAGGAATGGCAGGAGTGGCAGGAGTGGCAGGAGTGGCAGGAGTGAGATACCACGTGGGTTGTGCCATCTTTTCAAGACCATGATTGAATGGGATGCTAACATTTCATCTTTCAGAATGAGAAAGTTTGAGACTTGTTTCTCTAATACCTTTATTTATTTAATTTTTTGTGTTGAAATAATCATGAACTTAGAAATCATGGTCCTGGAGAAATAGCTCAGTGGTTAAGAGCACTGGCTGCTCTTGCACAGGACCCAGGTTCAGTTTCCAGCACTCACGTGGCAACTCACAAACCTTCTGTAACTTCAGTTCCAGAGGATCAGATGCCCTCTTCTGGCCTCTCTGGGCACAGGCACACATGTGGTGCACATACATACACATAGAGAAAACTCTCATACACATTAAAAAATAAATCTTTTTTAAAAATTGAATTGTGAAAGTAGTACAGTGAGTGCCTGTATCTAGCCTTCGCTGTCTCTAAAAATGAAGTATAAGTCTCCAGGCCCTCTAATTCTTTTTTCTCTACTTTGCATTTTTTTCTTTAGTCCAATTGTTGTCTTTTTACTTTTATAAAATTGCTTTTATTGAGCTATATATTTTTCTCGGCTTCCCTCTCTTCCTCCCCCATCCCCTTCTACCCTCTCCCATGATCCCCAAGCTCCCAATTTACTCAGGAGATCTTGTCTTTTTCTACTTCCCATGTAGATTAGATCCATGAATGTCTCTCTTAGGGTCCTCTTTGTTGGCTAGGTTCTCTGGGATTGTGAATTGCAGGCTGGTTTTTCTTTGCTTAGATTTGCACAATGGCAGTATCTTAGCCAATGGGGTTTATCTAATTCTTAATATAATATTTTTATTAATTCATTGGTATTTCATAAATGTATTTTGATCATATTCAACTTCCTCTCCTCCCTCTAACCCCTCCTAGATCCAACCATATCTCCCCAATTCCCACAATCTACACCCTCAACATCATGTTCTCTCTCACCCTCATTTTTAAAAGTATAACCAAATGAGTCCAGTTGTAGCACTGACATACTTCTGGGTGTAAGAGCATGGTGAACCTGCCCACAACCATACTCTTAAAGGAAACTGACTCTCCCTCCCTAGAAGCCACCTCGTTCCCCCAGCTGCCCATAGTTTCTCAGTTAGAGCTGGGACTGGTGAGCCTCCCCATTCTTAACTATTTAATACTCTCTTAAAATTCAGAATACATTCTCAAAAGAAGATGCTCCCCATAAGACAAGAATACCGTGACATTTCACAATGTTTTCTGAATAATTTTTCTTTCTAAAGGAAACCATAAAGTGAGATTATTACAGTTTGATTTCCCCAAGGTATTCTATCAATTTTTGTTTACAACATCTAAGAAAAACCCACCTATGAATTATTTATCTGTCTATGTTAACGCATTCACATCCAAACAGCCCAGTGGACTTTTCATCCTTCACATGGAGATCATGGGGTCACCCTCAGGATTCTGGGTGACTCACTAAATAGACTGGGTAAAAACATAATCTAACTAAGAAACCTTGCGGTAGCGGCCACTCTTGATTTACTTCAGTGTCAGGACAGGAAGTGAAGCTCCAGCATTTTCCTCCTCACCATTGAAAATCGGCAATTCTAATTTAGAGAGGCTTACACCTGTGCTCTGCCTGCCTATGAACGCCCTGCAGTCTCAGTTCAGAGTTCACTCCCCTCACTGAAAGAGGGGAGGGATGTGAATTGGCTTCTGGGTGGCTCACTGGAAAGTGGACACATTTCCTAGTCAAGCCTCTGATTAGAAGCCACCCTGGTTGGTACCCAAGAGAGCCCCACAGAGGACTCACAGGGCAGTGACCAACTCCTGACCCAGAAGCACTTTAAGACAACAAATAGGAGTTGTTCTGAGCTGCTCAATTCAAACCACAACACTGGTTTGAAATGTTTTCTTAAGACTTATTTATTTCTTTTTTATGTGTACAAGTGTTTTGCCTAAACAGAGAAACACCCAAGGTAAATGACATCATAAATCAAAGGGACCTGAAGATACCTACCGAATGTTCCACTCGAACACTAAAGAATATGTATTTGCCTCAGCATCCCATAGAATTGTCTTCAAAACTGGCTGCATATTAGGACATGAAGCAAGTCTCAAAAAATATAGGAGAATTGACACACACTGCATTCTATCAGATCTCAGTGAAATGAAGCTAGATCTCAAGAGAAATAGAAACCAAAGAAGGTACGCACACTCATGGAAACTAAACAGTGTGCTGCTGAATGTGATAGCTGGGTCAAGAAGAAAAAAACCATAATTCCTATAATTTAATGGAAATAAAAATGCAACATACCAAAATCTATGAGACACAAAGAAGGTGGTTCTCAGAGGAGCACTTATAGTGTTCAGTGCCTACATAAAGAATCAGGCTACAGTCCACAACCCCAGAGAAGCTAGGGAAAAAGGAGGACCCCAGGAGGGACATACATGGAGGGTCCCAGGAAGGGGAACTAGTTAAGATCTCCTGGGTAAACTGGGAGGGGGTAGAAGAGAGGGGATGGGGAGATGGGAACATGAGGGATGGAGATGACCCAGTGGGGGGAGGAACAGAGAGGGAGAGCAATTGAGAGCAATATCGCAATAAAGGGGGGCCACTATGGGGTTATGGAGAAATCTGGTACTAGGAATATTCCCAAGAATCCACAAGGATGATCCAAGTTAAGACTCCTAACAGGAGTGGAGAAAGTGCTCAAATTGGCCTTCCCCTGTAATCAGATTAGTGACTACCCTAATTGTCACCTTCGGACCTATATCCAGGAACTGATGGAATCAGATGCAGTGATCTACAGCCAATATGGGGGCGGGTACAACAGAGACAGCTGACCCTAGCTAGTGGGAGCTCACGAACTTTGGACTGACAGCCAGGGAACCTGCATGGGACCAAACTAGCAAACTAGACCCTTTGAATGTGGGTGACAGTTGTGTGGCTTGGACAGTTTGTGGGGCCCCCCTAGCAATGGGACTAGAACTTATCCCAGGTGCATGATTTGGCTTTTTGGAGCCCATTCCCTATGGTGGGATACTTTGTTCAGCCTTGATACAGGGGGGGAGGGGCTTAGTCCTGCCTCAATTGGATATGTCAGACTTTATTGACTCCCCAAGGGAATCTTACTGCTCCTGAGATCAATACCCCTGAGGAGCATCCCCAGATCTGTATCTGGAAACCTACTATGGTCTCCCTTTCCTCCCTGACCCCATCCCCAGGGGATTACAAAACCTTCTCCTCCGACCTTCCTTCCCCCAACTCATCCCAGTATCCCAGCCTCCAACATCAGCAGCACTCCCTGTGAACACATCTGAGCAGGCCAGGAAAACAGGCAACGCACAGCCATCAGACTCTGAAACAAGGAACAAAACACCCACCCAACAAAGACAAACCCAGAAATCAGCACCCAGACCTATAATCATCCCTAACCCAGATGCCTAGATGCCAGTATAAAATCAATAGCAGCTAGGGCAATACATCCTCACTAAAGCCCAGCTATCCTACCACAGCAGGCCCTGAAAATTCCAACATAGCTGAAGAACAAGAAAAAGACCTTAGAACCAACTATATGAAGATGACAGCAGTTCTTAAAGAGGAAATGAATAAATCCTTTAAAGAAATCCAGGAAAACACAAACTAACAATTGAGGAAATGAATAAAGTTCAAGACCTGAAAGTGAAAATAGAAATAATAAAGAAAACACAAACTAAGGGAATTCTGGAAACAAAAAGTTTGGGAATTTGAACAGGAACTGCAGAGGCAGGTTTCACCAACAGAATACAAGAAATGGAAGACAGAACCTCAGGAATTGAAGGTACAATAGAAGAAATGGATATCTCAGAGAAAGAAATATTAAATATAAAAAATCCTGGCAGAAAACATCCAGGAAATCTGAGAAACTATGAAAAGGCCAAACCTTAGAATAATAGGTCCAGAGGAAGAACAAGAAACCCAGATCAAAGGCCCAGAAAATATTTTCAACAAAATCATAGCAGAAAATTTTCCTAACCTAAGGAAGGAGATGCCTATAAAGGTACAAGAAGCCTACACAACACCAAAAAATTGGACCAGAAAAGAAAGTCCTACCCTAAGTGAGGTATGTAAACATGCTATCTACTTACTTATTAGTAGATATTAGTCATTAAGTAAATGATAACCAAGCTACAATCAATAACCCAGAGACATTAGGTACAGAGGAGGGGTCTAGGGGAAATGAGGAATCTCCCTGGAAGGGGAAATAGAATAGATTTTCCGGGCAGACTGGGGGTATATGGGGATGGGAAGCAGTGAGGGGAGATGAGGAGGAGGAAGAGAGTGTGAACAGAGAGGGTTGGAATTGGGAGGATTTTGGAGGGTGATGTGGAAACCTAGTCCAGTGGAAACTTCCTGGAATCTACAAAGGTGATCTTAGTGAAGACTCCTAGTAATGGGGAGCACAGAGATTCAACTGGCCATTTCTTGTAGCCAGGTGAGGCTTGCAGGGGTGGGACTAGGGTGCATTCAATCGAGTTGTTGGCCAAGGGGGTCCCACAGAAACCCCTAAACAACCCAGGCTGTTGCTAAGACAAATAGCTGAATCCTGCAAACTGACAGCAGGGCCCCACTGCCAAAGACAACAGACACACAACTCATTGAACATGGAGAAGTCGAGCTGGTGCCTAAATGGAGTTCTCACCCCTGCATTCTAGCCTCTTTGATGCGGGAAGATACTGTATAGGCTATCCAAAGAGAAACGTGGATACAAACCCAGCTGATGGAGGAGGGTTAACTGTCTATGTGTTACTTTCATTGGTTAATAAAGAAACTGCCTTGGCCTTTTTGATAGGCCAGCCCTTAGGTGGGTGGAGTAGACAGAACAGAATTGTGGGAGAAAGAAAGCAGAGGCAGGCAGTCGCCATGACTCTCCTCTCCGAGACAGCTGCAGGTTAGAATCCTCCTGGTAAGCCACCACCTCGTGGTGCTACACAGATTATTAGAAATGGGTTAGATCAATATGTAAGAGTTAGCTAATAAGAGGCTACAGATAATGGGCCAAGCAGTGTTTAAAAGAATACAATTTGTGTGTTATTTCGGGGGTAAAGCTAGCCGGGCGGGCAGCCGGAAGCGGACCGCTGCTCCTTTCTACACCCAGCTACAAAACCTTGGACTTACAGTCCGTCCTGCCCACAAAATATGCTAGAGCAAAGGTGCCATAGAACTTGTGGGAGGAGTCAGCCAATGTTTGACTGAATCTGAGGCCCATGCCCTAAGAGGAACACACCCCTGACACTGCTTGTGTAATCAAGAACCAGTGACTATAGGGCCCAGAGATCTAGGGTAGAGCCAAACACTACTGGTCTTTAAAAAAATCAGTAAAATAATTCCCAATGATTTTCTGCTATACTCGTAGGTCAGTATATTTTCTGCTATACTCGTAGGCCAGCCATCATCAGAGAGGCTTCCTCCAGTGCAGATGGAAGCAGATGCAGAGACCCACAGCCCGACATATGTGGAGAGACAGTCTGAACTGGAATCTCCATTAAATCCCTCCCCTCAGAGCTCAGAGAATCTCAAAGAAGGGGAGGTAGAAGGACCATAAGAGCCAGAGGGAAAGGAGGACACCAGGAGAACAAGGGCCTGCAAATCAACTAAGCAAGGCATGTTTGGGACTGAACCATCCATCCCAGGGCCCACAGGGGCTGTTCAAGGCTCTCTGCATATAATACAGTTGTTAGCTTCGTGTTTTATGAGACTCCTAGCTGTGAGACCAAGTGGGGTTGTGACCCTTGTTCCTGTTCTTGGGACTCTTTCCTTCCTGTTGGGTTGTCATGTGCAATTTTGCTATGATAGTGTTTGTTTCGTTTTATTATATTTTATTTTGTCATGTTTGGTTGTTACCTCTTAGAAGCCTGTTCTTTTCTAATGAGAGACAGAAAGGGAGTGGATCAGGAGGTGAGGAGGTGTGGGATAGGAACATGGAGGAGTAGAGGGAGGGGAAACCATACTTAGGATATATTATATAAGAAAATAATCTATTTTCAATAAAAGAAAAAAGGGGAAAAGGCAGAAACTAAGGACATTCAGAACTATAAACATTTATACTCCACTAAACTGGAAAATCTAAAAGAAATGTATGAACTTCTAGAAACATATGATTTATCAAAATTAAATCAAGATGAAATAAATAAATTTAAAGGACATATAACAAACAGTGAGATAGAAACAGTAATTAAAATTTCCCAACTGAAAAAGCTCAAAGCCAGATGGATGCAGCATAGAATTCTATTGCATCTCTGCACCGACATCATGATCCTCAATCTGTCCAGAAAATATTGAAGGAAGAACATCTCCAAATTCTTCTTATGGAGTCAGTATTGCCCTGATGTCAAAACCAGAAGAGAGAGAGAGAGAGAGAGAGAGAGAGAGAGAGAGAGAGATCCATCTCCCCAATGAACATAGACAAAAATTCTCAAGAAAACACTCACAAACTGAATTTAAAAAAACACATCAAATATATTATCCACCATGATAAATTCAGCTTAAACCCAGAGATGCAGAGATCGTGTAACATATATAAATCAATAAATATAACCCGACACATAAGTAGACTCGAGGACAGAAGTAACAGGACCATCTCATTAGACACAGGAAAGGCCTTGGGCAAAATTCAACATCCCTTCATGATAAAAGTCTTGGAGGCATTAGTGGTACAGGGACATACCTCAACAAAATAAAGGAGACAAGCATCAATCCCTCAGCCACTATCACACTAAATGGAGAAAAACCTCAAAGATGACTACTGAAATCAGGAACAAGACTAGCATGCTCACTCTGTCTACTCCATTCAGTACAGTGCTTGGACTCTTATAAAGAGCAATAAGACAAGTAAAAAAGATAAGATGCAAACAGACAGGAAAGGAAGAGTTCAAAGTACCATTATTTGCAGATGAGCTGATTCTATACATAAGAGACTTTTAAGACGCCACCAGAAATCTCTTACAACTGGTTAAATGCACTCAACAAAGTTGCAGAACACAAAAATCAGCAGCCTTCCTATGTGCCAGTGACAAGCATACCAAGAAAGAAAGCAAGGAAACCTTCCCATTCACCATAGACATAAACAATCTCGGGATAAATATGATCTAGAAAGGAAAGGTCTTGTTCAATGAAGACTTGAAGACACTGAAGAAAGAATTGAAAGAAGACCCCAGACAACAGAAAGACTTCCCACACTGGAGGGTCAGCAGGATTAATGCTGGGAAATGGCCACTTTACCAAAGCAATCTGTGGATACAGTGCAGTCATCCCCATCAAGATTCCAATGCAATTCTTCACAGAAATTGGAAAAATAATTTCAAAATTCATACAGAAATGGAAAAGATTTGCAATAGCCTGAACAATCCTGAGCACTGTTGAAAGTGTCCCCACCCCTGATTCCACAGAGTAATGAAAACAGCACTGTATTGGCATAAAATGAGACATTGATCTATGGGATAGAACTGAGGATCTAAACAGAAGCTTACACCCCTATTGTTGCCTAATTTCTGACAAAGAAGCCAGTGACAGAGAGTTAGAATACACAAGAATACACAAAGAACTAAAATCTAAATACCAAGAAAATAAAAACCTTCAAGGCCAGTCTGGTCTACAGAGTGAACTCCAGGCCAGGCCTGGGTTGCACAGCCAAACCTGTATCAGAAAAACAAAAACAAACAAACAAACAAAAGAACTAAACAGCTGGTTTTCCAACACACCCTTTTAGGGTTCCATATCCATAGTTACCAGGGATGCAGAACTAAACCCACTTTAAGGTTTCATTTTACTACAGTCAGAATACTTCAGATCCTGAAAACGATGATAGTAGTGCTATTGTGGGGAGGGGGGAGGGGAACCCTGCTGAGAGTAAGAACTTGTGTAGCCACGATGGAAAGAAGTCAGCGTGGAGGGTCTTCATAAAGCTAGAAACTGGTCCTCCACATGACCCAGCTATATCCATCCAGGACAAATTTCTAAGGACTCCGTATCCAGCTACTCAGGTGCCTTCTCATCTGTGCTCATTGATGCTCTCTTCATAATAGACAGGCACTGGAAACAGCCCAGGTGTCCGTCAGAGGATAAAAGGATTACGGGCATGTGCCACCCAGGCCATGTGGTATTAGAGACAAAATCCAAGGCTTCATATGTGATAAGTCAACCCTCTACCAACTGAATGGACCACAGTCCCAGACCACTCTAGATTTTTTTTTTTTATGATTTGTCTTTCTGTACCTGAATGGGATCTTTTTCTCATTCTGAGTCACGAAGCAGAATGAGGGAGCATAGGAATCGCTCAGTCCAGCTGCTATTGGTTCTTGGCCATTGATGTTCTCTGCTGTGGAAAAATGGGTGTTTGCTCTTTTGAGAGCCAGCCTTTAGCTTTTTGTGGCCAAAGTTCAGAGTTTCCAGCCAGGAGGCATTTATGGTGAGTGGTATCTTGACAAATTACCATAATATCTGGAGACTCGAACTTGGCTCTGGCTGTTCGTGTAAGAATTAGGCTATCACAGTATGGACCCGCTGGTGGGAAGCCATGGTGGCTACACTGGACAATTAGAGTTCAGGGTCATCCTCTGCTACACAGCAGGTGTGATCAGCCTGGGCTACGTAAGAAACTCTCAAAAAAAAAAAAAGAAAGAAAAAGAATAAAATCAAAAAACCAGAATGTCTCAGCTTTTCGTAAGATCCACACTGTTCTTATTAGATCAACTTTCCTGCAAATAAGGAAGGAAAAACAGGGCAGGTGTGGTACAAAACATAAAAATGATTTCATGAAGATAATGGTGAGGGCCAGGAGGATAAACAAACGAATCAACAAAATAATTTACTGTTTAGAAGCTTATGAAACACAAAGACTATGGAGACAAATCACTTCGAGCAGAGGAGGAAGGGGGGAACGAGGGAGGGGACACACAAACACACACACACACACAGAGAGAGAGAGAGAGAGAGAGAGAGAGTATGTACACACATCTGTTATCAAGTGTAACAGTCTCTAGCCTACTCTGGATGAGGCCAGCACCCCAACTAAGGCTGAGGGGTAGATTTCTTGGACAGAAACTTGGAATTTAGCCAGGGAATCCTACTAAAAGAGACAGATCAAACTGAAGATCCTTTCCAGGGATATCAACCCCAGGGCCTCAAAAAAAAACATTTGTTAAGTCCAAGTATTCATAAAATCTAAAGGTCCTGGGTGTGAGGAACCAGAAAAGGATGAGAACACTTACTTTAAAGTAAGTCCCGGAGACGCGCTTTAGTTCAGAGACCAGGAATATGAAGCAATCAACACAGTTTGCACCAGACAGGAGCATGCGCAGTGAGGAATTCCGTACGTAACTTACAGTGTGAGCAGCCCAGGGACCCTGGAGGGTCCCCAGCAGCTGCATGGGTAAATGCTGGAGGGAGAGGAAGAACTAAAGGATTGCTCCTGGGAGAAGAGATGTCAGTGGCCGAGGAGGTGTTTGGCATCCAGCATCCTCACCACAGTCAGCACCAGCACTCTGCCAGGAGAGCGGAGGGCTCTAGGAGGCTCACAGCCTCCCCCAGGAACAGGGCGGGGTGTGGAGGCCCACAGACTGAGGACAAAGTCTCATTAGCGGGAAGAATGACTGGCCAGTTGTTCAAACCCTGGGTTTCTGCCACAGTAGGACTGACTGGAGCCCTGAAAAATTCACAAGTGATGGCGAGGCGGTTGGACTGTGGGTCGTGGAAGGGAGGACCTTCGCTAGCCAGGATGCCATCGGAAATAACGGGTACAGCTTGAGTCTGGGAATCTTACCGTCTCATTTCAAACAGCAGTGTGTGCTTTCAGGAGAAACTGAAGGTGAATGAAAATACCGCAGAGAACATACAGACAAGCAGAGCGAGTGCTACACATGCAATGATAAGCCAGAAAGGCTCTAAATAAGCCCAGCGTCTCCTCGGGGCAGTTCCTAGGAGGGGGGGTTCTGACCCCAAGAAGTCTAGGGCTTGGAAGGCACAGAAGACAGCAGGCGTTCCATGGCTTCCTTCATTTAGGTGTACGGGATTAGCTGAAGTAATGACTGCCTGCCGAAAAGAAGATTCTCTCATTTGGTAAATCAATAATTATAGGCACGCTGGGGAAATTAAGCAGAGAAAGCTGCACACCCCCCCCCCAGCGCTGCTACCAGGATCATTCATGCCTCCTCCGAATAACAAATCGGGAACGCCCCAAATGGTTATAAATAAGTCACACACACTGCATGCCTGCGAAGGGACACAGAACACTGGCTCCTCCTTGGCTGAACATGTTCGCAAGCTAATTGCAAACTAAGATGTTGGGACCAGTGACAGGAGATGCTCCTGCACGGTTTCTGCAGTGTGTGTTTGTGCGTGTGTACATGTTGATGTGTGTACACCAACATATACGTATGCCTCTGTACATTTTTGTGTATATGTGTTTGCTATGTACTCGGGCATATGGATGTGTCTGTATTTGCTTGTGCATGCCTGTGTGTACACCTATGTTGTGTGTGTGTGTGTGTGTGTGTGTGCCTGCCTCTGTCTGTGTATTAACATGTGTGTGACTCTGTGTGTGCATGTAGGCACATCAGGGGTCGCCCAATGCAAGTACTATCTTTCATTTCAACTAAAAATTATTGTTGAATGAAAAAAATTGCAGTGAGCCATTTCTCAGTCACTCTTCCACTTTACTTTTTGAGACCAGGTCCCTCTCTGAACGTGAATAAAGCTCACTGACTAGCTCGGTCCCTAAGCACCAGGGACCCTCACCCCCACCCCATCTTCAGCTCTGCATCACCGGGGTTGCAGGAGAACACCACCATACCTAGCTTTTTATGTGGGCACTCAGGATGGAACTCAGATTCTCATGCTTGTGAGGCAAGCCCTTTACCAATTGGGCCGTCTCCCTCCAAGGCCAGAGCGCTCCATCTTGGTCAAAGTCCAGGATGGTCCAGCTTCAGGAGATGGAAACTGAGTTCTCTACACAGGGATCACACATGGCCATGCAGTGAGGCTTCCAGCATCCGGGAGAAGCAGCAGCCCCGGTCCTCTCAGTCAGTGACAGAGAAGGGATGTAGCCTGCAGAGTGGGTCCCAGCAAGCTCCACACAACCGCTGTCCTGGAGCACCTCGTGTGGGGAGACGACCCTCTTCCTACATCACAGCGAGAGCTAACGAACTGGGGGTAATTAGCAGATGACACAGTACCCGGCAGGCATGACAGCGCAGCAATCGAGCTCCAGGGGATTTCCAAACACCAGTGACTTGAGGAGCCTTATGAGCTACACAGGCTGTGCCAAAAACCATCTAAGGGGATGATGCCAGCACCCGCCGGGCAAGAGCAGGACTGAGCGACGGCAGATCCCTATCTCTCCCAGCAAGAGCTGTGCTTCATCCAGAGGAGAGCTAATTAGCAATAGAGAGAGAAGTCTAGTGCAATTAAAGAATCCTTCCTCTCGACTCTATGTCATGCCTCCCTACTAATGAGGCAGCCACTTGCCCACCGTCAAACCGCGCAGACACTTCATCCCTTTGCAGTCCTCAGACGGACTCACGAAGACCCCAAGGGACCATATCCCAGAGGGTGGCATCTGTTAGCAGTGAGTCTCAAGCCAGGATTCTGTGGCTAGTGAAAGGAAATGAGAATGGGTTAAAAAATATAGTTACCCTCTCCCCACATTTCTATGGGTTTCACATTCATGGGGTTGGTCAACCAATGATAGGTCGCGCTTATTAGGAAAAAGGGCATCTGTGCTTAAAGGTGTGTGTGTGTGTGTGTGTGTGTGTGAGAGAGAGAGAGAGAGAGAGAGAGAGAGAGAGAGAGAGAGAGAGAGGATGCTCCACAAGCACACAATTAAGTATTTGCATATCGCTGCCATGCACGTGTCTAGGTCAAAGGACTACTTGAGGGAGTTGGTTCTTGGCTCCCTCCTTGAGGCAGTCTCTTGATGTTTGTGCTGCCACCTGGGGGAATTCCAGACTAACTTCACTCCCATCTCACAGTAGGAACAATGGTTTGCAGACCACACCCCTGCATCTGGCTTTTCACTTGGGTTCCAGGGATTAAACCCCGGTCATCAGGCTTGCTAGGCCAGCTATTTGACCAATCGAGCCATCTGTCTCCCAGCCTCATAGATTTGCTTCTTGTCTTTATTCCCTAAACAATAAAGCAAGTCACTGTAAGGCATTTGTATTATGTTAAATTTTATAAGTAATCGAGCAGGTACTAGGAGTCAGTGTGTATGGAGATGTGTGTTGGTTTTGTAAACACTAGAGGATCTGCAGATTTGGGTGTCCATGGGTGGAGGTGGGGGCTCCTGGAACTACTCCCATGTAGTTTTCAGGACAACTGGGTATCACTAGCTATAGCTCCAGGAGCGCTGGCTAGGATGAGGCTAATGTGTGACAGACTATCAGTACCCAACCCCAGAAGTCCACATGGGCCTCGGTTAGCTGCAACACTCCAGAGAGAGAGAGGCATGTTGCAAAGAACACCAAGTGAGATGTCCTGAGGTCATGTGGACAAGCCTTCTCTTGTGTGTGATATTCTGCCAGGAAGAGCTGGGATGCTCAGAGACATGTTTCCCAGTTGAAACAGCCATAGGTTTCTCTGTTACTAGGCCAGATCTCCATAGCACCAATTGTTGCCGGTCATCAACTTTATATGAATTCAAGGCCTAAGGACAGCAGGGATAGGAAGAAAGGAAAACTAAGAGGGAAGACATCCCATGGAGTATCTAAGCAGTGACCAGGACCATAGCAAGGGTCATCGACTCTGACAATGTTGCTGTGTTACCCATCAAAGTCCAGAGGGAGAGTGTAGCCCGCTGGCCAGGCCCACCTTCGCAGTCGGAACTCCCAGGCGATGAGTTTCACGCAGCCTCAGGGTTCATTGCCTTCTTCAGAAGAAACCTTCTTTGTTGACATTCCAAAAAGCAGTGCCCGGTAGGGCCTAGTAGCTGTCCACGGAGCCACAGGTGCCTTTGCTTTTCCTTCCCGCGCCCTCTGTGAATATTCATATTTACCAGATGAGAACTGCTTGGCTCCAGGAAGACTATGCAGTCATCTTTGTCAACAGACAGGAAGGTGTGCCGTTCCGCCAACGGTTTGTGTATGTAGTCTTCATTAACGCCTGTAAACCAAAGTCCCACTTCGGCTGCGTGGGTTGGAGCGAACAAGCTTTGTTGCGGTCGACAACTTGGGTGCACACTGAGGAGCCAACACAAAAGAAATTGCTTTGCTTTCTTATGCCACCTTGTGGAATAACCGGTGTATAATACCAGAAAATGACTCTACCTGGGGAACTTTGTGGCAACTTCTTGTCCAGAAAACAAAATACAGAGAACTGAGGGGTCAGGGGAAGCACATAGTGAAAAAGTCTTCATACATCTGTTTACCACATTTTGATTTTTATGCCATCCCCCCACCCCAAATTAGCTTTTGAATGTTCTAGATCCCAAAGTCATTTCTCTGTCTGGGCCCTGACATTCAAATCTCCTGACTCTCTGCCAGCGTTGTGTCCTCTGAGCGGTTCAGGGATGCAATCACTCAACCCCTGTTTGAACTACAGTGCTTGGTGAGGCCCAGTCTTAAAGGGAGCCACATCTGCTAGTGATTTCTGGGGAAGGCAGGACAGGACTCTGCCAGGGAGGGCTGTGCTTGCTAGCTGCTGTATCAATCACTGTTTTTGCCAGAGAGTTTCTGTGCGTTCTAACGCAACCCACCAGGCAGCGCTCAGATGTGCCAAAATGACAAAGTCCAGTTAGACAAGAAACACCCTGATTCCAGAGGACAAACTTTAGCAGGGATAAGGTTCTCCATGAACAACCATCTCACATGTAATCATATGTTCTGCATATACTGACCGCAACGTAGAACATCACTGTGATGTATAGGTTCATGGTACATGTGCTGTATTCAATGTTTGATGGGTCGTACAATATATCATCTATTGAGGAGCTCAGCACACTTGATCAGCTTAACATTATTCCCTAAGGACATACTGCCCAGGCAGCAGCTGCTTAAGCCTGCTGCTTGTATAGCAAGGAAAGCCACAGGCAGCACATAGGTGAGTGCGTATGGCTGTGCCAATAAAGCTTTCTTTACAAAAGAGGTTGATTTTTCGCTTGTTAGTTAATATGCTTTGTTATAGTCTACATTTAATACAATCTACTACCACGTGCTGAAGATTAGAAATGTGTCCATATGCACACATACTCATACATACATACTCACATAACACACATATCCACACAGACACATATACATACACACAGACATACATAGATAACATACATGTACACATATATGCACACACCATATGTACACATGTACATGCATATGTACACACATACATATATAAACACTCATGCATGCATACACACACATATATATATACACACACACTTCAAATAAGGAACCTATAGTCTGTGGGTGAGAAAAGAATGAGCAGAACGAGGCATGCATTCTAGAGTACACGGGATGCTGGTGAGCCTCAGCACAGGGAATTCCGGCAGAAACTTAAGAAAGCATTTGAGCCTGTGTCTTAACATTTCTCTGCATGTCTGCCAGGTCTTGGTCCAGTGACTTACATGGTTCTGACCTGCTGGGCATCTGGGTGACTGAGTAGTGCAAAGGAACGTTTTATAACCCCCAAGACACTGCAGTGTGGCTGTGAGCGCAGGCTGGGGAACTGTGGGGAAGTCCATAAGCCTAGCAATCCCTTCAGATCCAGGGTTCTGACAATGCAGAGTTGTCACTACCACTCAGGCAGCGTTATCAGAGGGTTAAGACATGGAGTCTAGTGCTGGGCGTGCTGGCACGCGCCTTTAACCCTAGCACTCAGGAGGCAGAGGCAGGAATATCTCTGTGAGTTCCAAGCCAGCCAGGGCTACAGACAAGCAAACAAAAAGACATGGGGTCTAGAGAGAGTATGTAACTTCCCAATGATGAAGCCTGTCTGGGCAAGCGCAGTTGCTGCTAAAAGCATTTCCCACATGGAGTAATGAACTATCACGCTCCCAGAACTGGATGAGGAGTGTTAAAAGATCTTTGCTGCTGGACTCCGCAGTGCGCACCTTTAATTTCACTCAGGAAGCAGAGGGAGATGGACCTTTGTGAATCTGAGGCTAGCCTGATCTACATAAGGAGCTCCAGGCCAGCATGGGCAACAAAACAAACACGAGACAACAACACAGGCCCCTTGTTGTTCTGGGTCTGCACCATTGGCCCTGCCGGGATCATAGGCTCACAAGCCTGGGCCCGAATGCCACGTTATCTCCCTCTCACTTCTCTGATCCCTTTCCTTCCCACCCTACAGCCATGGAGGACTGGAATATTCTAGAAATTCTGACCACCATGTACAGCCAACCAATGCCTTGATTTCTTTCTCTCTGAGGAAGGAAGCTCCTCCTCTTGGCCAACCCTACTCCTTGGGCTGCTATGGTGATCACATGATTCCATGTAAGTCCAAACTTTCAGAACCACGCGTTAAAGAGTTCTTACAATATCAAGCAAGGTCACCTGATCTCAGTGGGAGAAAATGGCTGCTCCTCCTCCTGTGCAGATCTTAGTCTGTAAGGTGCATGTTTCTATGTAAGCAGTGAAAGTGTAGGGTAGGGTAACATGGAAACCAAGGAAGACTGACACGGGGAGGAGGAAGGATGGAATGCAGGCAAAGGACACGAGAGTCACGTAAGAGGAGAGAAAGTGAATCGTCTGTCCTCGTTTTTAATCTACCCTGGTTTTTCTCCTTTTTATTGCGGCAGCAGAGGATGTGTGCATTAAAAAATGTAATCGACGATGAAAGTGTGGGACCCTAGGTGAAGCTCCAAGGCTTCAGAATGGCCATTCCAACTGTACTGAGTGAGGTTCACCGAGATGGGTGGGGCTTGGGAGTGGGCTGTCTTAATCTATCCGGGTGGGGTTTCTGTTTATGACTCCATTGTAACAGAAGTGATTTTGTCCTGTAAGAAAAGCATTTCTCATCACAAGTCCCAATCCCAGCCTGGAAACATGGGGCCAGCATCACCTTCAGAGTCCCCTTCTAAAACACCGTTACCCCATTTGTCCAGGAGGAAACAGAGACACCGCCATGCCATCTAATAGCAGCATCAGGATTTTAACACGGCTCTACTTAGGTCCCAAACCTTGGTTCTTCCCATCCTTTTCTGACTGATTTAGCTTGGACAGAGGCAGGGGAGGGCCTTGTGGGGAGGTGGAAGAACACACTCCTGTATTTGCCAGCTTTCTGCTTTCTGTGCTAACAAATAAAGCTTGCCTGAAGATCAGAGTGCAGAGCTAAGCCACTAGTTAGCCACAGAGGCCAGGCAATGGTAGCACACGGGTTTAATCCCAGCATGTGGTGGCAGAGGCAGATGGATCTCTGTGAGTTCAAGGCCACCCTGGGCTACACGAGATTGACCCAGTTTAAAAGGTAAACAGAGCCACACAGTGGTGGTTCACACCTTTAACCCCAGGACTTGGGAGTCACATGCTTTTAATCCCAGCACTACAGAGAGGAGACAGGAAAGGATATGGCTGGGTGGAGAGATGAATATAAGGCAGGAGGAGACGGGAGTTCAAGGCATTCAGTCTGAGAATTCATGGATCTTGCCTCGTTCGGTCTGTGGATTCAGCAGAGGTGAAAGGGCCTCTCTAGTGGCAGCTCCTTTGCTTCTCTGATCTTTCGGCATTTACTCTGATAACTGACACTGGGTTTTTATTTTTAAGACCAGGTCACCAGACTTTAGTGGCAAGCTGAGCCATCTTCACTGGCCCTTGACTTGACTTCTGGCATCCTCCCACTATTAACACTGAGATTAAAAATGTCACTACTTCCTCAGAGAACCACAAGCTGAGGACCAAACCTTTCACACTCATAAGCCTTCAGGGGACAGTTGTCCAGAACAAAGCACCTCACATACAAAGCACTTGAGTCTTGAGCGAACTCACCAAAAAAACTGGGCATTGGGGAAAGAGAAACATAGTATAGGATCTTCTACAAAAGACAGGCACAGGTGTGCACACACACGCAAGTGTATATGCACACACACAGAGAGAAATGCGTGTACATGTGCACATACATATCACTTGGTGCTGAAGCCAGGCTGGTGTCAGCGGTGAGGCCTCCCTCTGACAGTTGTGAGATGTTGGAAGGATTTAATTACACTGATGCGTATCTGCTGGAAGCGTTCCCAGAGACTCTCACACCCATCAGCATTCTGTAGCCAAATTAATCAACAGATTGTTATCAAGACACAAATCTGCTTGCAAAGATATTTTTGTGAAGTTTAATTCCACAAAGAGAAACATCGCTGCTTGTTAATGTAAAAGGAAGACATAAATACTAAGAGAAATCACGTGCTTGGCAGTTCCCAGAGCCATCAGGAAAGATTAGGAGTTCAGATGACAGGGGAACTCTGGAATTCAGGGAGTAGGATCTCTGAAGGGCTAGCAGGCTTCTCTTCCTACTTTGCCAAGCACAGCATGGGGCTTACGCAGCACAGAGTGTTCTCTCTGGGTCCATCCCATTGCTTCAGGGATCAGTCCTTCTGAGTGTCAATATTCTCCATAGCATTTGTGTGTGTGTGTGTGTGTGTGTGTGTGTGTGTGTGTGTCTACATGTGTGTATGTATAGGTAGGTAGGTAAGCCATAAATCAGCCTCTACTGTCAGGTAATCTAGGCCACTGACAGATTACCTGGGATCCTTCTGCTTACTTCCTTGGTGTTGGCATTACAAACACATATAACTACACTGGGCTTTTTTTTTTCCACATAGGTTCTGGAGTTCAAACTCAAGCCCTTGTGCTTACAGACTGGGAACAAGGTGGAGTTTCCGGGCAGTCATGGATCCTCAGGAAACTTTACGTCTATGATCCTCGCCTAGCCATACCTTCCTGATCCCACCCCAGGAAGAGACAGTGGTGGCTACTACAGCCCAGACCATCCAAGAAGGCAGCTCTCCTTCCGAGGGTGCCTTGTCTGACCCCACCCCCACGCCACGGGTGCCAAGGCATGTCTGCTGCATTGTCTCTTGCTTCCTCCCTGCTTCCTGACTGTGTGGTCACAGCCACAGATGACACTCTGTTGCTTTGGAAATATCACTGGGGGTCCACAGGTAGGTGTAAGAGCCACGGGCAGGGGGACAAAGGTGGGGTGCAGATCTAGCAGCTGTCTTGCTCCCTTTCTCCGCTTTATTCCCCTACCGCCTCACCTGCTGCCCCAGGGAGCTTTCTTTCTTTTCAAGCTAATTTTATTCTCTTATCTTTGTAATAATATTTTTATAAAGTCTTCGAGGGTTTCGTAGAATGTATTTTCATCATCTTCACCCATCCTCCAACTCCTCCCATCTCCACCCTCAACTCCCTGTCCACCCAACTTTGAGATCCCCACCCCATTGTGTTGCCCCACTACTCCTGGGTGTGGTGCCAGCCCTGGACCGTGATCAACCGACCAAGAGATAAGTCATTAAAGCAAGTGGCCTCTCCTCCTCCCGCAGCTATCAAATGCCAATGGCTCCTCAGCTACGGCCTCCCCTTCTCCCCTCCATGCTGGGATTTTGTCTGGCTCGAGCTCGTGCAGGTCTTCCGACACTGTCGCAATCGCTGGCAGCCTTGTTGTGTCTGAAAAACACAGACCCTCAGCTGGTAATGTGCAGACACTACAAGGCTGGGTAGTTCTCAGTCCTAAATGGGACATGCAGGCGACAAGCCTCCCTCTGCCTCCTGCCCAAGGCTCAGAGAGCCCCCCAGAAGAGGGGACAGAAAGTTTGCCAAAACCACAGGTGGAGAATGCTGTTAAATTATTTTTTAATGGGAGACTTTGAAACCACAGGCCGTGGAAGTGGGGAGAAACTGAATGCATATACATTGTGTATATGTGTATATACATACTTGTCAGTGTGTGTGGTAGAAGCTTAAATAGTTTGCTCCTCCTTGAAATCCCAGCTTCATTTTAACTGCCCCTTCTCTATTTTTATTTGTGATATGTGTAGTTTTGTCAAACTTATCTTTGGTCTGTATGGTATTCTAATGCATGACCATACCATGTTGCATGTAACCACGTCACTATTGAATAAAAGGTAAAAATTATTTTAACTCTGGACCTCAGACACAATGCTGCAGACTCCATTCCTTGCTTGCTGGTCCTCGCTCGACCCTTGACCCAATAATTCCATGAGAAGAATGTCTAGAGCTTAAATGGCTCTGAGGGCCACCATATTTAATTTTTATGGCTATTACTAAATTGGTATTCAAGGAATGACCTTGCTTATGACTTTGTTGCAAGCACTCATTTGGCACACCCTTGAATACAAGGTTCTGCTAAGTGTCTGAAATCCCTTTGGGAATGTTCTAGGACACAACAGTACCTTCTTTTGAGGTTCATGGATAATTTGTACAAAGCACAGACTGCTTTCTGTGTATTGTTCCTGTTTTGATTTTCTTCCCTCTGTGTATTTCCTTGAACCATTTTTGATTGCATGTTCTCCTCTTCCTTCCTTCCTTCCTTCCTTCCTTCCTTCCTTCCTTCCTTCCTTCCTTCCTTCATTTCTTCCTTCCTTTCTTCCTTCCTTTCTTCCTTCCCTCCCTCCCTCCCTTCTCCCTGTCTTCTTCCTTCCTTCCTTCCTTCCTTCCTTCCTTCCTTCCTTCCTTCCTTCCTTCCTTCCTTCCTTCCTTCCTCTCTTCTTTCCTTTATTTTCTTTTTTCAACACAGGGTTTCTCCATGTATCTCTAGCTGTCCAGGACCTCACTCTGTAGACCAGGCTGGCCTCCAACTCAGAGATCTGCCTGCCTCCGTCTCCCAAGTGCTGGGATTAAAGGCATGCAACACCACCACCTGGCTGATTGCATGTGTAATGGGTCATGGAACAGAAACAGGATAGTAGATGGAAGTTCCTGTCCCTCCTGGTCCTGCAGTCGTTCAGTCCCAAATAAACACATAGAGGTTTATATTAATTATAAACTGTTTGGCCTATTAGCTCAGGCTTATTATTAACTAGCTCTTTCAACTTAAATTCACCCATAATTCTTGTTTATGTTTTGCCATGTGGCTTGGTACCTTTTCTCAGTGAGGTTTTCTCATCTTGCTTCCTCTGAATCTGGTGACTACATCTCTGCTTTTCTTTTTCCCAGAATTCTCCTAGTCTGGTCGCCCTGCCTGTACTTCCCGCCTGTCAATCAGCATTTTGTTAAACCAATATGAGTGACAAATCTTTACAGCCCACAAAAACATTAGCCCACAGCACAGTATTGTTAAGTATCAACTTCACTGGCCTTTCTCTTTAAGCTTCTGCCTTTCACAGTCTGCTTGGAAAGCCCCTTCTACCTGGTATGAAGATAGCCTATTCTTTCTAGTGCCAAACACTGGCCTTTTAATTCCTTTCCCTTCTGGCATGTGTGTGTAGCCCTGAAAACCTAAATTGTTTTGCTTTGGACTGATAATCTTCTCAATTAAAAAAGAGTCTATATTTTTCTATATTAACCTGAAAAAACATTATCATATGCTACATGTCCATACTTGCACATTGTAATTTAATTATTGTAATTTTCTATTATGTTATTTTTAAAACCTTTGAATGCAGAGAGACCACAAAAACTTCAGAGTGAGCAAAGAAAGGTCCCCAGTCCTTCCCAGCTTCTTCCTAGGACAACTTAAGAGTAAGGAGCTTGACACTGAACGGTGAGTGTCACTTTGCCATGGGAGCATTTTTGTAGTTACCACTGTGGCTCAGAAATAAATGTTATTCCCTCATTGTAATGAGCTCCCTCATGCTGTTCTTAGAGTCACACCGACCCACATTCTTTATCTCTGACAACCTCTCATCTCTTTCCCATCTCGGCAATTTTGTTATTTCAGGGTTGTGACACAGGTGAGATCATACTCGTTTGTTCTCTTGGCATTGTCTGTGCTCTGTGTAATGCCCAGGCATTGAATGCCAAAGCCATTTCTGCTCAGTCCACAAGTGGAGCATTCTATGTGGCCCTAAGCAGCCACCTTGCGAGGAACACTGTGGCTGGTACAAATGAGGTTGCTCTCCATGGTTGTTCACAGTTCTTCGTGAGTCCCAGATAGCCCTGAGTGGAGTAAGATGAAGACTCAGGGAAGGGTACTGGGCTGTAACTGTGTGCTGCATGGTGTGTCTGTGTTTTGCCTCGCTGGTGACTAAATGAGACTGTCGCACACCCTAGGCCAGAGCTCTGCTACTCAACAACTCCCAAAGGAAGTTTCTGCTTTTGAGAATCCACTGAGCTACTTTGTACAAAGTGTCTGCACCGCCCCACAACCTCACCCACATAGTACATATTCTTCTACCCCTGCAGCTGCATTTAGGGTTGCAACCACTACTCAAACTTAACACTAGATTGTCTAATAAATATACAATGAAGTCTAACATTCACTTTTTTCTTTTTTTCCTTCCTTCCTTCCTTCCTTTTTTTTCTGCAAGACAGGGTTTCTCCATGTAGCCCAGCTGCCCTGGACCTCACATTGTAGACCAGGCTGACCTCAAACTCACAGAGATCCTCCTGCCTTTCCCTCCCAAGTGCTGGGATTAAAGGCGTGTGCCACCACTGCCTGGTTCACTTTTTCTTAATAAGCTAACAATACTGAAAACCCTTCCAATGACTATTTTCCATCTTTACATCGTCTTCATGCTTCCTGCCCACTTTCTACTGCTTCTTTCAATGTTGACTTTTGGATATTATTATTCTAGACACGAGTTCACGTCAAACACATGGTTTGCGAATACTTAATTCTGGTCAGTAGCTTGCCCTTTCATGAACCCTGCACAGCCTTTGCAGAACAAAAGTTTTAATATTTTATCACATATTAAAATTTCTGTATATTTTGTGCTTGAAGGTCAGGGAGGGTGCTTGCCGCACTGCCCATATGGAGGTCAGAGGGCAATCTGTGGAAGTTTGTCCTTTCCTTCTGCCATGTGAGTCCTGGGGGTCAAGCTCAAGTCCCCAGGCTTGGTGGCAAGCACCCTTACCTGCTGAGCCATCTTGCTCACCCAGAATCCTCATTTTTGTTTTGAAGTCTCGTCTCTCATATTTTCCCTTTAAGCAGCATACTTTGATTTTATGAGTAGCATGCTTTACTGGGCACTGGGCCCCAAAGACTTCCCTCTATGTCCTTTCTACTTGTATAAGCTTGAAATTTTATTTTAATATATGGAATATCAGTCAGGGTTCTCTAGAGTAACAACTTATAGAATAATTTCTCTTTATACATAGAAAGGGGAATTTATAGATTGACTAACAGACTGTGGTCCAGTTAATCCAATAATGAATGGTTGTGAATGAATCAGACATCCAAGAACCCAACAGTTGCTCAGTCCATGAGGACGGATGTCTCAACTGGTCTTCAGTATACGCTGGAGTCCCCCCAAAGCAGGCTCTACCACCAGTGAAGGAATGGACTTGCTAGCAAAGCCAGGACAAGCAGGAAAAGAGCAAAAGCTTCCTTCTTTCATGTCCTTACAAAGGCTTTCAGCAGACGGCATGTCTTCCTGCCTCAAGATCTGAATTACAGCGTGTGTCTTCCTGCCCCGTGATCCACACTAGAAGCGGACCTTCCTACTTCAAATTAAGCAAAAATCCCTCACAGGTATGCCCTCCATTTCTGGATTTTTGGATAATCTCAGATGCAGTCAAGTTGACAACCAAGAATAGTCATCACATAGGGACCTATCCTGAGTGGGTTTGGGTTTGAGGTATGAGGTTTAGGTTGAAAAGCGTATTTTTCCTTCATCAAACCGCTACCACAACTCTATCAGAGGTCAATGGGCAGCTGGGCATGCAGCTCAGTTGGCAGAGTGCTCACTTAGCCAGCAAGAGGCCTTGGGCTTCACGCCCAGCACAGCAGCCAGCTAGGCATGGTGGTAAACATCTGTAATGCCCAAATTCAGGAGGTAGAGGCAGGAAGATCAAAAAGTTAGAAGTCATCCTTAGCTACAAGTCTAGTTCAAGGTCAGATTGGGCACATATGATCCTATCCCCAAACAAACAACACTTAAAGACATTGTTCATGATCAGGAGACTATTCATGGGCCAGTGTTTGTTCAACTGATCTCAAGTCTCCCCCTGAACAACGACACAGGGTTGACGACCGTAACGCACAGTGAGCACACAAGCCTAGAGGGGCTTTCCTAAACCCCGTTGTCTCTGGGTGGCTGTAAATGGTATAGTAATTTAAGCCGAGCTTTCCATGAGTCTTCACTTCTAGACCCAAGAAATGATCCTGACTCATGTATCTAATTTATACTGTAAAATGCTGTAAACTCACATATTAGTTCTATGCTCTAGGGATTCTGTGGTGTAGCTGTCATTCATTTCTAATCTCTCTTCATTCTCTCTATGTTAGCCATCATGTCATCTACAAAGAGGAATAGTTTTCCGGCTGATCTGGCTTGTATTTCCCTTTCTGCCTCCTCAGAGAGCCTGGAACTCTGCTAGTGTATTGAATGGAGCAGTGAGAGGGGGCCCTGGGCTCACCCCCAGTCGCAGAACTCAGTCATTAACACTTTCCCCATGCTGTGTGGTTCTGGCGGCAGGGCCTTTGCTCCTGTCACTCATGAAGTTGAAGAGGCTCCTTTTATGCCTAGTTCCCAAGAGACTTCCAGCATCATGGGCAACTGCAGAGGCTTTTCAACTTCTCCACTCGATGTGGTCACATGAATTTTCATCTTCCTATCGTGCATCAGATGTCTCTACCTTTCCTTATCGAGCCAGCCTGGCATACCTGGAACGTGGGTGGAATGTGCATTTCAGTTCCTGTATTGAGGGATTCTGCTCGCTAACTATCTCATTAGGAATGTTCGCATCTTTGGGAGAAGATGTGCTTGCATGTATACAGTCTGGGTGTGCACAGCGTGCCTGTGTATCTGTGTGTAGTATCATGTGTATGTAGATGTGGTGCACATGTGCCATGGCACATATGTGATGGTCAGAGGAAAAGCTCAAGTTTCAGTCCTCACCTTCGACCTTGGCTGAGGTGGGGTTTTCTGATTTTCTGCTACGTAAACTATACTGCTAATGCGTTTGACTTTTTTTTGTCAGTTCTGGGGACTCTCTGGCAATTCTGTCATGGTGTGCAGGTTATTGACAAGGGTGTCATTCAGACCTCAGGAAAAGATTCTGAAAGAGATAAAACCCCAGTTACCTCTGTTATTTAGTTCTAGTTTAATCCTAAAATGGCCCCAAACAGTGTCTTAGTTATGGTCTCTGTTGCTGTGAAGAGACACTATGGCTACAGCAACTCTTTCTTTTGGGGAGTGGGGGAGGGGGTTTGAGACAGGGTTATAAAATGTTTAATTGGGGTGGCTTACAGTTTCAGAGGTTCAGTCCATTGTCATTATGATGAAACATGGTGGCACGCAGGCAGACACGGTGCAGAAGAGTTGAGAGTTTTATAGCTTGATATGTGGGCAACAGGAAGTTGTCTGAGACACTGGGAATGGCTTGAGTATATATGAGACCTCAAAGCCCAACCCCACAGTGACACACTTCCTCCAACAAGGCCACGCCCACTTCAACAAAGCCACACTTCCTAAGAGTGCCACTCACTTTGGGGGGGGCATTTTTTTTCAACCCACCACAAACAATCTTTACAAAATTTAAATTCATTTAAATTTGTTGAAGGAAAGCTGTCAGGACGGCTGGCTCAGCGGCTAAGCCTGCAGCCTCCTGTTCACTCTTCCAGAGGAGTCAGATTCTGTTCCCAGGACCCACATCTGGTGGCTCAGAAGCACTTGTAACTCCATTTCTGAGGGAACCTGATGCCTTGGCCTCTGTTGTCACCTGCACTCGTGTTCACATACCCACACAGACACATAGTTTGAAACAATAAAAATAAACCTTAAAAATTACCCATGCTCTTTATGACTCAGAGTCCGATCTCTCTAGGGATGTGTTCTCCATCCCTAGAAGGAAGATGCGCCTGCTGCCAGTCAACCCTGAGGGACACTACAGCGAATTTTTCTGTCTTTCCTATTTTTGAACCTAACTCTTTCTCTCTCATTTACTGAGAGGAGTGTCAAAGCCTCCAACTGTAAATGTGAAAATCACCTATTTATCCTCTCAAGTTTTTGTTTTTAAACATTGAAGCTTGTTTTAGTGCATGATGTTTGCATAAGAAAAAAGTCTTGGCAAGGCATCTTAAAATCACTGAGGAGAAAAATTTAACTGTACACAAGATAGGTAGCAACGTAAAATTGAAAACTATTTTCAAAAAGTACATAAGTTTCACATGATGAATTTTTAAATAAGGTTTATATTTGTAGTTTGGCATGGTTAAAACGTGCTTCAAATGTACTCTGGGAAACTGATCTTTATAAGCAGTGATGGGATTGATGTTCGCTGTAGAAACTATCTGTATGGAATTAGAAAGCTAACATGTGACATTCAAACCTATGTGAACCAGTTTGCAACTTCTGCTCAGGTAGATATATTAATAATCTTAAAAAAACCCCACCTATTCTGAGACCAACAAAAATTTGAGACCAACGTGAATTATTGAATTCAAGTTATGCTTGCTGGGGAATGGGTCTCAGAGGCCTGGATGTGAGTGGGCCTGGCTGCTGCTATTTGACATCCTGTGCCTCCCGCCTAAGCCTTCCCTGTAGCTTTGCCTTTCAGCACACTGTAAACACTCCCAGAGGCTGGATGGTTGGCTGCTTCAGCAGCTCACTGCCCTTTCCCATGTTTGACCACTGCAGACTGAGGACACAGTCTGAGCATGCCGTCTGAGGATTAGGAGAGACAGGCTCGCCCCTTCAGTCTGGAGATTCAGTACAGGTAAAAGGTCTCTTTAGTGGCCAGCTGTACTGTCTCTCTGATCTCTCAGCTTCCATCCCCTAATATCTGACTCTGGGTTTTTATTTAATAAGACTAATTAGGATTGCGCTGCAGACCACGTACGTCAAACATTTCTCACCGTGACCTCCTTCACTGACAGCCTCAGGTCTGCAGATTTTATTTCCAAGCATTAACATAAGCACACTGGCAATGGTTTCATTTGTCCCTAGTGATTCAAGTTCTTCTTTTGATTCTAACAGCCTTTCGTGGTCGGCATAATCCACAAGAAATAAAACGTTGTTGATAGCAGAAAGTTACTTTTTCTGTAATCTTTGGGCTTGGATCTGCCCACCCAGATCAAAAGTTTAAGTCACACAAGCAATAGTGAGTTCTTCTGACATGGGATGTTATAGTGGCATTTCATTTGTATTTTAATAAATAAATCTTGCCTGAGGATCAGAAAAGTAAAACAGCCCCCTGGCCAGCCTTACAGACCAGGCAGCAATGACCCACACCTTTAATCCCAGTAGCCACACTAGCTTGCTGTATAAACTGGGCGGTATTGCTCATGTCCTTAATCCCAGAACTAGAGAAGATTATAAAACAGGAGGAGACCGCTCTCAGTCTCATTCTGAGATTCCTGGATGCAGGCTCAACATTTCGAACTGAGGTAGAGGTAAGAGCCAGTGGCTGGCTGTTTTGCTTTTCTGACCTTCAAGTTGAACCCTGATTTCTGTCTCTGAGTTCTTATTAATCGGGCTTCAGGATGTGCGGTGGGATATGGTGGCCATGCCTATCACCTGTTAGCATGTGTGCAGGGTTGTTTCCCCTGCATCATCCAATCCAAGGAATACCAATTTGCCAGTTTGTTTGTTTTTCACACATTCCTAGAAACTGCAGCACGCAGCTGAAACCACTGAATCCAGTCAGATGTGAAGGACATGTCCAGATCTTACAGGGTCTCAGGCTCCAGAAAGTGCAACTCCCTGCTCTGTGCTTTCTCGACATGCTCCGAGATGTCTCTGCAGAGCCCTTTACCTGCCTTTTCCTTCAGTTTTGTGCACTGCTTCCTTACGAATTTTATAGCTGTCTGTTCTGCTATATTCGTGTTTAGAATCATTGTTTCTTTTGTATTTACTTTTCAATCAAAGGCAACATTCTCCTCTGCTCCTCACATTTCCTTTGCTCTTAAGTCCACTTTATGTTATATTAATTCAGTCATTATTTGTTGTATTTGATTGATATTTTTATCTCTTTTCTGTTTTGAACTCAACCTAGATCATTATATGTAGAGAGACTTTCTTGTAGGTTAAATAGTTGGGTTATGATTTTTGATTATGTGTTTGCATGTCTAGGCTGGGGATATAAGCATGTGTGAGTGCAGGCGCCTGACAGAAGCCAGAGAAGGACACTGGAGGCCCTGCAGATGGAGTTACAGGCTCTTGTGAGCATCTGATTAGGTGCTGGCTTGGACCCAACTCAGGTCTTCTCAACAGCACTACAGGGTCTTAGTGCTAAACCATCTCTCTGGCCCCTGTGTAACATGAGGGCCAGCTTGTTGGGGTTTCTGTCCCACCCAGTACCCCAACAAGCCAGCAAGTCCCAAGGAAAATCACATGGAGATCTCTATAAGTTATAAAGCTGATTGGCCCATTAGGTCAGGCTACTTATTAGCTCTTATAACTTATGTTACCCCATTATTCTTATCTACGTTAGCCACATGGGCTCATTACCTTTCTCAGTGTGACAGCTTACATGTTGCTTCTTCCGTGGTCTGCACAGGAATGGCAGAGGAACCTCTCTGCTTCCCAGAATTCTCCCAGTCTCTTTGCTCCACCCCTACTTCCTGTCTGGCTTTCCCGCCTATACTGCCTGCCTGGCCAATCAGCGTTTTATTAAAATATGATTGACAGAATACAGATAATTCTCCCGCACCATTTCCCTCTTTTTTTTTTTTAACAAAGGAAAATACCCACAGTCCATTTGTTGGGAATGTGGGCGTAGTATTTCAGGCTACTTCCTGCTGGTTGGGGGCGCTGATAATCTTATGGGGACCTAAAGAAAATTTAGAATTATCATCAAGTCCTGACTGGAGTATCCTGTGAGTCTTGATCATCTCAGGCAACAGTCTTGAATCTGTTCTGGATGTAGAACTCAGACATCTGGGCCATCTGTTCCTGTCGGAGATTGCTCAGGTGGCCTCCCTTGGTCAAAGATGATTTTTCTTAACTCTGAATAAATCCAGAGCCTCTCGTTTTCTGTGGAAACAAAAGCAGAATCTCTTCTCCAAAGTAACATACCTTTTGACTTCAATTTTGAAGCCAAGGTATTTTCAAAATACCTATTTTGGGTTAGTTCAGTAACATTTATAAACAACAGTCCTTTAGCAGCTGTTGTTCCTTTCTCAGCATTCAAACAATTCAAAGAGAGCATAATGGCATACAGTATCAAGATTCTCTTTGTATTTTCCATCTTTGTGTGGCTTTACTTTAACCTCTATTTCTTTTATTTTTACTTTTACTTTTTGAGACAGGTTCTCTGTATATCTTTGTCCTGGAATAACACTGTAGACCAGGCTGTCCTTGAATTTACAGAGATCCTTCAGTCTCTGCCTCCCCAGTACTAGGCTCAAAGGTGTTTGCTACCACACCTTGAACTCACAGAGATCTGTCTCTGCCTCCCAGGCATTGGGATTAAAGGCGTGTACTACCACACCTTGAGGTCACAGAGGTCAATCTACCTCTACCCCTTGAAGTCACAGAGGTCAATATGCCTCTGCCTCCCAGGCATTGGGATTAAAGGTGTGTACCACCACACCCAACTACTCTCTTTCTTTCCTTTTAACTTTAAGAACTTTAACTTTTAGCCTGCATATACACACTGTAAACCATTTAGAGGTTTTCTTCCTCTTTGAATCTCTCTTTACTGTTTATCTCTCTTTTTCTGACCACATGAGCCTTTAATTTACAAAGCAATATGGAAAGCTGTGGCTTTGACAGCTAGATCCAGCTCATTCCTTAGCTTTCCAGACTCATAGCTGAGATACCAGCCAGAGCTATGTTCATTGCCACAACTCTATGGCGTTTCAAGGTCCTTGCCAGCAAGCAAGCTGCAGCATTCTGCTCACAGACCACACTCAGACTGCCTGCCTGAAAGAGTCAGAGATTACCCTGTCAGGACAGCCCAGAAAGCCGGCATTGTAAAACAGCGCAGCTTTTTTCCTGCTACGACTGAAAACCGAAAAGCATGTGTTCCGCTTTTCATCAACACGGTTTAAGTGCTTCACGGCAGGACCTCTTTAAAGAGCTGCAAGGTTTTGCAGCTAAAGCTGAGTTAGGAAGCCTCTCTTAGATGAGAGCATTTGCTTGCCTCTAGCAAGCAGAACAGACCCGAGAAATTGCTGCCACCAAGAAACCATGCAATGCTGTTATTTTGTTCTAGAATTACTTCCCAAGCTGTCTCAAGCTTTATGTGGATACAGTTGTCCACACGTTGGCGCCATATGTAACATGAGGGCCAGCTTGTTGGGGTTTCTGTCCCACCCAGTACCCCAACAAGCCAGCAAGTCCCAAGGAAAATCACATGGAGATCTCTATAAGTTATAAAGCTGATTGGCCCATTAGGTCAGGCTACTTATTAGCTCTTATAACTTATGTTACCCCATTATTCTTATCTACGTTAGCCACATGGGCTCATTACCTTTCTCAGTGTGACAGCTTACATGTTGCTTCTTCCGTGGTCTGCACAGGAATGGCAGAGGAACCTCTCTGCTTCCCAGAATTCTCCCAGTCTCTTTGCTCCACCCCTACTTCCTGTCTGGCTTTCCCGCCTATACTGCCTGCCTGGCCAATCAGCGTTTTATTAAAATATGATTGACAGAATACAGATAATTCTCCCGCACCACCCCTGGGAGCTGACTTTAAATCCACCCTGTCAATCTCTGTATTTTAATTGATGTACTTAAAACATCTACATTTAACTTAAGTAGGTTTGTTTTGTTTAGAGACAGGGTTTCTCTGTGTAGCTCTGGCTGCCCTGGAACTCTCTTTGTAGACCAGGCTGACCTCAAACTCACAGAGATCCACCTGCCTCTGCCTCTTGAGTGATGGGATTAAAGGTGTGCACCTCCACCACCCAGCTAACAAAGTCTTGATTGATATGTTGAGACTTTCAGCTGACATTTTTTTTTCTTTCTTAAGTCCTGGGAATTTAGGTAAGCGCTCAGCCAATGCGGGCGAGCTGTGTCCCCAACCTCCTTTTTATTTTTCTCTCATTCACCTCTCAGTTTTCTTTTTCCTGGCTTTCTTAGCTACTCAATCTCTTTTAGAACTTGGTTTTACTTACTTATGTGACTATGAGTGCATCTCTGTGTTTTATGTTTACCAGTGTTCTAGGCATGACTTCATCTCACAGTGGTCTAGGTATGACTTCATCTTACCTGTGTTCTAGGCATGACTTCAACTCCACAATGTTCCAGGCATGAATTCATCTTGTTCTAGGCATGACTTCATTTTACCAGCTGTTCTAGGCATGACCGTATCTTACCAGTTGTTGTATGCTTACCAGCTGTTCTAGGCAAGACTTCATCTACCGGAACTTATTGGAGTCCACTAGTGTTACTTTCTTCAGAGTAAAGTGAGGCAAGGACCGTTCTGCTTGGTGCTGAATGACTCAATAGAAGGAGTGCAGTCTTCGGTTTGAGTCCCAAAATAACAAAAGAAGAAGAAAAAAGTAAACATGTTTATCTTTATACCCCTTTCCATCCGTGATTCCCACCGGGACACTTAGGCAGCCTGGGCTACTTAATAAGTTCCAGGCCAGCCTGGGTTATATAGACTCTGACCCTGTGGGTAGGAGAAAAAGTCACAGCTTCTTCAGTGGTCTAGCCTTGGTCATCCAGCTGTGTCTAGCAGAAAGTATGGAGACTGACAGTTTGCGTGGTGTGTCCTTGTTGAAAATAATGTATAGACACTGACACTTGATGGCTTTCTTTCTCTAAGAAAGGTGATGAATCTGGAGACACATCAGATGGGAGAATGCTTGCCTAGCATGTACCCCATCATCACATACAATTAGCGACAGTGGTTGCCCTAGTTAGCATACACTGTCAGCTTGACACAGTCTAGAGACCTGAAGAAAATATTCTCAGTTGAACAAATCATCTTTCTCAGGATGGTCTGTGGGCATGTCATAATTTCTGTAGGACGGTCCAGCCCAGCATGGGGGCTGCTGTTCCCTATGCAGGGGACCTGGGCTGAATAAGAAAGGTAGCAGCTGAGCGTGAACCTGCTAGCGTGGAAACACTGCGCCATGGTTACTGCCTTGACTTTCTGCTGTGACTTCGTGGACTGTGTCCTGGACGTGTGAGCCAAATAAAGTTGCCTTTGGTCAGAGTGTTTTCATCACAGCCACGGAATGAAACCACGGCAATCCTTGCACCTGGGTAGCGAGGCAGGAGGAGCAAGAGTTTAAGGTCACCCTTGTCCACATAATGAGTTCCAGGACAATTTGGGATACATAGGATCTTGTTTTTAAAAGGAAAAAAGGTGGGGGTAGGAATGGCTTTTTACCATCAGCGCAAACTGGAGCTTCCTGGTGGCAGGGCGTGTTGGTGTTCACATCTCAGTGAGATTAGTACAGCAGCTCCCTTGACAGGGAATTACTGTTTCGGAGTTCTCAGGAGGAATGCTTCCTTCCAGCTTGCTTCTTCTGTGAGACTGTGACAGTTGGGAGGAGGGGTGGCGACATTAAATGTATAGTCACGACCGTGATGGCAGAAAGAACGTTCAGGATAGAGAATTTCTGGTCTGGGGAGACATTTTTATTTAAGAGAATTTTTTTTCAGTGAGACTGGGAAAAGAAGAATTGTTTATGGTAATATGTGGTGTTCAGAGTCAATGAAAAGTGCCTTCAAAAGAACAAGCGTCCGTCTCTCCATAACACGGTAACAGCATGGGTGGAGCCTCCTCTCCTCCTACCCACCCACACAGTCCATCTCAGGAACAGTGAGGTGCACATGGGGAGCCTGTGCCCAGGTGTTGGGCCACACTTCATTTCACACACACACACACACACACCTGTAATATGGCCTGAAATATCAATGTCTAGTTTCTCTTCTTTTCATTAACACATGAAATACATAATAAACAATAACATGCAACCATCCCAGGAGACTTCCCATCATCCTTTCTAGTAACCTGAAAGGCATTGCCTGATCGGAGACCAAGGCACCCATTGGTTCAATTATACACAGGCAGTGACAGTGGCTGTTAATAGGTTTCTGCCCCACCCCCCATAATGAGTTTCTCTGCCAATGAAGTAAGCCAGATCAAACTGAACTGACAAAGTATAACAACTGATATATTGCATAAAGCAACTCCCAGCAGGTTCGCTGGTCCCCCAGGAGGCCAGAGAAGTCTCCTGTCTGAACTAAGGCAGGGAGATTTTATAGATTGTAGGTGAGAGGTGATGACGTGTCTGTCACAGCTGTGTTTCTGCCCACCTATGGTCAAAGGCTGAGAGCACTTAGGCCAGGATTTGGGCAGCTGGCAGCATCAGGGTTGCAATAGTCACCAAGAATGTGAAACTGGGTATTCTGGTGTCTTTCCTTTGTTTGGAGACTCTCTGAGTGGGTGGGATTTGGAGGGGAGAGATGGAGAGAAGGAGAGGGAGAGGGGGAGAGAAAAGAAGAGAGAGAGAGAGAGAGAGAGAGAGAGAGAGAGAGAGAGAGAGAGAGAGAGACACGGGGGGGCTTTCTGAACCATGCAGAGGCAAGCCAGAGGCTCCAAGCGAAGAGCTATCTAACAGAGGAGAACACATGTGTACAAAATTTCTTATGGCAGAAGACAAGGTTGAATTTGACACAAGGGCTCCCAAAGTTTCAAGAGAAAACATATTTGCTCCTTTATCTTAACATTCTTTGGAAGTGATGCTCAGACAAAAGCATTTTACTTGAGTAGGATGCCACAGGTTAGATCGAGTCCCCTGGCCCCTGGCCCAACCCTGCCCAGCATTCATTTGCTGTAGTTGTAACCTCTAATGTAGTCTCAGAGGTAACTGTGTTAGCAGTTAAGGGCTCTTCAAAGGTAATGGAGAAAAACCGAGGTCCCTAGAGAGGGTCAGGTCGTATTAATGGGCAGACAAATTCAGAGGGGCTCACCAGAGGAAGACATATCCACTAGCCATGGATTGGGCCTCTGACTGCCAACATCCAGAACTGGGAGGGAAGACCTATCTGTGGGTACAGCCTCCAGTCTGGGATGTTCTGTCAGAGCACCCTGAACTGACTGCTGCAGGAAGTTCATCGTAGTGGTGCAATTGCAGAAAGTTTAAAAACAAATTTACGTTTATAGACAAAGAACAAAATAGAAGCGAGTCATTTCTTGGATAAGGTAGCACTAGTTCAGAGACAGCTCAGTTATTAGGAGCCTACTGTGCAAGCATGAGGAGCCCAGTTCAGGTCTCTGGCACCCAAATAAAGGCTGGATGTGGTGGTACGTGTCTGAAATCCAGTGTAGGGTGGCTGTGGGATCTCATGATATGTGTCTGAGATCCAGTGCTGTGGGATTTCCATCCCTAGCCAATGGCTTTGGGGGATTATAAGCCTAGGGTGAGGTCTTTTGTCTTTTACATACTTAAAATTGATTTTACTGAAAGTAATCTTTTTATTTTATTTAAAACAATCTTTTTTATTATTTTTATTGTGCTATATTTTTTCTCTGCTCCCCTCTCTACCCTCTACCCTCTACCCTACCTTCTACCCTCTTCCATGGTCCCCACACTCCCAATTTCCTCAGGAGATCTTGTCTTTTTCTACTTCCCATGCACATTAGATCCATGTATGTCTCTCTTAGGGTACTCATTGTTGTCTAGGTTTTCTGGGATTGTGAACTGTAGGCTATTTTTTCTTTGCTTTATGTCTAAAAGCCATTTATGAGTGCATACATATTATATTTGTCTTTCTTGGTCTGGGTTACCTCACTCAATATGATGTTTTCTAGATCCATCCATTTGCCTGAAAATTTCGAGATGTTATTATTTTTTCCTTTGTGTAGGAATTATGTAAATGTACCACATTTTCCTTATCCATTCTTCGGTCAAGGGGCTTTTAGGTTGTTTCCAGGTTCTGGCTATGACAAATAATGCTGCTATAAACATAGTTGAGCACAAGTCCTTGTGGTATGATTGAGCATCCTTTGGGTATATACCCATAAGTGGTATTGCTGGGTCTTGAGGCAGACTGTTTCCTAATTTTCTGAGAAATTACCATACTGATTTCCAAAGTGGCTGTACCAGTTTTGCATTCCCACCAGCAATGGAGGAGTGTTCCCTTTACCCCACATCCTCTCCAGCATAAGCAGTCATCACTGTTTTTTTATATTGGTCATTCTTACAGGTGTAAGATGGAATCTCAGGACAACTTATAAGCTAAGGGAGAGGCTTGCTCTCTCTCTTGCTCACACGCTCTGTTGGGGTAGTCAGAGCGGAGCCGGCAGCTTGTTGGTGGTGCTTTTTCAAGACAGCTGGATCAGGGGCAGCATCTAACATCTTCTGTGTTAGTGAGAGCTTATACCTATTGTATACCTACATAAGTTGCGAGAACCTTTATCAGACTCTTGCGGATTCACGCTACATAGGATGGGCACAGGGGCAGGGATATGCAAATCCCTGGTGTCCACTGGCCAACAAACTTACCTGAATTTATGCACCCCAACTTCAGCGAAAGAGCCTTTCTTAGGAAAATAAGGTGAACAGCACCAGCTGAAGATATTCCGCTTGACCTCTGGCTGTCACATGAACACACACACAATGCATATGTACCTACCGCTAGGCACACATACGCTCACAGGAACATATAACATATATATACACCCATGGGAACACGTCCATAACACAGCACTCAACACACACACACACACACACACACACACACACACACACACACACACACACACACCATTTAATCAAACATCTCAAGCTAGCATCTTCCTGGGGATTTTTATACAGGACATAGTCTCTGTAAACTGCCTGGCACAGTTGTGACTTTCTTAGTTCCCTTTTTGGACAATGTTGATGCTTTACCATGAAGGGCCTGGCACAAACCTAGACTTCTGTTCTACTCCTGATGGTTCCTGGCATCATGGTACCCTCTATTAGCAACTTTCCTACAAGACTCCAGGAAATTAAGTCCTGTGTTTGGACCCTGCATTCTCAGTGTGGACTGTGGCTGCTCGATTCATTAAAATATATGACCCTTCAAAATATTTGATGAGAGTTGGGTGCAGTTGGCAGAGTATAGAACACAATGAATATAGATCTGTAATCCCAGCCCTTAGGAGGCTCAGAGACCTTGTGTGGCAGAGGCAGGAGGAAATGTGGCTCACATACCCTGCAGGTTACAGCAGAGAACTCCTCTCAAATGCCAACCCACCAACATCTGTTAAATAAATACTTCCTAAATATGAACTGGTGAGAGCCCCTCCCTCCAATGTGCTAACGGGGTGGGTGTGTCCAGTGAAACAAAGCATCTTGATGGTCCCAAGAGAAAGGAATGCCGGGCGCAGAGTCTAGAAACGTCATGGCTAGAAGTCATCAGAGACAGACTCCATCCCAGATAAGTCATTCAGTTAACCAGGGCATAACAGTGTTGGCATCATTCAGCCTATGTGGTAACTACGTTATAAATAACCCATGGTCTCACTTGAGAGCTATTACAAGTTGCAAGGCAGCATAGCAGCCCTGGGTGCTTGACAAAGATTTCATAGTCAGAGGTCATTAGCTTCACGCCTAACAAACCAAACACAAAATTTTACCTTGATGCTTATTTCTTCATCATACAAATGACAACTTGTGATTTTGTTACAATCAAAATTAGTGTAATTCAATTCAGAACACTTGTCTCACTCTGTTTTGACTTCTATTGAATTCTGGCAAGCACGTGGATTTAATGAAGAAGAGTCTCTGCTGGTCCCCTAGTTATTTCTCAGTTTCCTAGAAGGGACTAATTTAGGTTAAATGATGTCGGTGGAGCGCGTATCATCATTAGCCTTTCTAGAAGCTCAGGTTTCCTGGATCACATGATTAGGAAAGCGTCCTGCTGTCCCCTCAGCTTTGCCGGAAACCACCTTGGGTTTCCCCTGACGAGTCCCCTTGCCACAGAATCTTACAGATATCAGAGTTGATAATCTTTCTGTGCTGGTCTCTATGTGAAATCCAACAGCTCAAATTTGGAATCACTTACCATGTTGGCCTGGATCTGGTTGGTGTTGAGTTGCCTTCCATTGTCATGACAAGTTCCGGAGAGGTATCAGACGGGGCAGGAGGATGGTTCGTGTTGGTGCAGGTTTCTGAGGCTTTGGTCATGGTTGGTTTAGTCCTTTGTGGGGGCTGGGGTGAGGCTGACCAGCATATCGGGAGTGTGTGATAGAACACTGCTGCTTACCATGAAGTGAGGCAGGGACAAAATACCTCCGCTAAGGAAGGGCGAACCCCAATTGCCTGCTGCTCCCACTGCGATCCACCTCCTGTGTTTAGACCACCTCTGCATAGTGCTTCTAAGCTTCAATTCAACGAGTTAACCTAGTCATGAAATCAGAGCCCTCAAGACCGAATCGCCTACCAGAGTTCACCTCTAAATGCCACTGCAATGAGACTGCAAGCCCCCAGCATGTGAGCACTGGGGGATATTTTGGTCAGAGGACAATGCCGTTTACACCTCTGTGTTTTTTGGTGGTGGCTCTTTAGGATGACAGAGACCTTCTGGGGCCACCTTCCCCACACACTCTCAGGGGTATGTCACTACCCTCCTCCACCATGCACCACCCCACCTTCAATCCTCCACAAAAGGAACCTGGCCAAAGGCAGGGACATCCACACCTTTGTTCCTTAGGTAACAATATCCAAAGGGAGGCACTGGAGCATGACCACTGCTCTCGTCTGTTTGTTTGGCTTTTTTTGAAGACAAAAGAGAGCAACATTAGCAACAAAGGATTCCCATAGAGACTAATGTTTCCTCTGTCCTTTTAGGGTTTCGTGTGGGCTCTGGCGCTGTCCTGGCAGGTGGGGGCAGTTTCCGTCTCTATACCATTGGCTGCTTTTAGTCTTTTTTTTTTTTTAAACTTATCTCCTTAACTTTTCATATAAATATTGTATGTTGTACATGTCCCTCCTTTGTCCCTCCCAGGAGTCCCCTCTGTCGACCTAGACAATTTCATATCTACTTACTGTGACTAGCACATTGGGGGACCTTGATACGCAACTATCTCTGTGGTACCGTCTTCCTGTTTCTTTAGAAGAGAAATGAGGAAATGAGGATCTCTGGTCCCCGTTTCCTCCTCTTTGTGAGGACATAATATTCCCTCCTGGATGAGGATGTTGTAGGATTCAGGAGGCAAAGCCAGTACTGTACAGTTAGTGGGTACACCACACTCCATTCTGACGCCACCCAGACTTTATCTGTTGACCTTCACCCACCTAAATCAGGTTTGAGAATCGTTGATCAGATATTGATTCCTTTCTGGCACTTCTATTCACACTAAATGCAGAGATGAAGAATCTGCCACAATAAAACCACCCACCTGGGTCAATCCTGAGACAAGCTAAGAACACTGAGCGTAAATACAGCAGGACAATGGTGAGGACTCTATCGCCACCTGCTGCCCACACAAGTACTTGCAGGAGACTAGAGAAACCTGAAACACCAACTTCTGATTTCACGGACCTGCAGAGAATAACCTTTTGAAGAGATCAGTGTGGATAGGAGAGAACATTACTTACTAAATATATATTATCAAATATATGTTAAATATATTACTCTTATACCCTCTTACTAAATATATGTTAAATATATGTAAATATATATATTTGTGTATATATACATGTATATATGTAGACCTTAGCAGTTATATATATAGAGAGAGAGTTTACTATAAAATGTGTTTGTACAAGTGAGTGTGTGTATGTGTGTGTTTAAATCTGTTTTGTGTAGAGACGGTCTGCCTCTCCTTCCTGCTCAAACTCTAAACTCTCAAAGCATGGTTCCTCTAACCTACCTACTAAAGCTGTTTTAACGGCTAAAGGAGAGGCATTTATAGACCTGCTCACCACAGCGCATGAACGCATTAGCCAGCTCCCCATCACTGTGAAAAGTGCCCAAGTCTTCAGCTGGACTTCCACCTTTGGGGGCTCCTCAAATTTTCCCTCTCAATTCTCCGAGCTGTTTGTCTGTTCTAATAGCATCAGACATTTTTGTTCTTTCTCTCTCTATGGTTAGAGTGTCTCCCTTTCCTGTTTGTCTGTTCCTGGTCTGGGGCCTTCATGATCTCCACGGCTTTCACTCTGGGGCTACTTTTGTGTCCCTCACCTCATCTTTGTCACCCTCTGCCAGTGGCCCTTCCCCTTCAACTGTCACTTCACTTTCCAGGGAGTGGGTCTTCCAGGACATACAGTTCCATCTATGGACGTCTTACGGATTGAATTCGGAAGTCCCACACTCGAGGGATGTGCAGGCTCCATCAGGATCACTCAGACGGACAGGTGCATCCTCCTTCTGGGAGGGTGATACCCAGGTGGTGGAATTGCTATGTAGGATCAAAGGCAGGGCTAGGGCTGACGTCTCAGTGGGTAAGGTGTCTATTTTACAGGCACCAGGACCTGAGTCTGGATCCTCAGCACCCACATAAAAGCCTGTTGAGACTTGCATGTCTGTAACCCCAGAACTTCGGGGTTGGGAAGAGGAACCGACACCTGGATTCCTCTGCTGGTTACTGACTCAGCATGCACTGTGGAAGGTAGCAGAGGAAGGGGCTCCACCTGACACAAAGTGCTGAGACAGGAGGCCCAGGGGAGCACCTTCTTTGTGTGGGTCTGAGTGGGACTGTTTGAGCCAATTGAAGCTGCGTGTTTGGCCAATCACAGCTGTTCATTTTGAACTTATCAGTCCAAAGGCCTCAGGCTTTGGACCAATCGCAGCCTTGCCAATGATCACAGTAGTCCATTGGCCACAGTGTGTTCTTCCCATTTGGCCCATTGGAATTCGTGGTTACAAAGAGCCTGGTACAAACTGATCCAACAGCCATGAATCAAAAAAAGAAAAAAAATGTGGAGAGCAATGGTTCATTATTACTTTTCAAATTCAAAATATCCCCCACTGAAGAGCATCCCCAAATTCCTTGTTACTGTTACAGTACTCACCAGATTCATCAGTTCCCCGGCTTCTATCTTATACATTTAGAACTTAATTATTATAAAGAAAAATCAACCGGAAGCTGTAGAATTCCTTCGCCAGTTGCCACTTTGCTACCTTTTCCCTTCCTCCCCCTCCAGGAAAGGCAGCTCCTTGTGGGTGGGGCCACTGGAGGGCTCCTTCTTCTGCTGTGTGAACGCGTTCCTGGGACATGCTGTGAACGTGTTCCGGTATTTCACTTTGTCTAAGGCGCATCGCGCTTCACGCTGTCTGTAAATCGCTTTCTTTGTCGACATTAACAGTGGTGATATTAATTCGTCTTAGTATTCTGGAATCCAGCTCACTTGCTTTAATGGCTGTGGTGTAGACACTGCCACGATACAAATGAGCTGCAAATTATCCACCTGTTATCGGTGGGGCTCTTGGGATCTTGCCAGTTATTCATCCATCATTCTGGAGCTCCATTTAGATGCCAAGCCAAGCCCTGACATCTTGTCGGGTAGACGCCCTGGCTGCAAAGAAATGTGGACATAATAGCAGCCCAAGTCGATGAGCAGGCAGAGGTGATTAAGCCAGAGCAGGGACACTTCACCTTGGGTTGCCATGTCTCCTCTCAGAATTCTGTTACAGGTTTCATACCTTAGTTCGTAAGCCCCTTCAGTGACAATCAGGATCTACTGGCCGCTGGCCTGCAAATTCAGCCTCGCAGGTGTGTCAAGCACTGTTGTCTGGCTATGCTGTTTCTGTTCTCACCTTTGCATCACGGGCTAGCAATTTACAATGGTGGAGAGTTTCTTCTATTGTAGTTACTGTGACGGTTTAAATGAAAAATGTCCCCCATAGGCTCCTCTACTTGAACACTTGGTCCCCACTTGGTGGCGCTGTTTGGGAAAGTTTAGGGGTGATTTGAATGAGACTGGCCCCCACATGCACATATGTTTGAATGCTTGGTTAGTTGGTGGAACTGTTTTGGACCAATCAGGAGGAGGTGTGCTGCTGGGAGTGGGTTTTGAGGTTCCAAAAGCCCACACTAGTCCTAGACTTGCCTTCTCTTGCTGCCCAACTGTGGATCAGGATGTAAAGCTCTCTGTTACTTCCCCAGCATCATGCCTGCCTGCCTGCCTGCCTGCCAGTCGTCATGCTTCCTGCCATGATGATCAAGGACTAATCTTCTGAAACTGTCAGCCAGCCCCAATTACATGCTTTCTTTTGTAAGTTACCTTTGGTGTGTCTCTTCACAGCAATAGAAAAATAACTAGAGAATTAGACAGTTATCGAACCTCTAGGAGGTGGAGCCTTGCTAGAGGAAGGTGGTCACTAGGGGGAGGTTTACCATCTCCCCCCACCTCCTGTTTACAGCTGGGAAAGTGATCTCTCAGCTTCCTGCTCCAGTTGCCTTGCTGCCACGCCTCCCCTACCAGTATGAACTGCTACTCTGGAATTGGAAATCCTAATAAATTCTTCCTTATATGTTTTTACAAAGATGCATTTTTTTAAAAGTGTGTTGTGGTGTGTGTGTTACCCTCAGAAGAGGGCATCTGATCCCTTGGAGCTGGAGATGCAGGTAGTTCTGAGGTCGTGAGCTACCTGATGTGTGAGCTGGGAGTTGAATTCAGGTCCTCTGAAAAGAGGAGCAAGTGCTCCAAGCCACTGACTCATCTCTCCAGCCCACCTCGGGATTCTTTAAAGCGGCCGGTTTCCACTCTGCATCCATAATGACAGCTACACGTGTGTCAATAGGTGACTGCAAATGCCAGCGAGGATGTGAAGAAACAAACCGCCCCTCCTTGCTATGGAAAGTAGTTTGGAGGTTTCCTATAAAGATCAAACCGCCCCTCCTTGCTATGGAAAGTAGTTTGGAGGTTTCCTATAAAGATCAATCCTTTATATATAACTCAGCAATTCCTGCACTAGGATGCCCACCTGAGAGGTGTTTCTTATATGAAGTTTACAAGCATTTGTCGGGCTGGCTTGGGCTTCTCTGCGATGTCCAATGGGCCCAACTGAAATGGATCTACTGCTAAAGCCCCTCATTCATCAAGAAGCCAGAACCCAGGGACTTAACTCGCATTGCTTCCATCTTCGTGCAGAAAGCGAGTCTGAAAGGAAACGGTCCTTTTTTGCTCTATTTCTGAAGACTTCAATCTCTTCTCCACCCAAGAAGCCAACTTCCTCTGTGTAGCGCATCAGGAAACTCTTTCTAATTTACACAATGAGTTGTTGCCCACACTGAAGTGAAATTTGAATAGAGTAAACTTGTCATAATCTTATCTTTTGACAGACAGAAACTTACGCTCATCCATGAACATGCTCAAATGTTCACAGCAGCATTGGTTTTTAAAACATTTTGCTTATTTTTATGCGTAGGAGTGTTTTGCCTGCAAGTATGTCTGTGTACCATGTACAGTGGCTGCAAAGGTCAGAGAAAGAGTTGCATCCTCTGGAACTAAGCGAAGGATGGTTGTGAGCTTCTGGGAACCAAACCCGAGTCCTCTGGAATAGCAGCCAGTGCTCTTAACCGTGGAGCCACGTCTCCAGCCCCAACTAGAGAAACACAACCACCTAGGACGACTATACACAGAAAGGGTAGGGTGTTATCCAAACAACAGAGCACTTTGCAGCGATAAAAGGAACTTCTGATACCTAGACAGCATGGGATTTGAAAAACAAATTGCTAAGTGGAAGAACACCGAAGCGAAAATATCACTTACCCTGGAATTCCATTGACAGGAAATGCTCAGCAGACAATCCCAAAGATTGGAGACAAGTAGACAGAAACACTCTAAAATGAGATGGTGATGAAGGCCACGTCCTTTGCACATTTACTGACAATTAACAAGTTGTGCACAGCAAATCTGTTAAAAATGAAGAGTTCGTGATGGCTCCATCCACAGAGGATGGTGAGCCCTGAACACAAGAAGATCCTACTCTGGAACCCAGAAACACGTCTTATTAAATGATGCTACCAATATCCCTTGGTTAGAGAGCAATGTATCCTTATTAGGACCTGAGACTTTTCCATGAGGTGAAGGACCTGGCTTCTCCCACCCTGTAAAGTCAGGGGCTGGCTAACCAAGAGCCCTGGATGCGTCTGCCTCTGCATTATTTATGGGAAGAGCTTGGTCCAGCTCCAGATAGGAGCCAGGTAGCAAAGAAGGGATAGTAGGAGATATTCCAGGCAAACCATGTTGGTCTCTTGACTCCTATAGCCTAATTTGAGTTAGGTTACTTGTCTGAAGTGAAGGATGGATTTTTCTTAACAAAATCCTATTGCTCTGCATTCCTAGTAGATTAGGCTGGCTTTCTTCCAAAGAGGCAGTTCTGGTGTGGTTTATAGTAAAGACCCCATCATGCTAAGGAGAGAATAGTTTTTAAAACTCAGTAGAGTCAAGCATGGCAATCCACAATGCAATCCCAGCACTTGAGAAGCTGAGGCAGGAGGATCAAGAGTTATACAGCCTACTGGCATAGTAATAAGGCACATAAAGTAGCTCTCAAGACACATACCAACCAAGCCTAGGAAGGAAAACCTACATTAAACACTGAAGTTTGTTCATGGCCCATAGAGGTAAAGTGACAAGAATGGAGGGGCTGCTGCCAGCTGCTGACAGTGGTGGACATAACTGCAAGCGACGGGGAGAAGCTAAGACTATGCCATATGGAGAAGACACA
Source organism: Myodes glareolus (assembly GCF_982192425.1). Taxonomy (NCBI): domain Eukaryota; kingdom Metazoa; phylum Chordata; class Mammalia; order Rodentia; family Cricetidae; genus Myodes; species Myodes glareolus. The sequence continues at coordinate 68,557,833 of NC_142039.1, forward strand.
CATGGAGGGGGACATGCGTGGGCAGTCAGAGCCTGTGGGGAAGCAGATCGCTCTACCTGTTCTAGGTTCCCTCTATCAGTGTGGGTGTCATTTGCTTTCCAAATGCTGTTCTTCCATCTAGACCCACAGGGCATCATACAAGAAGGTGCCCTGTTGACCGTGACATACCTCAACCAAACAGTCACAGTAAATAGACAGGTGCGGGCCATCCTGGGGAAGGGATGAGTAAAAGGTTGATATACTCTTACATTTCTTTTCTTTGGTAACTTTGCCCATAAATTCTTTACTTGCCACTGGCCCGCACACTGACCAGTATCTTGCCCATGGCCAGGATCTCTGAGCCCCTTAGGGGTCTGGGGTTGAGTTGGGGGTGAGGCAGGCACAGGTTCTCCACAACAACACAGATTAGGACAGAAACAGAGGGAAGCCACCCAAGTGAGCAACTTATTGCTATCTTCTGAGGTTTCAAAGAAATGGTCATTTCTTTTCCTGGTCCTTTCTGGATTCTCCCAGATGTTGGTAGAGCCTTGCAATGCCCAAAGGCTGATTGGAAACTTGTTTAACATTTTTTTTGGGGGGGGTGGGATTAAATTTCTCACCAAAACTCAATCCATGGGAAGAGTGACGGAGCAAAGGCAGCCTGCTTATTTGGCCTGACTTCCTATACTATGACATATACTCAGGCCGAGAGTACAAGGCATCCCCAGGTCCATTCACGCCCTCATACTTCTGGTCGGGGCACATCTGCCTGCAGGCTGAGCCCCATCCCAAGTCGGGAGGATTAAGTACTCTCCATACTCACACAGCATTGAATTGCCTGGCCCATAGACAGTTCCCACTTTTCACAAGTGAGGGCAATTCCAGGACTGTCCCCACAGCCTCAGACGTCTGCAGGAGGCAGGCACAGGCTCTTCATAGCAATACTGTTTATGACAACCACAGAGGGAAGCCATCCAAGTGGGCAGTGGGTCGAGCTAACCAAGAGTCACTTCAACCCCAGACCCTTGGCCGTGGCTCAGAGCTCTTGGCCGTGGGTGAGACTCACTCACTGTTCAGTGGGGGGGGGGGGGGGGGGGAGAAACGCAGAAAAGAATTTGTGGGAAACATTTCCATAGGAAAGAAATAAATAAGAATATATTAACTATTTACTTACTTGTGCCTAAAGAAACTCTGGGAAGACCCTCCCCGCCATGTAACAGCGGTAGGAGTTTCATGAAAAACTGTGGAGATCTGAGAAACTCAGTGCCTTGTCACATCTCTGGACACTAGAAACACATCTGTGACTCAATGACCAAGGGACAATGCAGTGGCATTCAGACTCTACTGGCCGGAATGTAGATGTCTGGCGTCAACATTTGGTTTGGGTCGTTTATAGGCAGCGTCAGATAATGCTCAGTGCAGACTTTTCTCCCGAGAAAAGCATTGCTCTCTCTCTCCCAGTGTCCCGTACAGAGGACTTGTCCTCTAACTCCAGACACTCAAGTCTCGGGCGCTGTAGGGGACGAGGAGGGGAGGGAGTGGTTGGGGTGGAGGTGGCCCTTAGCAAGCACACAGAGTCAGGCTGGAAGTACAGGCACACCAATGGAGGTCACCGGCCTTGACGGCACCCCGACCTCCCACACACCCCCATTTAAAAACTCGCCTGAACATTTTGCTTGTTGAGATGGTGGCCTCTTTACTTTGCCCAGGCTAGTCCCAAATGCCAGGGCTTCAGATCACCCTTTTTTCTTAATCTCTTTGCCACTGTATCTGGCTTCAGAAAGACTTTAAATATGCGAGTTCTTATCCACACCCACAAGGGACTGATACTTTTCATAAGGTCTGTTTGAGGCACAGGTAAACCTACAAACTGTCCCCAAATGGCTACCAACACTGCAGGGTTTGGTGAGCTATTTCCAAAGTGAGGCAGAAGCAGTGTCTCATAGAGAACAAGATGGCTGCAGGTAGGTAACATTGTTGTGTAATGTAGTCACACGCCTTAATTCAGTACAGAAAAATGTATGCAGGGCTTGGGCAGACTGCTTCAATAATGGCGGTTCATTCAGAAAGGTAAGGTGTGTAAGAAGTGCACACGGTTCTGTAAGGCTCACCTGGAATTCAGTTCTGTGCAGGTGTTGTTCTGTAGCTGCAAGGGCATCACTCTCGTGGGTACAAACACAGGCAGAACAGAGAACAGTTACCCACTGGAGGCATCTCCTGAACCGAGTAAACTATCGCTATAATCCCTGGTTCTAGAACATTCCAACTAAACCCACTCTTGCTCAGCCACAGGAACTTTCAAAGGTTGGCTGCCTTCCTCAAGTTTCACCCTGAGTTTATGATTAGAACGAGGGGGAAATGAACATTTTTATATTTAACCTTCGTGAAATCCCCAAACACACCTCCCTCACTGTGACAGAAATACCTCCCAACGTTTCCACAGAACTTCTGCTTCCATGTCCCCAAGACGCCGGCAGTGGAGACCGTTAGTACCTGGTGGTCAGTCATGGTTGGCTGAAGTGGCTTCCCTGCTTACTGAGAAGCGCAAAAAGCCATTTCCCATTTTCACCCTCGGGTGTCCACAGAACAGTTAAACCACCAGGTGTACAAGTTAGAGACAAAGCTAAGTTCCTCTTTCAGGAGATTCACTATCCTCTGAGAGGCAGCTTCAGACCCTTCAATACCCATTCCAGACAGCCTGACCACACTGGCCGAGAGGGGCCCTGGAGTTGGCTCCTCCTCCGTAGCGCAGTCCATTCCTTCCTTCCCCCAGGGAAGCATCCACGCTGACATCGGAGCACACATTACAGCTCACTGTGTCTGATGGACTTGAGCAGGGTTGTACCGGGGCAGCAGAGTGAGGGGGAAAACAGGACTTGTGTGTGGGGTGGAGTGGGGTGGGGTGGGGGGTTGGGTAAGGACTTGACTATCCCAGTAAGGGCACCCTTGCCTCTTCTGCCTCCCCATGCCCGTCCCCCATGGACAAGCCACCAGAGAACTCTCCAGACTCCTCCAAAGCACAGCATAAGACCCTTGTTCCAGAGGGGGCCACTCTATACTTGGACGAATGGATACGCTTGAATTGGAGTACCAAGAGACTGGACGGGAAGGGCTTGTGGCCCCCAGTCTCCCACCATAAGACCACACCCCTGCCTACACACCTGTCCAAACATCCACACACAATAAAAACCCTTTGGTCTTTCATTTCTGAGGGCTCCTGTATCACACCTCACTTCTCTCAAGTAACTCTGAGGCTCCTTGGGAAGTTTTGGCTGTCATCGTGACGCCTTCAGCTGTGGCCTCCACACCAGTTATCCCCTGCTTGGTCACGGGACTTGAAAGTTTGGAAAGTAGAAGAGGTTGGGCAAGGTGAGTTCTATGACCTAGGACAAGGGGCACCTCCCTCACAGGCAGGGGACTTGTCGCTAAAAGAAGGCTTCTGTCTAAGATAGTTCTTTTCCCCAAATGCGGTTAGACAATCCCAAAGACTCTGTAGGGTTCACAGTGAGAGTTAACTCAAGCTATACAGCGAAGAGAACTGGGGAGGAATGGGTCCTAAAAATGCATCGTAAGAGGCCAATGGTGCTCTGCCTCAATGGGTCTCAGGGTGCAACCCCTAGAGCGGAATCTTCAGTACCTCTAACCCTTGTTGAACTGCATTCTGGGACAGCAGCACCTAGTCAGATTGCCACAGAAACTCTCTGAAGGGAATGGGATGCGGGTAAGGGAATTGGAGTAAAGGCACAGCTCATTCCTATCAGGGACACACTCGGGGGAACAAGGCATACTTCAGGCTCTGTTGGGACTGAGTCCTGGCCTTCAGCTGCTCTGCCCTACTAGAGCCTTCTAATGGAAGTTACTAAAAGCTGTGCTTTGCCTAGAGGATCAGAGGATGGAATTTTCACCTGTTGGCCATTGACTGCAGGGTATTTAAGCCTCCATGGAGGGCTTTTGGTACCAGTGATAGAAGGTCTATGTGTTGGTCTGTCTCTGCATGAGTATTCTCAACCTCCAGTCCCTTTCCTGAAGCTTGCGAACTGGGGTCTAGTGCATAGAGCGCAGACCGGGGCCACAGTGTGCGGCAAGGTTCCATCAAAGCAAAGGGCCCTGGCCTTGGGCACAGGGGCTGTTTGGTGTCTGTCCCCAGGCTTCAGGCCAGGCTGTCACGATGTCTCAGTGACCTAACACCAAGTGCTCCATGACCTTGGCCCAGGTAGTCAAACTGGGAATGGATCAGGAGTGCAGGCAGCCTTGAGCAGTGAAGAAGCCTTACTCCTCTTATTCTTCCCGTGCCTCACCCGGCTCTAGAGCCCTGGAAAGTCATGTTCCAGGTTCTAGAACTTTCCGAAGTATCATACTGGAAACCCAAGGCCATCTTCACATTACCTGCAATGAATCTGCACTTGAGGCTCAAGAGAAAAGCAGCGGGAAAAAGCCAATCTGAGTATAGAATAGCGATTCTTCGAGGTCTGGGTTAGGGTGGCCAAGAGGAGGATGGATTTGCGCAGTGCATATTCAATGCATGGGTTGCCACAGCACAATGAACCCTGCAAACATGCACAACTGATATGCCAATCCAAGGTAGAGTCAGTAGATATAATGTCAGGGACCTGGCCCAGCATGCGTGAAATGCACAAAGGAGGGGGGAAGCTCTCAGCAGGCTGAGGTACTTGCCACCAAGTCTGATGACATGAGTTCAATCCCGAGGGCCTGAATTGTAGGATGTATACACACACGTGTACAGACACACACAGAGTAATACAAATTGAAGGAGGAAAAATGCAATGAGAACTCGTCTCTGTCATTTTTCCATACTCTTGCTTCAGTCTCATGGAGTCGCTGGTCCTCGCAAAACTGCAAATCCATGGAAAGGCTCAGCCTAAACCCTATCCAAGTGCTCCCTCATCCAGCAGGTGCCCGCTTCAACCCAATGTCCTTCCAACCTGCAGAAGTGCCAAACAGACATTCATTTATTGGGTACAGCAGGCATGAGGCCTACAAAAGGAACTGACACCATGTGCCAGGCAGGTGGCCCATGGCCCATGGGAACAGGAACTCTGAAGTGAAAGGACCTGACTCACGGGTAGCAGGATGAAGCCAGTCACGACCCTAACGCGATGACATCCCAGAGATAATACGCACAGTTAAATTACTAAGTCATTATTTAGGATCAAAACACTTCCGTGAAAACTGCACACAGAAAACCATATAAATTACATTTAAGGTCTGCACATGGTTCTTTAAAAAAAAATAATAGCAATACTGTTTTCTGTACAAAGTTGCTTCCCTTTGAACATTCTAAACCCAGGAAACATTTTCCCTTAAATTCCAGAAAAGTAGGCAAAATACATACGCAGTATAATTAAAACCCTTCACAAAAATACAAAATCATGTCGGTTTCTGTAAAGGCACATTTTTCTTGAATACAAGGGACACCCAACTGTTTTCAGAAGCTCCTTTATCCCTGGACCCCAGCAGGTGGCAGCATCCTGCTTCTGCTGGCTTTTGGCTATTAAAAATAGCATGAATGGCAGTGGGCAGGGCAGGGAAGAGGAAAATGCTCCCTCCACCCTCAGCCAGCAGGAGGCTTTCTGGGTATCTTAGGCCCAAGGTGCCTCTCTGTTGCCCTCTGCAGCCCTGTTTCCCCAGGTTTCTGGATCCTCAGCCCTGAGAACAGGGTGTGAAGGCGTAGCCCATCTTTCTTCGCACAATATCCTTACCGCACCACCTATCTCCCATCAGGATAAGACAGACGGTGGGGGTCTCCCTGTCCTGTTTCTGAGGAGGCCCCACTGCCCATGTTAGACTGCTGTCTGAAATGCCCTCCAGCCATGCCGAGGCCACAGTGGCAATTTTAAGGGCACAGAGTGCAGGAGTGAGTGTAGGATTTCTCACAGTCTCAGGTGGGCTGGCTCAAACCAGCCTGCCAGTCCTGGGCTCTGGTGATGGGCCGCTGTTTGTGACTGCTCAGAGCCATTCTGAGGTTCACATGTGGCCAAATCAGGGACTTTTATCCTGGTGCTCCAGGCCCTGAATCCTCCTCAGGCTTCAAGCTGGACATGGGCCTCATTCACCTGGAGAGTGTCGTTGTCTCCCAAGAGCTCAGTCTCTGGGACGGAGCCCTCCTCCTCCTCTGCGGCTTCCTGCACAGGACCCTGGGCCACATCCTCAGGGATGTTTTGAGCATCCTCAGTGCCCTCTGCGAGCAGGGCTGCCCTGTCCGCCACAGATGTGTTGGATGGCGCTGTGGTGACGTAGCCTGTGCTGGTGGAGCCACTGCCACTGTGATGTGAGCTCGGCTTGGGGACCATCTGGGGGGGCACCTGTTGTGGGGCCATCTGCATGGGGATTTGGACTGGGTAGAAGTTGGGCAGGTAGGCCCCGTAGGCTGGTACTGGCTGGTAGCCATTGACTGGGATATACAACTGTGCTGGGGGCACCAAGGGTCTGATCTGACCCTTCATGGGAATGAACTGAGGCTGTGGGAAGGGCTGGGCCTTCTGCTTGGGTGCCATGTAGCGGGCATTACTCACATTGCTGACGGGGCTGGTGCTCAGGGAACTGGTCTGTGTGGTATTGCTGGCTCCCGAAGTCTGTGCTGAGCTATTGTAGTTGGATAGGTTGCCCCAGGCCCGGAGTCGGCTGTGGATGTCCTTAAATCGGGGCCTCCGGCTGGGGAACTCATTCCAGCATTCAATCATGAGGGCATAGACCCAGGCGGGGCAGTCGTCCGGGCAGGGCAGTACCTGCCGGCTGCGGATCATATCCACCACGTCCTGGTTGGAGTACCCGCAGTAGGGCTGCAGGCCATAGCTGAAGACCTCCCAGAGAACCACACCATAGGACCAGATATCAGAGTCAACGGAGAACTTGCCGTACATGATGGCCTCCGGTGACATCCAGCGGATGGGCAGCAGCGAATTGCCCATGAGTTTGTAGTAATCTGCAGAGTACACCTCACGAAAGAGGCCCAAGTCTGAGATCCTCACGTTCAGCTTGTCATACACCAGCACGTTGCGGGTGGCCAGGTCTTTGTGGACGACATGGTGGCTGGACAGAAACTCCATCCCCGCCGCAATCTGTGCCACCACGTGCACGAAGTCGGGGGGCTCCAGGGCCGACTTCACTGTGCGGTCATCATCGGTGCTGCCCACATCGGAGTGTGGTGAGCGCATGACCAGGAACTCATGGAGGTCACCGTGGGAGCAGTAACTGAAGATCATGCTCAAGGGTTGGTCCTTGGTCACCACACCCAGCAGGCAGACGATGTTGGGGTGCTGCAGCCGTGCCCGCAGCATGGCCTCCTGCCGGAACTCCTCCCGCAGGGGCCCCTCTGCCTTGTCTTTCAGTGTCTTGATGGCCACTGCTTGGGTTGGCTCTCCTGGGGCGGGCCCAAACAGGTGGCCTTTGTAGACCTTCCCAAACCGGTCCTCGCCAAGCTCCTCCATGAACCTCACTGTGGACAAACTGATCTCCTTGAGTTTGGCCTGCCGAGAAGAAAAGTCAGACATAATTGTCAATACCAAAGCAGAGTGGCTGGGGTCACCATTGCTGAAATGGCCTTGCTGGTCCTGTCTGTCCCACAGCCCTTTTAGCCCCCTAATTACAGCTTCGATGCTATGAGGGCACGTCCACCTGAAACCCTCCAGGGTCTTAACCCAGCTACAAGTTAGGTCTCTCCAGTGTGAGCATGCCTCTGTGCCCCCACCAACACCTTGTGCACATATAAGCACACATCAGTTCACACTCAAAGCTGAGCCTGGAGCCCACTTTTCCAGAGTCACCCAGGGATCCTACACAGGTGTTTGTCACACCTCTCCCAGCATGTCCACGTCACAGCAAGATGCTGTTTCTCCCGTAGGCCCATGGAGCCCTGCCATTAGCTTTGTGCCTACTGGAATTTGTTCAGTTCAGGGCCTAGCACTAAGCCCGCCTCCATGTCAGTCTCAGGCTTTTCTATGCACTAGATGATATTCTTTGGCTAGAAGTGAAACACCCAGGGACATGGCCCCTGCCTCTCTCTCCGCCCTGCCTACTCCTGGGTGAACTACCTGCAGACTTGAGGGCTTGTACAGCCATACTCAAGTTAAGGGCCTGTGTCCTCCTCAAATGCCAATCCCCAAACCACAGCAAGAGTTCAGGAATTCTTGACTGAAGGGCTCAATGAGCCAGCTCTGTCCCTGGCACCTCAGGAACCCCAATAAAGTCATCTGAGTGAGAACACTGACCTCAAAGTCAGTCATGAGCTAAGTACGCACACATGAGGCCGGGTAAGGCCATCACCTGCCATATTTCAGCGTCTCCACTCCCTTCCCTGGCATCTACAACACTCAGAGTGGGGCCAGTCATTCGGGGATGCCATCCCTCCTGATGAAAGGGCTGGCAATCTTCCCTGAAAAACAAAGCAACAGAAAAAGATCCCCACTCTCAAAAATGCTGTGGTAACCCTCAAATGGTGGAGCAGTCTGAACTCTCCTTTTCAGCGTCACCCTGAGGGCAAAACTGGGGTAGCTCTCTGGGCCAGGGAGGTCCTGGGGCAGGTGGAGGGGCAGGGCCACAGTCTGAGGTGCTGAATCCTATGGACACGCACGTTCCCATCTAGTTCAGAGAGGCAGTTGCCGAAACTATAATCACTTTCAACTCTAAGCTACCCACCCCCTGGTAAAGATTCAGGTATGGTCAGCTGTTCCTGGGTTCTGCTCTTTCATTTTTACCTAGGGCTCCTCAACTCGGAGGAAATTCAGAACCCAGCATTATAGGTACCCCCATCCCTGAGCTCAGACCAGGCCACACAGAAGGGCCTATGTATGCCCATGCTGACACCCCATGCTTGTTCTGGGTCCTGTGGGAGCTGCCTCCTTGGATCCTCCAGGAGGACATGTTCGTGCTGGCTGACACTTCATCCTGAGCCAGGCAGGGAAAGAGTTGCTTCAGTAGGATACTGGCCAGAGGACCTGTTTGTGCTGGCTGATGAGAGGCATCTCCATGTCCTGGCTGGGCGAGGCCATCAGCTGCCGGCGCTGTGGAGTGGAGGCCGAAGCCTTCTGTTTGTTGCGGCACATGCACACGAGGAAGAAGAGGCAAGCGATGACCAGGGGGATGGCAATGCTGGGCACCAGGATGTACAGGATCCCCATCTTGCTGCCATCTCGGGGACCTGGGGATCACAGTGGGGAGGCCATCAGTTTTCAAAAGACACCACCTTTTCAGCTATAAGCTCCCCAATCCCATCCCTCCCACCACTAAGTAACGTATTCAAGTATGATTAGCTATTTCAATATTCTGCTCTCCTCCTCCTCCTTTTGGTTTTTAGAGACATGATTTCTCTGTAGCTTTGGAGCCTATGCTAGAACTAGCTCTTGCTTGTAGATCAGGCTGCCCTCGAACTCACAGAGCTCTGCCTACCTCTACCTCCCGAGTGCTGGGGCTAAAGGCATGCACCACCCACCACCCGGCTCTCTCTTTGATTTTTACCCAGGGCTCCACAGTTCATTGTCCTTGATAACCTTTCCCCTACTTAACATCTTGCTATATTTGAACAGTTCTGTATACTGATGACACCTATAACCTAACAATTACAGATGTGGTTGCCGTAAAGAAGAGTACAAGGAAGAAGAGCGAAGAGGTGTCCTGAGACCATGTCCTCGTTACAAGATGCAACAGGGAAAAAGAATTCTAGACGGACAATCCGGGCCAATAAACAAGGACCTTCTGATTTCCCCTTCACTTTGCCCCAAGGAAGAGTTTCATCTTCTATATAAAGGCCTTGTGGGAAGGTTCAGAGGGGCACACAGGGAGATAGACCAAAGGACAATAGCAAGAAGGGTTGGGTAGGGACTAACGAGTACTGGGCAAGGCATGGCAGAGGGTTGACTGTCCCTGATGGCTTCCCACTCCCATGTATCACTCTAACGAAAGTCACTGAATTTCAAGAGTAGCTGGTGTGATTTGAGAAATTAAGGCAGAGCTCGCCCTCTACCACACACACACACACACACACACACACACACACACACACACACGAGCATGAGGCTGGCTTTCCAGAGAGCCTAGGGAACCATGTGGTTTTTCCATCCCCTTGAGCCCTGTAAATAATGACATCAGACTTGTGAGCTCCCATGTGGCAGCAAACAAACCCTTTCTAGGGATTGTGGTATCTGAAAGCGAACACCCAGTCTATGCTGCATGCTTTGGTGTCACCTTGGGGAGGAGCAAAAATCAAGTTTGGAGTTGTACCCCAAACTCATTCTTGTCACCTGACCTTCTGAAACAACTAACATACAATAAGACAAAAATCACACACAATGCCCCTCCCTGTGTACTTATGCAGCAACTTTCCCAGAAAGGATCCCAGAATGTTCCAGAAGTTCGGAGTCGGGGGAGGGGAGAGAAATCAGACTCCAATTCTGTTTTTATTTTTAGCATGGGTGTGATGATTTGTATTGCCAGGCAGATACCTAGGCTGCAAGCCTCTAGACACTTCTGTGAGACTATCCAGATTAAGGGGCTCTCTTGATTAAGAGAGTTGGTGTGGGAAGACCATTGCCTGGGCTGGGAATCCTGGACTGAATATGATGGAGAGGGCGAGCTGAGCCCTGGCACATCCTCACTGATCCCTCCCTGCTTCTGCTGAACATGATGTGCCTGGTCGCTTCAAGGTCCTGGCGCCCGACTTCCCTGCAATGATGGACTGATGTGAGATTAGAAGCCGGAAAAATCCACTCTACCCTAAATTGTTTTTGCTAAGAGTCTTTTATCACAGTGCATGCACAGCACCACGAAACAAAACTAAAGGCAGTGAGGGAGTTTCCACCCCCTCACCCCCAAGAGAAGAAACACGCATCCTGTTCACATAGCAATGGGTTCATTTACACCGTTTAAAAATTACCAACACAACACACGCTCACTGGGTGGGGGATGGGGGTGGGGGTAGAGAAGACAGTAATAGAAAAATGGGAAGGTAGCCGGGTGGTAGTGGGGCACACCTTTAATCCCAGCATTCAGAGGCAGAGTCAGGTGGATCTCTGAGTTCGAAGCCAACCTGGTCTACAGAGCGAGTTCCAGGAGAGGCTCCAAAGCGACAGAGAAACCCTGTCTCGAAAGAAAAAAGAAAGAAAAGAAAGGAAAAGAAAAGAAAATGGGAGGTCATTATTCACAGAGATGCTTGGCACCAAAGGTTGCCTTGCTGCTGATGAGTTGGTGCTCAAACTTCTGTATGTGTAGCTTCAGCTGAAGCACACAAAGTAACTTATACTTAACTCTTCTCATATGGAAAGTGGGCTTTCCTAAGGTGAGCTGGGAAATGGCTGTAAATAGAACCATGTTGTCTGTATTCCCTGCTCACTTTGGAGCACAGTAAGCTATTCCGCTCTCTGTCGGGACAGACAGATAGAGGCTCCTTTACCCATGTCCCATTCCCTGTAAAGCCGTCCGGGCCACCCTGGAGCCTCCTATGACACACTACCAGTACCTGGCTCTCATTAGCAATTCTTCAAAGAGGCCCCTTGCATGTCTGTCCCATGAATGCAGACCAGGATTCCAGGTTCAATAACTTATATATTTTTCTTTAGTTTATTTTTAAACTACAAAATAATAGCTGCTTATCAAAATGTCTCCTACCTGAACACCCCCACAGAACTGAGGAAATCATTGTCAGAAGCCTGACCTCCATCTTTCTAAAACTCAGCCCAGGACAACGGCGAGAGTCAGATGGCTGAGACCCTGCATACTCAAGTCCTACTAGTCAGGATTTTCCCCAGCAGGCCTTGTGGACCCATTTCTCAGAAGAAAGGCTTTATAGAGCCAAAGCATTCCCTCGGAAGTAGATTTCACCTGGAGGAAATGTCGCGATTTTTCATTCTCAAGGAGAGTTCCTCCAAGTGAACACATGCTTATTAAGAGGTGTGCCCCAGTCCTCCCAGTCTGGTGACGGGTAAAGGCAGTGGCTCCGGGCTCCTCAGACGGGTGAGGCACTCAGACATAGTTGATTATTGATTTTTTAAAAATTTTTTTTGATGGTTACCTTTTATTATTAATGTGCATTGGTGTTTTGCCTGCATGTGTGTCTGTGTGAGGGTGTTGGATGCCCTGGAACTGGAGTTACAGATGCTTGTGAGCTGCCATGTGGGTGTTGGGAACTGAACCAGGGTCCTCTGGAAGAGCAGCCAGTGCTCTTAATCTCTGGGCCATCTCTCCAGCTCCAACAACTAATGTTTCAAACCAGGAATTGCATGGCCCTCTCTCATTCATGACATAACAGAGACACCTTGGGGGATGCTGAGACTTGAAATCTACTGTCTCCTTACTCTACCATATGTATGGGAGCCAAGAAAATGGGACAGGGGTGTGGGAATTACTTCTGTCAAGCTTAGAAAACCCGAGGCAGCCACGCTGAAGAGAGAACCCAGGTGTCAAATTAAATGTCCCAGGACCACACACATAGGGACCTGATGGGAGGAAGGTTCTAGAATGCACACAGCAATTACCACTGGATGGTGAGATAAGGGCTATCCAGCACAGTGTCAGTCTTTTCATATCCTAAAGCATCCTATGATGGTCTGGTACTTTAATTTTCTTTAAGAACAAATAATAGAGATGGTAAGAAGGGACAGGAGGGTCCCCGCTGTCCCCTGGCAATACCCCAAATTCTTATTACAGACAAACTCAACAGTCAACATTTTTAAAAAATATATAGAGAGAATACATACTACACGGGGGTACGGCACACAGTTCCATGCGTACGTTTTTATTCTGCGTAAAGCACCACGGGCCTTCCATCTGGCCCCCGGGATTCCGGCAGTAGGCATGGCCTCCTCCCAGCTCTGGGAACTCCGTGCTGGACAGGTGATGACTGTGGGGGTGCTGCAGAGCCCAAGGCTGACACTGGTGCCCTGACTTGGTGGTACTGGCCATGCCCCTGTAATCAGCACCGGAGCCGTTGTAGCACTGGTGATCTGAGAGAAGCAGAGAGTTAGGGGGGGTCTGAGCACCCAGGGACGCTGACAAGCCTGCATGCAGAGCCCTGCTGCCCTGCGGGGGTGTCCAGAAAGGAACGACAAAGCTACTCTGCCTCCTTGCAGGATATCCAGAAGATTAGGATATCTTCTTAGGTATCCTAAGGGTTTGATGCATGACCCGGAGAAGGAGCACCAGAGGCAGTGAACCAAGTCCTAAGCCCATCAGTGATGCAGAAGGTAAAACAGGGACACATGCAGGAAGGACCAGCTACTGCAGCTGCTCCAGCCCTGAGACCCGCCAGGCACCCACACCCAGCTGCCCAGGGCAGAATGCTGATGCCAACAACAGCCCATGCGCACTTGTTCTAGAAGCAAAATGGAACTGTATAAACAAATGGACCAAGTCCCAGGCCTGGTCCTGCACCCCCAGTGGCCACCTCTGCTGTCCACTGAGAGTCTGGCTTAGCCACGCTAGCTGAGAACACACTAGAACCCAGGATGTTCAAGTTAAGCTTTACATGTATTTACTACAAATGCTCTCCTAAGACAAGTCTAATTCTTAGCTCAGGCTCCATCCAACTTCGTGAGGTTAGTGACGTTATCACCATCATAGGAACAGAGAGTATGTGAGTTTCAGCCTCTTGCTTGGGTCACAGTGTAAACCCAATGTCAAGGTGTGGATGTAGGCCATGTGGGGTCAAGCACCTGACTGCCCTGGTAAGGAGTTGCCACTTCTGTAACACCCACATGAATTACAGATATTAAATATCCCTGGGGTCCACAGAAAAGGAAGTCTCAGGCCTGGGTCCCCCCCCACCTGTTTTGGTAGCACCCCTGAAGTCTTCAATGCTATATGGAAACGGCTTTCCTCACTGATGCTGGCAGAGCCATGTTAGACCTATGCTGACTGGCCTCTGTCCCTCCTGTCAGGGCTCGTGGAGCTGACTAAACCTCCAGAGCCCAGCAGTGGGAAGATGGGGAGACACAGGGTACGCTGTCATGGAGAAGAGATGGGAGCCCTGTGTGGGCCCAAAGAAAGGCCTCTACCAGGTCAGATCTCAGAAGAATGGGACAATCCCCTTCTTTGAGGTCAGATGGTCCAAGAACAGACACCTAGGAAAGCTGGGCAGCCCCCATTCCCTTCTCTAGGGCTACATGGGCTTTCTGAGCTCTTAAAAGTTGTCCAATGCAAGAAATCCTTGGGGCTAAGGAGACTAGGGGGTGTAGGAGCCTGGAGACCATTAAACAAGCTAGGAGGCTGGCCCTGCCACCCCAACGCTCTCAACATCGCTTGGAGTAGGAACCAAGAGCACACTTGCTTTGGAAATTCCAGGTTCAAGGAGAAGGATCCAGACAAGAGAAGGGTACAGCAGGAATGAGAGCCTGGGGCAGATTAATTCCGAATCGCTAGTTCCCGACCACTAGAGGGCGGTCCTGGGACTGTCTGCACTGTGGGCTCTGGATGTGGCCCTGACTCTGCTTAGTAGGGCACAGGGGCCTTGAGACGCATAGAGGTGGTTTTTTGTTGATGTTGTTTTGTTTGGTTTTTTTGTCCTGTACCCTCAGCCTTGCACCCTCAGGGCACTCACAGCGACCCAGCCTCTCGGCAGGAATCCCGATGCGCATGCAGTTCGCAGCATCAGGGCTCTCGGGCATGGGCAGCGCCTCGCACTTGGGCAGCTGCAGCCGCATGAGGATGAGCGGGTTGGAGCGGGCAATGGTGTACTCCTGGCGGCACAGGTCGTTCTCCAGCACCTCGCACTCATCCCGGCACAGCTCCCGCGGCTTGGGCACCCGAGAGCGAGCGTCGCACAGAGGGAAGACGAAGTGGCAGAAGGATGGGATGGCGAACTGGGAGCACTGGTCTGACAGGTGTGTGGAGGTGCCAATCATGGTGAAGGCAGCTGCGGGGGGGAAAAGAGACTCCGGTGAGGGGTAGCTCAGCCCCGCCCCTGCCCAAGGCCTTTGATCAGCCGTACCACCTGGTCTCTGATCTGTCCCACCCCTAAACACCAACCCCGCAAGCCTCTGTCCTTGGTTCTTGATCTTCTCCACCCTCTCAACTGCACCCCCTATCCAAGATAGCCCCCACCCAGTCCCCTCCTCTGGGTTCCGGGACCCCCGCAACCCATCATGGAGCCCTAACCCCTAACCTGGGTGCCCACCTTAAAACACTGCTCCGCATCCCCAATATCCTATTCCAGGCACATACACCTTCTGACAAACTCTGATGTACACACCTGTGCCCTAACAGAATCATCACCCTGAACAACCCCTATACCTCGCTGCTGTGGGAACTCCGTCAACCAATAGCTTTTAAGATAGCGGCCCACTTTGGGTGTGGTCTCTGGATTCCGTCTCAGTTCCCAGGGCACGCAGAGAACTTGGATCGCTACCCTTTCTTTGAGTTTATCCCCAAATAAACAAACCTTTGTTATACTCCATTCCCGGCTATTGTGGGACTCTTTTGTATGCCAACACCTCTAAGCTTTGCCCAAACCACAACCTTAGCACTTCCAGTGACCTGCTCTACAACCCTGAACCCCACCCCCACCTCTTACTTCTTTGGTGCCTCTGAGCCCTGGACACCCAGACTTTCACCTCATTCCAGTCTTGGAGCCTTGGCCTCACCCCAACTAACACCCAGCTCTAGGATTTATCTCCTGAGCATCTAGTATGGGTGTGGGCTACAGCATGGGCTACACAGAGCCTAGAGTTGGAAGGTTCCAGAACACAGCACAGGAAGAGGCAGGGCTCTAAGCGAGAGGTCTTCTGGGTAAACCAGGCTCACCACAGAGGCCCAGGCAGAGAGCATCTGCAGTGTGGATTAGGTATGCAGGAGAAGCGGGGAACTGGAGCAGTCGGGTTCCTCCACTGGGGCGCTTATGCCTCTAGTCCACATTTCTGTGTACTATCAGATATGACCAGCAGGTGGTGCTGCTGCCACTCCTTTATTCCCAGGATACAGGCCCAGACCCCGGCTGCAGCTGCTGAGTCTGGCTCCAGCCAATTCTCATTTACTGTATATAAGTGACAGTTGGTCCCTCCATCCTTTGTGGACCTGTTTCTTTATTTGTCAGGTGATTAGTTGAAACCACACACATTAAACAAACTTCACACAGTACTGAAAAGACGGGTGGGATCCAGCTCTAGGCAGGGAGGGCGCTTCCACAGCCCCTGTCCTCACCTTTGCCTAGTCTGAATGCCACCCATTGGCCGAGCTCCACACAAGATACAGCCATGCAAATGTGGTTGGATAGCTTTAAGTCAACTGTCAACTCGACACAGGCTAAAGCTATCTCAGAGGAGGGAGCCTCGAATAAGAAACCGCCTCCATGAGATCAGGCTGTAGGCAAGCCTGTAGGACATTCTTTAAATTAGTGATTGATGGGGAGGGGCCCAGCCCATTGCAGGTGATGCCATCCCGGGGCTGGTAACCTTGATTCTATAAGAAAGCAGGCTGCACAGGCCTTGGGGAGCAAGAGAGTACGCAGCAGCCTCCAGGGCCTCTGCATCAGCTCCGCCTCCAGGCTCCTGCCCTGTGTGAGTTCCTGCCTCACAGCTTTGGATGATGAACGGTGGTGTGGAAGCCTGTCCTCCACGAGTGGCTTTTGGTGTTTCATCACAGCAACAGTAACCATGACTAAGACTTGTGGTCTACACAGTTGTGTCCTCGGAAGTCAGCCAATCTAGAGTGACATCACAGTTCTGTGTTCCGGGCTCGGGGAAGAGCCAGCGTTAGTTAAAGAGCTTGTTCAGCAGAAGCCAGGCCCTTCAGATCATCAGAACGGCAGACAGTCTGTCCCCCGATAAAAAGAAGTCACACATTTGGAAACTCCTTCTTCTACGCCACCCTCCTCCGCCCTCCAGAAAGGATTAGGCCCACAGTTCGGCCTAGCCTCAGTCTCTTGCTCTTCCTGCCTCAGCACCCCAAGAGCTGAAAGCACCGGCCTCCACCTCCAATGGCTCACATGACCCCTTTCAGAGCAGCAGTGAAGTCAGGCCGCGTGGCTATCCCAGTTTTCTGGTCCCTTCTCTGATCTTGTAAGCAACGAGGAAGAGACAACAGCATGCAGGGCAGTCATTTGCCTAGGCTCAGTGTTCGCCAATTAGGAGAATGTCAAATTCATCAGGAGTCTATGGGGATCATCTCGAAAACTGACTCAAGGATGTCAGGGCACATGGCTTGTCCCACAGGTCATTACTATAGCCTGGTCTTTAATGAAGTGGACCCGAGGAGGCAAATTCAAGCCTGCTGATCTACAAAGGTGAATGCTGCTCCCCCAAACCCATCAGCTCTGTGAAAGAGACTGGGGAAACTTTTGGCTTGGGGACACACCCAGATTCTAAAACATGTGCATACACTTAGTGAGACCTCTGGTGAGGAAACCAGACTCAATACAAAATTTACTTGCCTCACATCGGCCTCTTACACACCGTCTGAGGGGATTTTATATCCTATTTTTAATAGATTTCTGCCTGAAAGAGCCCATGCCTGCTGAACCAGCAAAGCTAGCGGGGAACAAGCTCAGTGGCGTCATGCTGGTTCTGGAGCTAATGATTCAAAGCCTACTGGAGTCTGCGTCTGCAAAGCAGATGGGCCCTGCCTATGTGGAGTCATAGCATGAAGCAATCTGTCACCGAACCCCAAGGCTTCACCATTGCTTGAGATGACATTCGAACATGTTTCTGGTAAGAGCACCAACACTTACTTCACAGAGCTTTCTCACCTACATAGCTTACACAGGGCAGGCAGGCTCTGCGGGGACCATGGACTCATCCTCTGTCTGATGAAGAGCTAAACTTATGAGGTCATGTCAACAATGGCATATTTCCACCTTAAGCTTCATGCCACCCCATGCTATTGCCATGGCAGGGCTCTGGCGCTCTCTTTCCCAGACCTCATTGCTGGTTCTAATAGGAAACCTGGCCAATAACTCCACAGAGAGCATTCAGCTAAAGAGAGGAGCTGGGTAGGTACCTGTGCCCCTCCCCCCTCACCCCCCCCACCTTGCTCCCTCAGAGTCTGGGGAGGAAGGCATCCTGCTTGGAGCATAGTGAAGAAAAGGGAGAAGGGCTGCAGGATTCCATCTGACTTATTTTCTTTCTAGAACTTCTTCTGACCAAGACCCCACCAACGAACCCAAGGGGGATGCAGAGATCACACAGTCAGTCAATCAGCAAGGTCCTCAAGACACTGAGAAGCACAGCTTTGCTTCCTGTCTGACCTATTCCAGCATACAGACCCAGAGCCAGGTCTCTGGAATCTGACTTTGTTCTCTGGAGCTGAGCACTGCAAATTCACTCACTGCCTCATCTCCTCTGCCCATCACTGTCTCCTTTCCCAAGTAGCTGTGGACCAGGCATGGCACAGCTGATGATGTAGGAATCTAGGAAAATCCAGAGTGACACTCAAGCAGATTAAAAGTGACCATGACGTCAGTGCCCCTGACACCCCTGGCCCGGCCGAGTTGTGAATGTGTGTGCGTTCCAAACAATCTGTATTTGCTTACTGTGGTTTATGTTGTAATCTGCTGACCTGGGTACCCTATCCCTTTAAGAGACAAGCTCCTCCTACTCCCAACCCTTCCCTTCAGCCAAGGCAAGAGGATCTCCCACCTCCTCTGAAGTTCCCCTCCTCCTCCTCGTCCTCTTCCTCCTCCTCGTCCTCTTCCTCTTCTTCTTCTTCCTCTCTCTCTCTCTCTCTCTCTCTCTCTCTCTCTCTCTCTCTCTCTCTTTCTCCTCTTATTCTGGAGAGGCAGCTTCTGCCTCTCTCTTCTCCTCCTCTCCCCTTCCCTTCTCCATCCATAACCCACTGTATAAACTCTATACCCCAGCTCTCTACGGACCACACCTAGCTGTCTCTCTCCCCTGTAGGCCACCGACAGGGGACCAACTGCAGCTCCTTGAGGGACCGGCCTTGGCTCCCACTGTGATGTGGCGAAGCTAGGGAGGCCTCAGCAGGCTGGTGCCATGTAGCTTGGGAATCTCAGTCTTGAAGCTGTGAGCCAAAGAAGTGGCAGAAAAATATGCTGGCCTGGCACCAGAGGATTAGCAAGTAACTCTTGCTGGCCATGAACTCCGCTGGGCTGTACCTGCCCTGGCTCCAGAGTTTTCACCCAGCCCCTAGTTCTTCCTTTGTGTTGCAAATACCTTTTTTTGCCCAGTGTGAATCTTGACTGAGAGGTTCCCATGGATACAAAGTCTATGCTAAACTTGGTTTAGAGGAACCCTGGAAAACCCAGTACCTCATAAATCAAGTATTTGCACCTGGCATTGTATCCTGAGAAGCTTCAGAGAGTTTGTTTTGAGATATGGAAATCTACTAGCTAAAGTGTAAGTACAGGAAAAAATGAAGATGCCCAGAGCAGGGAAGAAAAGGCACTGAGCCCCTGCAGAGGCAGAGGGGTTTGTTCCTCCTCAATGTGTCTGAGTCTTCATGTCACCAACCCGTGTGAACCCACACACCAGTGACGGTTACACGCGGCACAGAGAAACATATTGTTATGAAGTGTTCATTTCTGAGGGAAACAAGTGCTAACGTAAACACACGAGCTGGGGATATTTTAGGGCAAAACACGTTAGCAAGTGCAACCGTTTCTAAGAAAGACCTTCTATTTCCTACTGCAAAAGACGTTAGAGGGCCTTGCTGTCTGTGCCACTAACTGACAAAACACTAGAGTGGCAGCCAACTGTGCACACGCACGGGTGCCTGCATAGGTGTTGGCTGTGTCCTGAGGGAACTGTGTGCTCCGTACCTGTGATTCGGTTTTCAATCTCCCCCTGCATCTGGAGAGAGTCCACGTAAATCGTCCGGTTCCCGATGAAACGCGCACAGGCGATCCCCCGGTAGGGCTGGCAGAAGCCGTCTTCCTGATAGTCATCCCTGGGAAGACAAGCACACCCCTCTAAGTGACCGCAGAGGATGAACGGTCCCACAAGGCGTTTTTAACTCAGAATTTTACAAGGCATTAATTTTTGCTTTATTTGTCTGTTTCTTTCTCTGACAGGGCCTTTCTGTTTAGTCCAGGCTAATTCTGAACTCACTCCGTGGTCCAGGCTGGCTGTGAACTCTCAGGGATTGTCCTGCCTCAGCATCCCAAGGGCTGGGATTACATAGTAGGCCAGCATTTTTCCCCTTGGTCCAAATATTCCATCAGTATGAAAAACAGCACACAGTGGCCTTGCAGCTAAGTAGCTCTGAACTGTGTGTGCGCCTCGAGCTCTACAAAGCTCTGGAAAAGGCCAAGTCCAGAGCCAGGAACAATATCCTAGGCTTCTGGGTGCTGCGGGGTAAGAAGATGGAGTCTGAGGACTGGAGACTTCAATAAATGATGACATCATTCTGGGTACATCAACTTAAACTCATAGAAAGGGAAACTCAAAAATAAACCCTAAAGCACACTGCCCAATTCAGGTCATGACAGTCTGTTGACATGGGGCGTCATCAATGGTTCTGTAGTAAGAGACCAAGAGGGACCTCTCACCTTTAGTCAGGTCTGCTACAAACCCTAGCATGGCTGTTTAAAACCTTAGTCACTTTTTAGGAACCTGGATTCTTAAGGAAATAGAAAGCATGGGAAGACTTTATTTTTAAATTTCTTTTTGAGACAGGATCTCATTGCATAGCTCTGGCTGGCCTGGAATTCACTATACACATCAGGCTGGCCTCACAGGGGTCGATCTGCCTCTACCTCCAGACTGCTGGGATCAAAGGCGTGTGCTACCACCTCTGGCCCATGGCAAGACTTCTTAAGGATGGAGAGATGTGTGCGCTAGGTGTTCGTCTACAGGTCCCTAGCACGAGGACATTACGCATCCAACACATCTCTCTCTAGAGCTACATCAGAAACTTCGCGGCACTCCCTGCACAGTGCTCTTTGGAAACAAGGATTTTATGAATGACAACAGTCCATGAGGTGTATTCCAGAACTGAATGCCAGGGGTAGACTTTGAGAACAAAGGCAGCCCACATGGGCGCCCTCTGCCTTATCCATGGCAACAGAGGGCATTTCAGAGGTCTGGCCCTGAGAGACTAGCAAGGTGGTGTATACAGATGACACTCCAAGGTGTGGCCTGGTACCCATTGCGTGGCTAACACGGATGATGCTGATGCACACGAAGGGCTGAGAAGGGCTCAAGACGGTAGTCTGTCTTCCTTTCTCCATAGCCTGGCGCGTCTAGAACTTGTATCTGGCAACAGCAAAGATTAAGACCAGTGTCCCTCCTCCACGCTCTACTTGAGACTGAGTTGAGCTTTTGAGGACTGCTGGTCTAGGACCCTTTGCTGAGAATGCCCCTTACAATAAATCAGCCTGACATCTGAAGTCATCTGTAGTCACCGGCTTGTCAGTGGCAATTTAAATCGTTTTTAAGCATTTTTTCTTCTGTAATTAGGATAAAGTCTGAACTAGACTTAAGAACATTCGTTCTCCTGAAAAAGCAGCGGGAGAACTGGGGTACAAGTCAATGCTCGGCTTAGACACGTTGGTGCACCTGCCTATGAGCCAGGCGCAGGGAGACAGACACTCATTATTTGACTGAGGCCCCAGGTCTGTATACCACCAGGTAAGCTGGACTTGGGAATGGGGATTCTGGGGTCGCAAGCATGCAGCTGGAGAAGAGAGGGGCAGTCTTGGATATGCTTAGTATCCAAGTAAGTCGGGAAATACTAGGGCTTAGGACGTGGCTCTGAAGATGACTTTAAAAGTACCGAGCACAAGCTTACTTTTGAACCATTCAAAAGCATAAGGCACTCTCTTGAAACAGTGTGACTCACACACCCATGCACATCAAGGTTGGCTGAGGACAACAGAATGAGGATGGGGCTCTAATGATGAGGCCCCAGGGAGCCTCACTGCTGCCCACCCCTAATCGTTCGTGGTCTGGGGGTATATGGGCTGATTATAGTAAACACAAGCCACCGCTAAGTTAACAGCGGAAACAAAACCAAGCCCACGTATGAAATGTCAGGCATGCATGATCCCCTGGGCATCGTCCCAACTGTACTTGCGTGAGCTTACAGGAAAGGGAGGCGCCACCCTTTCTTAAGCCTTTGTTCCTGACACACACCTTCCTCACCACCGACTGAAGGCACACAGAAGGGTGGCAAATCCCTTAACCACCCAGGACACCCACCTGCCTTGCACTGCACAGCCGCAGAAGCCGCAGGCTGCCAGCACCAATGTGTGCTCTGAGGACAGAAGGCAGGGAGGGATCATGGGACAGCTGATCATAGCATGAAAAGATTTCAATTAGGTATGACGATAAACCTAGACCAAGCAACCTATTTACAATATGGCGAGTAGGTGAGTATAGTTAAGAACAAGGTATAACTAAGAATTGCTAATAAACAGATTTTACCTGTTCCTTCCTCTCTCTCTCTCTCTCTCTCTCTCTCTCTCTCTCTCTCTCTCTCTCTCTCTCTCTTACACACACACACACACACGTAATTATGTGAGATAATGCATATACTAATTGGCCCGATTAGGTCATTCTACAACATGTAAATATATCAAGGCATCATTCTGTAGTCTGTAAACATATATAAGGTTTTGGTCTGACCCCAGTGTGTTTCGTATGCTAAAACTTCTACTGTCGAGCTACACTCTTAGACAATACACACAAATTTTAGTGTTTATTTTATTTATTCATTATTTTGTGTGGTGTATCTGGAATCGAACCTAAGGCCTAAGAATGCTAGGCAAGAGCTCTGGCTGTTTTTTTTTGTTTTGTTTTGTTTTGTTTTTTGTTAAAGTACAAAGTCTCACAAAGTTGCCCAGGCTGGCCCTAAGCTCCTTCCTGAAACCAAGGCTAGCCTTGAACTCTCCTCCTGCCTCAGCTTCCCACATGGCAGGTATTACAAACCTGCTGTACAAGAGGCCTGGCTGTACAAGTTTTCATTTGGCAATTTAAGAAAGAATTAATTACATTCAAGGTCAGATTGACCCAGCACTAAGTCAAGAGAATACCTAGCTCACCCTAATATCCTAAATCTGTGATGTCATCCCACAACAGGAAATCTGTTCTGGAGCAGAATGTTACCATTGTGAAAGCTACAGTCACCTTTGTATCTGAAACTGTGACTACAGAGACACAGGCCTCTATTGCTAGCTGTAAACACTATACACGGTAACACTGTAGGTATCCACACCAAAGTGTTTCAAGACAGGTGTGAGGCTGTCTGCAACACACTGTGAAGTAAGGAAGAAATCGGATGGATGGATGGATGGATGGTGGTAGAAAGATACAATAAAGCCAGCAGATTTGTGAAGGCTTGGTTGTGGCTGGTCGTGCCTGGGTGCTTGCTCTAAAACTCCCCCCAACACTTCGTGTTTGAAATATTTCATCATAAAACATTGGGGATACTTTAGAGCATGGCAGGAGCGGTTCCGAGAGGAAAACTCACTTCTCATCCATTTCTCTGTGAATTCACTATTAGTGCGATCTAAACAGATTAATCAGAGTAGATAAAGGAAACTGGGATATTCCGTAAAACCACACAACACGAAAAGCCCAGGAATTCTTCATAAACAAGGAAAATGTTTATTGCCACCTAGGGGTTGGTTAAATGGCTCAGTGAGTAGAGAGGACCTGCCCAAGTCTGACTGAGTTCTAATCCCTAGTTCCCCTATGATGGAAAAAGAGAAGTAACTCCTGCAAGCCACACTGTGACCTCAACATGTTCATCACCTGGTGGGTCCCAAGGCCACGTGGAAATGGGAACCAGCGAACAAGTTCTGCTCAGAGATCTGAAGGGCCTTATCGGAAAGGATGATTGCTACTCACGCAATGGAAGAAGTAACTCTCCAGGCAGAGAAAAACCTAGAGCGTCACAGTGTAGAGACATTCCCAAGTGGCTGGGCTGCGGAGGAGTGGTGTTTTACAGGGAAACAAAAGGCCAGAATCCATCAAGAGCTCCCTAAAGACCCATGAGCCTCAGGCTCCTCCTTAAAGCGGATGAGAACCTGCTGCAGAGGGGGTCCTAAGGCTCAGTGGGCACACCTATAAACTGCAGGCGCGGGGGCGCCAGGGATACAGTCCAGGGACACAGATCAGCGGCAGAGCCTGTGCAAGACCCTGGGTTCAATCTTTAACCCCAGAAAAACAAATATAGGAACTGCAGACTGTGGTGCTGGATTGCAAAATGAGAATAATTCCCACGTCCACAAACACCCCCGTGAGAATCTGGCGAGCAGGTTTAGATATCCCATTCCGTTGCCCTGTGCAATTACGGTAGCTGAAAGCACTTCACATCTGTTTTTACGATACTGTAAGTTTCCCAATGTGAATTAAACGCCCGTTTATCTAAGTTCCAAGCCAGCTTCCAGCAAGCTCAGGAGTACAGGCACGGCCATTGTAGGGTTCCCCCTGGATTCTCACATTAAGAGAAACACTCGGGATGTCAGTCAAGTGTCCGGAGATGGATACTTACTGGAAATTGTGGTTCGGGCTGTGTGTTGGACCTAAAATGTTAAAGAAAATGACAAGTTATTCACGTGGCCAGTGATAAACATGGGCAGCCCAGCAGCTCCTCTGTGGCCAGCTGTTCGCAGGCTTCGGACTCTCCCCCCACTCAGGAGAACATGCCAATGATATCAGACACCCCAGAAACAGAACTTCCTGTATGTGAGCACACGTGGACAGTTTTCCAGTCCCTGCTCGTTCCTCATCTAAACTTTATCCACAAAATCTGTTCTACTCACTAGAGTTGACTCAAATGTGAGCCCAGATGACAGGCCCAAGACATCCATTGCTGGGGACCTTCTCCTACTAGATCAAAGAGGGGTCATTTACTGCTGCCATTTTATCCTATGGCTCCGTGTGTATATGTGCCCTATATTCCTGCCCAGGGGAGCCAGCTTTGTCCCATGTGCACTCGGGAAAGAACCACAGAAAAAGCAGCAGGTAAGCTCTGGCCTTTGCAGTCTGTGGCGCCGTCACCAAAATCCTGCGACCTGGTGTCTGGCCACGTGGCCTTGCTGAACTCATCCCTGCTCACCTTGTGTGTCTGAGGTGCTTTCCTGTGGCCTGCGTTTACAGACTGCTCCATTTGTGATTATTCTCCTTAGCGACCGTAGACAGGCTCAGGAGCTCCTGAGCGCCACAGGGGAGGCCCCTGGGGTGGTTTTCGGGATTTCTGATGACCTGTGCATGCTACAAAACTCAGCTACAAAGACCAAACACATCCCGTGCTCCGCACTGACGACGCTACCCGCTAGCATCACGCCTCTGCTGTCCCCACTCACCGAGCCGCACATACAGAACTCCGGTGGCCGTGATGGTCTTCAGCCCGTTGGTAGCCACGCACTGGTAGTAGCCTGTGTCCGTTGTGTCCAGGTCTTGGATCCGCAGCCTAGAGCCATATTCTGTCTTCCGGATGATGACTCTCCGTGGCTCTTGCACAACCGGGGCATCGTTCTTCAGCCACCGCACGTTGGGGGGTGGGTTCCCCGCCACCTTGCAGTGCAAGATTGCCGTCTGGCCCTGGACAATGGTGATATTGTTGACTGGCTCCAGAAAATTGAGAAAGTAACCTGCAGAGGATGGGGTCACAGAGTGCAAACATGGTAAGGTCAGGGGTAAGGGTCTGGGCTCCTGCGAAAGATCACTGAGGGGGCGGCGTCCGTTTTCATCTGCATACAGCTGGGAACACTGAGTCAGTGAACTCAAGTGATGACTCCTGGGGACACATGGTCTGGTCTGAGAGCCACTGGCCACACTTTGCCATCCTATTAGTGCATGGCAGTCTTAGACGCGGTCTGACCTTCTGTCTTTTGCTTATAACTGTTTCTCTGACAGGTCTCACTCTATAGCCCGAGCTGACCTGGAACTCATTATGTCGCTCAGGCTGGCCTCTAACTCACAGCAATCCTCCTGCCTCAGCCTCCCAGGTGTTGGCTGGAATACAAGTTTGACACGTATGGCAAGTGGTTGTTTTAGAAGACTTGATTGAATGCATATAGCTGAGTCATTTATGTTCGTGTCCTGGCCACAGCCCTGGGACGCATGCCTGGACAAAGCCTCTCTGATACACACCTTTGCTCCGGAGGGCCACTGTAGCCCTTCCATACTGTCTGCGGTCTTTTGGGTTTTATTTTATTATCATTTTTTTTAAGACAGGATCTCATGTAGCCCAGGCTGGGCATGAACCTTCTGTCTCAAACTCCAGAGCACTGGGATTACAGCCGTTTGCTGCCACACCTGGCTGGGGACCCTTTTAAGTGTGAAAATCACTGACAAAACCCACAGCACTAACTAGGCCCATGGTGTGGCTCCTCGGAAGGTGTTCCCTGGCTGCTGTCTCTCTGTAAAAGGAGCTCTATCATGCCCCTCCATCTTCCTAGTGCCCATAGCTACAAACAGCACATCACAGCACATCTATTAAGTCACGATGAGGCACGCACATTGTAACCTCAAGAGTGACAGCTGCAACTTTGGTGGCATTTTCTCTTAGATTACATCCTGAATCACCTTATTACATTCCTTGCCGACATTAGATCTCCAATGGAGAAAGGCCTGCGGTGTGGGCGCGGGTCGGGGCCGAGTTCTGGAACCAGTGCAGCCCCCGTTCCTACATTGGACCTCATCCGCAGAAGAGAGCTCTAACTTTCTTCACACAGGCCTTCCTGCTTTACTTTTCAGGTCGCTCACCAGCCACTCTGTAATTTTCTTTAGCCAGGCACCTCATGTTTATTCTGATCGTGTTTTGGCCACGTGATGAAAGGTTTGTAAGAAAACAGCAATCTTCTGCGACACACACTCATTTCCTAGAACCACTCTTAACAGACGTCTAAAACATCACAGTATAAAACTGCACACACGGGTCTTGGCGGGGCTGCTTCTGTCCTGAGGGTCTGAGTGTGAGTCTGTCTGTGTTTGCTCCTCACTGGGGACCACCCTTACTCCTTAGCTCAAGACTCCTTCTTTAACTTCGTCGTCATTGCACGCCTACTGTGGTCTCTCGTCCTTCTGCCTCCCTTTTGTAAGGGCGCTGGGTTACCCGTAGGTCACCTGTAAACCCAGGGTGATTTCCCCATCTACAAACCTTATTCATGCCTACAAAGGCCTTGTGCTGTGCAAGCAGACACCATGGCAGGACACAGACATTAGGGCATCGTGAACTCCGAGCGTGCCATTACCGCCCACGGAATGCACCTTTCCCTCGCGATTTTACTGTGCAGTCCTATTGGTCACAGGAGCTTCGGAGCTGTTGTCTTGGATTTTTACACAGCTTCACTAACAATACAGCCTTTTGTTGTGAATTCCCACCCCTCTCCTGCCTTTTCATCACTTGCTTGGTCCATTATTTGGGTAGATTAAAAGCCAATAAAAGTTGAAATACTACAGCACACAGAAATCAAGGCTAGACATATCTCCGTAAACAACATAAAAAATTGACGGCTACCTTTTGCCATACTTGACCTAGAACGTGTAAGGTTGCTGGGGTACAATGGAAAGTCTCTGGACCCTTACGTTTCCCTCCAGGGAACGACCATCCATCATTCCCGTTTGTATTATTTTATAGTTTCAGGAACTTTCTCTCGACAGGCCACCTCCTCCAGTTGCCTGCTTTCACTCAAACTGGTTTATGTTGGTACCGTTCCTTAATTACTGTGTAATAGTCCACTATATAAACAAATCACAGCTTTGTTACTCATTTCCCTGTGGAGGGGCAGCAGAGTCGTTTCTACATTTGGGTTTCAAAGGGTCTACTGACTGTCTGCGTGCACAGCTGGTCCTATGTGAGTGTTCAAAAGTCCCTCAAAGCTACCTGCAGGAGGTGGAGGTCCAAGTCCTGGGAGCTATCGCTTCTCCGAGTCTCTGCAGATGGGTACCCCATGCACACCCGAGTTAAGGTGCCCCCCCCGTCGGATCACGACTTTGACAGCACTGGTCTTGGGGGACTTCGCGGTGCTTGTCATTCTGCTGCACGTGACAAAGCGCCACACTGCTGTGTGCAAGAAGTGGTTTTAGAAGTCCTCACAAGCACCAGGTCTTCAAGAATGTTTCTTGGACACTGAGTATCTCTATTCACCGTCTTCTGTCCTTTTCTCCCATTTTCTACAGTTAATCCCTTCCCTATTAACAGCAAGGTGTCAAAGCTGAAAACACCCTCAAGTCTCTCTCTAGCCCCACCGTAAATCGCTTTAATCTTCCTATATTTGGTCAGACTCAAGTGGCCTGTAATTCACTTTAAGGTTTTTTATTTTAATTACTAAAGGTGTGCCTTTTTCCACCTGCTAATTTACTTGCGTGTATGTGTGCATGTGAACACAGACCACCACATGCATGTGGATGTTAGAAGAAACAAAGTCAGTTCTTTCCTCTTCCTCCATGTGGGTTCCAGGGCCCAAATGAATGACTCCTGACTCAGTCATTTCACCCACCCACTCCTGACTCGGTCATTTCACCCGCCCTAAAGTTTTTGGGCTTTTTGTTGTTGTTTTGTTTGTTTTTAAGAAAAACAAATTTTAGGGACCAGCAAGACGGCTCACGGGATAAAGGTGCTTGCCACCAATCCTGATGATCTGAGTTTAATACCAAGGGCACACACATTACACACACATGCACAGATCGAGAGAGAGAGAGAGAGAGAGAGAGAGAGAGAGAGAGAGATGCAAAATTTTGAAGACCATCTGCAATTCCGGTTCCAAGGCATTCAATGCCCTCTTCTAGCTTCCACGAGCACCAGGCGCACACACACAGCACACAGACAGACATGAAGACAAAACACTCACAAACATTAAGGGGGGGGACGACAAAAATGCCAAAGACAACATACGTTTTTCTTTGAAAAACAACATCTTTTACATAATGATGATTCTTTGAGAAGAACAAGGTTCACAAGATTCAACCTGGATTTGGTTCTTGTAGACAGTCCACATGTGTTAGGCGACAATGAGTCTCCTCAGCCTGTCACAGCAGTCTGTATGTGCCTGTTCAGTCAAGCTTTGCCTGCTTGCTGTTAGCAATTTTTCTGGATTTCAGTTGTTTCAATGAGGTATTTGCTCACTGATTCTCTGTCAAACAGCTGCCCACAATTATCCTGACTTCCACCTAACTACTAGAAACCTAGTGACTGGGAGCATCAAACTTCTGGGTTTACTGTATCATTTGGTCCTTAGGTCACTGCGGAATGCACTGTCTAGAAGAACACTTTATGATTCATCAAAGGAACTCAAGGTTCTTCTGGCTAACACTGCTCAACTTTCATCTGCTTAACAGTCTACCATTTTTATGATAATGCATTGTTTATGAACCTTATAAATTATATATAATTTTACACTTGAACTTACTAATATTTTAATATATGAATTTTAAATTTGTTTTGATGCTTCCATTTTGCCTCTTAATTCTCGGTTACTTTATTTTAAAATGAATCTTTAAAAACTCTCCATTTTTCCTCTTAACTAGTTTGACAGCTATATTTACTAATTAGTTTAACTAATTTTAATCTGCATCAGGCCTCATCTGACAATGCTTCCCAAACACAAAAGCCTTTAAATGCTAAAATACAAAACTTCTCTCTCTCCTAGACCTGTCTTTCATGAGAGAAGCTTTGAAGTCATTTCTCAGTTCTTCCTTAAACTCTGGTTTTAGTTACTCAGTTGTGATCATTTCTGTTGATTCCTACCGTTGGAGTTCCTTGACATCGGCCAAGTTATTATAAACTTTCCTCATTGCTATGTCTTGTCTCCTTCCTTCCTCTTAGGTTTGGCTGAACTCCCCCAGAATCACATTTGTGCCTTGGGTGATGGACTGAGGTTGTAAACACTTTTATTCTTAGTGTAAAAATACCTGTCACCTTTACCTTGAGGAGTAGTGTAGCTGGGTATAGAACTCTAGCTCAGCAGTGATACTGTCTTCTGCCTCCTCTGGGAACTGCTGAAAATTCTGCCTGCTCCCGTTGTTTGCAGGCAATCTGAACTTGCTAATTATTAATGTGGCTCCCCTGTCTTTACCATCCTAAGCAGCTGCTACTATAGCCACACAATTACTTTTATGTTCGCCTCTTCAGATCTTAGTTACCCTCCTTAATTCTGAACACTCATGCATTCATCAATGTGGTAAAATTATCCCATAAAATCCCACCTTTATTCCTTCCCCTCCATTTCTCATTTGGGAGAGTCAGTGTGTGTCTAGAAAGGAGGAGCCCTCAGAGGCTCTCTGAGGTTGTTCTAGACTAACCTCTGAGGTTGTTCTAGACTAACCTCTGAGGTTGTTCTAGACTAACGTCTAAACTGTGCTATGCCTATCTATACAGTTCCTCAACTCAGGGGCCACTTCTCACTTCTAGAAGGTCTGTTTGGTTCCCTTTAGAACCCACCACTTATTCGTCTGTGTGGTTTTAATTCTTTGAAAAAAAAAAGCCTCTGCCTGCACTGTGTACTGGCCACCCACTCACCCTATGCCTCTGAGTGTGGGGTGGCTTTTCTTTGGAAATAGCTTGAGGCTCCTCAATAAGACTGTGCCGTGTTTTATTTTAACTCTCTGGCTTTGAATTTCCCACAATATCTTGGCCACAGGATTCTGATTCCTAGTTTGTTTGGGTCCCTTCTCGGGAGCTCCCCAGCCTGAGCTGGGCTCTTCTTGGCTGCCTTGGCACTTCCTGGGCGTGCCACAGGGCAGGAGCTCTTAGCTTTGCTCAGGAGCCTTGCACATAACGCCTCAGGGCTGTGGACCCTGTGGGTTGGTTCATTTCTGGCTTGGTAGTAAGACTCAAAACTCTTGACAAAACTGAAGCAATGTAACTGTCTCTATAGTTGGAAGAAGATTTCTCAGGCGTGACATGGAAATTTCTTTATTTTATTAAAAGTTCACTTGATTTTTATCCTGACCCATCACGTCTCCTTGAAAGTACACTTACGAGATCCAGATCCAAATGAATCAGAAATATTACTGCACTTATTCTCACCAGGACCTTCTAATTCTGTGTGTTCTTTCCCATCACCACAACATCTACCTTCTGGTAGATTCCACAGCTTTGGCTCTGACACACATAGCCGCTCTTTGGCCAGGGCACCTATGTCTTATTAGCATCTATTTTCTAAAGTCCATAGACAGGTCAAGTCTGCAGCACAGCCACAGGCTACCCCATTCTTCACCATGTGCCCAACCATGTGGCAGCATTAGAATCTAATTTCCTGTCACAGGTCACTTAAACTAGAGGGCCCAGGAAAATCAGGTTGTTCTCCAAGGCTGCAAATGTAGAGAGCTGCTTAGAGCTGGCAGACCTTGGGCTCTTGCTTTTAATCCTCTCTGTTTCTGGCGCCTGGGCACAGCTCCATCTTGCTTGTACATGTGCCAAAGCATTTACACCGTTTCCTAATAGTTTAGCAAGCACGTGTGTCGCTGACCTGAGAGCGCTGCCAAGTTAGCTTGGCCCACCACGCTCCCCATCATCAATTCTCCGGAGGCCAGAAGTGAAAGCAGGAGAGCAGGCTCCCTGCAGACTGAGCACAATATCCCTTCCCCTCGGGCTTCAGTTTGCAGCCGGCTAGCTAACCTCTCAGCTTCATTTCTCTGACAGCTAAAACACGAGGCTTGCACTAATCGTTTCCTAAGCCCTCCATCAGCTCGCAGAAGTTCCCGTGAGCGTCCCCAAACCTCTCTAGAGGACTGATCAGTCTATAAGGAACCAGACAGCACTGACGGAGAATTTCCCTGACATGGACCTGTCTAGCATAGTGCACCATTAGGAATAGAACCCCCACCCCACCCCTCTTCCATTCATGCAGAAGAGTTTCCCTTCTGTACCGAGCAACCTTAACTGCTAATGCAAAGGGCCTCCTCTCTGCAGTGGCCTGGCCAGTCCTGTGCAGGGACTGAGACCAAGCATTAAAAGACCCCAGAGGCTAAAGGAGAATTCCATCACTAGGCAGCTGCTCCCTTCTGCCCAGTCGCACACAGATCAATGATTAATGGTTTTTATAACCCAACCAACTGCCCAGATAGTCACCAATGTTGTCAGATGACTTAGGAGCCCGGGGATTGGCTTCCTGACCAGGCCAATCTGGTGTAGGAAGGAAATAAAGAAAGCCCCCTGTGCCTGGGGTCACAAGGTCACAGGGCTTCGATTGGTGGCAAACAAAACAGACAATTTCCTGGAGGGGCAAGTGAAAAGGAGACCCAGAAGGTCACAGGAGGGATGGAAAGCTGCCAACCCTGGAGGAAAATATTTACAGGTCAATAAACCAGCCAGAGGCCAGAGCAGGGGCCTGGGTTCAGGTTTCTCTGATTGAGTCATCCAGTCCAGACCCACTAATGGGGGAAACAGGAGGGAAGGAGAGGCACTGGGGAAAGCAAGAAAACAAAGGGTGGGGGGGGCTTGAGAGAGCTCAGCCTGGGAAGTGCTGGAGGAAAGCATGAGGCGGAGCTCCAGCCTCCAGACCCCAAAATACCAGGTGTGGTGACATGTGCTTGGGACCCCAGCACTGGGGAGGTGGAAGGAAGCTGGGTGATTCCTGGGGCTCTCTGCCCAGCCAGCCAGCCAAGCCAGTGAGACCCAGGAGGAAGTGAGAGACTATCCAAAAAATAAGGTAAACAAATGGAGTCCAGGGAATGGACACTGGGGTTTTCCTCTGGACTCTACATGCGCACACATACATGTGAACGCATAACCTCCTGGGCTTTGTATACACACAGATACATGGGCATATATTACCTCCCCCAAGTGCACATGCACACACACGAATGTGAAAACACAAACACACACGGTGCGGGCAGGGGGAACCTCCTGAGAGATAAAAACAAATAATTAACTGGCGATGGATGGAGATAGAGACAGAGACCCACATTGGAGCACTGGACTTAGCTCCCAAGGTCCAAATGAGGAGCAGAAGGAGGGAGATCATGAGCAAGGAAGTCAGGACCACGAGAGGTGCTTTCACCCACTGAGACGGTGGGACTGATCCTATGGGAGCTCACCAAGGCCAGCTGGACTGGGAGTGATGGAGCATGTGGTCAAACTGGACACTCTGAATGTGGCTGGCAATGAAGGCTGACTGAGAAGCCAAGGACAAAGGCACTGGGTTTTGATTCTACTGCATGGACTGACTTTGTGGGAGCCTGGTTTGTTTGGATGCTCACCTTTACAGACCTGGATGGAGTGGGGAGAACCTTGGACTTCCCACAGAGCAGGGAACCCTGACTGCTCTTAGGACTAGAAAGGGAGGGGGAGGTGGGTAGGAGGTGGGAAAAGGAAGGCGGGGAGGAGGTGGAAATTTCTAATAAATAAATAAATACAAATTAAGGAGCGATTGATGTCCCTTAATGGTGTTTTGCTGTTGTTATGAGATATCGTTGTCAATTCTCAAGTTTTGGAAGTTGCTTACAATGCACTTCCTGTTAACTTAGGTAATAATATATCCTTCTGGATTCTTTGATGGTTGAAGAATAGTTATAGTTATAGTTTTCCTTAGTTATGATAAAAGATAAAGTAGATATAAATATTGCAACTGTAATTCTTGCTTGATACCTGTTTGTTTTATGTAATTTTACAATGTTAAAGTTAAAACTTTCCTTTTTTTATTTGAAGAGAAAAGGGGAAATGGTGAATAAAGAAATTTCTTTGGCCTATAGCAAGGGAGAACTTAGCTAGGCGGGAAAAACTAAACTAAATGCTGGGAGAAAGAAGATGGAGTCAAAGAGTCGCCATGTAGCCGCCACCCTGAACAGACAAGCAGGAACCTTGCCAGTAGGCCACAGCCACGTGATAAGACACAGATTAATAGAAATGGGTAAAATGAAGATGTAAGAGTCAGCCAGTAAGAATCTAGAGCTAATGGGCCAAGCAGTGTTTTAAATAATATAGTTTCTGAGTGATTATTTCGGGGCTAGGTGGTTGGGAACGAACTAACAGCCTTTCTACAACAGGCACCAGTCAGAAGGTAATGTCTTCCCTGAACACAGAAAGCACAGGGATTTTATCCAGGGAGCTTTGACGTATTCATAGATGACTGGGTCCATTTGTGAGCATGCTCAGTGGAGGAAGACATGACACTCCTGAGTATACGCAGTTTAATTTAATTTAAAGAATTATGATACGGCTCTAAATACCGATCTGCGTGCTCAGTTTTGTCCCACCTGTGCCCCCGACCCCACCCAGTCCAGAAAAGGGCTTGGCATCAAGGAGTGGTCGCTAGCTCGTGGCGGCGCCCTCGCCCTCTTCGGCGGAGCAGCTTCACGGCTAAAGTGTGATGGTGAACAACCGTTCTCATGCGGGATCTCTTCCTCCGCCTGAGCCTCTGTGGCTGCAGAGGACAGACAGAGGACAGGTGGCACCGCCTGTCCTGCCCGCTCTCCAGGCTTCCTTCTGGTGTTTCGGGAAATGCTGTGTTAATAAACGTGCTCTCTGGCAGGTTCAAGCTTCTGCCTGGCTACTGGATGTGGACCAGATGGAAAACAGTATCAGCAGAAACGCTAAGTACTACATTCCCGAGAAAGGTCACAGCTCATCCCCCAAGCTTTCTTCCAGGGAGACCTCTCGTGGGCTGAAGGAAACTTTTCCCTGCTTGCCCAGTTATAAAACACTTAGTGCTAAAGAATGAAGAATTCCACACGGAAATGCAGAGCATCCAGGTCTTCTCTGGGTCTCGACAAGTCATCCTGTGAGGCGTCGTGTCCCCCCTCTTTCTAAATCGCTGCTGCACTCACACTTGGTGACACCTATTCTCTCTGACCCATCCCTGTGTTCTCTGCTGCTGTATTCTTTCCACATCCCCACATGGACCGGCTACCGCTTGGGTCTTGGAGCACATGAACCCTCTGAGGTAGTTTGAACGTCTCTGGTCCCGCACGCTCCTAAGGAGTGGTTCTATTAGGAGGTGTGGACTTGCTGGAGGAAATGTGACCTTGTTGGAGGAGGCAAGACAACACATGCCTTTAATTCAGGCCTTGAGGCTAAAGGGCATACCTTTAATCTGGGCCACACGTTTGGTTGAAAGTGTGTCACTGTGGTGGTGGGCTTTAAGCTCTTTTTCTCAAGCTACACTCAGTGTGACAGTCAGTTGACTGTTGCTTGCAGGATGTAGGACACTTGGTTATTTCTCCAGCACCATGCCTGCCTGCATGTCGCCATGCTCCGCGCCGCGATGCGCTGAACCTCTGAACTGTAAATGTTTCCTATATAAGAGTTGCTGTGGTCATGGTGTCTCTTTACACCAATAAAAACCTAACTACGACCTCTTCCTTATGAAAATGAGAGGCATCAATTGATTCAACAAAGCAGAATGGATGGATGAATGCAATGTGCCAGGTGGTGCCGGGGTCTGGTTAAGCTACGGTAACCAAGATGCTATCTTATTCAGAAACCAGACAAGGCTGAGGGTGCATTTTGGTGGTAAAGCACACACTAAACATGCATGGGGCTCTAACTCAGTTCTCTGAGCACATCCAGACATTAGTTAGGATGTTCCTATGTGTGCACGCATGCACACACACACACACACACACACACACACACAATGTATGCAGAGTCTGCAGAGCTGTGTGCTGGGGGTGGAGGGTGAGGAGATGCACTGTCCTGAGAGGAAAGTCTAAGTAGGAGGGGCTAAAACTCATCACATGATTGTTTTGTCTTTTTTTTTTTTTTTTGCTTTGGTGCTGGTGACCAAACACAAGACTTTGCATGTGCCAAGCACACACTCTATCACTGAATCACACCCTCTCTGCAAGTTTTGTTTAAGGTTGTTTGGAAACATGCTGCTTAGACTTGCCTCAAACTCCGGGCTCAAGTATTCCTCCACCTCATCCTCTAAACTGAGACCACAGCCACACGCTATTTCACCCACAAAAGTCCTCTTATGGTTGCTTTTAAAATTTAAACATGTGGGTGTTCTGCTGCACGTAATCTGTGCACCCCTTGCACACAGTGCACACAGAGGCCAGAAGAGGGCGTTAGAACCCCCTGGAAC
Source organism: Myodes glareolus (assembly GCF_982192425.1). Lineage (NCBI taxonomy): Eukaryota > Metazoa > Chordata > Mammalia > Rodentia > Cricetidae > Myodes > Myodes glareolus. The sequence goes on from NC_142039.1 coordinate 68,593,684, forward strand.
CGGAGTCCTCAGTAAGAGCAGCCAGTGCTCTCAGCCACTAAGCCACCTCTCCAGCCACAACAACTCTTCTTTTAATAGAAATTTTATATCAGGCCTCATTCCTTGAAATGCTTAATCTTTTAATTTCCCCTACAGAATCTTCTTTTCTTTTATTAGTGCTGGTAATCAAACTCAGGCCTAACAGTCTAGACAGATGCTTTACCACAAACCTACATACCCAGCCTTAACCTTCCCTTCTCGGCACTTAGAACTATGAGCAAATGGATGTCTGGCATCGTGCCTGCTCTGGCTGTGGGATTCTGGCATGGTAGCCACAGACAAAGACACTTAGGAATACATGGTGAGAATATATCAATTAAAAAAGCCATCATTCCCCCCAAACCCCTCTTCTGAACTACCCTTCCACGGGATAACTAACTTGAAGAATGTTTGGAAAAGGCAAATGGAAACCTACTATTCTATAACATATATAAACATTTTTTTTCATATAGAAGAGCTTAATTGGAATCTCCTTACATAGGGGATTATGCTCACCCCAGAAGCCACAGGTTGTTTGTCAAACAAAAAGGCCAGTGCCAGGTTTGGGACATCTCCCTTTAAGTTGTTGGTAAAAAATCCTAGAGATTCCCTCAAACAATACAAGCAGTTGCTATTTCTCTTTGTTGTCCACCAGAACTTGATAGCAAGACCATCTTGCTTAAGATTCCACACACACCAGGCACACACAGAACATGAGAAATTAAGTGGGCACTGTCCGGGAAGCTTCTTCCCTGCTGGCCAGCTTTTTCGGCACAGAAAGGTGCTATGCAGGCTGGTGAGGGGAAAGGGAATCAGTCTTCAACCAACTTACCCAGCTGTGAACTTCGTGAACTGCAGTAACATCTGTGTACCAAGATATACCCATGGGGGCAATAGCGGCACAAAGGTCATAGGTGCAGCCAACCGCTTTGCGCTTGGATTTAAGACCTGCTGCACAGGAAGAAACACATGCCTCGTACTGCAAGTCTGGCCAAGAACCCATGGCTGGGGAGTTCACGGGCCTCATCAGGGAACCTGCTACAATTTGCTGATTGGACATCGTATCAAACTGCCCTCTAAATTCCTGCCTCTATACCTTGATTAGCGCAGCTCTCAGACTCCAGCAGAAGACAGTCTTTGTGCAGTGGGTGGTGGTCAACACAGGGGTCGCAGTATAGAGAACAGGTGATGTGGGACGCAAATGAAACATCCACATCGCACCTGGATGGCTATTCTTGTAGACTATGTCTAAAATGAACTACAACCCAAGCAGATGGGTAGACCTGGAGGATTGCTCTTGAACTGAACCATTCAAGTAGGAAGACCCACTCTAAATATGGATCTTTTGAGGTGGGAAGACCCACTTTTAATCTAGGCCATACTTTCTCGTGGCAGCCTATATAAAGGGCATGGAAGAAGGAAACTCTTACTTATTATTAGAATCGTCAGATCATAAACATATCAGCGTTGTTTCTCTTGGAAACACCAACTAACATAACACTCCTCTATAAGGCTCAGGGACCATGGCAGAAGAGGGAGGTGGAAAGACTCTAACAGCTGGGAGTCAGGGTGGCTGGAGTAAAGCTGTGCCTTCTGGATTCAGCAGGGCTGCAGTCCTCAGGGGCAGCTGTGGTGACCTGCACAAGGTCAAGCTGGTCAACATCCCGGTACAGAGTGGGGAGGGGCTCATGAGCCTCTGCTCCTGAGGAGCTTTGAGACAGTTGGTGGCTGTTGGGAGAGGAGAGCCAGTTTTCCTGAAGGATGTGACTCCTATTTGGTCAACCATGTTGGCCCACATCCAGGAGCGTATGGGCAGCACATATTAGACCTGATTGATTATTTAAGAAAAGAAAAGCTATTGCTCCTTCAAGAAGTAGATCATGTTGGTCTCCTTGCTCTGCCAATAAGACCATGGTGCCCGCACAAACTTCCAGGGAGGATGGAAGCCACCACCAGGGAACACAGCTTCCTCTTTCAGATGGCAGCACAGAAAAGAGTCCCCCTCTGAGACACCACCGTAGGGCTGTTTCATTGAGAAAAGTGTCACCCCCTGAGACACCACTGCAGGGCTGTTTCACTGAGAAAAGTAAATGGGGAGGAGACACGGTTGTTTGCTGCTACTTAACAAATGGCAAAGATGGGAGGCCAGCCTCCAAGTCCCTGCTCAGAATCTCTGAGCACCCTAAGGCCCCTTGCTCCCCAGTCAGCTGGATTTCCTACAGCTTCACTTGCTGGCTTCCCCCAGCCTCATCAGCCCCCAAAGCCTTTCCTGGGGGTAAAAAAAGACTTCAAGTAGGGATCTCACCTGATCAGCAATGGAGCAGCCCCAGGTCAGGGGACCCCATCTTCTGCTTAATCAGGCAGGTCTAGCCCTCAGTGACAAGGGCAAAGCAGACACCCCATGATATTCTATGACCACAGCAAGGGCAGCTAGCTGCCTTCTATCTTACCTTTCAGAGTGGGAAGTGGGCTGTCCGGTCCATCAAGCTGTCCCAAGGTGTCAATCGCGTCTGAATCCTCCACTTCACCTGGGAGAAGAGCACACACACGCACACATGAGACATGGCTTCCCACCAGGGCAGACACTGTGAGTGCCAGTCTGCCCAGCAGCAGCAAATGCAGGCAAAGAATGCCATCGCACTTGCTATTGGCTTTCATAAAATCATATTTCATGCCATTATAGAAGTGGTTTTTACCGGGCGGTGGTGTTGCATGTCTTTAATCCCAGCACTTGGGAGGCAGAGGCAGGCAGATCTCTGTGAGTTTGAGGCCAGTCTGGTCTATAGAGCGAGTTCCAGAACAGCCAGGAATACACAGGTGCTGCATGTCTTTAATCCCAGCACTTGGGAGGCAGAGGCAGGCAGATCTCTGTGAGTTTGAGGCCAGTCTGGTCTATAGAGCGAGTTCCAGAACAGCCAGGAATACACAGGTGCTGCATGTCTTTAATCCCAGCACTTGGGAGGCAGAGGCAGGCAGATCTCTGTGAGTTTGAGGCCAGTCTGGTCTATAGAGCGAGTTCCAGAACAGCCAGGAATACACAGAGAAACCTTGTCTCGAAAATCAAAACACAAAGAAAGAAAAGGGGGGGGAAAGTGGTTTTTAATTTAATCCCAACAACAACCACAGACCAATAGGACTTGGAGAGAGGCCCTCTGTGCCACCAGGGAGGAGCGAGAACAAGCAAGAAGACAAAGAAAGGCAGGGATCGGTTATTAAAATAAAGGATTATGAATTAATTTGCATGGAGGTTCCAGGTAATTAAGAGTAAGATTCAGAGGCGTCTCTTGTTTTTGTCATCCCGGGCCTCAAACTCACTAGAAAGCCAAAGACAGCCTGGAACTCTCGATTTTCCTGCCTCTACCTCCCAAGTGCTAGGATGACAGGTTAGGATGACAGGTGTGTGTGTGTCCCCAGGCTTTGAGAATTAACAAATTTGTAAGCAACTCATCCCTTCAACATCCCCAGACCAAGTGTGAACGTTCTTAAAACTGTAAATGACAGGAACATTTTTTTTCTTTATAAGGGCAGTTGAACGCCATCTCCAATAGGACAACTATGTACCCCAGGAAGCACAGAGCAAGTTTGTTGGCAGAGCTGCCCAATGCACTTGAACACTAAGGACAGCGTGGATTCGGTTTGTTTGGATTGACTCCTCATCTCCAAACACAAACAGGAAGAGGCTCAGTGCCTCTCAGCCAGTGGGGAGGGGCAGGTGCACTACCAAACCAGGAAGTCACAAGAAGCTCTCGATAGCCCCCCAATTCCCAACTGCCCCACCAACCTATCATATTTACTTCCAGACTTTACCCAGGATCCAGGACTCAACGGTGTCTTGATGGCTAAGGGTAAGAAACGGTGAGGCTTAGGGTGACTCGCACTTTCTATTCAGACCTGGATTAAAAGCATCAAAGACTGCAGCAGATGGGCCATCATATCCATCTAAAGGGAGACTGTGACCCATGGATAGGCCAGGCACAAAAGGAGGAATCCAGTGTGATTACACTCATGTGAGCCCCTAGTCATTGAAGTCAGAAAAAACGGCAAATGCCAGGTTCTGGGATTACAGAAATGGGGAGTCAGTATTTCGTTGGGGGCACGATTTCAGTCTAGGAAGAAGAAAATCATTCTGGAGAGAGATGGAGATGTCTGCCTGACACCAAATGTGGTCAACACTACCTCACAGCAAGGAGAATGGTAAAAATGGTTCCCTTCACTTTATGTATACTGACCATAACTCAAGAGAGCCTCTCTGCCACTCTTTGAGTGAGAAATGTCCCCCACAGGCTCAGCAGCAGAATGCTTGGTCTCCAGCAGGTGGTGCTGTTTGGGAAAGTTATGGAAACTGTGTGGGGGGGGCAGCCTTGCTGAAGGAAATAGAGTTTATAGCCTTGTTCCACTTCCAGCTTGCTTTATAAGCTTTATATTTGTGGTTAAAGGTGATTGCGCAGCTTCCTGCTCTAGCCACCTGCCGCATGCCTTCTTCCCCACCCCACCTCCTTGCCATTACAGACTCTCCTTCTGGAACCATGAGCCAAAATCAACTCTTTCTCCCACACAGCAATAAAAAAGTAACTATTGCAATGTCAAAGCTTATAATTTGGTGTTGGGTGTCTGACTTCTGGTTAGCCAAGAACTATAAAGCAACTTCACTTCCAAGACCTTGTAGGAGGAAGCTTTGTCTGGTGAATAAAGGTCGCAGAGCCGAGGGACCAAGTTCTTCAGTTTGTGTACCAAGGAGATGCTGGCTCCCTTACTCCTGAAAGCACACGTCTCTAAGCTGGTGTTTTCATCTCTCCACTGGGATGATGGCCTCTACACCACAGGGCTTCCAAAACCCATGGCAAACTGTGGTGCCATTGGCCTCGGTCTCCTTCCCACCCGCATGGCAGATTTGCATCTGACCAGCCTCACTTTCTAATCGTCATCCCATCATCCCTGGTTAAAGTCACCTACACCATGTTTCATAAAATATCTCCAGCCCATTGTTGGGAACCAATGTCTTTACTCTTTAAAACCTCCCCCCAAACCCTACATATCCCTGCAATCAGGCCTCCCTGGGGACCAGCAGCAGGCACTCTGATCTCAGCGGATGCTGAGATAGGGAGGAAGAACCAGTAGTGCTACCATTAAAACCAAGATGGGGCGGCTGGAGAGATGTACCCTTAATTGAGCTGAATTTGATCCCCAGAATCCACACTTAGTACATAAAAAAAAATTTCTCAGAAGCCCATGATCCATGTCTACTGTACCTATGTAACAAGTAATTGATATACTTATTTTGAAGAAGAAGAAGAAGAAGAAGAAGAAGAAGAAGAAGAAGAAGAAGAAGCAGCAGCAGCAGCAGCAGCAGCAGCAGCAGCAGCAGCAGCAGCAGCAGCTTGGTAGAGCACTTGTAACCCCAGTGCTGGAGCGATGGAAACAGGCAGGTCCCTGGGGCTCCCTCGCCTGCTACCTTCACTTATTTCCAGGATAGTGAGAGAGCCTGTCATAAACATCAAGGTCGGGGGCACCTGAGGAACGAGTGACGGTCAAGGTTTGTTCACCGGCTTCCACACACACGCACACCACAAACATGCACGCATTAGCACAGACGTAATTCTTTAAAAAGGCAACCATGGAAACTACATAGGGCTGTCAGCAGACGTCCACCTAAGAACTGCACTTCAGCTCGAAGGTTCAAAGTGGCGCCCTCTGCAAGCTGTCACTCAGCACGGCTTAAAGGTCAAGAGACCACGTGAGATCAAACACACCGGCACCGTGCACACACACACAATCTAAGAGGCAGAGAAGGCATCAGCTTCTTGGAAACTCACAAATGGTGTGAAACGGTCAAATAGATATCCACCCTGGCATAAAAATAAGGGCTGGCACCCGGTTCCACTGGTGGGGGATGGGGCAGCCCGGCTTCCGCTTGGTCAGCTTTGGATGGGGACACAGAGGTGTGCTCCTGAGGGGGTGCCACCTGCAGAGTAGTGGCACCGCGTGCGAGTTACAGCGGATACTCAAGGCTGGCATCTCTGGGACTGCTTTGCCCTTAGCTTGTACACTGAGGTTTGGCTCTTGTCCCTTCTGACCTCACGTGCTATGCCAATGAGGACATCTAAGCAAATAAAAGTAGTATTCACATAATTAGAAAACTCGGTGATGGATCTGGCATGCTGAAGATGAACACCCCTTTCCCCAACACACAAAGCTCTGGGACTCAGATGTGAGAGGATCCAGGGGTTCTGTTTCCTCTGTAGCTCAAGTAGCTAGTATTTTGGGGTGTCCAGGCCCTAGCGTCCTCATATCATCAGGTTCAACAGAAATGGACTCTTCTATTATTTTCTAATGGAATAATAAAAGGGGGGCCCTCCATATTTTGAAAATTAAAAGTCACATAAAATTCAGGCATGGAGAAATGTCCCCACTTCAGGCACCTGAAAATGGGAAGAAAAAAAAAAACTGGGCCAGGGAAGGAGATAAACCGGAAGATGGGGAGAAGTGTGGTCAGGGCCCAAAAAGGCCTTCCCAAGAAGGGCTTCAAGAAGGTCAGGGCTAAGTGTAATACGAAGGAAACACGGAAAGAACAGATAAAAACAGCACCCATACCCTACCCCATGCCCAGAGTAGTACTGAGCTGGCTGGTGTTGTTGCCAGTTCAAATTATCATTATCAAATTCCAGAACTTTCATCACCTGCTCACACTGCCACCAAGCGACCTTGTTTCCGTCAGCAGTCACCCTCCTCCCACCCCCTCCTGATCATTGCTGAGCCCTCTACACTGTCCCTGCACTGGATTATAAACCAGGTGTCTCGGAGCTGGAGAGATGGCTCAGAGGTTAAGAGCATTGCCTGCTCTTCCAAAGGTCCTGAGTTCAATTCCCAGCAACCACATGGTGGCTCACAACCATCTGTAATGGGGTCTGGTGCCCTCTTCTGGCCTTCAGGCATACACACAGACAGAATATTGTATACATAATAAATAAATAAATAGATATTTAAAAAAAAATAAATAAACCAGGTGTCTCTTCAAGCCTGCAGAAGCAAAACGGAAAAAGGGGGAGGTATCTAAATAAGGTCCACCGTCCTGCATGGTTGGGAAATGGCTCAACTGGTAGGTCAGAAATGTCCATACACAAAAGGCACGGGAGGGGTGGAGACACTCCAGATAGCTTCAGGATGGAGCAAGGTGACTAGATGTCAGCGTGACCAAGATCACTGGTGAACGGTGGGTGAGGCTAGGAACAGACGGGCTCCTGTGGCGGACAAGCCCAACACAGCCACACTCCTGCTGCGGAAGTGGTGGGAAACTGGTGGGCAGGAGGCTGGATTTCCCAACAGCAGGATGGGGGTTGCCCAGCTCCTGTAACTTGAAGAACACACGTCAGCTGTACCTCTTCCTCCCCATGACCACACAACAGTCTCTGCTCATGGCCTAATGGCTTTCTATCAGCCCCACACAATGACCCACGTTAATCACTATTGCTGGCCCAGTTTAGCTGGTGGTTGGTTCTTGTGCCCAGGAAGTGTTCCCAGGGGCCCATCCTGAGTACAACAGTCTCCCTCCGTTTTCAGTTTTGAGTTCTGCAGTTTCTGAGTCACCTATAGTCAACCAGTACAAAAATATTACACAAACATTCCATGTATAAATATTTCGTACATTTTGAATTGTGTGCAGTTGTGGCCAGTGATACCATCTTGAGCTATCACAAAGAAATCGTCCTTGTGTCCACACAGTATGACCTCCCTGCCATCGGTTAGTCATGGAGGAATTAGTTACCATACTGTCTGCCTTTGTGCACCTACGTCACAATGCCTTCCTCGTTCCCCTCATTGCATCTCACCATGGAGACACACCACCTCATCTCAACACCAAAGCAGTGAGTATGGTACGGTAGTGAGATAACGCGTGAAAAGAAAGACCCTTCACACAGCTCTCCTACGCTACAGTAATCATTATAGCTGCCCATCTGAAAACCAGTTGCCGGTATTCATCACTCATGGTACATAGCTTATAAAGTGAAGGTTTTTACAAGAATATGTACATGGGAAAAAACACGTTCTACACAAGAACCTGGTACCCATTTGTAGTTTCAGGCATCTCTTGGGATCTTGGAGGATATCCTCCTCGGATAAGGGAGATGTGTGCAAGAGAAACTGGTTGGTCTTTACAGCAAAAGTCGCATGGGTTTATGCTGTGCAAAGACTCGGTCCCCAGCCAGCTGGCAAGGCTGTGAAGCACGGCCTGTGCCCCTGGTATTGGGTGGACATAACTGGTGGGGTGATGGATTGGTTCAGTCACTCACTGTTGAAACAAAAATGCTAACTTAAAACAACTTAAGGAAAAAAGGGTTTACTTTTAGTTCAGTTTGGAAGTGCAGTACACCACGGACATGGAAGAGATGGTGGCAGAGCCCTGGTCCAGCTGGCCTCACGGCAGCAGTTTTGAAGACAATAAGAGGTGAACACTGGTGTTCATCTTTGTATTCAGGACAGAAACACAGGCCATGGGATGGTGTCACCTACATGCAGGAGGTGTCTTCACACCTCAGTTAACCAAGTCTGAAAACTCTCACACATTGGAACCAGAGAGATGCTCAGGAGATAAGAGCACTTGCTCCTCTTACAGAAAACCCAGGCTCAATTCCCAGCACCCCCACGGTGGCTCACACCTGCCTGTAATCCAGTTCCAGGATACCCGACACTCTTCTAACCTCAGGCATCAGGCACACACTTGGCACATATGCATATATGCAGCGGATCCACCATGCTCTTCTGGTTTCCAAGGGAACCTGCATTCATATTTACATACCCCCACATGGGAACGCACACACAGACACACAATTTAAGACCTTTTCTTTCTTTCTTTCTTTCTTTCTTTCTTTCTTTCTGTCTGTCTGTCTGTCTGTCTGTCTGTCTGTCTGTCTTTCTTTCTCTTCTTCTTCTTCTTCTTCTTCTTCTTCTTCTTCTTCTTCTTCTTCTTCTTCTTCTTCTTCTCCTCCTCCTCCGCCTCCTCCTCCTCCGCCTCCTCCTCCTCCTCCTCCTCCTCCTCCTCCTCCATCTAATAGAGTAATAAACCAGCCAGGCATCGTGACTCATGTCTGTAATCCCAGCATTTTGGAGGCTGAGGCAAGGCTGCGAGGCGGTCTAGACCAGACGAGGTTCCATAATGAGACCCCATCTCAAAAGAAGCCCTAAACCCAACCAACCAAATAGAACAACATATCCGTACTGGGTGACAAATGTCCCATGCTAATATAAATGCCAACCAACAGGGGACAGCGAGGGACAAGTGTGCGGGATGTAGGTCTACTGACCAGTTAGTTGCAATCTCCCTGTCACTCCATCCTTGCAGGTCACAAAGAGCTGTCTAAAGCATTCTGCCTCCCAACATCTTATATGCTCCATGACAGCATCCCTGGAAAATGATCCAAGCGTGACCCTAAAAAGCAGAACATGACCCAGACGTGTGTGGGTTTCATGTGTTACTGGCTGATTCACAGGGCATTCCAACAAAAGACACTGACACAAAATACCCAGGGGACTGCTGAGGGTTTTAGTTGAACCCTACCCTAGCTGCCCTTGGCTAGGTGGCACCAGTTTTCCAGCACCTACCTGTGGCGTATTCTGGACACATTAGCAGTGAATGTCCTTTGTAGTCAGGGCTGGACAAACCACTACCTCTGCAACAACCATAGAGAAGAGGCTCTGTGTCACCACGAAGGATGCGTGTAGCAGGCGTATCACACGGGGGCACACAGTTGCCAGGAGACCTGCTCAGATGCATGTGACTGCTGAATGAATGATCCGCCTTCTAGTCAAGCAGCACTCGCCTGCAGGCCTTCCTTCAGCGTGGCCTCTCGTGCGACACTCTGAGTGACAGCATCCAGGAGAGATTCTCAGGCTCCTTTCAGTACAGCCTCTAGCTCTCATTAACGGCAGAGACAGAATTAAGCAAGAATTCGCTAATGAAGTTCAGCCTGTACTCTTGGACTAGAATACACGATGCCAGGCTAGCTCTGATTGGCGCTTCTTTTCAGCACATTTTGTTGTCAGCCCTTTCATCTGTGACTCTTCACCTGGTGATCTGAGTCAGCGTGCTCCCTGCAATGTGATTAGAAGCCGTCTTCAGAGGATCGCGCACACTTCAAAGCCTCCTCCTTTTAATTAGTGAGGGGTTTATTCTCTAAGGCTTGACGCTCTTGGAGCTGGTCCCCATGAAAAGATAATTTCCAAGATGTGAGGAAAGAGTCGGTGTGGACACTGGAGTGTGTTATGCCAGCAAGGCTTTTGGAGAGCAAGGGTAGGTCTTATAACGAGTAGGCCGTGTGGAAATTCAGACAATGTAGCCACCTGCCAACCCATGATAGAAACACTAGTCGCGTGTGGCAAAATGACACGATCTCAATAACAAACAAAATCAACAATCCAAGAATATGCACAGAGCCAGAAACGTAAGAGTTAAGAGTAGAGAACTTACTACCTAGAGTGAGCAAGGCCCAAAGTCTTGAGACGGTGGGTGGCTAGCGACCGTGTTTCCAGGAACACTTATTAAGTGTGACACTGTGAGTTTTCCCTGCCAGCTGGAAACCCATACAGCCCTGGCGGTGAGCTGTCAGTATCTAATCGGTAATGGTCTTAACGGTTTGTAAGGCTTTATTTTCATTATGTCTAACTTTAAGTTGGGTAAATATTAGCCCCTGGTTCTATATTCCTTAAAGGGTTGCTTAACTCTGCTTTAGAAATAAGATATAAAATTCAGCAACCTGAAGATAGACTAACCACTGTCTCTTGCCGGCCTGACCTTGGCTTTGATCCCACTTCTACAGCAAGCATACTAAACCCCCCACAAGTCCACACACTGGCTCAAATCCCTTGAATATGCTTTCATAAAGCTTTTTCTACCTTCTGCCTCTCACCGCCCTGAGCCCCCCAACAAAAGCCTACTGTCAGGGACCCAGCGAATATTTGGCTGAAGGGAGAGAGGCCCCGAGAGCTGCTGAATTGGGGCCTTTCATGAACTTTCTCTCTTTCTGACACTATGCTTTCTGGCAGTTAGAGGCAGGAGGATTGCCAGGCATCCCCTACCATATACTTGGGGGAGGTGGGACTCCACCCTTCACAGGGACACGGGCTCTGGGGCCTGCTTTCTGGATGGTGGTGTTCTACAGCAGACTGAGCAGGAATAGGGCAAACAGGAATGCTGGCAGAATATTCCCAGCTCCTGTGTTTTCTCACTTGGTTTTCACAGAAGAGTCTTTTGAAAGTGAGTCACTGCCATCAACTGCCCACTTTGAATCTCTGTGAATTTTAATTAGAGGTGGAGAAAGGTATTTGAAAACAAAAATCTGAAAAGCACGTCACAAATCTGCCTGCTCCCATGGAAAAAACACTCCTTCGTTTGCTTAACGGAGTCTTTAGGATCAGGTAACAGGTGGACTCCTGCAAGGGTCAGTTGAGGGCATCAGGCTTGGCATGGCTCCACTAGGAATCTGTGGGCTGCCTTGTAGGGAGATGGCACCCCTGTCCCCAGAGTCTTCAGCCTATTCGGGATGAAAGGTCTCTGACAATTATGACTTGATTCTAGAAACACTCAGGGGGTGAACATCTGACACCAAAGGCAGAAGTTTCTATTATTATTATTATTATTGACAAAGTTACACTATATAGTTCGGATGGATCTGGAACTTGGTAAATAGACCAGTAGACCAGAATGGCCTCTAACTCAGGGATCTACCTACCTGTGCCTCTCAAGAGTTGGGACCAAAGACATGTTCTATACATTCAACAGCAATGACTTTTACTAGGTAGTTCCTGTAGGGGCTGGAGAGATGGTTCAGCACTTAAGAGCATGTGTTGCTCTTGTGGAGAATCCAAGCTTACTTCTCACCACCCACACAGGGTGGCTTATAACTGCCTGTACCTCCAGCTCCATGGGATACGATGCCCTATCCTGGTCACTCTGGGCACCTGCACTCACATGCACAGACACACAAAAGATGCGTAATTCCCTTCTGTATGCTATGAATATGTTTTATTACCACTGGTTAATAAAGAAGCTGCTTTGGCCTATGGCAGGGCAGAATATAGCTAGGCAGGAAAACTAAATTGATTGCAGGGAGAAAGAAGGTGGAGTCAGGCAGACGTCATGTAGCTGCCCAAGAAACAAGAGGTAACAAACCACAAGTCTCGTAGTAAAATATAAAATAATGTAAGTGGGTTAATTTGAGACGTAAGCGTTAATAAACAAGAAGCCTGAGCTAGTAGACTAAAGAGTATGTAATTACTATTAAACCTCTGAATGGTTATTTCATAAGTGGCTACAGGAACTAGTGAGCAGAACCCGGTGGGTGGAGAGAAACTGGTCCAGGGAACCAGCAGGACAGAGAATATCTGTAGCTATACACATACACATAAGTAAAGATAAAACAATTGTTCTAAAAGTGGCTTCCATATTACTTTCTCATGAAGCTATAGCAAAGGCCACGTTCTGGTGACTCTCTTGCTTTTTGTTTGTTTCTTTTTTTTATGAGAAAGTAATTTTATTAAATTATAAAAGTTTCCATTTCCGCCCCTCCTCCCAACACCCTTCCACTCCCCCCACTCCCTCTCCTCCTCCCTCTTCATCCCTAAGGGCAGTCAGGGTTTCCTGCTCTGTGGGAAGTTCAAGTTCCTCCCCCCTCCCTCCAGGTCCAGGAAGGTGAGTATCCAAACAGACTGGATCCCCAAAATCCAGTATATGCAGAGGAAACAAGTCCCAGTGTCATTGTCAATGGCTTTTCAGAAAGACTCCGGCCAGCCACATTCAGAGAATCCGGCCACATTCAGAGAATCTGGTTGGATCACGTCCTCGTTCTGTCCCAGTCCAACTGGCTTTGGTGAACTCTCATTAGATCAGTCCCCTTGTATCAGTGGGTGATCGTATCCCTCGCAGTCCTGGTTTACTTTTTCATTTTCTTCTGGCAAGATGCCACTATAATTAACTCAGGAGAGCCTGGGACTCCCAACCCTCCTGTTTCTGCCTCGCAGATGCTGGGATTACAGCATCTACCTCCATACCTGGCTAAGACTAATGGCTTAAACCACAGAGACTGGTTTTCTCACGGCTCTGCAGGCCCTGACTTCAAGATCAAGGTATGGGTGGGTTCGTTTGCCTTGAGAGTCCCAGGCAGCCTGCTCCAGGACACTCTCCTTGGCTTGCAGGTGTCTCTCTTTACCTTTGGATTAACCGCATCATCTTTCCTCGACCTCAGTCCATCTCTGTGCCCACATTCCTCCTTCTTAAAGGACACTAGTGACAGGGGAGGGATGTCCCCCAAGGACCTCATTTTAGCTTAGTCACATATGCAGAGACCCCATCTCCAAATCTGGGGTCAAGTTCAGAGTCCCAGAGGTGAGGAGCGACCAACACAGACATTGCGAGCTGACGCTATTCAGGCTGTGATGGGTGCTGTTATTTATCCCCACTACACGACTGGGATGAGTTCTTGGACCCAGAAATGACAGGACCAAGACAAGACCCAAAGGCTTTACTTAGGCAATCCACTCAAGCTACATCGCTACGAAGCTCTGATCAAGCAAAGCCAGTCGAGAAGGCAGCCCTCCGTACAGGAACAAGGGCACCTTATATGGGAAGAATTCCCACTCCATGTTATCTCAAGCAAACTAGGCATTCAACCATACAGAGGTCAGGTCCTTAACACTTCGGTCTGAGCTCAGTCGGGGACAGCACCTGCTCAGCTTACGATTCTCGGGGTCTGGCAGAGTCTCTAGAGCTGGCCCCAACTCGACCCTGACTGGCATCCACGTGAGGAGGGCTGCTCTAATTCCGGCTTGCATGTGAGCCATCAGTTCCCACTTAGGTCCTTGTTTGGAGCTGCCATGGGGGAAGGAAACAGGTATGACTCCCGTGGGGCTCCTTTCAATGCCATCATTTTATTCCCCTTTGAGGTGGTACCACCTGTCTCAAAGGAGGCCTTTATATTAATGTTGGTTTCAAGTGACTCAATGACAAACAGGCTCGGGCGGACAGAGAAGCCTCCAGGTCCTGAGAGGCAGAGCAGTCCTAGCGGCTGATTGTCTCACTCACCGCCAGCACCCACTGGGGACAGAAACACCTTCACCCCAGCTTTGGGTGCCAGCTCCTTATGGAAGTAAGTCACTGCCAGAAAACCCTGCCCCACCAGCCAGCAGTTGGAGCAGGTGTGACCCCAAGCTCCTCCCTTGGCATTTCCAGCAGTAGCTGGGCATTGCCACTTGCCCCAGTTCAGTGCCCAGATGAATTTCTCATTCCTTTTTCTCATAATATTTATATGACTGCCATGCCACTCTGAGGAGCAGTATATCAGGCCCATGGGCACTGTGTGGGGCCCAGTCTGGCATGGCTGCCATGGCCATGTTTGGTAATGGCCTTGTTGGACATTCATGCAGTAGATGATTCTCCATTTATGCACAATCCTTCTTCACAGCCTCCTGCACAGACCTGCCTCAGTCTCCCTCCCTGTTCTTTTCACCCCCAGTCCTCTACACAGAAAAGTTTCCTTTCTCAAGTCTTGACCCTTGGATGACTCGCTTTAGTGACATTAAGATGCTGCAATCCCCAAAGTTAACTTTACAGGCTGAACTGCTCCCCCGAAAGGCAGCCGATTCCCATAGCCGGCTCCCTCCTCCACGTGCATGTTTGAGAGATAAGTCACACTTGGCGCGTCCACACACGAATCTGGCCTCCTCCCCATGTCTGCTCCCCAGCAGTTCTGTGGATTTCTAGGCCTGATCCCCGCTCAAGCCCCGGACACTGAAGTTATCTCCGAGTCCCTTTCCCTCGGCTGCACCAAAGGCAGCACCTCGTATCTTTAGCTCCGCTTCCCAGACACTCCCAGAACCCACCATTTACTCTGATAGCACCAGGCTCCGGCTACTCTTCTTTCTGCATGATTTCACAAAAACTGCCTTCAACAAGGCCTCGGGACTGAACCTCTAAACCAACCCCCAGCCGGGGTCCTTCCAACATGCCAGGCATCAAATGTCAAGGTCAAAGTTTCAAAGCCAGGGTAAGAGAGCGCACCCCCGTACCCAGGAGGGCTACAATCCACTCACATTCACTCAGGTCCAGGCAGGGGGAAGTCTCTCAAGAGGTCTCCAGAGGGTGTCCCCCAGGGGCTCTTGTCTGGGTAGAATCCTGAGGAAACTTCCCTTCTTTATGAGCTGCTGGGGTGGCTGGTAACTAGGTGGGAGTGCACACTATGCTAACACCCCATAATATACAATTGGCGCTTAGGAACCTTTGAATATATAAACAATACTATGTACAATGTATAACTAATTTTAAAATGGCTCGCAACGCCACTTCCTCAAGCAGGTCCTATCCGAAACACCCAACACTCTTCTCATGGACACATCCTAACAACTCTAGCGACCTCCCTGCTTGATACTTTCTTTCCTTTGTTCTGGGACAGACCATTTGTCAGGGTAGCCTCAAAATCACTAAGGAGCCAAAGATTATGACCTTGAACTTCTGGTCCCTCCTTTTGCCTCCCCAGCGCTGGAATTATAGGCGTGAACCACCACACCCAGCTCACGTGGCTCATTTTACCAGCTGAGCTACAGCCCTAGCCCTTCCTCGGCACTCTGGAAGGGGCCTATTTATCTGCTTAGCTCCCAACTCCCCTTGGAAACAATAAGCGCACCGGTGTGTTTGTTTGCTCATCTCCTGGCCCAGAACCTGAGGCAGGGCTCTGTGGGTGCCCCTTAGACGAATGGCTGGCTGAGTGAAAAACATGGACTCAAAGCCTTCCAGCATCTTCTCATCTATATAAGACTTAAAGCCAGAGCCCTGAACACACATGTGTGTGTGTGCACCCACACACACAGAGCCCTGTACACACGCAAACACACATACACAGAGAGAAAGACAGAGACAGAGAGACAGACAGACAGTGACAGACAGACAGGAACAAACCAGTCACCTCTGCCCTGGCCCTGGCCATATACTCCTCAGTCTCTCAGCTCCTGCCTGCCTTCTCCTCTTAAATTCTGCAGCCCCTCTTCATTGTGCCTAAGAAGAAACTTCAGATATCCAGGAGGACGCCAAGCATCCATAGTTTCCCTCCTTCCTTCTTCACAGTCTTAGCTCATTCTGGTCACTTCATTTCTTATGATTTGGCTCGGTCACAGCTTTACCGACAATGTGTGTGTGTATGTGTGTGTGTGTGTATACAGGAGTGCACAGCACATGCACCTGTTTGCCTCTGTCTTGCATTAGATAAAACTAAATTTTAAAGGGCAGTGTCTGGTCACTATGTGGTGTGTGACCTGGGAACTGACCCCAGTCGCTGGGGCAACAGCTAGCTGACAGATAAAATTGCCTTGGTGATGATGGGTTCCATCACAGCAATTCCAGAAGTCTCTGAGTTGGGGCCACAGAGATGCTTTAGCAGGTAAAAGCACTGTGTGAGACCTGAGTTCAGTTCCCAGAACCCATGGGGAAGCCGACATCGGGCACGGTGGTTTGGGTCTGTGATCCCAGCATGCGGACTGCAAGATAGGAGGCAGAGACAGGATCCCCAGCACACTCACGAGCCAGCCAGCCCAGAGTGTGCAGTGAAGAGCTGCAGTGGAAATAATGCGAGAGACACTGCCTCAACCAGGTAGAAGACGAGAAGTCCCAAAGTCATTCCCAGACCACCACACTTACTGCCTGGCACATAGCTTCCCTCAATACATGTATTAGATAGATGGATAAAGAGGGAAACTTTAGAAAAGCAATGGGTACTAGTGAAATGGCTCAGCAGGTAAAGGGAGCTGTCACCTGTAAACATTTCCTGGCCACCCAGACCCAAATAATAACACAGAAACTATATTAATAACAATACTGTTTAACCTATTAGCTCAGGTTTCTTATTAACTAACTCCTAAGTCTTAAATTAACCCATTTCTATTAATCTATGTATCACCATGAGGCTGTGGCCTACTGATAAGGTCTGGCATCTTTCTCCTTCGGCAGCTACATGGCATCTTCCTGACTCTGCCTACTCTCTTTATATCTCTGTTTGGATTTCCCGCCTGGCTTTATTTTGCCCTGCCATAGGCCGAAGCAATTTCTTTATTAACCAATGGTAATAAAACATGTTCACGGCATACAGAGGAGAATCCCACATCAGCCACTAAGCCTGACGACCCTAAGTTTGATCCCCAGGAAGCACATGGTGAAGGTGTCACGATCCAGGGCTCTCCATCAGTTTTATTCATTTTCTCTAACAACTGGGTGATTAAAAGGGAGGAAAGCTCTCAAACACAACAGGAAGCAAGCAACAAGTAAAAAACTATTAAAAGAGTCAGACATGAGCATGAGTGTGGGCACACACAAAGACAGACAGACAGACAGGGACAAAGGAAAAGGTGCCCCACAAAGTGAGAAGGGGATCCAGAAACCAATTCCCCAAGAAAGCCTAAGACATCTGAGTGTTTTGGTAGCAGCGGGCAGGTCCCCTTCCCCTAATTTTGGATCAATTAACTTGAATGAAGAAAGGGGAGCAGATGGTAGGTAGGTACACAGCCTCAGGTAAACACGCACACAATCAGCCTTGAATATCTGACAATCTGGACTAGTTGGTCGAAAGAAGCCTCCGCTGGTGAGAGAAAAACTCACCAGGCCTTTGTCCCTGGTCAAGAAGGTGAAGAAGTTGCAGATTTGACATCGTTTTTATTTATCCGGCCCCTTCATCTGTGTGTGTGCCTGCCAGGGATCTGTCTAGTTCCTGATCCCTCAGAAACAGAGCCAACTGCCGTGGTTCCACTGACTTCAACAACCACACGCTCTCTCTCAACCTCACCTGCACACTAAGAGAGTAAATAGTGCTTTTTTGTTTGTTTGTTTGTTTGTTTGTTTAATTAAACCACTACTCCCACCAACAAAAAGTTTCTGAGGCTCTACCCAGAGTGCACACCAAAGGTGGAGTAGCGCCTACCAGCTGTGCCCCCTCCTCCTCCCAGGAGCAAAGCAATTGTCTTTCTAGCATGCACCACTCAGTCCTTGTGTTTGTTGAAGGCATTCACTTGCGCCCTGCCCTCCGGCCTGTGGTTCCCGACATCCCAACTCCCTCAGCAACCCTGCCTGTCAAGGCACTGAGGTCTCTCTGAAGAATCCTCCTTTACAATCTGCACCAGGCCTCCCACCACATAGAACTGGAAATGGGTAAGAAGGAACGTTACCACTTTAGACTCTGCCAGATCCCCCTTAACCGTGGAGCACGTCCAGCACCTCTGAGGCAGACACCACATGCCAGCAGCAGCCTGCTGCAGACGGCTTCCAGCACAGAGGGAGGACAGGATGACCTTACTCCCCACTTTAGCAACAAAAACATTCAGGAAATAACGAAAAAACAATTTTATACCCCAGAGCCTCAGAGGCAGAAAATTCCCAATTCGAGAGAACCCTCTGCATTTCAGCAGGCTAGCGGGTGTGTGTGGCTCGACATAGGCAGTTGCCACCCATCCTATAACAAACAGCCACAGGGCCTAAGGTATCCATCATTCCATGGTTTCTGGGTTCTCTCTAGATCTCACAATCTGGGGCACTTGGGAGCAGATTGAAAGAATGGGTTAGAGTTGCCAAAAAAATAACTTGAGGGCTAACCTCAGGGCCCAATGCTGTGCCTCTAGACGCAGGAGAGATGAGCTTGGTTCAGAATTTAAAGGAAAAGCTGAAGAATTTGGTAAGGGGACACTGGCTCATCCGAGCGTGTGCTCTGGCAGGCCTTGTCTTTCTTTCCATCCCCTCGGCCTCGCTACAGCTAGATTACATTCCTGAAGCTAGCCCCCAGAGTCTATTCCCTTATTTGGCCAAACCCTCCTCCTGAGGCTGACTACCAAGGTCCAGCTATCAGAGTATTAAAGCCCAGCAATTAAAAGCCCCCTTTGGTTCATCTAATTAGCACGCCCAATTAAAATTAAGCATCCTAACATGGGGCTTCCCTCTTTGCCTTTATAAACCATCTTTTTTCATGTGCCACGTCTGTCTCGATCCAGAGGCAGCCAGTCCTTTGTCTGGGACAAATGCCTCTGCTTCATTTTCTTGTTCCCTTCCCTTGCCCTGGTCCTCTATCTCCTGTCCTTGTCCTTATCCCTGCCCTCTGTCCCTCTGGGGCACAGAAATCTCCACTGTGCTGAGAATTTGGTCTTGGGGTGTCTTAAGCTGACTTCGGGTTTCCTTACATTTGGGAGATGTGAAGAATACCAAAAACTCTAACATTTGTGGGACAGGAGAGGCTGAGAGCAAGTTCTGACTATTTGCCTATGCAGCAGAGACCTAGGCAAGAAATAGACCCTCAGCTCCAGTGACCTTCGGTCCTTGCTGCACAATCAGGAATTGAGACCTGAGGCTGTCCTGTAATCTGCAGGCCTCATGCAGATCTCCCAAGACTCAAGACCTGTGAAGAAATCTGATCAACTGATGTGGGAGGTATGCCTGTGAATATGTTTGATTGCCATTGGTTAATAAAGAAGCTGCTTTTGGCCAAAGGCATAACAGAGTAAAGCCAGGCTGAAAGAGATATAGAGAGAGAATAGGAAGAGTGAGGGAGAAGCCATGTAGCTGCCCACAGAAGACCGATGCCTCTGCCAGAGCCCACCAGAACATTGTTGGTAAGTCACAGCCACATGGCAATACACAGATTAATAAAAATGGGCTAATTTAAGACATAAGAGTTAGCCAGAAATACGCTTAAGCTATTGATCAAATAGTATTGCAAATAATATAGTTTCTGAGTGATTATTTAGGGTCTGAGCAGCTGGGAACAAATGAGCAGCCTGCAGCCTCTGTCTACAATCAGTGAGTGGCTAACCAGACAGTGACACAGATTCAGATATGGCCCTGAGGAATTAAGGCTTAAAAATAAAAAGAACTTGAAAAATTGTAAAGCAAGCATCTCAGCGGTCATGCATTAGTCAGTACAGAAACCACAAGACTAGGGACGGAAAGATGCTAAAAATGAAATGTGGTAAGAAAAGGCAGGCCTCGCAAAGACAGAAAACAAGCAAAAGCAGGACCAGCTGCAAACTTTGAAGGACAAGAAGGCTTCCTACCAAACTGCTGCAAAGCAATGTCTTCAGGCCAGCTTCAAGTAAACAGTGTACCAAGAGGGAGGAGAGGAGGAGAGAGAGAGAGAGGGAAGGAGAGAGGAAGGGGAGGAGGGGCAGAAGGAGAGAGGGAAGAAAGAAGGGAAAGAGGGGAGGAGAGAGGAAGGAAGGGGAGAGGGAGAGGAGGAGGGAAGGAGGGGAGGAGGGAGGGAGAGAGGGAGGGAGGGGAGAAGGGAGACAGGGGAGGAGGGAGGGAGAAAGGGAAAGAGGAAGCAAAGGAGGGAGGGGAGGGAGAAGGGAAGGGAGATGACAGGGAGGGAGGGAGGGAGGGAGGGAGGGAGGGAGGGAGGGAGGGAGGGATGGAGGGAGGGAGGAAGGGAGGGTGCAACAGGATTGGGGAGAAGAGGAGACAAAAAAAACTAATCAGAAGAAAGTATCACTGAGTAAGCTAAGACTTTAAGCTAAGAAAGACTGGAAGTCATTAAACATATCTGTTTGAAGGACACCTAAGAGGCCATAGGGTGTCACAACAGGCCTTTTTTCCCAGGTAGAAGCTGCATCAAAGGAAGTGAATAAATCACAGGAAATTCCTCAAGGGAAGAATCTGAACCTTGCCAGCTAAGACAATGACAGTCAGACAGAAGAAAGAACTGGAAAACACGTCAGGTAGAGATTGCTCAGTGAGAGGGAAGGAAAGCAAAAGGATGATGAAAACTCACCATAGCCAAAGAGACCATGAGGCACTACCAAAACGCCAGTGCCCTGGAACTGGGAACCGGAGGAAACCACATGGGCTCTGCATGCTGGCCTGCTCCTGAGGACCCAGGAAGCTGAGGCTGGAACACTGTGTGAAAGCCAGGCTAGCCAGGGCTGTATAGCAGGACTGAAAACAGTTTCTTTTTTAAAGAAGTAATGAGCAAGAGACTCAGCAAGTTTGATACATTCTGATTTCCACATTTAAGGAACTCTAAAGAGCTCTATGCAGGATACATTAACTGCACATTCACAGTTAACCTTATCACGGTCCACTGAAAGACCAAGAAAAGCAACTAAAAAAAGCAGCAAAAGATGTGACTCGTGCCACACAAGGGACAGGGGTACTGTTAGGAACTTGGTCTCCTTCAGAACCCAGAGGGACAGAGCCCTAGACAAGCTGGGAAGACCGAGATTATCAACACAGAATTCCGCAGCTGGTAAACTTTCTTCAGAAATGTAAAGGGTGGGACATTTCCGAACAAACTGAAAATTAGAAATACTTGTCATTAGCAGACGGCCCTCCAAGAAAGATCAAAGACCCCTCTGAGATGAAAGGACACGGAATAAAGGAAATAAAGAGCATCATTAAAAAGAATCCTGTAGCTGGGCTGCTGGGGACGGGGAGCCATTTTTCTTTGGGGTGATAGTCACTTAGAAGGCTGCTCATGCTTGGCGAATGCCCCTACACTGATTTGCAAATAAGCAGCACCAATTATATCCAATGGATTATAAAGAAGAAGGAGGAGGGGGAGGAGGGGGAAGGAAAGGAAAAGGAGAAAGAAGAGGAGAAAGTCACAAAGGGCTTGAAAGAAAGCAGATTGAAGATATATTGGACTAGAAATTTTGTATACTAATTATATTTGATTAATACTAAATATTAATTATATACAGGTATATACCAGTCAGCAAAAGAGAAGCAAAATCTACTGTATAGATAATTAAATTAAATATAAGTGGTTTTAAGAAAGCAAATCAAAACACAAGGACTAGCAGACTAAATTTCCTAAAAGCATTGCCCAGCCACATGAGAGCTGCAAAGATCCACTTCAGAATCAAAACACAAACAAGCTGGAAAGTTACATCATAGAATAACAACCATGAGAATTTTAGAGTGGCCACCCCAAGTGGCAGACAGAAATAAATTATGAGCGGAAAAGTCATTACAATGAAAGGGAGGTGTTTTACAGTAAGAGCCATACATCTATAACACGTATGCACAAAGCAGCAGAAGCAACAACAGCAACAAAAAAATTTGCAAAATTAAAGGGAGAAAGAGACAATTCAACGACAGCAACCGAAAACATCGATACCCAGGTACAGTGACAGGCCAGGAGCTCATCAACACATTTGGACATCACAACTGAGCTCAGCAGACACCCCGGGAATACTCCTCCCCACGGCAGACATACATCCACAGCCTACACAGAATACGCTTCCAAATGCAAGACTATAAAATGAGCTGCGATAAATGAGTGGACTAAAAATCATAACATAATCTCACCCATCAGAGTGGAATGTGTAAACACACACAACCAAAGGAAACCAGGAAATTGGCCAACATGCAGAAAAGAAACAGGACATCTCCAAGTAACTAGGGGGTAGAGAGGTCACAGGACACCTCGGGGAGCAGCTGAGGCAGAGCTTGGGGAGTAATTTAGAGCTTTACATTTTTTGTTTATATTGAATTAAATGATTTCAAACTGATAAACTTTATACCTCGAGAATTAATAAAAAAGCTCCGCAAATTACCTCACTTAACTCTTGACACCGTGATCGTCCCGTGTGAAGGAATTGCTGTTCCTCGTGAGTTTGTGGCACAAAGCTCACTGGTCTGTGAGGTACTGAACCTGGGCTGAGGCAGACCACGAGCAATCACAGTAAGAGGAGAAGCCAGGATTGCGGCTTGTCCTCACTGGCAGACACGCACAGCATCTGTGTTTGCTGACCGAGAGCTCCATAAGAACCGAGCGGGGCAGAGGTCAAGGTCAGCAGCCACTGCATCAGGATAACTTCAGTTCTATTAAACATCTCCTTTCCTTTTTTAAAAAAAAAAATCAGTTTATTTATTTATGTGTATTATGACGGTTTGCCTGCGTCTGTTTATAAACACCACATGCCTGCAATTGCCTACAGAGGCCAGAAGTGGGTGTTGGGGTCCCTGAGTGTGGATGCTGGGAATAACGCTCAGGTTCTCGCAGGAGCAGCAAGTGTTCTTTAACAGCTGAGCCATTTCTCCAGCCCAGGCATTCTCTCCTTGTCAAGTAAAAGGAAAACATCTTCCCTGACTGTTTAAATAGGAAGTCATGCTGAGTACTTCCTGTTGGACGCTGCCTAACAAGATGACCTCTGCTTTTGAGCATACTAAAACGTCAAGGACATGACTCAAAAATATCAACGACACAAAAATGACAGGCTGCTATACTTAGACTCACAGTCCCACCCTGCAGTGGGACACCAGGAGGACAGTCCTCGGTCCCGGCCCTGGACCCCCCCCCCCCACGCAGTGCATCCCATTGCTTCAGGAATGCTGCCCGATTTCTGCAGCATGGACAAGGACTGGTTGCCGACAACATAAGCACTGGCGTTTTATAGTGGCAGCATGGTGTGGTCAAAGTTGACAATATGACAGCAATCTAAGCCACTGCTGGTTAGTGGTCACTGTAAAAATGCACGCTGCCGCCAAGTATGTGTGTTCTTTGAATGAATGTCTGTGTCACCTCTAAACTTCTCCTTTTAAAGGAAAAGAATTCATCAACAGATCTGAGTTAGAAGTCGCGCTGCCGGCCACTACTTACTTCCAACGCCCTACGTGGAAAAGGCGGGGAGTGGAGAGATAGCTGGCCATGCAATGCTCTGCTCGAGACTTGAAAACTTGCAAATCAGAGTGGGGGGCCGTGCTTAGTTTCTTTGCTGCTTTTTAGCTGCTCTTCTTTTCACAGCCAGAAGCACGAAGCGAATCAACCATGGCTCGAGCTCTGCTTCACGGGTGCCTGCGGCTGGCTCTGCAGGTGGACTTCCTGCTCGGTGAGCAAAGCACTTTGGCCTTTAAAGTCAAATGGCACCAAGGAGTCTGTTATTATTTCAAAAACATGTCTACGGGGGGGGGGGGGGCGCCCAGGGGGAACAGCACACTCTTGGAGTGGCGGTTGTGTTCAGAGGCAACGCGGTGTTCCTGAGAAGAACCTCTATAGCTGCCTTCATGGGGAACCTGGGCTCCCCAGCAAGGGTTCATGGAGAATCTCCAATTGACAGACCATCTGAACCTCATCTAAAGTGCACCGTGAGGTCTCCAGCAATCCCTGTCCACATTCATGGGTCAGACTTTCTACATTTCTGGATTCTCCCAGAACAACTTCCAGCGGTGCCTATAATATGTTTCATTTGCACAACTCAAAGCCCAGAGGTAACCATAAACTGGCTGGATAGGGAAGTTGGTGACATTACGGGGGAGGTTGAAATGGAGGAAGGGGGGGAGGATCTCAGTGTCCTTGTCCTTATTTATTTTATTTATTTATTTTTGATATTTCTTGATATTTCGAGACAGGGTTTCACTGTGTATATCAGGCTATCCTGGAACTAGCTCTGTAGACCAGGTTAGCCTCAAATTCACAAAGATACACCTGCCTCTGCCTCCCAGGCGCTGAGATTAAAGGTGTGCACCACCACCCCTGGCAGTGTCTTTGTCTCCAGGCACTATGTTCTGTTCCCCTCCAACCAATCTCAGAGAGCATGAACCCAGAGGAAGTCCTGTTTCTGTCACAGGCCGCGTTTATCTAGGTAGGACTCTACCTGGTGGACCACGGGAGTCAGAGCATGAGAGTGGTTTCCTGGCCACATGTGGATGCAGGGAAGCAGTCCCAACCAGTCAGGTTCTGTTTGCCGCTCCAGCTTCTTCTAGGGACTCTGTCCCCAGACAATGTGGCAATGTCTGCAATCCTCTGAGCTTGTGAAGAGAGAGAGCCAAGGATGTGGATAGAATGCACTCCACACAGAAGGTGCCCCAGCCT
Organism: Myodes glareolus; assembly: GCF_982192425.1. Lineage (NCBI taxonomy): Eukaryota > Metazoa > Chordata > Mammalia > Rodentia > Cricetidae > Myodes > Myodes glareolus. Next base: position 68,618,523 of record NC_142039.1, read on the forward strand.
AGAGGGCAAAGCCTCGGATGCTCTGGTGTATCAGACTACCTGAGCCTGGGCGTAGAAATTACAATGGAATAGACTCTCTGGTACTGAGGCTGAGCCCGGAGATGTCCTGGTGTGTCAGAAAAGCCCAGTCAGATGGACTCGTGTGCAAATCCTGCCTCTGTCTGCTTTGAGCTCTGAACCAGGGAGGAGTCTGGGAAGTTCAACGCCAGCAAACCTTCTCAGTCCTGCTTCACAGTCCTTAGGAGACCAAACAGGCTTAGGGCTCTTCTTCTTCACCTGTCCCTCCAGCTCTGATTTATCCCTCCTCCCAACTCTTCTGCAAGACAAGCCAGATGCCATCAATGCCCTAGGGCCATGGTGACCTTTGTTCTTTTCGGGCTATGACTACAACAACCTCATGGGACCGCCCGCATGCTACACCTAGAACCCAGCCAGCCCAGGGAATGGGATTTGACACCTGGCGACACCTGACATGGAAGGACTGTTGCTAAGGGAAGGGATAATTAAGACCCTGCCTTCTTTGGAATTGGCAGGATTTTATTATCTTCGTCTCCTCTCTCCCACTGAGGAAGAGGAAATGGTACGTGCAGCGACAAAGCATTACTGCTGTATTTAGCTTTTGTTTCTATTTTGAAACTCTAAACTTTTTGTTTGCCTGTTTGTATGAGAGATATAGTAGTGCACCTAGGTGGCAGAGCCCATTTGGTCAGAAGATGGCTTTTGGGAACAGGTTCCAGGGCTGGAACGCGGGTCACCAGACTTGCATAGTGTGATGGTTTGGATAAGCTCATAGGGAGTGGCACTACCAGAGGTGTGGCCTAGTTGGAGTAGGTGTGGCCTTGTTGGAGGAAGTGTGGCCTTGTTGGAGGAAGTACACCACACTGTGCAGGTGGGGTTTGAAGTCTTCTTGGCTCAAGCTATGCTCAGTGTGGTAGACCATTCACTTCCTGTTGCCTGTATGTCACAATACAGGACTCTCAGCTCCTTCTCCAGCACCATGTCTGCCTGTATGCCACCATGTCCTGCTATGATGCTAATGGACTAACCCTTGAACTCTGTAAGCCACCCCAATTAAATGGTTTTCCTTATAAGAGTTACACTATTACTAGTGTCTCTTCATAGCAACAGAAACCCTAACTAAGACACACAGCAAATACTCATACCCACTAAACCATCTGAAGAGACCCTGTTTCTTTGTGTTTTGTTTTACTTTGTTTTTAGGGGTAGGAATTTATTTATTTATTTATTTATTTACTTACTTTCAGGCAGGGTCTCACCATGTCTGGCTGGTTTGGAACTCATGTAGACCAGGATGGCCTTGAATCTGAGGCAATCCTCCCACCTCGGCTTCCTGAGTGCTAGAATTATCAGCCTTTGTGTTTGTTTCTTTGGGCCACTGGGCTTCACAGAGAACAGCACTGTGCACGCATCTCCATCCCCAGTATCTGGGGGTTCTTAGCTTAAGGTGATTCAGCTCACACTGCTCAGCTCTATGACAGTGCTAGAAGAGAATGAATGTGTAAGAACTGAACTTCTCATTTTAACTGCGACCCCTCTCTGAATGGCGATAAGCAGGCTGAGCCTCTGTCACGCTGGAGACAGGAACAAGCTGCACCATCCTATCAGCTCCGCGATCATGAGGAGAAACGGCTGACACCATAGTTTTCAGTCCAGCTCAGCCAGCATGCTCTAGAGCTTAGCTACAGTTTTCAACTCAGTGGGTTATCAGGACCCAATGCCTTCCATATCTGTAATGCAATTTCTGAGCCCAGCCTATCTTGTTCAGAGGTGGGAGGAACACGCTGGCTAGCTCAAAGAGTTCAGGATACCAGAAATGCTAATTAAGGAAACACTTGACCTGCAAGATGAAGGATGTGACTTCTTGCAGCCTTCCCTTTGAGAGTTGTCATGTGTAGCTATTTTCGCCAGATTGAAATATTCTCTCCTGGAGTGAGGCAATTTAAGACTCGGTAAGTAAAATTTACAAGTCTCAGGAAGTTCCTGAAATTACAAGATTACTCCCAACTAAGAAGTAATGACTGCTGGGGTTGAGGAGTGCCCCAGCCTTATTGTAAGCTACACAGGAAGCTCCAGGGATGTAGTTTTCATGGCTGTCACCCATGCTGGGGTGGGCTTTCCGGTGATGCATCTGCCTTTGAGTCATCCATGCTGTGGGATAATGTTCTCATACACTGTAAAGATTTGTCACTCATATTGGTTTAATAAAATGCTGATTGGTCAGTAGCTGGAAAGCAAGTACAGGGGAGGCGACCAGAGTGGGAGAATTCTGGGAAGAGGAAAGGCAGAGATGCAGAGGAAGCAAGATGAGAATACCTTACTGAGAAAGGTACCAAGCAACATGACTAAACATAGATAAGAATTACAGGTTAATTTAAGTTGTAAGAGTTAGTAATAAGCCTGAGCAATAAACCAAACAGTTTGCAATTAATAGTAAGCCTCAAAGTGGTTATTCGGGAACTAGTGGGCAGGAGAGAAACCTCCAATTTCACACTCATGCTCTTGTAAGTGACCCCAGTAAGCTCACTGTTTAGCTAAGCCAGACTTGGGTGGAATAAGTTTATTGGTTTGCCTCAGGTGCCCTATTTAGGGTAAACAGGCATTTGTTCAGCTCCCTAGGAAAAAGTCACACAATAGTTTCTGAGCTCAGCAGTAATAAACCGAATGCATTGTGGTGCCCTGTTTTAATCCCAGCCCTCAGCAGGCACAGGCAGGTGGATCTCTGTGAGTTGGAGACCAACCTGGTCTCCATAGCTGGTTCCAAGTCAACCAAGGTTCCACACAGAGACCATGTCTTAGAGGGGTGTCTGTGGAGGGTGCTGGAGAGATGGCTCAGTGATTCAGAGCACTTGATTTTCTTAAGAGGACCTGGGCACTCACATGGCAGTTCACAGCCATCCGGTAACCCCAGTTCCAGGGGATCCCATGCTTCCTTCTATCCTCCTGCAAGCACCAGGAATGGCACACAGGGAGTGTTCTTATATACATGCAGGCAAAAGACACAAAAATAAATCCTTTTCTAAAACAGCAAACAGAACAGACAACCAGAGGGATAGGAACGGGGCCTGGGTCAGGAAGAAAGAGAAGCAGAAGGGACCAGAAGCTCACAGCCCTTCAACAGCTGCCCCACCACAGCAAAGAACACAGCTGCATTTCCAAAGAGACTCATTATTTATGCAAACAAGCGCTCCTCCATATGCACCAGTTCCAAGACAGCAAGGTACCCTTAGCTGGTCACAGCCCCATTTAAAATATTTACCCAAATGTATGCCAAGTTTAGCACCATATAAAGTGGATGAGCAAAGAGGCCTGAAACACTTTCTTCCTGGAGGGCAGAACCATGCCAACATGAGAGAGCAAGGAGAGCAGGCCACAGAAGGTCTCCTGCCTCTCTCCATGCCAGTACAAGCCCAGCTTACCCCAGTTTGCGCATTCCCACCAGACAGTACTTTTGCCTATCAATAATAAAAATACCAGACCATGGCCTATCAGGGAACCTGGCTCTGTCTTCACAACACAGGTTAGCTACCACCTTGCCTTCTCCCTCCTCATTTCTCCACAGAGACTATCACTTTGATTTTTCGCTTCTCCATAGCGACCTGCCCAGGCCCAAACGCCAGTGTCCTCCTATAAGTGTTCAGTCTCCAACACTTTGTTCACCCCAGCATATAAGACCTGGGCTCAAACGGCTTTCAGTCACTGTTTTCTTGTAAGAGATTGTGTGTCTGTGTAAAACTGAGGCACTAACGTGTTCTCTCTGTCTTCCCTGAAGTTAGTGGAATGAGGAGGCCCAGTCAGACACTCTAGGAAGCAGAGGGGAAAAGGTGCGTCCATACAAGGTACTGCCATCCGCGACAAGTCTACTGACACAGGTGTGTCCCATAAGAAACAGAACACTTCTGGGGTTCCCTTGGAACAGGTCCTCCGACTGGATGCTGCCAGTTAGAATCACCCAGACTCGAGCTTGCAGGGCTGGTTTAACCCATATGGCTGATTAGGTCATCACAGAGTGGGGGTAATTCGAGGTGGTTTATAGTGAACAGGATGCACTGATTCACAGTTTTGGAGACAATGTTACGAACTCAGGTCATTTTGTAGGATCTGTGACATGAGGACCTGAATCTAATCTCCAGCGGCCACAGAAAGTGTGGGTGTGAAGGGCCACACTTAACAACCCCAGCACTGGAGACAGAAAGACCCTTGGGGCTATTGGCCTGACAGCCTAGCTTTCTCGTTAAGTTCTGGGTCAACGAGAAACCCCATCTCAAAAAGCAAGGTAGATGATACCCGAGGAAAGACAGCTGAAGTCGACCTCTGGCCTCCTCATGTACACAGGCGGGCACACACACTAATTAAATATATAACAATAAAACTCACTGGCACCTCACCTCAAGGGCAGGGTTACCAGGTGTTTGTTTAGCCAGCCTGAGGGCTGGTAGGAACACTTCCACCCACGTAAGGTGACAGGAATGTAACAGGCTCCATTACAGACAGTGACAGGACTATCAGACTCGGGATAACACACACCCCAAGACCCATCAACTCCAATCTTGGAACTTTTTACCACACAAAATAATATCAATTTGTGTCCCAGACTGCAGATTTGTGAGCTTACGGGTTCTGTGTGTGATAAACGACTGGGTCTTCAGTGTTCAAGCATGGAGATGTACAAAGCAGGCTAAAATAGAGCCCTCCTCCCCCACCCACCCCCAAAAAGAAAGACGATGACTCAGCAGGCAAAAAGCTGTCTTTATTTACACTTTAACCAAGTTTTTTTTTTTCTTCCAGGCTTACACAAATAACTTTAATATTGGTTCCTGCTTTTGACTTTTAAGAAATACATCATAATCATTATAAAAGCTCCATTGTTCCTCTTCATGCTTCTCCAAATATATCTTCCTACTCCTTATATAACCTTATTCTAGACAGAGAGTTCAGCATTTTTGCAGGTTTAACTAAATATCGAGGCAGACACAGCCTGCTCTCTCAGCGCTAATGTCAGCTAGGAGCTACTTACTTGTGGTTACAAAGTTAAAAAGTAGCGGACATGAGGCCAACACCGTGAATGGTAGACTATGCTTTTAAGGACAACACTTAAACCCAAACAATTCTTTCATGTCTATAAGATATGCTTTTATACAGTTCCCTTTTCTACAAGGGGGTCCATGTCTCCGTCTCTCTGTAAAGGCGGACTTTGATAAGGCGTTCTTGTCTCACCCACTAGACCATACTTCTCCCACCATTATGAGCTCCTGTGTATGGTAAAGATGGATCTCTCCATCCCATATTTTACATTGCATTTTTCTCATTGAATCATTCTAGATCCTATCATTGATTCTATCTGCTTAGTGTCCAGCGAACTTACTCTCAACAGTTGGCATTGTGTGTACTCCTGAGGCTTTTCCCCTATTCTGTCTGTGTGTGTCCTGTTCTCCTTTCCAGAACTGTGAGACACGGTTAATGCTCCAAGTGTTGTTTTTTCATATGTACCTGTCTCTATTGAGTCAAAAAAGTTGCTAGGCTTGGGCGTTGTAGTTAGTAATTCCAGGTAAAATTTTTGAGAAACATTAGTCTATTGCTGAGTCTTAGGGGAAAATATTTGAGACAGAACAGAATTTCCAGGAGAAATTCTGTTGCATGTGTGACTGACAAGACAAAACTAAAAACTACCCAAAGAATCAACAATATAACGAGAGAGAAAGGAGCCTGCAAGCTGCACAAATTTTGTAAATTCCTAAACCATCCTGTGGTCCACTGGTCCTCGTCAAGTGAGAATCCTTTTCCACAGTGTCTTGCCCTGAGGAAACCTTTGGACAGGTAGTCGTATGCTGATCTGAGACCAGACGGCAAGGCTCCCGACAACTGGGCTTGGGGGATTAGGTAAGCGGGAAAAGTGGGCAGCTTGCAAAGTGACAATTCAGTATTACATGTGACACTTGGGTAGTGAAAGGAACAAGAATCTATGCAGACCCAGGATTTTTTCCCAGTGCTTAGAATGTTTACAGCAGTCAAAGCCCAGCCCTACAAGTCACTGGCTATGCCCACACATGACAGTCCCTGCCATGTCACACACCACGGCTTTCCCAATGCCAGCAGGAACCACCAAGTGGCTCATTTGCAGGCTGTTTCAATTGGTATATAGGGCTTCTGCCTGCAGCTGTCGGAAGTGCAAAACTGGGGAGCTGGCTCGGTGGTTTGCTCGGGCCTCTGTGTGTAGAAGCAAATGACTGTGTATTACAGGACGTAATGCCAGGAAAGCATTTGCTTGAGCAGAAGGCAAAACCACACCTGTCAATCCTGTAGGCGCTTCAGGCTTCAAACTCGCTTCTCAGAAGATGTGTGCTGACGGCTTTTCGTGTTTGCCTTCTAAATCCTCTCTCAGGATCGCTCTAGGCCACAGTTGGCTTTCACCGTGAAGCAGATGACATGACTGTGAAAACTCTTCCCGGAAGCCACACCAGCAGCCCCTTGAACCTCAGGAAGCTGAACTCCAGGCTGTTATCACCACAGCCTGGGGCATGATGGGAAGCTGCTTAGTGCCGCGGAGGGAGGTGCTGGACCAAATTGGCTGTACAGAGAATTGCTAAAGAATGGGATTGAAGCGAAGGGCCACCTGTGCGCTGCCCCTCTCCTGTCAGAGGTAGGAAAGGTCGGGCCTCAAAGGAGCCTTCAGGAGCACCTGAGCTCACAGAGAGCAAGAGAGAGACACGTGGTTGGGGGTGTCGGGGAGAAGGGGGCGACCCTGTTCAACCCACTGCAGAAAACTGGGGCTCATCCCCCGGATCCTCAGCCTCTTCCAGCCAGGTCCCCCTGAGGAAGAGGGACATTAATTATGTGGTGCGATAGTCTTTGTTGTTCCGAAGGTTGTCATCTGCTGCCTTGCTGACCCTAGAGAGACAGCCTAGCCAAGGCTGGCCAGTTCACAGAGACAGCAAACAATGGCTTGCTTACAAGAGTGGCTTAACACTCAAGTTGACCCTCTCCTTCATTCCAGGCCAGTGTCCCCAGCCCTAGCTGCTTCCGAGCCAGGGAGTGGACGACTGGGACAACTCAAGACGCATGGACCCGCTGGAATCATTCCAATGCGACAACCCCAAATACGCTGTTTATTTGTGGGCCTTGATCTTTCGTTTCCTCAGAGCTACAATCAAGGGGCTCACGCGGGCCTTCTTCTCGTTTCCTTCCTCAGTTCCAGGCTCCCTGCGTCTGGAGTTTGCGAACATGAAAACTTCTTTTGTGACAAGAATATCCGTATCTGCATACCTCATCACCCTTGATTCAAACAAATGCTGGTCAGAAGTGGTAGTCCACACTGCGCTCCTAGGACTTGGTAAACTGAGGCAAGGGGCTTCAGGGGATTCAAGGCCAGCCAGGGCAACTTAAGGAACACCATGTCTCAAAATAAAACTGAAATAGGGCCAGCTAAAGTGCTAGAACTCATTTAGCATACACAAAGCCACGAGTTCAATTCTCAGGAGTGTTCAACACACACACGGACACGGACACATGTACACACATGGAGTAAAGGAGGGTGGTAGGAAGGTATAAAGAGGAAGGGAGAGAGAAAGTAGTACTGGACACATTTTATACATTTTAAAACTTAAGTACCATTCCAGGGAGAATTCTGATGTTCCAAGAGCCCTGACTCCCCCTTTGCTTTGGAGTGCCTTTCTTCATTTCTGCTACCACCTATACAATGCCTCCAGCTCCCTTTGCCTGTATTCATGTGAAACACCCAAATCCAGTCTCTGGAAATGAAAATAGAGACGAAAATGAGCAGGTGGAGTGAATAACTGGTTGGCAGCACCCAAACCTCACACTTCTGGCATAGGTAAGCTCAAAGCTCCTGAGCCAGGCACCTGGGGAGGGGAGACCTCAGACACCGATCAATCCAGAGTCAAAGTAAGTGGGAAAATCAACACTGAATGTTACTTCCAAATACAAGGCGGGATCAGCACCTGGGAGGGAGGGGTCAGGCGTGCGTGAGTGCGTGCGTGCGTGCGTGCGTGCGTGCGTGTGTGTGTGTGTGTGTGTGTGTGTGTGTGGTCTTGCACGCTGGGGGCTCATAAAGAGCACTTGGCTTGGAGCTGGCTGTGTATGAGAATGGTCAAGAGAAACTCAGAGACCGGTTACACCTATGGTTCTCTGCCAAGTGAGTCCCATTCACCTATAAAGAAAACTGCTCTCTGTCTAGGTCTTCCGACCAAGATAAAAAAGCAGGTATCTTTCTTGTGACTTTCACAGCAGCAGGAAGGCAGCTGGGGACTGAGCCCATGTCCAGGGCTCCACTTCTTGAGCTCTGAGAGCAGAGCAGCATCGGCTCCATTTCCGCCGTCAGCCTGGCGCTCTGGTGTCAGCTGCCCTTTTCCTGCTTGAGTCTCCTTAATGGCAGAACCGAGGCTCCTCCTCCTGGGTTATGACGTCACCAGCTGCAGCCCTTAGTTCACCGCTATGCCCAAGTCAGTCTGGCCCAGGGACAGAAGCCACCAAACCTTTACTCTTGACAAACAAAACACGAAATAACAATAACACCAATAAATAATAAAATCAAGGACTAGAGAGACGGCTTAGCAGTGAAGGGCGGTTGCTGCTCTTGCAGGAGACCCAAGTTGGGTTCCCAATACCCTGTGAGCAGCTCACAATCTCCTGTGACTCCAAACATAGGGAATCTGCTGCCTTCTTCTGGCCTCTGCAGGCCCCTGCGCTTGAGTGCACACTCCCCTCCAATCCCATGCATACACATATTTTTATAGTTTTATAATAAAAAGTGAAAATATTTTTTGGCAAATGGTACCCCCTGAAGGTGAAGGCACAGAGAAGGAAGCAAAGCAAACCTCAGGATACACACCGAGAAAACACTGACTCTCACCGTTTACTTCACTCACGCCACTGGGAGCACAAGCCCAACAAATCACAGCTGTCGGAGCTTTCGCTAACCTAAACTTCACTCCACAGAGCTCATGCTTGTCTGAATGAATTTATACTCTCAGGCACAGAGGGCTCATTACATCCGTGGACTGTTTAACTGGTACCCTGACTGTTCCCGGATGTTGGATCTGGGCTGGGGAAGGTTTGCCATTGTTGGAACAGCATGCAGAACCCACAGAGTGAAAGAAGTTGAGCAAAGACTCGGGGCGGACCAATACGCAAGAAAGGGTCTTTGTGGACTGTGAACAGGCCCACACAGCAGGACTTGCTTTCGGGATACAGAAGGTGCCTCTCAATGATGGAGTGTCAAGGGAAACCAATCTCAAGCCCAGAGCACCCTTCGGGAAGACTCCATCAGAACCTGTCAGTATGGATTCTAGGCCAGCTCTTACAGATCTCAGAGGCTTTTCTGACTCTCCCTTGTGCAAATGAACCATCATAGTCACACAGTTCTCAGAGAATGGCCCAAGAAAACACAGGGCTCACCAAGCAAGAGCAGCCCTTGGATGCCAGGAAGGAGCAAAAGCCACCAGGAAAGCTCAGTGTGGCAGAAAGCCAAGAGCCAGTCAAGAACAGCAAGGATGCTAAATTCTCGCTGTGAATCACATGGCATGTTCTCTCCCAAAGGAGAAGCCGTAAACTAAAAATGTCTTATAAAGTGGCTGGGAAGATGAACCAATCAGGAAAGAGTTCACTGTACAAAGAATGAGGGCAGGGGTTTGCAGTCCTGGCACTGACATAAAAAGCTAAGGGGGTGGCACACGTCTGTAATCCCAGCACTGGGGAGGCGGAGTCAAGAGCATCTCTGCAGCTCACTGGCCAGTTAGCCTAGTCAAATGGGTAAGACCCACTTTTAGGGAGAGATCCTGTCTCAAAAATAATATGGAGGCAATCACAGTAGACAGTGCTGAACTCTGGCCTTCGTATGCATGTGTGTATTTCACCTTCACACATGTGCAGGAGCATACAATACACATACAATAAATAAATGTTTCACTCTGGCTTGTTTCTGGTACTAGAAAGTATCTTCCCCCAGTAGAGTGGAACAGCCAGGCTTTATTGCCATCCCGGAGAGAACTCTGGCCCTGTCCTTAGCCGTGAAGACAGTGTGCCTTGAAGACAGTGGTGACCATAGACTGCAGCATAGAGACTCTGGGAACCAGGGCAGGACAATGGCTTTTTCACAGCCCAGTGACTGACGCTGACATCTAGCCATGTCCTATGAACAGAAAACAGAAAAAAAACCTTCACAGTAACCAACGATGAAATCCACCCAGCTGCTCAGTTCATACTTTGGAAGAAATCCACTAATTGAAAAAAAAAAAAAAAGCCAAACTCCAGCTCCCTAAGGGTTTCAGACTCCCTCTGCCATTCAAACTATGACGCGACCACATTGTGCTCCTGACTTCTCACGAGCAAAAAAAAAATCCCAGCTTCTCTCTTGCAAGGGTCAGGATGATGTGAAGACAACGGACTCTGTAGAGAGGAAGGCGATGAGGCCTAAGTTAATGCATCGGGTCTGGGTGTCTGGGATTCAACAAACTGCAGCTTCAAGATGGGGGAGATAACACCGGTCGGTCCTATAAGCGCAAGGCAGTTAGCCCTATAACGGTAGAGTCTGTACTAAACACACACAGACCATCTTCCTTGTTGTTATTCCCTAATTAACACAGCTGTGGTGGTTAGCAGGACCTAGGATCACCCAAGAGACACGCCTCACGTCCTGTCTGCAGAGGACGATCTAGATTAGATCAACTGAGGTGGGAGGACCTCCCCACCCCACCACTCCCACATACGGGAGGCATTGTTCTATGGGTTGCAGTCCTGGACACAAAACAAAGGGAAAGTGAGCTGAGCTCCCCCCCCCCCCCCCCCGCATCCATCTCTCTGCTTCCTAACTTACACTGCAATGTGACCAGCTGTCTCCTGCTCCTGCTGCCAAGCCTGCCCCGCCATGATGGACTGCAACCTCAACCAGGAGCAGAAATAAACCCTTCCTTCCTTAAGCTGGTTTGCAGAAAAGTAACTCATCAAACCGTGCAACTGTGTGCTCACAGTCACGCTGTATTAGGTATTGCGAGTGTTAAACTGGACTGCTTGAGCTAGAGATGACCTCTTAAGTTTGACCTAAGGGATTCCCCACCTAGTGAACTACAATCTGACTTGATGGACAGATTTTAACCCACAACTATGGTCAGTAGTGGAATCTTTTTTTTTTTAAATATTTATTTATTATGTATACAATATTCTGTTTACATGTATGCCTGCAGGCCAGAAGAGGGCACCAGACCTCATTACAGATGGTTGTGAGCCACCATGTGGTTGCTGGAAATTGAACTCAGGACCTTTGGAAGAGCAGGCAATGCTCTTAACCGCTGAGCCATCTCTCCAGCCCCCCAGTGGTGGAATCTTAAAGATAAGCGGCCAACTAGTCCAGACAGGAAATGTAAATAATTAGACTGTCTCTCCACGGCTTCGCTTCTGGACAGTATTTCCTCTCCTCAAACTATACACACAGGGCTGCCCACCTAGTGCGTGGGGTATGTGGACACATTTTTGTTTTGGTTGCTGTTAGATCCTAAAATGGAAATGTAACCCTATCACAAGGTCGAGGGGGAGCTCGGCGGCAGAGTCCTTACTCTAAGTTGTACCAGGGCCTAGGGCCAATCCACACTGGAAATAAACCCATAAAAAACCTATCTGTTGTAGCGTTTGCTTTTGGCATGAATAACGGAGGATGAGCTAAAGCACAGGAACCAGGAATGCGTGTGCAGGCGAGGTGCAAGCTTGGCATTTTTGCTGTTTTCAGACGGGGTCTCTCTGGGTCTCTGGAACTCATATTTAGACCCCATTGACTTCAAACTCACAGAGACCCACTTTTCTCTGGGATTTTAAAGGTAGACACCACACACCCTGCGTTTTATAGAAGGGACTTGGGTTCGTATCTAGAGCACTTTGGCAGGCACAGGGAGAGGGGGCGAACATGCGGAAATAAAGCCCTCTGGACACCTAGGGGGTAGTTCCCACTCAACATGGCTGTGAGACAGGAAGCTTTAGAATATAAAATGGAAAACAAAGAACTCAGTCCTGGCTCTGTCTGTCTCCCTGGTTCAGCTAAACTCCTCTGTCACTTCCAAAGACAACCTTGCAAAGCACCCAGCCAAATTACCAGCAGCAACTTAGAAGCCCCGTCATATCCATTCAGAAAACAGGGCATATGAAAACGGTAACCGTGGCAGGATCTACAGCACACTCTTAAATGACTGACGGCCTCTGACCAGGCCATGTGGAAGGCAACTTTCCTCCGAAGAGCAGTCTTTACAGAGCCATACAGCTTCTCTCAGGAGCAAAGAAACTGCAGGCGTTTCCATCCATAATAAAGAAAGGAAGCGACAAAATCCCATTTAACTTCCCTCTTGAAAGAACATCTCTGTCGGGAGGTTGTGTGAGGAGGTGTGGGCCTGGGGGGACCAGGGGTGAAGCTCAGCAAGGGTAGTGGGATCTGCTGTTAGGGTTGTGAACAGGGAAGAGAGAAGAGACTGGGTTCTAGTGTCTTCTGGGAAGAGGACTGAGGACAGACGCACACGGACCACAGGAAATCAGGGGGCAGGGAAAAAAGAATTAATGGAAACAAATTCTGTTTGAAATTTCTGCAACAAAACCTAATACACTATATATTAATAAAACAAACAGAATCCACGGTTCAGGCATGATGCTAAACAGAGCAATCAATATTTGCAGGTAAAGTGGGTGAACTAGACAGAGGCATTAACTTGACTCTTGCTTTCGACAGGCTCGGGGTGAATCACCAGGATTTTCACTAATCTTCAGATAAACACTGTAAATACTGTTCCTGCCTCAGACATCATCTGCCTGCTAGCAAGGGATCTTCTTGCTGAAGAACGGACAGCACTTCATCCATCAGCCTTAGAGAGGAGACAGTCTTCCAGAGAGATTCCCCCCAGGAGCAAAAACTGTAATGGCATCTGAGGAAACCCAGGACTGTGCACTGGCGAGCAGCCCCCAGCCCCACCTTCATTCGGCACTCCAGGGCATCACACGACCCAGCATCAGGCAGATGTCTGCAGACAAAGATGCTTCCAAAACCCAAGAACTATACAGAAACAGCCAGCACCCTCAGAGGTGGCATGCATATGTAAAAGAGACACCCCCTACACACACACACACACACACACACACACACACACACACACACACACACACGGGGACACTGGTATGGAAGGTGCCACCTGGGGCTATCTTCATGAGCCCTGGTTTTCTGGATCATCGTTAAGACTGCTTGTCGACATGGTGACCAGTCTAAGAACCTCCTATTTTAGCAAATTTTCCAGTGAGCATGCTAAGTAGCACCTTCAGTCCGCACCTCTGAGCAGTTGCTCGACCACCTCACTCCCCCTTCCTGATTTCCTGTGGTCCGTGCATCGGTCCTCAGTCCTCTTCCCAGAAGACGCTTAGAACCCAGTCTCTTCTCTCTTCCCTGTCTGTCCACAACCCTAACAGCAGATCCCACCACCCTTGCTGAACTTTACCCCTGGTCCTCCCAGGCCCACACCTCCTCACACAACCTCCCGACAGAGATGTTCTTTCAAGAGGGAAGTTAAATGGGATTTTGTCGCTTCCTTTCTTAAAACCCTCCAAATCGCCTCCTAGCCACTCCAACCCAAGCTTCAGATCCTCCCCAGAAAGCTGCAGAAAGCCGGCCTCTGCTGGAGACAATTGTACCTTTTCCACCATGGAGCCACTTGAGCAGTGTGCTGGACTAGGTGAAGCGCGGCTTTTCCTCTAAGATGCACATATGTGTACTTTATGCCTTTATCATAACTTCATCTCAAGGCTCATCTACAAAAGCGACCTCTTCAAATAATTCAATATAATTCAATAATTCAAATAATTCAATGGCACCTATCTTGGACACTCCATTCTTGTGGAAATTCCTCCAGTCAATCGCCTTTGGAGTACCGGCCCATTAGGGCATGGTCTGAGGTACTAGTGGGGACTGACAGGCGCAGACAGGAAGCCTGCTTGCTGTCTTGAGTGGTAGTCGGAGGAGTTCTGTTCAGTTTCCTGCGCCCTCAGGGTTGAGGACCCCTGCAACTCTCTACTTTTACTGTGTGAATGTTCCCCAAATAAATACTTGTTATCCTTTATTCTGGGCTATCAAGGACTTCCTTACGCCTACATTTTTGGTACTGGGACTCCATCGACTTCTTCTACCCCTGCTTACTGGCATCTGCGATCCCCTGTCTATCTGTTGCTTTACTGTCGGCAGCACCAACTAGGCTGACTGTTTCTAAGGAAAGGGCACGGCGGATTCCTATGGTTTGCACGTGGCTTAGCCCCTCTAAACTGATACTGAGCCTTGGTTCCCAGTGTAACAGCAGTCAGAGGGGCAGCCCTTTAAAAGATAACGAGGGGGTCAGGGGATGGATGGCTCACTGGGTAAGGTGCTGAGGGCAAGTCTGATGGTTCCAGAACCCATGGATAGGTGGAAGAGGAGAACCAGCTTCACAAGTTGTCCTCTGACCTCTACACATGCACTGTGGCTCATGTGTACTCCCAACACACACATACACACACACACACACACACCCCACACACCACATACATACATACAGGAATAATAATAAATAAAAATCTTTTTTACTTTCTTTCTTTTTCTTTTTTTGTTTTTGTTTCTTGAGACAGGATTTCTCTTTGTAGCCCTGGCTGTCCTGAAACTCGTTCTATAGATCAGGCTACCCTCAGACTCACCGAGATTCGCCTGCCTCTGCCTCCTGAGTGCACTGCCACCGCCACCGCCACCACCACCCGGCAATAAATAAAAATCCTAAAGGTGACTAGGCCATTAAGAGGGACCAATGTAGCCTGGTGTGGTGGTGCAGGTCTTTAATCCTAGCACTTGGGAGGCAGAGGTAGGAGGATCATTATGAGTTCAAGGCCAGCTTTGTTTAAATAGTGAGTTCCAGGACAGCCAGAACTACTTAGTGAGACCCTGGAGAGAGACGGGGACGCAGGGAGACAGAAACAGAGAGAGAAAGGCCAGTGCATTTCTTCAGGGACTGAATTTACCATCTCAAGAGTAGGCCCCTAACAAACTATGTCTATTCCTGACTCTACCCCAGCCCAGCCCAGAAAACCTGCCGTGACACTTTTGGTGGCAAGGCGGATAGCGTGAGGTCCCCAACTGAAGTCACGAGGCTACTGTGCTGCACCCCTGGACTTCCCAGGCCTCTTTTTCTTAAGGCAGGGATCTCTTGTGTTCTAAAGCGGGACCAGAACACCATCCACAGAGGGTGGAAGTAAGCGAAAGAAGCATGTGTGTGGAGAGTGGGGGCGGTGGTGAGGCTTTCTGTCAGCGGCTGAGAGGACCCCAAGGACACCTGCAAGGTAAGGCCCATTAACTTTGGGGATGAGGGAGAAGCACTCGTGAGACCCTCCCTGCATTTCAAGGATTTATAGGCCGTTAACAGTTACAGGAGGGGGGTTTATGAGGGCACACCCCTTCCCAAGATATATAGGCCATGATCAGTCACTGGGGGAAAAGAATGTGTTGTATTTGGTTGCCAAGCCACTCAGGAGTTGTACACTCTTCTCTAAGGAACCCTAGTTAAAGTCTCTGGGTCACCAATCTGCCCTGGGGTAGAATTGTTACATTGTTTCTGTCCTGGGTACCCTACCTAGGGTGAGGAGACATTCACTTCCCCTTGGGGGAAGAAAAAGTCAGACAACAGGGCAAAGACCTTTAAGGGCCAGTTATCACTGCTCTTGAGCCTTTTTTTTTTCCCCAAAATTAAGACAAGAGGAAAGTCAGAAGCACTGTGTGAGCAAACTGAACTACTGTGAGTCTGTCCTCTTACATCTAACCCTGTGACAAGGCCTTGGACCGTGTGTCTCCACTACCATAAATGCTTTCAAGTTACTGTTGAGACAGGAATACTTCTGAAGGAAAATACAGGACGGGGGCTGAGAATATGGCTCAGCTGATCAAGGGCTTGCTCAGTTAGCAGACTTGGAAGCCTGGCTTTTGTCCCCAGCACTTTACAAAGTGCACGTGGGTTCACTCTGCAATCCCAGCACTAAAGGAAGTGGAGCCAGGAGGACCAGAAGTACAAGGTCTTCTTCCTATCAAGAGGGAGTTCAAGGCTAACCTTGGCTACCAAGAATTTCCAGGGGGTAAAACACTGGGCCGGGGATCTGCTTGTCACCTGGACAAGGCCCTCTTTCCTGCCACAGGGCCTGGAGCAGGAAGTTGGACAATGTCAGCATCTGCTTTCAAAATTGACACAAGTTTGCCATGCTCCTCCAGGGTCGTGGGCCTAGTGACGTGCTTAGCCTCCTTTCTAATACAGCCGACACTTGCGGGAGAGCGAATCGGGCATCCCTGTCTCAGACAACAGTAACAGACCTTCAGCATGAAGCCCTGGAAGAGGTTCTGGAAAGCCACCACAGTCAAAATGGCCTACACCAGCGCTGTCAACCAACACAGCTGGGTCCAGCAAGTCAGGACAAGCTTACTATTGGATGTATTTGTGTCTTAGAAGGCTATCATTAACACAAGGGGCCAGAGAAGAACTTCTGCTCACTGGGCCAAGCCCGGGGGCGGGGGGCAATGAGCACATTCCACTCCAGGGAATTGGGCCTCATAGGGGCATGGTGATCCAGGCAGCGGACACCAGGATCAACCTGTTCAGAAACCAACCACGGCCACCAGTTCAGAAAGCAAACACCCTGTCCAGCACCCACACCCTGTCCAGCACCCACAAACAGGGATACCCTTGAATGAACAGTCCCAAGGCCATCTCCCAAAGATGAGGCCCTCATCTGGTATCCATGGCAATGTGAAGAGAGTCAAGGCTGTGTTTAAGGATCTTGATTAAGATTTACTTGGCCAGTGAAAGCCAAAGGAGAACAATGGCTCAGCTAGCTGTTAACCGAGTGAAGGAGGAAGGGGAGGGGCACCGGTTATTTGAGAGTCTCCAGGTTTTGTTTATAACTGTCCCAGACTGAAATCCTCAGGTGGGGGTGTGGGGGGAGCCTCACAGCCCTCCAGCCCCTGGGTGCCACTGACAAAGCATTTCCTCTTCTCCAAGGCCAGGGCAGGATCACAAGAGCCTCTGCTGTTTTCAACCCGTGTTTGTTTTTGTAGTTTCTGCCAAGTGAAATCAATCCCGCTTGCAGCCACGTTCAAAAATCATGACTCGCTCATACGGCCCCAGTCTTTGACTTCTTTCCAAGAACAGAGAGCAATGTTCGTATAGGTTTCCCAGGGCCGGCGATCAAATCCTCTAATTACTCAAATCGGTGTCATAGAACTGCACATTAGCCACTTGTGAGATGACAGATTGCCATTATCTGATACACACGGCTAACGTTCTTCCTTCCACTCAAAGGGAGCTTTGCTCGCGACTGCACAACCTGACGTCTGCCACACACACCCTGAAGCTACAGTCTGGGCCTCCCCCCACAGCTACAACCTACCTTGAACCAGCCTCGTCTCTCCCTAAGGCCCAGCCATCTCCTGGATCCCAGGTGCTGGCTGAAATCCTTAAGGTCCAATGGTGTGATTACAACAAAATCATTCCTACCAGGATCTCCTGGAGGGGGCAAAGCAGAGAAGCCCCGTGGTTCTCTGTAGAATGAATGAGGGCCTACGTGAGCTTAATGATGCATCTATGAGAAAACAGAGCTTGTGGGTAGGCGTAGGGATTCAGCTACTAGTCAATGGGTTAGAAACAAAAATGCAAATAGCAAGATCTCTTTGGCACCTATGATGGCTAATAGCCTCAATTTGATGGGATCTAGAATCATCTGGGATAAAAGCCTCTGGGTATGCCTATGATGACTGTCTAGATTAGGTTACTCAAGTGAGATGCTCTGTCCACTGTGGGTGGCACCATCCTGTGGGCTGTGGTCTTAGTAAAAAGGAGAAAGTGAGTTGAGCATCATCATCTCTCTGCTTCCCAATACTGTGTGACCAGCTGCATCCTCATGATCCTGCTACTATTCCCTCCCCACCACCATGAACTGGACTGAACTGGACGGGACTGTGAGTCCAAAAATCAACCCACCCTTTTTTAACTAGCAACTGTCAGGCATTTTGCCATAGCAACAAAGCAAGTAACTATACAGCATCTAAGTGCTTGCCCTGCTGGCCTCCTGGCTGCATGGTTGCAATCAGTCTCTGCCTGTGGTGAAGTCTCACATGGACACACAGAGCCCTGGCCAAGGCCTACCTTAACATCCCCACAAAGCCAGGGAGCCTGTGCCTTTCAATTCTGTTCCTCTCCTCTGCTTTCCAGTGTTGTAACAGACTGTCTCTGACCCTGGAGTGTAACCCCCATCCCAAGTGGGGGCGTAGTCCAGTGATAGAGGACTTTCCTGGGATTGATCCCGGCTCAGGAAAGCAATCAAATTACAAATCATGCCCATTGCCTCTCACTCATCTTTGGTTGGATCCCAGTGAGCCTGGCTCTGGGAAGCACGGCTGGAACTAGAACTGTGGCCCAAGGAAAAGGAAGGTGTAGGGGCGCCAGCAGAGCTAGGGGAATATGATGACATTAGAGCAAGCAAAACTTCAATCACAGGACCTCCCCGTCCCCCCATGCCTGTGCATAGGCCTGCCCTGGGCTACTGTCACCGACTCTGTAAAACAACCGCCCCTGCACAGTGAGGTCCTGTTTCTCAGATCTCTCTCATAAGGGTCATATATGACTATGTATGTGACTCTGTGTTTGTGTGTTTCTGTGTCTCTGGGGTATGTGAGTCTGTCTGCATACCTGTGTCTGTGTCTTTCAGTGTGTGTGCACACACATCTGTGCTTATGAAAGAAGCAGGGACAGGCAAAGTGTGTGGGGGTGGGGTGGGGTTTACAACATGAAGTACCCAGCTGCACCAAACAGTATTTGGGTCACAGGCTTCCAAATATCCAATCAAAGCAAAAACAGAGGTGCAGGTAGAAGACCATGCAGGCAGCAGCCAGGCCCACTTGGAGAGCAGAACTTCTATGGAAAACTGCCCTGTGGCCTTCAGTTTGTCAGTGCTGGGCTAGGGAGATGGCTCACTCCATAAAGTGCTTGCCTTGCAAGCATGAGGACTTGATTTTGAGTCTCAAAGCCCATGAAAAACAGCTGGTGCAGTGCAGCGCACTTACATGCAATCCCAGCATTGGGAAGACAGGGCCAAGGGGATCCCTGGGCTTACCGGTTACCAGTCTAGCTCACCCTGCCGCAAAAACCAAGGTGGACAGCCTGACAGCCTGTTGTCCTCTGGCCTACACACACCCCCACAGCTCCCACCCACACACGGGATGGGGATGAGCCAGAAGGACAAGGACACAGGGAGGGTCTCCATCAGTTATCCAATAGTCATACAGATTGGCAAGGGTCACTGGGGAGGAGGAGGCCATGAAACACTTCCAGAAAGGAACTGAAGGAATGTTAGTACCCAGCAGCCACTGGGGGCTATGATGGGGCAGTCGTTAACTTCTCTCTGTAGGACCGGCTACGCAGCCATGGAGAAGGAGTCGTCCTCCTTAGGAGACGCCTGCACACTTTGGGGTGAGGGAAAGCCAAGATGTCAATACTCAAACGGTTCAGCAAAACTTTTATAAATTGTATGCACAAGAGGCAGAAAAACCCTTAGATCCAGAAACAGGTGAACGACCGGCAAGTGGAGCATGAGCTTTGACATACTGTTTCCCAGCTTGTTAGAGCCCTTACAACTTCCATAATCAAAAGCCAGAGGGAGCTGAGTGCAGAGGGACGCACACAATCCCAGCACCTGGGACACGGTGGCAGGAGGTCATCATTGACTGTTGTTTTATTTTTCATAGGAAATGCATGTGTGTGCTTATGCATGTGGAGGCCGGTGGTTGATGTCAAACGACTCTGCATTACTCTTCCGTCTCATTCATGGAGGCAAGGTCTCTCAATCAAACCCAGAGCTCGTCAACATGGGCAATCCCATCAGCAGGTTGTTCTGGGGTTCTCCTTTCTCTACTTTCCAGGGCTGGATTGCGAACCGGGCCCTATGCCCACCTGGCATTTATAAGGTAAAACAGTTAAACCTTGGCCCAGCTGGGAAGAGAAACCCTCAGCAGAGTAACTGTCGCCATCAGATTGGCCTGTAGCGGTGTCTATAGGGTACTTTCTTGACTAATTGATGTCATACCACTGTGGGCCTAAGCAGGTAGGTTTGGGCTACACAAGAAAGGTAGCTGAACAAGAGCTGGGGGACAAGCCAGCGAGCAGCACCCTTTCAGGGCCCTGCTACAAGCTCCCGCCCCATTGGCATCTCTGCTCTGATTTCCCTCTATAGTGAACTGTTTCCTCCTCAGGTTGATTAGGGTCATGGTATTTTGGGGTTTTGTTTGTTCGTTGTGTATGTGTATATTTGTTTGTGTGCCACGTGCATGCCCAGTGCCCTTGGTGGCCAGAAGAGGGTGCCCGATCCCCTAGAACTAGAGATACAGAAGGATGCAAGCCGCCACGTGGGAGCTGGGAGCCCTCTGCGAGGACAGACACCGCTTGTAATTGCTGAGCTGTGACTACAGTCCTGGGTCTGGTGTTCATCACGGAGACTAAGCAAACTCAGACATGAGGGTTCTAGGAATCCAAACTCCTGCCCTCATGCCTACACAACCATCTCTCCAATCCCGCCCTTGACTATTAGTACATACCGAGCCAAAGCTAGCCTGGGCTATCTGAAAGCCTGTTTCAGATAAACCAAACACATAAGCTCAGGTCTTTTGGACAACAAGCCTATTAGGTTCCCCTGACACACTCATGGCTTTGAAGGTAGTAGTCTCTCTCTCTCTCTCTCTCTCTCTCTCTCTCTCTCTCTCTCTCTCTCTCTCTCTCTCTCTCTCTCTCCTGGAGATTCAGAGGCCAGAAGGTGGCAAGACCCTGGCCAGTCCAGCAGGGGGAAATGAACAGGCTTCTCGCAGGAATGAGAAGGAACACACATGTGCAATGAGAAAGGCCTCCAATGTGCAAGACAGCACATTCAGAGGTCTGTAATCACAAACACATTGTCAGGAGAAGAGGGGAGAGGAGAGGGATTTCAAAGGCCTTCCCCGAGAGTGCTGCAGGAAATGGAGGAAGACAAAATGCAAGCAACTGCCGCAGCTCCCCACCTGAGGCAGCTGTCCTCTGACCCTGGTATATGACACCCCAGTTTCCTTGACGAAAAACAGGACACCAGGGGTGGGATGCACACAGCCCTCATCAGGCGCCCTCAGAGGGAGACTAGCCCATGTGTTTGCAATTAGGGGGTTGCAGGCAGCGGGGAAGGGCTGCGGTGCCCTGCCAGGCCCTGTTTCTTCCAGAAAAACAAGACCCCCTTTTCCCAAAGACCAGCAGCCCACAGAACGGCAGGGTCCTCTGAGCTCACAAAATGGGAGAAAAAGAAAGCACCAGGCTTCATTCACGTCCCTGTGTCAAGCCATACAGCTGGGACCCTAGGCAACTCATTGGCTTCAGACACAGTGGCCAAAAAGAAAATTACACATTATTTCTATCATTGGCAACACAATACACTGAAACCCTATGTGCTAAAGAGGTGTTCAGGGATAGAAGAACGTTAGCCCTAAGCAACAGAGTAAAATTTCCAGTACTTTAAATTTCTTACTATTTTCGTAGTGGGTTTGGAACGTGGACTGAGAAAATGCCCCCCACGAGACTGGCTTACAGGCAAGCCTGTGGGGTATTTTCTTTACTGATGACTGGGCCAAGCTCACTGTGAATGGTGCCATCCCTGGGCTGGCGGTCCTGGCTTCTAGAAGAAAGCAGGCTGAGCAAGCCATGGGGAGCAAGCCAGTTAGCAGTACCCATCTATAGCCTCCGCATCAGTTCCCGCCTCCAGGTGTGTGTTTAAGTTCCTACTCAGACCTCCTTGGAGGCCGGATTGAGCCAGTCAAACATTACAAGTTAAAGTAAACCCTTTGCTCACCAAGTCGCTTTTGGTCACGGTGTTTTATCAGCAATGAGAACTCCAACTAACACAACAACCATCCCCTGTTTTATGTGACTCTGGGCAAAAAAAACCTCAGGATGTTTTCATGAACTCCTAGGCGAGCACTCTACCAACGTAGCCACATCCATCACCCACAGCTCAAGTATTTTGGAACATCCTGCGGGAAGAGGACACCCACCATGGTATGGGACGTGAAGCCAGTGCCACAGTCCTCAAAGTCACAGGACATCTGAGTCAGCTCACCTTGGGATTCCCTCCCCAAGGAGGACAGAAGATAATTCCTAAACAGAGAGTGAGGAGGGCTCCCATGTGCTGGAAAATGAGGGAAAGGAGACCCCAGTCACACCAGAGAAGCCTCTGACTTCATTGTCAGAGACTGCTGCTGGCCACAAGGACAAAATAGACATGTAAGCTGGCATGGAGATTTACATGTGGCTACTGAGCTCTGGTCTGGAAGGACCTGCTCCCCAGGGGCTTCCTGACCTGCACCGATCACACAGCTGTGCTTTGGGAGGAAGGAGTACTCAGCCATGTCTATTGTATGTGTAGCACTGTCTTGTGGCAGATCACCCAGACTGCCTGGGTTTAAATCCCAGCTCACCCATTCCAAGAAATATGAAGCCCCAGACCTCAGTGTTCTCACGTGTCAAATAGGAGGAGGGAGCCTTGCCAGTTCGCAGTCTAAAGCATAGCCAGCTTTTCTAAAAATAAAAATTTCTGAGCTGGGCAGTGGTGGCGCACACCTTTAATCCCAGCACTCCAGAGGCAGAGTGGATCCTGGTGAGTCCCAGGTAGTTAGGTTTCAAACCTGGGACAAATGGCTGAGGTGCCTATTTAGCATATCAAAGCGGATACTGGCCACCAGGTTCTCCCTGCATCCTCAGTCCCTACTTTTACAGGGCCCTCCTGTCTGGCATACTCCATCCCTACTCTAAACTTCTCCAGCCAGGGGGCTGGGCTGCCCTTCCCCCAGCTGCGTTCCCTATATAATCCAATCATTTTTGTTTATTCTCCTTGGGCCTCCTGGCTGCTGCACCTGGTTTTCCTGTTCCCCCACCCTCCCATCTCCTCATACAGCTCAGGGTCATGTTCACTCTGGACTCTCCCAGATGGCTCTGCCTCTGGCTGCGCTCTTCTCCACCATAGCTAGGACTTGTCACCCTCTGTTCCTTTTCATTTCTTTTTGTCATCCAGAGGCCAGCCTGGCCTACAGAGTGAGTTCCAGGACAGCCAAAGCTACACGGAGAGGCCCTGTCCCAAAACAAAACAAAACAAAAACAACAAAATCAAAAGTAGTAGACAGCAAAATGAAAGAAAACTTCTCTGTGGTCCTTTAAAAAGATCCCACATACCCAATACACACACACATACATACACACAAAACAGATCCACACACACCACACACCCAAAACAAATTCACACACACCACACCCCCAAAACACCCCACAAAACAACACACACCCCCAAAACACAACACACACCCCAAAACACACACACACACACACACACACACACACACAATTTTCGTGCTTTTCTTTCTGGCTTCCTAAAATACATTATATACTCCACATATTGGTACAAAGATTAGAGTTCTTTGGCAAAGTGAAATCTTCATTATTGACAAAAATAACATATTATTAACATTATCACACTCAGGACTGCTTCTCACAGGCAATTCTTGTGTACACTCAATACACCCCCATCGGCCTAGCACACTGCCTTGTGTGTAAACATACTTCCAGTGTATTAATTGACGAGTTTAACAGTGTATGGCACAAACATTGCTGTATCTCTATGAATGAGTATGATACTAAAGATTCTTGGCTGTATCTTTCTTTTTCTCTATTTGGTGTTTTGCCTGTGGCTATGTCTTTTTTGTCACTGCCACAGTTAGTTTCGGTTGTCAACTTGACACACTTGGGAAGAAGGAACTCAGCTGTGGAATTGCCTCCATTAGATTGGCCCGTGGTCATGCTAACTAATGGAGGAGAGTTCAGTCCACTGTGGCAGGTGCCATCCCTGGGCAGACAGACCTGGGCTGTATAAGAAAGTGGCGGAGGGACATCATCATGCAGGTGTTGCTTTCTTTTCTGGGGACAAGCCCCCGACAGACTGTTCATTCCCAAGTGCTCAGCTGTAAACACACTCACATACAAACAACACTAAATAGACTCAGCAGGTTGTATGTGTGTTTGTGTGTGTGTTGAGTCATAGAGCAATAATAATTCAACAGTAATTAACTAAGTCATGAATCTGAAAGGAAGTAATGTGATTCTGTAGGAGTTGGAGGGGGAACTGGGGGTGGTGGTGGTGGTGGAAATGATGTTACACAGAGCTCAAGTGTGGTCCTGAGTTCAATTCCCAGCAACCACATGGTGGCTCACAACTATCTGCAAGGAGATCTGAAGACAGAAACATGCAGACAGAACACTGTATACATAATAAATAAACCTTTAAAAAATAGCTTCTAAAATATTATCAAAAGATAAAATAAATGTAAAAAAGCATTTAAAAAAGACAAAAGCTAGCTAAGCAAGTGAATACTCAGCTCCATGGTCTCTGCTTGGGTTCCTGCCTCCAGATTCCTGGCCCTCGCTGCTTCCCTCCCTGATGGACTGAAAGCTGTAAGCTAAAATAAGCTCTTCCCTCTGCAAGTTGCCTGGATCATGGTTATCATAGCAATAGAGAGCAAAGCACGACAGCCGCTTACCAAGTGTGCTCGGATAGTCCCCTGCTCCAAACTGGGGGTCACCCATCAGTCTGCTGTGCCAGGTGAAGCCAGGGTCAGCACCAGACTCATAAATAGTTTCTGGTTTTCCAGAACAGGTTTCTAGAATTGGAATTACTACATCGAGACAGAGAGGTGGGCTTGGGATGCACTGCCTGCAATATTCTCCAAACCCCACTTACACATCTCCTGCCAAGGCATAAGAACCCAGCTCTTCCCTATTTTCATAAGTGTCACTAAAACCTGTGACAAAAGGAAGGTTGGCTTCTGCAGGCTGCAGGGGTCACTTAGCGCAGGGGAAGCACATGCACGAGGTGGCCACTCACCCCTTGCAGGCAGAAAGATGTTTTGAAAGTTGACTATGCTGGAAAAATTGGCATCTTTTAAAGCATTCAGTCTCCTGGAGCATGAATTATTAAATTCTATTAGTTTTCCTTTTGTTAACACATCTTCATACTGACTGAGCAAGCTTTGGGCTACTTCAACAGCACCTGCATGGGTTTGATGGGACAGTGATGCAGTTTACGGTGGTTTTGCTTTTTGGAATAGAACATTCCATCTATACATTCCCCTATACATAAAATGGGCTTTCCAGTACATTTTATCCAAGTTTCTTAATGAATTCACACAAGGTTTTGAGTTCATTGTTTTAGCGCCAGACTTAAAGGGCATCTCACAGAAGAAATTTTAACTGGCTTTGATGCTCACGGCAATATGTAGGTTATATGACTGACGTCTGAGTTTGGTATGTGAATATTAAATAACAACAGAATAAGCTATCCTTTCGTCTTTTTAGTTACTTAAATCTCTTTCGAATCATAATGGGTGCTTCAAAGCCTTGGGATCAGTTTGGAGAGATGGCTCTACAGTTAGGAGCATTTGTTACTCTTCCCAAAGATCTGTGTTCTTCTCCCAGCATCCCCCCCAGGTCCTCACCATTGCCTGTAACTCACACATATAGATTATGTAATCAAGTTATAGGCCCTCTTCTGGCCTCTGTGCGCACCCACACATATGCGACATACAAACATACACATAAAAGGAAACAAACATAAATCATTTTTCTTTTTTTAATAAAAGCCTTGGGGTGTCCCCCAATCACCCCATTTTAAGTGTCTGAATGGTTACAGCCATCAGAATGCTAACAAAAGAGAGTTTTTCATCTTCATATGACCTCAAAGGAAATTAACAAAACACCACACTGTCTCAACACTGAACAGACTGAACTGCAGGCTGGTCACTCCATGGAGTACAGCCCATGAGGCAGGAACAAACACTATCCCTTCATAACAGCTCGCTGGGCACTCGTATCTCTAAGTGCCACCAACACCACAGGAGGCAGCAGCCCCAGGTATAGCGAGTGATCACCTCCATTACCTGAGGCCAGTGAGAGACAGTAACTCACTAGACAGGGGCAGGGAAATGAGCACCCAGCCCACTGATCTGAGTAGTCCGTACCTTCTGGTCAGGGGACTGGGGTTCACAGGGGGGGAGCATTAGCGGAGACAAAGCGGGGCTGAGAACCACAAAACCTGAGGCACAGCTACAGCAAAAACTCATAACCTCTGGAAACATCACTGGACCATAATTTATCTGCTGATGTAGAGCCAAGTACCCCACCCCTTCTCTAAGTTAAGAAAAAAAAAAGTCTACTGACTGCTGTTTGCATTACTTTCACCATAAATCACCTATATTTTATCATCCGCTTCCTGGCTTGGTTTTCTTAACAGCGAAGTGTTTAAACACACCTACGAGTCTGAATACAAACCCCGATCAATCTGCCTTAGAACTCAGACTTAGGTCAACAGAAACTGTTTAAACAAGTTTTCCACATTTTCTATTTTCAAAGCCTTCACTTCGAGCATTTCCTTTCTTCTGGTCCACTGGACTTTTGGATTATGTGATTAAGTTATATCTTACAATACGAGCACAGTTCCCAGAAGCAAGTCTGGGAACACACAGTGCTAACAGCACACAGCCCGCTGCTCTGTGGATACACTAGGGGCGAGCCCACCATCCTCCTGAAAATGGGGGCCAGTGGTTTATTTATAGAGGGAACAGGGGTCTTATTATTATTATTATAGTATATCTAGCTGCTGACAGACACTTATGCTGCAATATTAAGAGGAAAAATGAATGTGCAACCATCAATGTAAAGATTTTATGGGGCGGGGGAAGGTATATGTTGTAACATAAAGAGGTCGGGCCTGCTTGTTTGTGTTTTCTGTCCTGCCCGGCCCCCCAGCTGTTTAGCCCCAAAGAAAATGACACAGAGGACTCTGTAAGTTATAATGCTGATTGGCCCATTAGGTCAGGCTACTTATTAGCTAACTCTCACATCTTGATTAACCCATTTTTCTGATCTATTTTAGCTATGTGGCTCAGTACCTTTTTCAGTGGGGCAGCTCACATCCTGCTGCTTCAATGATCTGGGCAGGAGTGAGAGGAATCAAGTTCCTCCTCCCTAGCATTCTCCTGCTCTCTTTGCATCATTTCCACTTCCTGTCTGGTTTTCCCGCCTATACCTCCTGCCTGGCCAATTAGCATTTATTTAAAACATGATTGACAGAATACAGACAATTCTCCCCCACCAATATGTGTAGAAACTTCAGGTTGGAAAACGAGGTATCAAACTGCTACAGTAATTATATTGGGCCCTGGATAAGCAGAAAGGGATTCAACCAAACACACTTCCTTAAAACACTTCTAGAGCCTTACACTCACACAACATACGTTTGTTACAGTTTCTAAGAGCAAGAACCCAAGCAGAAATTCGTGTGTGAAGAGAGGTTGAAGCTAAGGAAGAAGTTATTGGGAGAAAGCAAGGATTTCTTTGGGCTACTTTTTCTTAAACACACCCATGATTGTTTTTGATCTATTTAGTTGAGATGGGATCTCATGTAGCCTAGGCTGGTTTCCAACGTGGTAGGTAGTAGAGGCTAGCCTTGAACTCCTGATTCTCATGCCTCTACCTTCCAAGAGCTTGGATCATAAGTGGGTACTACCACACCCAGCTTTGAAAGACACCTCTGAGTGTGAGCCTGAAACCTTGGTCACTTTCCCAGGCTCATACTAGGTCAACAGAAATGGTTTCAACAGTGCCAGGCTGTGTGCTTTGTGTGAAGAGAAGAAAGGCTGCTCACCTCATACCAGGTGTGGTACATTCTCCACCCCTGAAGATGGTCTTTAAGACCAAATGAGAAATGCAAAGTTTCTGGTCCAAGAACTGGAAAACCCAAAACAGAACCCCCCAGGCCAAAGACACATTGGGCAGGACAGGCCACAAGCTGGCCTCCCATCCCATTTGGACTTGCATGCTGACCTCTGGGGACCTTGACTGTGCAGAAACCACTACAGAGCTAACAGAGGCTCCCTGAGAAAATCTCTCCCAGAGCCTGGGATAGCGCATGGCTCAGTAACACCAGCAATGTTACTGACCTTCCAGGGGTGTGTTGACATTGGTAGGTTTCACCAGTTTTAAATTTATGGTGAGAGAGAACTTCCCTACAGAAGGCCTTGGTTCCATCTCCATGTGTGGTTTGCGTGTGTGCGTGTGTGTGTGCGTGCGTGCGTGTGTGTGTGCATGTATGTCAGGAGTCCATACACAAAATTCCTGTTTTACCTTCAAATGACTTCAGGCACATGAATACCCAAAGCTCTCTTTCATGCATGAAATTAATCCATACACCTGGCACAGCAACTCCCTTTCTTTGGAGAAACAATTCAAGACCTAAGGCACCATGCAGAGGGGAGCTAGCCAGTCCCGGTGAGCATCAGCTGTCCTGTTGGGTCTTCCCCTGGCTCCAAGGGGACCCTGAAGTCCTCTATACCCTGTGAGGCCAAAGCCCAGAGCCACTCCTGAGCCTTGCGGGGAGGGTCACTGTGATTTAACTTAGATGATTGTTCCCTAATGTGAATTTAACTATAGCATCTCAGGATGCAGGAGACAGCTCAGGCAGTACAGTGCTTGCCTCATTCAATCCTCAGGACCCACATAAAAGTGCTGGACATGGTAGTGCAGGCTAGTAATTCAAGAGGCGGAAACAGGGTGATTCTGGGACTAGCTAGCCAGTCCGCTTGCCTACTTGGAAAGTTACAGGCCCAGGAAAAACTTATCTCAAGATGCCATGAGGAAAGCTCCTAAGATACAACACACACACACACACACACACACACACACACACACACACACACACTCTTGCCTTGGCTTCCACAGCAGCATGCATAACCATGCCACACACACGCATTAATATATACTCATGCAACACACGCATGCATTAATACATACCCATGCCACACATGCGTGCATTTAAAAAAACAAACAAAAAACCTTTTTTTTTTGTAACAACCAGGTTCTCCTCAGTACAACTCTTCAGAAAATGCATCACAGCCAGGCGGTGGTACCTCACACTTTTAATTCCAGCACTCAGGAGGCAGAGGCAGGCGGATCTCTTTGAGTTCAAGGCCAGCCTGGTCTACAAGTGCTAGTTCTAGGACAGGCTCCAAAGCTACAGAGAAACCCTGTCTCGAAAAAACAAAGCAAAACAAAACAAATGCATCACACAAACAAGCAGTGTGACAACCTTTTCCTGTGGCCTTGCCCCCCCAGTCGTAGGTGGCCACCTCCTAAAACCAAAGGGACCCATCTCAGAGATGGGCTGGTTGGCCTAGCTGATGGGTACAGAATAAAAATGGGTCTCATTCCAAAGCACACTGATTGTCATGGAAATGTCAGTCTGGGAGAGAACAGCACAGAGGAGCTTGTGGGGCACAAGACAAGGAGCTCTGAGCTACAGGAACCCACAGTTGTGTCTTGAGCTGTTTCCAGCACACCCACCTTGCTCTGAATCTGCTTGGAGCCCCATCCCTATGTCCTGAGCCCTGTGGACACCCCAAGGCCAGCTGCCCACCGCTCGCACACTGGTCAACCGATAGCTCTGAAAGCCAGTCCCGTTTAAGGTTTGAGTACCTTATGGCCAATCTCTGTTTCCCCAGGCAGAAGCCACACTCTCAAGGACTAAGACATAGCACAGTAAGAACAAAATGCCCCTGAGAGTCACAAGAAGCAACAACACTGGCAAGATCCGTGTTGGATCCAAGCTCAAGTATGGCCTGGAAAACAGAATTTTTTCTATGACAATCCCTGGAATTCCAAGGGAAACCTGCAAGACCTTCTCAAACGGGATGGGAATCCTTTGTGATTTAAAAGTCGAACAAAACTTCCTACCACTGCCTGGGAAACTGAAGGAGGTGTGGTCCACAGCACACATGCGGGTCGCTGAAATATTCCATTTGCTGCGGCTGTGGACTCCCAGGGGACCCAAGACAAGCAAAGCCCCAATAAAACTCCACAGCGCAGGCTCTGTTCACGGGAGACCACTTTACAACAGGACCACGCTCTCTGCCAGGAAATGACTGCTTTTCCAGTCTGGCCCAGGAATGTGTCCTGCCTTATGTCTCTGGGCAAAAAAAAAAAAATAGTAATAATAAAATAAATAAAATAAAAAAAATCACTGTGAGTGTGTGGGCAGGAGGAAGAGGGGGCTTGAAAGCCAGAGGGATCTGTCATACAACACAAGAAGAAATGAAGGTTCTCAAGGAGAGCCCCCGGGGTCTTCAGGGACCCCTTCCTTGTGGGACACAGCAGAAATAGAGGTGTCGCTGTTGCCAATCAGTCAAGCGGTTCTCATTTCCCAGAGTTCTCCATCAACCCAGTGGGACCAGAGTAAAGACATTTGTTAACGCATTTGTTGTGCCTCGATCCTCAAACATGTTATGCACCCTCAAGGCAGCTTACACAGCTTAAAGCACCCTGACCTCAGCGGCTTCCTTGAGAAGACTCTCAGCTCTACTGTAGTGCTGGGGGGGGGGGGGGGAGGTTCCACGGCCCATTTCCTACAGACATTGCCTGACCCTCACCCACGGCCGGAGAACAAACCCAAATCTGCAACTAGAGGCATGCGGGCACTGCACTTGCCTGGAAACCCTTCACCCCCCACCACACACGCACGCATGCACGCACGCACGCACAAAGATGGTGTTCTCAGTCAAGTCCAGGAGCCCTTGGTCAGCACCAGCACTCCTGGTAAGATCTGAAAAGCAATGTGGCATCTCCCTAGTGGGTTAGCAGGGGCAGAAAGGTGTGAGGAGGCTGCAGGCAATGGACTGTGTGACACCCTACAAATTCACAGGGGGTTGGGAGCATGGGACTCACTGGCCTGGGAGGGACAGTCAGCACTTTCTGAGGGTGTTGTGACAAACACATTCTCATGGCCACCTCCCCCTGCATGGCTCTTTTCCCCCCTCAAACTACCCAACCTTTAAACTTGTCAAAAACACAATGGTGATTTATTGCTGACCTAATTATGACTTCCCTAATTACTTCTGTGTGTGTGTGTGAGTGTGTATCTATGTATTTCTTTATATGTGAAGGTGTACATATATGTGTATGTGTGTGGAGGCCAGGACATCCTTGGATGCTCCTTCTCACACACTCCACCTTCTGTTTGAGACAGGGTCTCTCACTGGCCAGGCGCTTGTCAACGAGGCTAGGCTGGGATTCCATGGATAGTTTCATTTAAATCAGGGGAACTAAATGTTATTATTTTAGAGAGGAAAAGTCCAAAATGGAAAGGAAAGAGAAGTTGGGGAGACAGCTCGCTCCATAAAGTACTTGCCTTTCAAATATGAGGACTTGAATATGATCCTCAGAACCCACATAGAAAAGCTCCTAGAGTGTGGCATGCGCTGTAATCCTGGCACTGGGAAGGTAAAGGCAGGTGGTCCCCGGGGGCTCACTAGCCAGCCAGTTAGCCTATCTGAGGGACTTCAAGCCAGTTTGAAACCCTGGCCAACAAAAATAAAAGGAAAAAAAAAAGGAAGAAGGAGGAGGAAGAGGAAGAGGAAGAGGAGGAAGAAGAAGAAGAAGAAGAAGAAGAAGAAGAAGAAGAAGAAGAAGAAGAAAAAGAAAGAAAGAAAGAAAGAAAGAAAGAAAGAAAGAAAGAAAGAAAGAAAGAAAAAGATGGAGCACTTGGGGAACAATATCCAAGGTTGTCATCTGGCCTACACACAAGGAGTGAGACACACAGACACTGACAGACAACACAGACACACATAGACACAGAGAGAGAGAGAGAGAGACAGGGAGGGAGGGAAGGGAAGCTTGTTCTCTCTCTCTTCCTCCCTCCCTCACACCACCCCCATCACTAAGCAATAGGGCCTCTGAGAACATGGGCCCGCATGTGAGCATTTCCGAAAGCACCTGAATGGTTACCATGAGCATTAGTATCGAGTACCGGGTACCCTGTGGCCTAAAGGGGGCTTGAAGTTCTCTGTCCCCTGAGCCTCATCTTCAGACCACGGAGCTGCTCTGAATCAAAGGGTGAGGTGGAACGGATGTCTTTGCCAGTTCACAGACCTAGAGTCATGAGCTAGCCGCCGACTCAACTTCCTGTCTGGAAATTGCCGCCTTTCCCAGTCAGTTAACCAGGCAAGAGGACAAAGTAACCTCTACCAGCCCAGGAGTTAGACAAGGGCCCCCTTAAAGGGAACAGCCACCATCCAGAGGGTCTCCATCTGCAACACTGTATCAGAGCCTGCAGCGCTGTCAGCTTTAGGAGATGCTGTCTGCAACTTTGGTCAACCGCATTCAGGATGCTTCTAGAGGGGAAAAACCATCAATGATTTAAAGACTATTGATTTGTGAGTCATCAGAGAGAATTCACGACATCTTTCCTTTTAAAACTAACCTCTAAGATTTTTAAAAATTATATATATAGGGACTGGGGAGATGGCTCAGCGGTTCAGCGTACTTTCTGTTCCAGAGGATCTGGGTTTCGTTTGTAGCACCCACATCGTGGCTCTCAACCATCTGTAACTACAGTTTCAGAGGATCCCATGCTCTCCTCTGTCCTCTGTGGGCACCAGGCATACATACATGCAGTGCACTGGCACACGTGCAGGCAAAACACTCACATAGATACAGCAGAATTTTAAGTGTGGTCTTCAAACAAAACCCATATAATGAGAGCTTACCATACCCACTGTGAGGAGACCAGAAGTTGCGAGAATACATGAAAATTATGAAACATCCTATAAGTCAAAAGTTAGCTGTTTCAGAGTGAAGGGGAAGGCAGCCCTCCACCTCAGTGTTTTACTAACACGGTAGAGAATAAGAGTCCTTAAGGGGTTTGGGCGAAGGGGCCAATCAATTAAGGGGTCAGCCATTACTCTCAAAACTATCTCATAAATTGTTTCCATTCCCCTGTTGTCTCATTTTCAAAATTTCAAAAATGTTTGAAAAAGAGGAAAAAAGTTCACACAGAGTAAAATAATACATATTTTTAATCACCGCTGCAGTTTCGATTTACTTTTCCCACACCTTGCATTTAAACAAGGCAGAAGTAAAACAAGAGACATCAATTAAAGTGCCACGTGCTTGCACGTTCTAACAGCAACACATAAAAGGGAAAAACCCCCAAATTATAGTTTTCATTGCCAAACTGCCTCTTTAAATGCATATTGGGGGGGGGGGCAGAATTACCCATACTCCCCTTCTCCTCACAAAACTGGTTTCATCTTTGCATGCTGACATGTAGATTTTACTGCTTGTCCAGGAACTTATTTTGAGATTTAGACTTTATTGGGCATTTAAAGTCACTGCTCTTCACTGTATACCTGTGCCTCCAACTCCTGCTTTGGATCTTAGAAATGGGCCCACAGAGGCTCAGGGGAAGAAGAGAGGCGCTACTTTGCTAGATGGTTTGCTGAGATGAGCTGCACCAGGCAGCATCCTAGAGCAGAAAGAGCCACCAACCATCATGGTGGACCTGAAGGTCCTAGAGGCAGGACAGGGCTGAGCGCTGGCTGGCTCCCCTGTGGAGCAGAGCTGGTGGGCCACCTGGAAAAGCCCTCCTGGGCCTTAGGGCAAGTGCAAGACAGACTTGGGATAAATAAGACTGACATCAAACCCAGAGGTCCCCTTGTGTAAAACCTGTATTTTATACTCAAACCTTTATTGTTTTATTTTACAGTGCTCAGAATGAAGCCAGGGCCCCAGGCATGCAGGGGCAAGTCTCTTTCCCGGTCTAAGCCAAATCCCAAGTCCTTCGTTCCCTGTGGGTCTGTCTGCTCAGGGCTAGGAAGCAAGTGATGCCCCCAAACTAGGTCTCTCTTCTCCAGAGGAGTTAGACCCCAGCGCACACATCAGGGTACACTGCCAAGCTGGAGATCCCACTGCAGGGGGGAAAAATCTTTCCTGGAGGAGCTATAGGATGAGCACCGTAGACATGATGCTGCTACTTCTGCCTAAATGTCGGAGTGCCTGTGAGAGAGACCCAGCATTCACACAAGCAGTATCCCCCCCCAGCAAATTTTAAATAGGGAGCACAGAAAAGAAAATTCTTTTCCAGTACCTCACCAGTTCACCTCAGCGAAAAGCAGAAGTGCTGCTCTTTGAACCTGAAGGGAAAATGGGACAAACTTTAGTTCGTTGGAAAGGAAAAACCCTAAGATGAATCCTGAGTAGAGAGTCGGGGGCGACACTATTGTGAACCACCACGAGGCATGCCCTGCCCAAAGGCTCAAGGCCCTGGGTGCCTCCTGCCACAGGGCAACAAAACAGAGGTCGCTGATAGCCCAGGGATGGAGTCACGGCCAGGCAGAGACAATGACAGATGTGTGACAAGGGTTTATGTGGATAAACTGCTTTTTATCTTAGATGGCTGAGTGGGTTCTGTTTCCCTAAGATGGCCAATGGGCAGGTATGGTAGTGCAGGGTGGGACACACAGCTTCATTTATTTTTCATTATTAAATATCCCTTCCCCCAGAATCTGGCAACACCCATTCCTAGTGTTGTTAGATAGAGGAATGGGTGTATGTGTGCCTGTGTGTACCCTGAATATGCAGTGCACTGTACATGGTGTGAATGTGTATGTGTAGTACGTGTTGTCGAGATGTGTATGTATATCACATGAGTGTGGGGCTTGTGCTAGCCATGTGGATCTGATCTATGTAGTATATTAGTATGGCAAGGCATGTGCATGTGAATGATTTCTCTAAGCATGTGATGTGCTATGTACGTGTGGTGTGTGAAGGTATGTGGTACATATAAGTGTGTTGTATATGTGTATGAAGCAGATGTGTGAAAGTATGTAGTGTGCCAAACAAGTACAAATGTTATGCCATGTGTAGTGTGTGCAGCAAGCACACACGGTTTGTGTGTGGTAGATAGTGCAGACGTTTCTATAGTGTCTGAGTGTGGTACCTACGGCATATCTGTGAGTGTGTGTGGTATGAGCATGGCTGCGCATGTAAGTGTAGTTCACACGTGTGCCTGAGGCTATGTGTGGTCTATCCATGGGTGTGTCTGCGTGAGTGTAGTACGTCTGTGGACAAACGTGGTGTGTATAGTGAGAGCATGGTAGCGTTTGGAAGAGCACGGCCCGTAGTGTGCCTGCAGGTATGGGTGCGGCAGAGTGCATGTGTGTGTGATGTCGGTGGATGAGTGTGGTGTATCTACTTGAGTGTGGTAGTATTGCATCTGAACGTATGGGGTCCATGCTGTGTTTGCAGGTGTGGGCATGGTAATATGTGGTGCCATCTATCTGGTGGGAGCAAGAGATTCAGCCACACCCCTCGGCCAAGGCCACAAGGCTACCTGGCGGTCAGCGCATTTGCTGGGTCTTGTCTTGGTCGCCTACCTTTAATGTAGTATGTGACACTAATGTGCATCACTCTTGCAGAAATGCCTAGTGAGTTGACTGCACCCTTATGGTGGTGCCCAAGACACCCATCAGCATTCTGCCATGGGACTGACTGCTCTGCCTTCCTGGTGCTCAGCAGTACGACGGAGCAATACCCCATTGAAGAACCATGTCCCCAAGGCTCTGAGCTTCTCCCTGACCATACCACGTGGGTCCAGTTGTCTTAGCTGGCAGACCTGGGGGCAGGTGGCAGGTAATAAAATAATGGGTCCTGCATGGGTGCCTTAAACACATCAGGGAGGATGTGAATAATTAGAACAAAAGCAACCAGCTGCTCAGGGTTATCATGTGTGACCTCATTAGAATGCCACAAGGACCCAAGGTCGCATTATCACACCTTCCTCATGCTAGCCCTCCGCTTTTACGGCTGAGGAAAGCCAGAGTTCTGCAGCCCACTGGAAGGCCCCAGCTTACAGGAGGCAGACCCGTGACAGACAGCGGCTGCCTGTGCTGCCACGTCGGCTTGTGTCCAGGAGTCCCCTGTTCACTCAGGGCCACTCTGTCTCTAGGGTTTTCCTTCCAGCTGTTAGCTCAGTCTGTTCCCCTCCTCCAGGCAGGGAGCCTCCCAGAAAGTCCTGGGTGAGGGCCTGCTCAGGATCTGAGGAGCCCAGCCAGCAGCCAGCGCGCTCCCTGGCTCCCACTGGCACCTGCCCTCTGCTCTTGGCAGTCAGTATTGGCTACACACACAGTGAGAAGGAGAGAAAGGCAAACACTTCATCGCCGGCTGTCCAGGAAGTCACAACTGGAACCAATGACAGCTTGGGTCTTTTCTCAGCTATTCCCCAGAACTCCACATGCCTGACTAAGTGAGATGCCAGAAACACAGCACCTACGCCCAGATCGGGGAGGCAAAGTCCCAGAGGGGCTCCTGCCACACTCACAGACTATGCATTGCACGCATGTAACAACAGGCTATGGGGATCGGCAAGGAAAACCCTGTGCCCAAGTGTTAAAGACAAGTTTAGAATATTCAAGTTACAAATAAGATAACGGAAAGTGGTGTGAGTCCACAGGCAAGCCGGGCTGAAGTGAGGGTTCTCTGGTCCAGCCTCACCTGAACACAGGTAGGTTAGGGACCATGATGGCCGTCCACTCCATCTATCCCCACACCGTTTGCCATCGACTGGAAGTCCTGAAGCACACACACAATTCCCTTTGTCCTTCACTGCAAGGCAGGCAGACTGGCACAAGTGACCTGAGACCCCATGGGCACCTCAGTCCCTGAAGAAAACAGCTAATTATCACACTCAGTCCCTCTCTTCCGGTCCACACAGAAGGCATTTTCTGGAACGTTACCAAGACTCTTGACTTACACTAGTGCCACCACCACCACCAAAAAGGGCAACTTACTCCTATTTTTGCCACATCGGCACTTTAAATGCCTTCCCAGGAAGTGAGTGTTGATTGGCTCCCTAGGTCTTAGGATGTGGCATAGTCTGACTGTTCGCTGACAGCCCCTACGTTCACAGAGACAGTTGTAGTTGGGACACATGGATAGGGCTGAAGCTGGGGTAGATACTACCTTTTAAACTGCCCTAAGTTTGGGGGGTCGAAGAGGTAGCCCAGCAGTTAAGAACATCGTTGCTCTTCAGAAGACCTGGGATCAATTCCCAGCACCCACAGGTGACTCATGACTGTCTGTAACTCCAGTTCCCGGGGATCTGATGCCCTCTTCTGACCTCCAAGGGCCAGAATACACGTGGTATAGACATACATGCAAAGCCATCTGCACACATAAAATAAAAATCTATATTCAAAAAGTTATTAAAAACTATGTTCTTTAAGGGAAACACTAATTATTAAATTAATTCTAAAGCACTGGTTTATCTGAAGTGACAAAATTTAA
Organism: Myodes glareolus; assembly: GCF_982192425.1. Lineage (NCBI taxonomy): Eukaryota > Metazoa > Chordata > Mammalia > Rodentia > Cricetidae > Myodes > Myodes glareolus. The sequence continues at coordinate 68,655,800 of NC_142039.1, forward strand.
AAATCTAACCACTGAACTACTTCTAAATGAGCTTCTGTAAGGAGAAGGGCTGGGTGCTCGGGTTCTCTCCCAGCACCACACAAAAGCCATCATGGTAGCGTGTGCCACTCAGCCACATCTCCACACACACGTCAAAGCTTAGAGGCAGCAAGTCACCGCGGGGACTCTGTGGGGTCGGAAGAGCATGAAGAATCCTTGCTATCTGTCTGCTTCCATCACGGCCTCCCTAGGTTCTGACCTCCTGCCCCATCACCCAACCACTACAGCCCTGGGACCAGGGACTAGTGATGCCATTCTATTCCAGAGGCTGAAGACTGAGAAGGAGAAGTCACCAAGAATGGATCCCAGCAAGGGAAAAGAGAGGGATACCCTGCACCAAGGACAGGGGCACAGGATCAGGGTGGGGGTGGAGGGTCTCGTTTACCACACCCACACCACTCACTCACCCAGTTGCAACAAAGGTCACTTCAGCATTCAGTCCCAAACTCACACAACTCCTAGGAAGGAAGTCCCCCATGGAAGAAAGCTGCCAGTAGAAGGTGAATACAAGAGTCCATGTTCTAGGGCCCTGGGCATGTCACTCTGTAAGTATAGACCACATATATGTCTCTTGGAGGAGGGGCAATCCCAAAACTATGCCCAAGCTGAGGCTGAGGGTCAGAGGCATAAACACAGTATTTCTGAGAGTCTCGATCAAGAAGCTGAGGAGATGGCTCAGCTGGTGAAGTGCTCACAGCGCAAGTGTAAGGACCTGAATCTAATCCCTAGAGCCTGTGCCCTATCCCCAAAAGTGCAAACCTCTGCCTCGAAACACAAGGAAGACCCTGGAAGTTTGATCTCCAGCCTCCACACACACTAGCACACACACTCCACATACAATCACAGACCAAAACATCTCAGTCCAAACCCCAACCCATCCAGAGGGAAGTTTCAGCTGCTGCAGAGCCCGGCTGCAGGGCCAGCCGGTCTGCACAGCTTGTCCCAGTCGCGACTTCCCTGCAGACCCAGGCCTTTCAACAGCCACTCTCCGGCCCTGGAGGCCTTCCACAAGCTTCCCTTCTCTAAGCCCTTTTCATCCAGCAACCGGTGGACAGGCGGAGAGGCGGGGCCGTCATAACTCCGAGTTCCACGTTTCAACAGGCTGCCCTGGCCAACAGCATAAATCAGGACGTGTTTTAGTGTTTCGGGCCAGAGGAAATGGTTCTCCAGCTAGGTTCCCTACTGTTTCTTAAAGTGATTATTTTGATTTAAACCGCTGCCTGGTGGCAAGTCTGCTAGCTACCAGCTACAGTTCATTTGTCCTGGGAGCTCAGAGCACAAAGAAACCCTGTTTGCTGGTTTCCGAAGGGACCTCCTCTAGGCCACTCGAGGTGGGCTTTGGGTACTCACTCCCCGAGTCAGGAGAACTGGTGCCTCGCCAGAGGAACCGCCAACCCCAAAGACACCGTGTGCTTACTGCCAATGGCTGTCAACTGAGCTGTGTGCCTGCAGACCTTTGGACTATCTTCAGCACATCAGGACCCTTCATGTCTGTAATTCATGAAGGGAGAGGCGGGCCCTGACTAAGTCCACAGCAGTCCAGCATCTGCAGGCCTTCTTAGTCTAAAATAAGGAGACAAGCCGAGCTTGCTTGGCCATCCACATGGGAATCCCAGCAGGCCCTAGCTGGGCCGCACATCTAACTGTAAGCCTGGGAAGACGCTGTGGTTCACCTTCCAGGGCCTTCACAGCTTTTCAGGTTGGAAAGGAAGGCAGAAGCCAGGTGAGTTCTCTAGGCAGAAGGCTGTAGACAGAGGAGGGGTTGCCTCAGGTTTCCGCATGTTCTTATGAGGCATGTTGCCTCAGGTTTCCGCTGGGAGACGAAGGGAACGAAATCCTTGCTCGTTCTCTACGCATCTGTCCTAATTTAAAGCCGACATTTCACGGTTTGCAAAATGTTGCTAAATAAAGCAAAATACATTCGTGACACAGTTCAAAATTATGAACCTAATAAAAAAAATAAGGCTAGAGCCTATCCTCGGGGGAGGTCCTGACTCCCTCAGAATGTATCTTCTAGAGCTTTCCAGCCAGGGCTGCAAAGTCATGCTTCATCCAAAATCCTAGACTCGGGTCATCCTGAGGGGCGAACCCCAGATCACAGGTTATTTCACAGATGGATGTGTCTGAGCAGGCCAGCAGCATACAATTCTTGCCCCAAACTGACTTACTCTAATCAATACACAAGAATGAAGCCAGACAGCCCCAAATGTCCCCAGTTGGTTCCCTTCTAGCAGTGAGCCCACTCACACCAATGAGCCACAGTCACAATCCCCAGAGGGCAACAAACGGAAGAGAAACTTCACTGGGAGTTGTTGTCTGGGCAGGGGACGGCTGAAGCAAAGGACACCATCCTCTGTGGATGCTGCCTGGGTGGGCTATTACGACAATCATCTGTGTGGTGGGGAGACGCAGACCTCCACAGGGCTGCTGCTTTCCACCTGGATCCCAGTAAGGAAGTAAAGCCTCAATCTCCTCATCTTAAAGCTGGGAGTGCCAGTCTGCAGCTGTGACTGCTCAGCGGTCAAACGCTCACTGGCATGCCCGAGACCCTGGGTTCTAGGCCCAGCATCTGGGGTTGTGGGGAGGAAGAAGAAGAAGAACTAAGAATGTTGGCCAGGGTGATAGCTCAGATGTTAGGATAAAGACCTTCTTTGAAACCTCCAGGATCTATGATTAAAAACAAAAACAAAACCAAAAAAGAAAAAAAATTTAAGCCAGGCATGGTGACTTGTGCTTCTAATTCCAGCACCAGGAAGGTGGCCATGACAGAATCTTTGGGGTTGGCTGACAAACACTACTTATTGAGTTCCAGACCAATGTGAAGGACCTGAGTAACGACTGTCTTCTGGTCTCTCTACACACATACATACATACATATATGTACCTACACAGACACATACACAAACACGCACGCACGCACGCACCCACAAGCTAACAACATGGGACGGTAGGTTTTAACAGTTTGACCATGTCCGCAGTTGCATTCCCCAAAGCAGAATGAAGCCCAGACTTCAATGTGACTACATCTGATGACAGAATCTGTGTGCAGGAGGCAACTGTAAGATCTAAGAGGAGGGGTCTAACCCCAGACCTCTTGCCCTTATGAGGAGGGGAAGAAGCATTGAACCTTCCTCTTGCCCTCCAATGGGAACACGTTAAGACAGCTGCAGTGGGTAAACCAGGATGAGCATCCCCAAAAGGAACTGAGCCAGCTGGTACCTGGACCTCAGGGTAGCAGCTTCTAGACCATGAGCGATGAGCACGTGTGTGTACTTCAGCTGCTCAGTCTGTGGCTCTCTTACATGGCTACCCAGGCTGATAAAGGCAGGCTAAGTGGAGAAGCAAAGGTTTCCTAGGAAGTCTTGGGTGACGGCTTATCCCCCAAATATCAGAGAGCCAGCTATTCAAGTGTGCAAAGGACTGGAGGTTTTGGAACCTCCCTGTCCCTGCGATCCCTCCCACAAGCAGCCTCTGCTTTGAACTCTGGAAAGCCAGTGGGTTAAAGGATGTCTATCCACTGACTGGTCCAATGCCTCCTAAGGGATAGGACATCCAAATACCCAGGACCTCTGTAACATCTACACTTCCCTAAATTAGCTGTATTAGTCAGAAAGATGTGCTGAGGAATGCATCCCTGCAGATGCCAGGATAACACCGGACGCAGCATGGAGGTGCCACTGAGCAGAGCAGAGGAGACTGAACGAAGGACGGGGCAACAGCAGCTGCAAACGCCTAGAGATGCACAGGGCACCTGCTGCAGTTGGGTCACGGGGAAGACAGAAGCTAATCCAGGGAGATTCAGGACATTCCCAATACACACTCCAACGGGGACAGTACAGGTATTGGTAGCGGTCGGTTCTGCGAACTGCTGGGAGCCAGGAGAGCGGTGACTACATAGGAGCTGGCCACCCACCAGCAGAATACCTGACGCCTCAGGGCTGGCAAGATGGCTCAGTGGGTAAAAGTACGTGCTACCAAACTGATGTCCTAAGTTTGATCCCCAGGACTCACATGGCAGAAGGCAAGAACTACTAAGTTCTGAAAACTATCCCCTGACCCCTACATGTGCGCCAAGGCACATGCATGCACATGTAAATTAAATAAATGATTTTTTAAAAAATGTTAAAATAATACCTGGCCATTTGTCAGGTCAGTGACTCACGCTGTGGCCTCACACTGTCCTAAGAACCTGTCTCCTGACCTATAGGGTTGGCCGTCTTTTGAGCACCAAATCTGTCACAGAAAACATATCCCAAGTCCCTAAATGAAAGATACATCCCCAAATAGGAGGTAGTTTCTATTTGCAAACCTCACCCAGCCTCTACTCGAAAGGGCTCCCACACCAAACCGGCCCCCATTTTCCACAGAGACTGGAGGATGTCGGGAGACTGTTGGGGTCAGCTTCCACTCTGCCTGTTCCTCAAAGCCAAGCTGAACAGCCAGGCCCCAACCACCCTGCTCCATGGCAGGTCTTCCCAAGGCTGTTTTTCTCATTTCCAGATGGAGCATGCCACAGGCTAGGGTAGGAGATGGGGGTGCGGGGAACCGCCCACCCAGCGCAGGCTCAGGACCCTGCTCCCCCTTGCCAGGGTGCTTGCAGACAGGAAGACTTCCTTCATGTCTCCAGTGCCACCCAACTTGCCGTTCCCTGGAGTTCAAGTTCCTGCCTTGGGCTGGGCTTGAGTGTGTCTTTGATCTTGGAAGCAACACCCACTAGATTCACTGTCCAGGGCAGAATAGTGCAGGCTTTGGCTCTGCAGAACTCCAGACCAGCCAGCATCCCTCCAGCCTGCACCCCTCCCCCGCCCCATGTGGTCAAAACCACCTCGAAATGGAAAACAGATGAGCCTGCTGCAGGAAAAGTTATTTATATTATAGGATACTTCAGAGCAAGTAGAGACGAGAGGAGGTTTATCACCTGGGGCAGGAGACTAATGATAGTTGAGTCTTCTCACACCAAAGGGGCGGATGTGTTTTATGGAGGACGGAGAGGAGGAAATGCATTGGTTTGATCTTATTTCTTGATCTCTATTTCTAATGGCCTGTGTGTCAGGCAATTCCAAGCCATCAAATAGAGATAACACTCAACTCAAGGAGCCAACAGAGAACTCTCTTCCTGGGAACCCCGTGGAAAGTCAAGCCTGAGACGTGTAGAATGGGTGGAACCTGCACCTAAACTGCTCATTTTCTGTGTAGGAGGGTTTAGACTGCAGATACGGAATGCAACAGGCTCTGAGCCCTGTCATTCATTTTCAACTACTGTGGCAAAATTTTGTTTTCGTGTATGTGTGTGTGTGTGTGTGTGTGTGTGTGTGGTTTTCTTGGTTTTGTTGATTTGGTTTGGTTTTCCAAGATAGGGTTTCTCAGTAGCTATGGAGCCTGTCCTGAAACTCGTTCTGTAGACCAGGCTGGCCTCAAACTCACAGAGATCCACCTGCCTCTGCCTTCCGAGTGCTGGGATTGATTAAAGGTGTGTGTCACCACCACCCAGCTTTCTTTTGTTTTTTAAATAATGACTGGATATGAGGTATTGGTTGAAGCACTGTGCTGTCTCTGCTGGGGACACTTTTATAATATACACAGTGCATGAAGGAAGTAAACACTGCATGATATCTGTGTTCAAAGACCTAAAACAATCACTGCTCCCAGGAAATATGCTTTTCCACGGAAATATGGACCCCCTTTTAAGTTTCATAAACTTGTGTATGTTGGGGGGGCAGGAAGATAGGGAGGGGGGAACGGGAGAGAGAGAGAGAATGGCACTTCACACAGCTACAGCTTCCAGACAGAAGTGAGAGGACGCTTACTCATCTGGAGTCGGTTCTCTCCTACCTTTGTGCTATTTAACCTGAAATATCAGGCTTGCAGGACGAGCACTTTGACCCTCTGAACCATCCCTCTGGCCCCCAGGATCCTTTTCATACTATCACAAAGATGCTCAGCTTCACCAGCAATCAGGAAAATGTAAATCAGAACTGCACAGAGGCCTGGGGAGATGTCAGGTCAGCTGGGCAAGCAAGAGGACCTGAGTTCAACGGCCAGTACTCACATAAAGCCGGGTGCAGTAGCCCTATCTGTAACCCCAGGGCGGGAACATGGGAAGGGACAGTGGAGTCCCGGGGCTTGATGGCGAGTCAGTCCAGTGGAACTGGCCAGTCTCCAGGATCGGAGAGACCCTGCTTTAAAAAATAAGGCAGAGAGCAATCAAAGACAGTCAAAGTTGACCTCTGGCTCCACCTGAACAAGTACATATTTTCACATGCTCCTGATCCCCTACACATACACACACACACATACACACACATACACACCACACAACATATACACACACATATACACATCCCTCCACATATACACACACCACACACAAACATACACACACACACACGTACACACAAATGAGTCTTTCAGCATGGCACCCTGGCACCTATATCCAATCCAAGCATGTAGCAGCTGAGGGAGAACTGGCACAGGTCTTTCTAAGGCAAGCCTGGACTACATAACTGGGACCCCATCTCTATAACGAAAGAGGGGGGAGGACAGAGAAAGGTAAGAGGGAAGGGGAAGGAGAGAACATGGGAAGACACAGAGAAGGAAAAGAGACCTCCACAGAAACCAACCCAGCTCATGTCTGAACTTCTACCTCCAGAGCTATGAAATGTCTGTTGCCTAAGCTGTCCTGTGTGCGGGTTTTGGTTTGTCAGCTGTAGAACACTAATACAATGCCCTGGTCTGAGGCTCTGCCTCTAAACAGACAGCCACACTAACATTTGGCAAGGGCCCCAATCACCAACAGAATTCAGCTGGTAGAGTGCTTGCCTGGCGCACGCATGCCCCTAGGTTCGAGTCTCAGCCCTGCAACTGAGTAAACCCAGCCTGCAACTCCAGTGTTTGGAAGGTAGAGGCAAGAGGATCAGACTTCAAAGTCATCCTCGGGCTACACTTGAGTTCCAGGCTAGCATGGGATACACAAGACCTTATGCACTGGGAACAGCTTTTTTACTCACAACAGACAGAAGAGAATTCCAGCTGGCTTCTTTCGTGTGTTAATCTTGATGTTGCAGCCTGTGGTCGCCATCCCCTGCCTCCTTGTGTGACCCTGGAAGTGCCAGGATGCAAGCTAACTCCTAGCCTGGAAGCAGTCCCAACCCCAGGGGACTTGGTGCACACTGTATATGGTGCGGCCAAGAGAGTGGCAGACTGCGGACACCGTAACTCCCTGGAGGTCCACCCACCCCTCTTCTTGTATACAGCTTCGCAGGGTCCAGCAGTTTTTAAATCACAGCCTGTCCTAGAAAGTGTGGCAAGAGAATGGTGACTACAGGCCACCATCAAGATTAACGCACGGAAGACTCCAGCTGGCAGGGAACGATGGGGAACCTTTCCCCTACCTGGGCATCATCTAGCCGACAGAGTGTGCATGAGAAAACCCCAGAGACACCGCCCTGAAAGATGGAGGTCCTATAAATGAAAAAGTCCTATAAAAGAGCTACATATCTCCTGGCCCACCGCTTTGGGGGACTCTTTCCTCAGCTCACTGTCCCCCTTCTAGTCTTGGGAGAGCTTTCTCTTTCTTTTTTAAATTTATTTTTATTATTTTAAATTATGTCCATGTGTCTGTCTATGTGCACATGTGTTCATCTGTGATTGTGTGCATGTATCTGTCTGTGGGTGTGCATTTGTGTCTATGGATGTGTGCACATGTCTGTCTGTGGTTGTGTGCATGTGTCCGTCTGTGGGTGTGTGCATGTTTCTGACTGTCTATGATTGTGCATGTGTCCATCTGTGGGTATGTGCATGTATGGTTGCGTGCATGTGTCTGTCTGTGGTTAAGTGCATGTGTGCATCTGTGGGTGTGTGCATGTGTTCATCTGTGAGTATGTGCATGCGTTTGTCTATGGTTGTGTGCATGTGTCCGTCTGTGACTGTACATGTGAGAGCCGTTGCCGGGGATGTGAAACCTGCCAGAAGCTGGAGTTACAGGTAGTTATGAGCCACGTGATGTGGGTGTTTGGAATTGTACTTGGATCCTCTGGAAGATCAAGCTTTGCTCTTAACCACTGAGCCATGTCTCTTTCTTAATGAACTGTCTCTATTTACATTTCTATCCCTTCGTCCATGTCCATGGTTGGTACTTGCAGGAGAAGCTGGAACCAGGTGCCCTCTTATCCCAGGCCCTTGCCAAGCTTTAAACATGCTCCCCCCCCCCATAACATGTTTTTCATTTCATGCTGGGCTTTCTTTGGTTCTCAGCCTTGGTGCTTAACTTGAAATGCCACAGCTTTTGTACCACAACCCCTCCTCCTGGCAGCTGCCCATCCTGCTGCTTTTGCCTTGTACTGGGTTAAGACTGTCTTTGATCTTCCTTCAGAGTCCGTTTTTAAATTCTTTTCTTACTGAAACTAAGAACCTCAGTTTCCTAAGAAAACTATGTCAAGCAACAGCAAGGCCATCCTCCCTTTAGCACAGAGACCACCCCACAGCCAACGTTGACCAAGGCATTCTGACCCCAAGAGCAGCCTCTATGAGGCTGCTAACCTGTGCACCAGGGTATAAGAGCCAAAACAATTCCCAAACCGATTCCCAACACACTTCTAGAAAACACTCCAGCAGTATCTGAACAGGCTCAGAGGCTTTCCTAAGAAAGGGTCTTCACAGACTAAGGCCTGCAGTCATTCCCTGAACAGAAGGTGACCCTGGCCGGCTCTCAGGAGGATGCAGGCCAAGGGATGACATGCCTGGGCAGGACCACTGTCTACTGCCACCTTCTGAGAAGTCAGGCAGGGAAAAAGACTTTCCCTTTGAGAGCTTAGGTTGCCTACTCTCTGGGCCCAGTGGAGGAGACTCCCGGGGCGGGGCTGGGAGCAACAGGGCGGCCCTTGTTTCCCTGCAGGTTCAACAATCTGGTTTTCATTGAACACGGTCCTCACTGCTCTCCCGCCACATTTTTCTTTAATTATGATAAAAGAGGGTAACTTAATCAAGCATAAATCCTGTTGAAATGAACAGGAGAAAATAAGGGGGTTAACGTGATGGTGAGGGGGAGGGTGGAAACTTCACCCACAGATCCTCCTCTGGATTTCGGAGGGAGCCTGTGTGAGGCCGCCCAGCCCGGCAAATAAAAATGCAGGCTGGTTCCTACCCAGAATCCGGTCCCCATTCTGCCCTGGGAAGAAGAAAGGAAGGCCAGGAACAACCTGCTCTCTTGATTGAGGCACCTGAGAACAAAGACCATAGTTCACCTGGCAAGACCCATAAGACCTGAGTTCCTGACGCCACCAACCCAAGCTCCTTGTCTCACACCGGGGCTAACCAGGAGAGCGGCACTGATCGTTGGTGACTTACCTACAGGTATATGCGCACAAAGTACACGCACATTCACAGGAATGCACACAACACCAAGAGGCATGTGCCATGTTTATAAGAACACAAACAGTGGCTCTCCAGACATCTAAAGGCCAGCAGCCACAACAGCTGCAGCCCCTAAGAGGTCTCTGGTGGAGCAGGGAACTAACCCTACCCCATACCTACAGAATCAAACCCTCTCTGGTGGGGATGGGGAAGGACTAGCCAGGGTTCTAGACTGAGGACCCAGACTAACATCAAGGGCCCATAGATACTTAAGAGTCCATGGCTTCCACACACAGAAGCAGTCCTGATCGAAAACAAGGGAGAAAAATCACATTCATCCACACAAGGGACTCCTACAAAGAACACGTAGCTCTCGGGGTTTTCATATGCCACAGCGAATCCTCATTATGGATGTTATCCACCTGACCATGCTTCCAGATGAGGAAGGGTTACACAGAACGGTTCAGTCAAACCTGGTACAGGAGCAGGAATCAGAGCTGTGTGCTGCTCCCTGCCGCCACCCCACCCCGCCAGCAACATACACACCTAAGCGGCACACACAATGCCAGGAGTCACACAGGACTCCAGGTAAGCAAGAAAGTCCTCCCTTACAGGGAGTGGCCTCGGAGAAGGAAGCCAAGTAGCCTGGATTCAGTAGCACAAGGTCCGGGTGGTCATCCGTGGGAACTTGGGAGGTCCCTGAAGAGAGGGTGACACCACTGCAAAGGGTCTGAGTAGGGTCTCAGCTCTGCTCAGGAGTGTTTGAAGGTCTGTCTCCTGCACACACTTGGAAGGCTGGAGCATTTTCGGGAGTCTTTGATTCTAGACGGATGATCTTAAAACATCTTTCCAGTGGACAGGAATGGGTGGGTGCTGGAGTCACTGAAGGGGGCGTGCCTCAACCTGGAGCAGTTAGAGTTAGGAAAATCACATAAGGTCTCCCTCAAGCCTATCCTGTGGGCCACAAGACTACAAGCAGTCCTCAAGGCCAGAGCCTTCTGCTCCAGAAGAGTCCATGGAGTCATTCTCAGGAAGGTAAAGCCTCATGGAGGTAATTAGAGACTCTAATTGGGGGTGGTCCGAGTAAGGCTTGGGGGAAGAAAACAAAACAAAAACCAAGACAGCCTGAAGGGCTTGGCTTCTAGGTTGACAGAAAAAGAGCAATGCTGAGCAGCTCAGGGAGGCTTCTAGCCTCTGAGAGCCCATTCTCCTCACATGAAGGGGAGGCTGTGGAGTTCCAAGGACAGATGGACTTGTCACGGGAGCCTTCTGCAGCACTCAGTGACTTCTGTATGTGAAAGAATCCCGCAACCAAAGCTGCCCTCTGCCCCCTAGACAAATGAAAAGACACTGAAACCCAGGAGTGGGGACAAAGAGCTGCCTGGGAAGGAAGAATGACTCTATCTGGGAACAGGCAGTTGGCAGAACACACAGAGGGGAGACAGCTTGGTCAGCAGACCTGAGTTGGAGCCCCAGAACCCTCATTAAAAACAAAACAAAACAGGGGGGGGTGTGGTGGCATATGTTTGTAATTCTAGCACTGGCAAGGTGGAGAAAGGCAAGTCCCCGGGGAACATTGCAATCAGTCCCTGCTTAGGAAGTTCCAGGTCAGTGAGACACAGAAGAGAGAGAGAGAGAGAGAGAGAGATCCTCTGGCTTCACGCATGAACTTACATAAATATCCTCTCCCTCTCTCATACACATACACACACATGCACACACACACAGAGAGAGAGAGAGAGAGAGAGAGAGAGAGAGAGCTCACTACAATGGAGTGTGTCTGCACTTTCCCTAAATTCATGTTGACTCTCTAACTACCATAATGGTATTTAATAGTGTAGCATGGGAATTGATTAGGCTGACCCTGAAGCCACTTGGGTGGGGCTCTGACATGGGATTAACTGCAAGACTGGGTGGAGAGTTTGCTGCTTTCTATACCATAGCGACACAGCAAAGGGGGGGGGCTGATTTAACCAACTGCACATAAGCTCACAGCCTCCCTCCGAAAGGGCCAGATGTGAATCTCTGTTGTTTAAGACAATTTAATCAAATACAGCAAAAAAATCTACGTAGTAATTTCTCCCTCCCACAATGCACAAATGGCCGAGAGACGCTCACAGAGATGCTCAGTGCTGGTACCCGCCCACGAAGCACAATTTTGAACTAGTAGGAAGTAACACTTCCCACCAAGGATGGGCTAATCTTCATTGTCAACTTGAAATAATAACGAATTGCCGGGGAAGGGAAGCTCAGTGAGGGGACCGTCCAGATTAGGCGGCCTACAGGTATGTCTGTGGGGGACTGTCTTGACTGTGGTAAGGTGGAAGACTCAGCCTAAAAGTGGGTGGCACTGTTCCTTGGGTTTGGGTCCTGGCTGTGTTTTAATAGAGAGGGCAAGCCGAGCACTAGTGCGCATGCTCCAAGGCTCTCTGATCAAGGCTGTGAATGGGATGTGATTCTTCGGGTCCTGCAGGGTCCTGCTGCCCTGACGCCCCCGCTATGACAGAGAACTACACCTTGAGCGGCAGCCAAACCAAGCCCTTTCTTTCAGAAGTTGCTTTTGTCGGGTGATTTATCACAGCGACAGGAAACGGGATGAAAACAGATGATTCTAAAGTAGAAAGGGGATCGATGGGAATGAAAGAGGAATAAGAGAGAGTAATAGACATGGAAAATCATCGAAGTATGACATACACATATGTAAAATATAGTGAAACCCATTATTGTATTTAATCAGTATATGCTAGTAAAACACTGATTGTTTTTAAAGGACCAATTTAGAGATGCTGGAAACAGAAGTGAAGGAGAACAAACCCAGACAACTACAAAACTAGAAGAAAATGGGGGGGGGGGAGTAGGCAAGGAAACAAAGTGGCCGATGAGGGGAATGAGGAGAGGCTGGAGATTAGCAGCTGTGAGCTCCCAAAACCTTGACAAACCACACAGAGAACACTGCCTCTCGGCCTGACCCTCAGCCTGAGCTGAAGGGAGCTGTGGCATTACCTTGGGCTGTAGCAGCACAGCACAGCACAGCACAGCATGGGCGAGCACATGGTACAGAATTCTTCACCTCATGGTAGTCAGGAAGAAGGAGACAGGGAGAGTCTGGAGTTGCAATATCCCTTAAGGACACACTATCAATGATGTAATTTCCTCCCACTAGAACCCACCTCTTAAAGCCCCCCACTATTTACCAACATCACTACAGGCTAGGAACCTTCAATATCTGGGTTTGGGGGGACATTCCTAACCCAAATCATAGCTGTAGAGTTTGGGGACTGGGTGCTCAGGTCCCGTTGAACATATGAGGCTCTCATCCTGGTCACATGAGATGAACAATCTTTTCCATAACACACAGTTTGAATTATCTAGGTGATGGACACTTTGCCCTGAAACAGTATAAAATAAACCTTACAGTTCTGACTGGCATTTGGCCAGAATATGTCTGGTTCTTGCAGTGGAGAAGGCACTGGAGGCTAGAGGTATAGCTTGGTGGCGAGTGCTCAGAACAGAAGCGGAAACCATAGGCATTTGGGCAGCTTCTTCATGTAACTTCATCTCCCAGCCCATGAGCACACCATGTGTCTCTAATGCCCCATCCCAGGATGCTGGGAACATAGCCATGGGCATCTCTAGAGAGAGATGGACAGGGAAATAGGACCAGTGTCAACGCGCACAGAGGAGGGGCAGGAAGTCGAGTCTTGCATTTAAGAGCTGCGCTCTCAATTATGCCTTATGTGTTATAAATTCCCCTGCCAAAGTTTGCAGGAAAACGTTGCCATAGATCAAAGTGTGTGAAGGGGACTTGGCCTGGACTGTGAATGTCACATGAATCAGACGTCTGTGGCAAGCCAGCCACCTTGCCAAGACAGTCTCAGGTCTAGCTTCCTCCCCCAAGCAGAAGTTCTGTGAACCATTCCCCACATCCCTGAGGGCTTGCCAAGACACTGATGAGGATGAAATGTCTTCAGGCCATGCTCATTGCAGACAACTTACTTAAAAGACAAAGAAAAGACCAGATAAATCACATCTGGAGCATCCTCAGGGGCCATATGTTTCATTTATGCTGCTGTTACGCACCCCATTCTGTCTTCCCCTTGTCTTATCTAAAGGGGAAGTGGGGAGGGTCATGAAGATAAAATTCTTTAACAGTGACTTAACTCCGCAAGCTTTGTAAATGTAAGTAAGTTCAAGGGCATGGGAGTCCCCGTAACGGGAAGTGTACAGTGCACAGCTCCTTGCAAAATACTCTTCCCAGCAGCCAAACCTTCCACAGACTTCTCTGTAGTAAGGAGAATCTCCAGTGCGCAGGTTAAGGAAGGATAAAACCTTTTTCAGTATGAATTTCAGATACAGTGATTCTATATGGACCACCGTAAGGGCACATTCTCCTGAATCCTTTCAGAGGAGGAAGGAGGAAACAACATGAAGGCCACCACCCCCCTCCTCCACCATGGCCTTTCAACCATGAGCTGGCAGATTACAAACTTGCTACCCACAGGAGGTGTCCTGAGTCCCCAGATTAGGGAATCAAGGAATCAAAATATTCAATGGCAAAACTCGTTTTTACATTTTTGCCCAATTTAAATAAAAAAATTACACGTTTTTGTGGTACGCTTGGTGCAACTGCCACCCCCCCCCCCCCGTGATGTGGAAGGATGGGACACAATAAACCCTCTCCCTCTTATTTTAATATGTGTGGCATGCAGATGTGCATGTGTATTCACGTGTGGGCATGAGTATGTATGCAGATGCATGTGCACATGTGCGTATACATGTGTGTAGAGGTCCAAGGTGAGGCTGATAGCCAGTCTTCTCCAGTCGCTCTCCAGAGTATTCATTGAGGCAGACAGCCCCAGGACTCACGCAAGGCTAGCTAGCTAGCATGTTCCACCTTCAGAGCATTGGAATTACAGGTGGCTATCATGTCTGCCTGGCAGTTACCCGCGTTCTGGAAATCCAGATGCCAGTCCTATACAACGAGCAGTTCATCTATCGAGCCACCTCCCCAGCTTGACTTTTTCTCTTTATAAATTGACGATCACAGGCATTTTGTCACAATCACAGAAAGCTAAATTTGCTAACACCTTCCTGCTCTTTAGAGACTCAGGTCCCAGGATGATGGTTTGGTAATCATAGATAAACAATGGGTAGGAAGGCAGCAGATACCAGAGCCACAGGGGCAGCGTGGAACAAGGCGGAAGGACAGGAACGATGTTCACCAAAGTCTTAGACTAGGGAATACATTTCAGTTCTGCATGGTGACCACAGTTAAGATGTTTGGTATATTTCAAAATAGTTCAAGTGGACTCTTGTGTTCCCAACACACACACACACCATCTACCTGGTGATTTATATGCTAATTAGCTGACAGAATCTTCCTCTAATGCATGCATAAATGAAAACACACACTGTATCTTATAAGTATACAATTATATCAACCAATAAATACTTGTGGACGTCAAATAAGGAAGGAAAAGGAGTCATCCCACTGGCAGGGTGTGCTGTTGCTCTGCAGCCCAGGCTGGCCTTCATTTCCCAGTCCTCCTGCAACAGGCGAGGGACTGAGAGATGCTACAGAAGATTAACATGGAGCATTTGCTTCTCTTCCAGAGGACCAGTTAGGTTCCCAGAACTCACATGGTGGCCCACAACCACCTCTAACTCCAGTTCCAGGCGATCTGTTTCCTTCAGGCTTCGCTGAGTATCGGGTATGGGTACGAGGTGCATGTACACATGTGCAAAGAATCACTGATATACATTAAAAAGCATAAGTCAGTCTCTTTAAAAATGAAAGATCACCATGTGGAATAAGGCGGTTTGCAGAGGACTGGCGGCCGGTCCTCACCAGGCAGTATCGGACGAACTGAGCATGTGTGATGCAAAGGAATCAGGTACCACACCGGACGCTTCTGAAGGCTCCTCGGCTCACTTAAGCTCTCTGTTTCTACTCTGTGCCTGACACTAGAGACATGACTTTTCCCCCAACTCTTCCTAGGGGAGGCCTGGATTTTCACCAAATCTGCATCGTGTTTTTTCTCTTAAACTCTAAAAAATTGTCCTTCCAGCCTCCTTCTGAGTACACTAAACACTTTTATTAACGAGGCTAAGAACCCCCCAAAGACTTTCCCCAGTAACACTCCTGCTTCAGGCTCCTAAGTTCTAGGATTTCAAGAGGGTCCCACCACAACATCTGGCTCATTTCTGCTGCTTCTGCTGCTGCTGCTGCTGCTGCTGCTGCTGCTGCTGCTGCTGCTGCTGCTGCTGCTGCTGTTGCTTCTCTTCTTCCTCCTCCTCTTATACAAAGTTTCTCTTTTTTTTAACAGCTCTGGCTGTCCTGGAAACTGGCTTTGTAGAGCAGGCTGGTCTTGAACTCACAATCTACCTGCCTCTGGGGGATTAAAGATGTTGTCACCACCACCCAGCTCATCACACAATTTTTAAAGGGGCATCATGTAACCAAGGTGATTATGTAACTGTTGTCATCTATAAATGAATCCTTCCCACTCCTTGAGACTGAACAAGGAGACCAGCATGGTGGCTCACAATGCAATCCCAACACTCAGGAGGCTGAGGCAATATTGCCATAAGTTGGAGGCCAATTTGGGCTACAGAATGAGTTTTAGGCCAGCCTGGGCTACAAAGTGGGACCTAGTCTCAAAAGAAACTAGACAAGAGCAAGGTGACATTATATTTCCAAAATGTGGGCCCTTGGCATTAGCTCCTGGGGCCGGTGAACCAGCTAAACTCCAGTTGCCAGTGTTCTCTAACCAGGTCCTGCCTCCTCCCAAACTGAGCCACAACAGATGTTTCCTTCCAGCTGCTGCCTCTGGGGCATGTGGCATCCAAACATACTGGCACACACGGAAGAAAGGGCCCTGTCTCGCTTTACCTCCGGTGCCTTTAGGTACAACGGTGATGCCAGTGGAAAGGCTTTCTGGTGGATGGGCAAGGGATTAAACGCATCTGCTCTTCCACCACACACACGTGCACACACACACGCACACACACACACCTGCCTGCTGTCTGTTTACAGAGCCGTTTTCCACAGCAGAACAACGCTGCCCTGGAGTTGGAACCACTGGGCACACGGGGGCTATGAAATGTTAAATGTTTACATTTAACTTTACAATGTTAAATTAACTTTAAAAAAAAAAAAACAGGCATTAGAGGCTGGAGCAAGGGCTCAGTCAGTAAAGTGCTTGTCCTACAGGTACGAAGAACGGGTTCAGATGCCCAGCATCCATGTAAAAGCTAGAGGGCCTCCTGACTGTCATCTAGGCCCCTGAGAGGCAGAGACGGTGAGTCCCTGGAGGAAGCCGGTCAAACACACTAGCCAAAACAGTAGATGAGCTCCGGGGTCAGTGGGAGACACTGCCTCATATGGTGGAGAGGATCCAGGAAGACACTTGAAATCCACCTCCTGAGATTACAAAAACACATATTCAAACATACATGCATGTACACGTCCAAGTGCACATACACATAAACACACATGCGTGCTCCAAAAGATAATAATAAGCATTAGGAGGCGAGAGATGACTTGTCAATTAAGTGTCTGCCATGAAGCATGAGAACTTAAGCTCCAAGCCCCAAACGCCAACATGAACAGCCAGATACAGTGACTTATGCCGGTATCCCCAATGCCTATGGGGCTGGAGGGAGGTGGATCCTGCACCTCGTTAGCTAGCGACTCTAGTCAAAATGAAAAGCTTCCTATTCACTGAAAGACCCTGCCTCTTAAAAGAAAGGGGGAAAAAAAGAAAGAAAGGAGGAGAGAAAGAGAGGTGGAGAGCAGCTGCACACGTTCAATATCTCCCTTTGACCCTCTGACCTCTATATGCACACAGGTACACACATGTGCACATATCCACACCAACACACAACACATTCAAACTTGCATAGAAAAAAAAACCAGTTTGGCATCAAACCATCTGTGCAGCTATAACAGCACAAGGAGCTACTGAAAGGTAATCTATAAAGAACAGGGATGTAATTCTTATACATGTAAAAACCAGGAATTCTGAGACCAAGGGCCCCTCACTTGGAGAGAGCCTTCTAACTCCATCTACCATGGAAGAAGGCAGAGCGGCAGGAGAAGATGGGAGGGTGAAGGGGGCATAAAAGAGGAGGGAAGGTAAGGAAGGGCAAAAAGAGGAGAACACAGGGAATATTGCAGGTTTGGAGCGACGCATTTTAATTTTTATTTCATTTTATTTTTCTTCTTTTTCCTATTTCCCTCTGGCTTCCACACAGTACTACAGGCATGAGGGCGGCAGGAGACAGGGTGCAGTAGAGGCAGGGTGGGCAGCAAGCGGCTTCACACTCAGAGAAGAACCCACTTGTGCACACAGAGGACCTGGGGTCCAAGGTGTACCCAAAACCTGTTGCTGTTCCTTTTATCTCCCTGTCCTCCAACTACGTGGTCCCAGACATGGGTGCGATATAGGTGAGCAAGGCAGCTAAAGTCCAAAGCTTGGGACTGTAGGATGGGAAGGGACCCCAGGAGACTCCAAGAACCAGGGACATGATAAAGAGGAAGACACTGAAACCCCCAGCCCCTTGGGTTGTTTATAGACTCCACGGACCACCCATGAGCTACATATGCCGAGCACAGGTCTGCAGCACAGCACCACCCTGGTTCGGGACTCACACGGGTGTGCTGTGCACAGTATGGATCCGCTGCTCTACACACAAAGGATTGGAAAGCGGCACACACAGGAAGTACAGACACAGAGCCCTGCTGGGAACCTGTAGCTCAACCCCACACATCTCTGCGGACTCTGCTGCCGTCTGAATAAAAGGAAGGCACCAAGTCTCAGCCTGAGAACCAAAACATAATTTTTTTTAATATTTATTTATTTATTATGTATACAATATTCTTTCTGTGTGTATGTCTGCAGGCCAGAAGAAGGCACCAGACCTCATTACAGATGGTTGTGAGCCACCACATGGTTGCTGGGAATTGAACTCAGGACCTTTGGAAGAGCAGGCAATGCTCTTAACCTCTGAGCCATCTCTCCAGCCCCCAAAACATAATTTTAAACTCCCCCTGACATGACCCAAAAATTCTCAACACAAAAAGACCCAAGAACATCTCAAATGACCAGTATACATTAACAATTTGTTGCAAGTATTGCAATCATCCAACAAAGACTTCAATAACACTATGAGTAAAATCCCCCACAAGTAAGGACAACTTCAGAAACAAACAGAAAGAACATTTGAAAAGACATGAAAGTTATTTTGAGAAAAATTAGAATTTGAGAATAAAAACTTTTCATAACAAAAACAAAACCTCCATAGATCATCCAAAGACAGTACAGAGAAATGTCAATAAAAATTGTAGAACCTATGAGTCTGGGTCAAGAGCACATACTGCTCATCCAGGGGACCTGAGTTTGATTCCCAGCACCCAAGTCAGGCAGCTCACAACCTTTGGTCACTTCAACTCCAAGGGATCCAAGACCTCTAGTCTTTGTGGGCACTTACTCACACACATGCATCTCTCCACCCACATGCAAGCACACACATAGACACATAACTAAAAATACTAAAATAAATCTTTTAAAAAATATAAAACAGATACAAATATTTAAAGTGTTACGAGAGCATAAAAGATCCATGGGACATCATGAAATGCCTGGCATTCCTACTGTCAAGAGGCTTAGGAAGAGAGGGAAAGAATCAGACACACAAAATAAGCTGAGTGAGCTCAACAAAAGACAAAATAAAACAAGCAAACAAACAAAAAACAATGGGCACCCAAATATATAATAACCACCCTGTAAAGACTGCAGACAAGTGGATAAAACTCTTAAAAAGACATCAGAGAGAAAGATATTACAGAGAGAGAACAAACCATGATACTGAGTCACTCTGAACGGGGCCCAGCTTGTCTTATCACAGACAAAGCCCAGTGACAACAGATTTCTTACTGGAGACAATGGAGGCTGGAAGGACATGGAATGGAGGATTTGAGGGTCACTAAGACAGGAAAACCACAAGCACTGCTCTTAGGAACATGCACTCTCAACAGGGTCAGCAATCCACGCCTACACATTTACCATGTAGAAATAAAATTCCACAACCGTATTTATAAAATACTGTGTCCTGAGAGACTCACACATCCATGACAGTATTCTAACAGGAATGAGACTGTCACATTCCTACTGTCTCCAGGGGTTCTCACACCACACAGCAGAGCTCAGTGACCCAGAAAACCCTAGCCATGGGCAACCTGGTCTTCCCTGGAAAAGGTTTGCCAATTGCCAATCTAAGCCAGTGCTTGGGTACTTCAGTAATTAAAGAAGAAGATGGTATTTTGTTTGATTGACACAACTGTCCGAACAGTCACACATGTCGTAGGCTCCAGGGCCATTGTTTTAAAATCAAGGAAATTTGTTGAGAACAGAGCAGAAGAGTTCTGGTATGCAGGCTGCCCAAGGTACGGATCCTGAGGACAGGGATCATCACAGCTAGTCTCCATAGCAACGTCATCAAGGTGGTGCTCTTCACCCCTCATTGATTCCCGTGACTGTTGTGAGGACCGCCAGTCTTCCCAGTTCCTCAGCATGCATAGTCCTATGATGTGGAAAGAATTAAAGATTGAAAGCAAATTGTGCTCTAACAAATAAAGCTTGCCTGAAGATCAGAGTGTGGAGCTAGCCACTGGTTAGCCATAGAGTCCAGAGTGGTGGTGCACACCTTTAATCCCAGCACTCAGGAGGCAGAGGTAGAAGGAGTTCTTTGAGTTCAAGGTCACCCTGGGGCCACATTCTAAAAGAGAAACAGAGCTCGGTGGTGGTGGCTCACACCTTTAATCCCAGTTCTTGGGAATTACACGCCTTTAATCCCAGCACTAGAGAGCTGGAGACAGGAAGGGATACAGCTGGGCAGAGAGAGGAACATAAGGTGAGAGGAGACAGGAGCTCAGGGCATTCAGTCTGAGGATTTGTAGAGAAAGGATCTTGCCCCCTTTTGGTCTGAAGATTTCGTAGAGATAAGAACTAGTGGCTGGCTGCTTTACTTCTCTGAACTTTCAGCTTTCACCCCTAATAGCTGACTCAGGGTTTTTGTTATTAAGACCAATTAGAATATATGCTACAGCAATTTCTAAATATTTAATAAAACACTAAAAGCTGAAAACATAAATGATGAAGGAAAAAGATGCCTCCCCTTGGAGCTGGAGAGATGGCTCAGAGGTTAAGAGCACTGCCTGCTCTTCCAAAGGTCCTGAGTTCAATTCCCAGCAACCACATGGTAGATCACAACCATCTATAATGAGGTCTGGTGCCCTCTTCTGGCCTGCAGACATACACACAGACAGAATAATGTATACATAATAAATAAATGAATATTAAAAAAAAGAAGCCTCCCTCCCCTTTCAATCTGACTCACAGCTCCCACAGCCCACAGACAACCCCAGACACCACATGGATGTTGGACTGCACACCACACAGGGCTGTTGCTGTACTACACAAGGACACCATCACACTGCCCAGTGACATCACACTGCATAGGGAAGACTTTAGTAAGGCCAGCGTGAGCAGTGTTGCACACCTGTGGAAAATATTTTTCTCGTGGCACCTGTGGGATCAGAAAAGCCCCAGATGGGAACATCTTCCATGTCTGAGATGCTACTAGCAGGGTTCCCAACACAGCTTGAGACCCAGTGACATAAACATGGAAAACAGCCTCTTCCTACAGGTCAACCAACAACTCCTGACTTGAAAGCAGCCGCTCTGGGCCAGCGCCAGTGTCCACGTTGATGGCTTCTGCCACCCAGAGCTGGCCTTGCCTGTTTTGACAACTTCTCTGGGGCTCAGAAAGAACAATGTGGGGTGGGCTCCCACCCTGTGCCATCCAACAGCTCACAGACAGCCCTGCCCTAATGTCTTTCACTGGGACATGAACACTTCCTCTACGTACACATTAGTCTCTGTCGTGTGTAGAGAAGATAAACACACATGTATATACACACATACACACATGTGTATATACACTCACACATATAGATGAAACCAGACATATTGCATGTATGCATGAAGAATAAACAAGATACATATATATTATAAATCACATAGATTACATATATACGCTTGCACACACTACATATACAAAAACCTCACTCTCTTTGTCTTTCTCCATCCAAGCCTTTATTCATCTTGAACTCTTTTTATCCATTTACCTCATCTTATCACTTATTGGTCACAAGGCCACGCAACAGGTACCAGCTAAAAGTTGTCTGAATAATGAATGAACCCACTCACAAACCTGAAGACTGTGTGTGTTCACAGTCTATAACACGAAAGTGTAAATACATATTCCAAAGTGATTTGATATTCAGCTCTGACCTTCCCACCTGACACACTGCGCTTTCCCAGAGAAGGCTGCTTCAGGGTTTCATGTTTACAGGTTCTTCTGCAAGGCGACTCTGGCTCACCCTGGTCAGGAGCAATTTCTCCATGAATCCCAGCAGGCCCTGGGATTGCTGTGAGCCACCGTGTGGAAAGGAAGTGGCCCTTGACAGTTCAGAATGGAGTCTAACTGTTCAGATTCTACTTCCTATTTTAAAAGCACTCTTGGGAGAATCCTCCCTGGAACTTGGTTGCTAAACTATGAAGAAGCCAAACACAAGAGCCCGCCTTGGGGTTCTCGGGTGAAGGAAGCCTACCCCCTAATTCTGAAACATCAAGCCAGAAGCCACCAACTCACAACTATGTGGTACAAAACATTATCACTTTCAGGACTGGGGAGATGACTCAGCGAGTGAAGCATTTGATGTGTTAGCATGAGGGCCTGAGCTCAGATCCCCATCACCCACATAAAGCCAGCCATGGTGGTTTAGGTGAGTCGCCCCGAGTTGGAAGTGGGAGTAGACAGGGAATCCCCAGAGCAAATCTAGGCAGTCAGTGAGCTACGAGCTCAGTGAGAGACTCTGTCTTTAAACATAGTGTAGGGAGAGCTGGCGAGATGCTCGGTGTTTAAGAGCACTTGTTCTTGCAGAGGATTTGGGTTCAATTCCCAGCACCCACATAGTAGCCCACAACCATCTATAACCCCAGTTCCAAAGGATCTGGCACCCTCTTCTGACTCCGTGGATATTAGACATGTCCATGGTGTGTATATATAAACATGCACGCAAAACAGTTATATATATAAAATAAATAAATCTAAAAAAGATTTAATTAAAAAACTTAAGGTAGACAGTTGACAGAGGAAGACATTTGACATCACCCCTGGCCTGCACACTTGCACACACGGGGGTGCACACCTTCCACAAGCATACAACACACATACACACAAAACCACTCTTTTCAGAACACCCCTAAATTATAGCATAGTATTGTCACACAGCAGCAGACAATAGAATGGCTACCTGTGGGGAGTTCATAACTCCACAAAATTCTCAAAAGTTGCCCACTCACCATTTACTCGTTTATGCCCGGTTGGTTTGCTCTCGTCATTTCTAGACCCAGGTCTGTGCCCATCAGCAGGCTGGGGGCACCTACGATTCTTCAGCTCATCAACTGGTCCCTCATCACTCTACCTGGTGCAACCCTCTGCCAACCACAGGGAGTTAGCTCTCTCTGGGAAGCACTGCAAATGTCACAAGGGAAAGTTAAGGTGCAGCAGGGTCTGCTCTGCTGGGTCCCAGGTATGAGTAGGGGAGGTGTGGAACACATCCTTCTTCCCAGGGATACGCTGTGCCTGGCCAGGCAACACCCAGGAGCTGCACTGACAGCCTGTAATCCACCCACTGCTGAGCACCGGGGTCCAGAGCTGAGTCCCACAGAGAGATGCCTTCGGGGAAGCTATGTCCTCCCCTGAAAATCCAAGCTGTAAATACCTCCTGACAAATTAACTCTCCCTTCTCCCTTGAGAGAGAAATTTGAAGAGGAGGAGGAGGGGTTCCACCTGAGCATGTCTGGTGGTCTTGTCAGGTCTGGTGGTCTTGTCAGAGCTGTGGGAAGGGGTGGGTGTATTTGGCTTGACAAAGACTTACTGTCTGTAATTCTGTCTCTACCTGTTGAAAATCAAGTTGTGACATGGAACAGTGATTGCTGACACCTGGAAGGCAGCTGACAAAGTCACCTGCCTAGGGAAGGCCCCCAGCCCTCATTACAGTTAAACTCACTCAAGGAAGAGAGAAATTCCTTCATCACCACTCTGAGGTCAAGAAATGAAACTTCTGGTTCAGAGCAGGAATAATGCTGGTGAGCTCTCCACCCCCGGACACAACACCTGAGATTCATCAACTTAAAAGAAGAGGTTGTTTGGGGGGGGGGGGGGGGGTCACAGTTTCAGACTTGACCCGTGCACGGGCAATTGGCCCAGTTGCTTCATTCAAGTTCTGGATGAAGAATTACATCATGACAAAACACATGAGAAGCAAAGACCCTCACGGTATGGCAGCCAGAACCCCAAGACAAAAAAAAAGAGGAAGGTGGGGTTCCAGTGTCCCTTCCCACAGCACACTCGCAATGACCTAACTCAGAGAGGTGAGGAAGCTACCAATGACAAAGACTGGCCGCTGGGGTTCAAGGAAAACAGTTATATCCTAACACAAAAGGTACAACACGAAGCAGTGGGTAGAAGCTGAAGAAGTCATCTAGGACGCCAAGCTAGGGTCATGGATAAAGCCCGCTACATCAAGCCATACTTTTTGGTGTTGACAAAACAGATCTACATCAGATGAAGAAGTCATCTGGGGATTTGATTTCATATCTACAGAGGAGAAGCCGGCGACTGGTTTTTAAGCTTCAAAGCACAGGCCAACTTTTAAATCTACTATGGCTGTGTTCCATAAGAGGAAACAAGGCCAGGTGGCAGCACACGGTGGTTTACCAAATATTGCAGCCTCAGTGCCAAGACCTGCTGCTCAGAAAGAGGGGGCGGGGTGAATTTCCTTCCAAAGTCCGACTGATCACGGAGAAGGTAGATAGCCCCGAGGGCACTAGTGGACATGGATGAGGAGGTTTCACGGCCTTTAACGCCTTTAACACCGTATTCATTCAATATGAACTGAACCAAGGAGTCTGTGTTGATTAATTCTGATTATGAAGTTGACAGGATCCAGATTTACTAAGACATAAATCTCTAGGCATGCCTGTGGGGGTATTATCTAGGTTAGGCTAATTGAGGAGAGAAGACCCACCCTGAATGTGGGCAGTGCCATCCCATGAACTGGGCTCCTAGACTGAAAGAAAAGGAGAAAGAAAGATGAACATCAAACATTCATCTCTCTCTGCTTCTTAATTGTAAGTGCAATATGACCACTGCCTAACACTCCCATGGCCATGACTTGTCCACTATGCTGACTGTGCCATTTAATTGTGGACCAAACATGACTTGCTCACCATGACAATGACTATACCATCTAACCATGGGCCAAACATGACTTGTCCACCATGACAATGACTGCACCATCTAACCATGGGCCAAACATGACTTGTCCACCATGACAACTGTACCATCTAACCGTGGACCAAACAAGTAAAGAACACGGTCGTTCTGAGTTTTTATCTTTGTCAAGGCATATTCTGTATGGCACTGTAACTGCCATCGAGGATTCTTCTGAGGGACCTGGGCAGGGGCCCATGAAACCCTTCTGGACAGGATTCATCATCATTTGGAAGCACATCTGTGATGTACAGGAGCAGCGCTGACGAGAGTTTGGAAGACGTACCTTCCAATCCTCATGGAGGAGTTAGAGGAGAGGACTCCAGCAAAGGAGTGCCTACAGACAGGAAGGAGAGAGCAAGGAGGAATGTGGGGACCACACAGGAGGGGCTGCTTGTTATATGAACACAGAAACTGGTTGCCTGATGTGGAGTCTATTCCGAGGGAAGAGGCTAGGGTATGGTTGAAAGGACAACAAAGGATTTAAACTATCGTATGAACTCGGGGTTGGGAGATGGCTCAGTCAGTAAAGTGCTTGCTGCACAAGTCTAAGGACCTGAGTTCAATCTCTAGAAGCCACATTAAAAGCCAGGTGTGGTACTGTACACCTTTAATTCCAGCACTCGGGAGGCAGAGGCAGGGGCAGATGGAACTCTGTGAGTTCGAGGCCAGCCTGGCCTACATAGTGAGACCCTGTCTTAAAAATAATGATAAAAATATTCTGTTAAAAAGGCAGACATGGTGGTGTGAGTGTAATACCAGTATTAGGGAGGAGGAAGCAGAGGGATCCCTGGGACTCCCCTGGCCTAATGGGAACCCCCCATTAATGAAATCTTGTCATTTTAAGAAAGAAAAGGTGGACAGCACCTGAGGAAGGAGAATGGCCCAGCATTGCCCACCGGCCCCTTCCTCAGCACACAAGCGACCACTCCCACACATATACATGCACACAAACACACAAACGAACATTGCAGGAACTTAGTTGACAAGCGGCAGAGGATCTGATGACTGGCTCCTGTCTGGTGGTAAAAACACTACCAGACATTATCCCAAGCTGCAGAGAAATCGTTCACAGAGCAAGGAGCCCAAGGATGCGACATGCTGTCTTATTTTAAGAAACTGCCACCACCACCCAGCCTTCAGCAACCACCACCCTGCTGAGTCAGCAGCCATCGGCACCAAGGCAAGACGCCCCACCAGAACAAAGATTATGACTCGCTTCTCTTGGCTCAGACGAGCACAGCATTTTTTTTTAAAGCAATAAAGAACTTAATTATAGTATGTTCATTTTTTTTTAGACATTAGTCTATTTCACTCTTAATAGACCCGAGTGTAGTATCAACATACCTTTTATATTACACTGAGAAATCAGAAACTTGTGTGTGACTTGCTTCATGGGGACAGTCACTTCTCTGTACTAGTCTGGCCCCAAACTCACAGTGTCTCCAAAGCTTGCTATATGCCTGGTTCCTGTCTCTTCCGCTGACAGACTTAGACAAGCCTGTGTCTCTCTGGGTTAGAGCTATGCTGAGCCAGGAGGAAGGGCCATGGAGCCGAGGTACCTGGCCCGGCCTTGGGGCAGCACTGACAGGGCTGTAATTAGATTGAACTTGCAAACTGCTCCTGAGCTCAGAGGAAAGGCTATAAATACCTCCAGGGATTATGAACCCCAAAGATAATCAATTATTTTCTCATCAAAAGGAGGCCAACAAAGAGGCTGTAAGGGTGGAGAACCCATAATTTACTTAAGCCTGGAGCTTTAAGAGGGCTTCCATAGTGTTTAGAATGCCACAGGGTCCTAGTACTAACCCTGCCTTT
Organism: Myodes glareolus; assembly: GCF_982192425.1. Lineage (NCBI taxonomy): Eukaryota > Metazoa > Chordata > Mammalia > Rodentia > Cricetidae > Myodes > Myodes glareolus. Next base: position 68,682,413 of record NC_142039.1, read on the forward strand.
CTCCAACAAAGGGCCTGATAAGTCCTTTAATAACTATGGAAAAAATACCAGAGTAACACTTTAATGACACACATTCGCTAAATGCACACACGGGCAGGGGAAGGAAGAGAAGAGTGAATGAACCTTGCCCAAGAGACCACAAAGGCCACACTACCTGAGGGCTCTTAGGTCTCATGATTGTTCCCACTCCTGGGGCTGTCCCTAGTCTTCTCAGTGGGTGAGCAGATGGCCTCACAGAGGCTAGAATTTCTCACTTAGCTTCTCAACAGAACTCCACACCAACCAACCTTAGCACATCTCCCAAATAAGCAAGTTTGCTACCTACCAAATGTGCGTGCATTGGACAACACCTAGATATGTCCACTGTCTGGGATTCTAGAGGCTCCCTATCATACTTGGCTGGCCTCCAACAAGACACTCGGAGCACATGCCGAACAGCACCTGCGGTCCCCAGCCTTGTCTAGGAGGCACGTGCAGAAGGAACGACCTTCGCTCTCCATGGATGACAGTTAAACACCAGCTACAGACTCAGATTCCTCCAGGAAACTCCTAGCTCTGGTTTTCAGGACAGAGGAGGTGGCTCAGCTGGGGAGGGGCTTCTTGCAGGCAGACAAGCATGAGGGACTCAGTTTGGATCCTCAGTACCCACATGAAAGGCCAGGTATGGCAGTGTACACTTGTAACACATGTGCTGGACATGTGTAATCCATGCACTGGGAAAAGACAGGTGAGGCAGAGGCAGGTGAGTCCCGGCAGCTCACTGGCCAGTCTGGCTGAAAGGGAAGCTCCAAACACTGTGAGAAATCTTGTCTCAAAGAAACAAGGTAGAAAGGAATTGAGGAAGGCTCTTGTTAATCCTGAGACTGTCAGATTTGAAAATAAAATAAAATAGAAATAGAAATAAAAAAACAGCTCCACCATTTGGGGCCAAATTTGAAGCAAGTTTTATTTAAATATTAAATACTGACCAAGATGGTCTTCAGTCAGGGTACTCTCTGGAACTTCCAGCTGAGTGATCCCCGAGACACACCTTGCAGAGCTGTTTAAGGAAAACCTATGCGGCCACTGTACTTTCCCATGTGGCTTTTGTGTTATTTTTCAAGAACTACAACTCCCTTCATTCCAGGAAGGTCCTTGGGCAGTTGGGACTTACAGGTTAATTTTGGGTCTTACACACCCTGCTTTTTACCTGTTGCCTCCAAAACACAGATGCACACAATCACTGTGAAGATGTACAGCACACAGAGCACACGCAGATGCACACACTCACTGTGAACACATGCACCACACAGAGCACACAGATGCACACACTCACTGTGAACACATGCACCACACAGAGCACACAGATGCACACACTCACTGTGAACACACGCACCACACAGAGAACACAGATGCACACATTCACTGTGAACACATGCACCACACAGATGCACACACTCACTGTGAACACATGCACCACACAGAGCACACAGATGCACACACTCACTGTGAACACATGCACCACACAGAGCACACGCAGATGCACACACTCACTGTGCACACATGCACCACACAGAGCACACGCAGATGCACACACTCACTGTGAACACATGCCTTACAAAGTCTTGTATGTAATTTTCTTTGGGGTTTGCCGGCTATGGGGTACTGAGCGGGACAGAAACCCCAACAAGCCGGCCCTCATGTTACAACACAGAGCACACGCAGATGCACACACTCACTGTGAACACATGCACCACACAGAGCACACAGATGCACACACTCACTGTGAACACACGCACCACACAGAGCACACAGATGCACACATTCACTGTGAACACATGCACCACACAGAGCACACGCAGATGCACACACTCACTATGAAGACATACAGCACACAGAATGAAAGAAAGCGCAATGTCCTTTACAGACAGAGATAAACCTTCCACAGGCCATGGAAACAGATTGACAGGAAAGCAGCACGGCTGGTGGCACTGGCAACAAAGAAGATCTTGGGCCATACCCGTGGGAGAGATGAATGGCACACTGGCCACTCTGCCACACAGGGAGCCACCCCACATCAAGAGATGACAGCTCCCTTCTAAAGTTTGCTGGCAGGGGACAGGCAGAGAGAGGGAACACCCGTTTAAGATTGTGTTCTACTTTCTTTTTTCTAAGTTATATTTACCTTTCTAACACAGACCATACACACAGTGGGGAGGGCAAGAGACAGACTCAGGAGTCACGGGAGACTGAAGAGTAATGTTCTCCTCCTCCCTCCTCCCTGTCCTGCCTCCCCAGCAGAGGTAATGATGCCAGCTCTCTTTAATCCACAAACCCTGAATACTTCCAGCATATGCACACACTTGTGCCAGAAGTCCAAGAGCTGTGCTCTCCAGAACCTCTCCATCCCTCCACATAAGACAAACCAGGCACTGTCATATGCACGGCCAAAGAAGCCCCAGAAGTTTGGGGCCCCAGAACTGAAAAAGGTCTACACCTCGCAGGTCCTGCTCTTACAGCCAAAGCTTCATTATCTCGTTCTGTTTTTCTGAAACAGATTCTTTTTCTGACTAGTTCCCTGGTTCCAACACCTGCACACTGGCAGATGCTGTGACCCACCAGATTCCTCCAGGAAGGACTGTGAAAGGACACTGTGGTGTTGGCCTCACTGGCCCTGTGAAGGGTTACAAACAACCCATTCACCCCATTCATTATTTTCTTTTAATAAAGAAAAGGGAAAGCAGGCCTTCTAGAGACAGAGTCGGAGTTTCATGGTCTCTATCCTCCACACCTGCTTCTGTTTTATTATTATTATTATAAATGTATGTGTGTGTATGTGTGTGCGCGTGTGCACAGGCACCGTAGAGGCCAAAAGGAAAGGCTTTGGAAAAGCTGCCTTGAGGTGGAACTATAGGTAGGTGCTGGGATCCGAACCCCAGTCCTCTGATAAATCAACACATGCTCTTAACCACTGAGTCTGACACCCCCTTTTCTGAGACAGTTTGAGGGTTATTTGCAGCGCTGGAGTTGGAGACCAGGCCTGCCACACACTGAGCCAGTCTCGAAGACAGTTTTAATACTGCCTGCATGGCACTGCTGAAGGGCCTCCCTGAATCACACCCCTGCATCTGACTGCATCTGTCAGCATCTGGCAGATCTGAGGAACTGGTTCCTCTCTCGGCTTTTTGGCTGGAGCCTGCAGAGTCCTGGTACTCTTGGTCCCAGCCAAGGCCGCTCCCACCATGGAATGGAACACTCTTCCACTTCCAGTCTGGCAAAACGTGGGCTTTTTCTTTTTCTTTCTTTTTTACTTTTTCCCCCTTAAGTGAGCGTCAGGACTTCATCAGCTGGAAATTTGCATGCACTGAGTTAAGTCTGGAAAGACTTCGGGCCCTTTTAACTCACATTTTCTAAATTGAGCTACAGCTTCCCGTGCTGAGAGGTGATTAATGGGTTGGGAGCCAGTTTTACAGCCTCTGCTGGGTAGTTTTTGTGTTGCCAGGGAAGGCTCACTAAGCCTTCTAACAGAACAAGCTAACAAGACGTGGAGCCCAGGAAGCAGACCAAGTCGTTCCCAGTGGCCCTGCTCCCACCTTCTGCAGAAAATTCCCAAGAACAAGCTCGGCAGCTTCTTTCGCCCATTTGTCGGTGCCCCCACCCCCACCCCAACAGCCTTCCCTGTGGCTTCCCCGGAACAAAGGCAGAAGGAGAACAAAGGGGTCAAAAAGGTTAACAAAGATGCCTCAGCGAGGAGGTGGGTGGCAGGGATGAGGCCCAACAGTGACATCAACAGCCACCCTTCCAGCACCCTGCCTTGAACAAAGTCTGCCTTCTCAATAGGTCGTCATCTCTCCTAGGGGTAAGGTGGCAGAGACAAGGTGGGGGAGGTGGGCTCAAGAGCGTCCCCCCACCGGGCAGCCTGTGTCTCCAGCCACCTGGTCCTGGGCCACTGCACAGGGGTGTCACAAAGGAGAGGGCCAAATGCCTGGGTGAGAGAGGTCCTGAAAAGACTGGAGCCCTCACCAAAATGCGAGGTGGGGACAGCCATATCACTGGAACTGGGAGGATCCACCACCTCCCACCACTTCTGGGGGGTGCGGTGGTGCCTGAGGAAGGCGTCCAATCCGTTCTCACCCCCTTGCAGTCTCAAGGGACTCCAAACAAGACCAGGGTAGCCTGGGCTGAAGCCCATGGACATGAATCATTCACATCTGTCTACACAGCTGGTTCCATACCAAACTGTCTGCTCTGTGACTCTCTACATGGTAGGTTCTGTTTGGACCATGAACAAAGACCAGGTTCTCTGCACTAACAGGGTCATTCCCCAAGAATGACCTTTCCAGTTCTGTAGTAATCTCCAAGTTACCCTCTCATCCTCCTACACCTGGGTGGAAGCTTCTGTCTGGTCCCATTGCCTTTCCTCAGGGCTGCGCAGAAGGGTTAGGAAGTGCCTCTGAGCCAGCAGCTTCTCTGGAAATACAAACCTAACTCCATCCTGGGATGAAGTTTCTCTCCTTTAAAAAAACAAAACAAAACAAAAAGAACTTGGGTTCCCATATCTGGGGGATGGGAAGGGTGTAATTGCAGGGCTCAGGGTGAGCTGCCCCAAGCAGGGAAATTAAACAGATGAAAGGAACAGATAGCTTTACCTGGCGGGCATCTTTCTTTTCTCCACCGGTCACGAACTCATTACTTAACATTTAAAAGCCCCACAAGGAGCCCTGGGAATACTAAAAACTGTATTCCAGCAGCTCCCTGGGAGGAGAGACTGCCTGTGTTCCTTTAATCCAGGATGGTCAGGAAATTCAAACCCTTTCACAATCCCCAGGAAGGCCGTTTTTAATGTCCCTGGCTCCACAGCAGACCCACAGAAGAAAGAAAGGCCTAGCTGGACCCCCCAGGGACAGGGCTTTGTGGCTATCCTGAGTGGGGGTGGGCTGTACTGGCGAGAGAAGAGAGAAAATCCCTTAGCAGTCCATTTTCTGAAGTTCGGGAAGCCTTGGGTTTGGGGTGATTTTAATTTAGTACATAATATTTCAGAGGGAATGGACTCGAAAACTGGTGAAGGCCCACTCCTCCTCTCTCCGGAGGCGGCCCCGACTCTAACTTTATACTGACAGCAATCCCACGCCCCTATTACCCAAAGGTGACACACAGCATCACTTCAACTGGATTGGGCCTCTGTGTCATTAAACTGAAGCTGGGTATACGCTTTGTCCAGTGTGCAGCGATCTTTCCGAACTGAAGGCAATGGTGCAGTCAGGGGAAAAACAAAAACAAAAAACAGCCCCCCCCCATTATTCCGTCAGGGAATATTTGGGCTATTTGCTTTTTTACAAATCCCAACAAAGTTATGAACATTGCCACCGCAGTGCCTTCCTGTCCTGGTGGGTGGGCGCTGATAATCACTAGGTGGGCAAGCTCATTCTCCCAACTCTGACTGTCTATATCACCCCCCTTGAATCACTGCTGGGCCTCCACACGTCCCCTTCCATGCTGGGTTGGCGCTTTCTTCCTGGATGGAATTCTACTGCTCCAGAAGCTGCTAAATTGACCCAAAACCCTGGGAGACTGGGCATCTCCTCTGGACACATCTTGTCAGCACTCTGTACTGTCAGGCCTCTGCATTTTTGTGTATCTGATGGAGACAAAGGGCTACTTCCTATGGATCTTATTTCTTGACTTGGGGATCTCCCCAAAGTCACCCCTCGCCTGCTTTTTATGTTTTTAAGTCCACTTGTTCCGCTTCTCCATGATTGGAGGTTTAAGGGAACAGATTTTAAGTACAAACCACTGGCCTGCAGGAAGGATTCAACTGTTACCCTGGGTGCCGTCTTCCAATGAAGCTCAATGGCTACATTTTAGCACTACCTCTCATGGAGACACCTCTGTCCTGTGCAGGCAGGTGGGACTGGCAAGGAGGGAAGGGAGGCAGAAGAGATGCTCATTACTTCCTCAGAGAGGACATGACAAACCACATGTATCTGTGTACAGGAGATGAGGCAACCCAGCAAAACGACTAGGGAGAAACCAGAAGCCACAGGGGCGCCAGGACTTCACGGTGTGTTCTGCTTAGGAAGTGGTGTCCTTTCTTCACCAAAGAAAACGGAGAGGGTGGGACAAGTCCAGGCAGCTTGGTGGTGGGTGTTCTTTCCCCACTTTTAATGTTTATAGCTCTGCCCGCTTTTCTTTCCTCACTGGCTCTGACCAACAAGGCTCTCTCTGTGACCAAAGGGAAACACTTTGGTTGGAAGAGACGCCGTAAGAAAACAGAGTTGGGCCTAGTCCCCAACACCTACCTCACCAGTAAAAGGAAAACTGGCAGACGGCTCAGGGGCCCCAAGACACTGAGAGGAGTAATACTTGGTCCTAAGCAAGCTGCCAAGTGCTGGCTCAACTCCCATTGCTGAGCAAAGCAGAGGAGAGAAGGGGTGACAGGTTGGGGTGACAGCCTTTCTGGGGCTGCTAAAGAGGTCAAGTCAAACCCGCGAGAGGACACTCTGAGAAGGCCCCTGTCTGGAATTTGTTCGGCTGCCGTTGCTTATGGGTACTGTCAAGAAAGGACCACACTCACAGCTGGTGGCCACATGGTACAGTAAACAGTGGAAGAAGTAGGGGGAATGTATCTCTTCTGTCAGGTAACCTGAGCTCAGGGCCTGCCGGTCCTCCCACTGAAGACATGGACAGAAAGCACCTCCAACACCCTCCCCACAGCTCTGTGACTCCCGGCAAAGCCACCTACAACTAGGGTGGTCCAGAAGATGTCAGTAGACCCTTCAGCCAATAAAACATCCCATCCGCATATGAAACGCAAAAGCCATAGCTGGGGATGTAACTTCATGTGTAGAGAGCTTGTCTAACATGAAGGAGACCCTGGGTTTGATTGCCAACACCAAATAAAACAGGACTAGGGCACACCTATGATCCCAGTGCTGGGCAAGGGGTGGGGGCAGGGAGGATCAGATGTCAACCCTTCCTGAATAGTGAGCTGGAAGCCAGCCTCGGTGGCAGACTCTGTCTCAAAACCAAACACCAAAGGTGGCATCAGCCTCAAACTCAGTTCAGTGCACGCTGTGTGTCTAAAACTGGGCTACAGAAAGATTGATGGGATTTCTTGAGATCTGATCAAATCAGCACCTATTTTTGTGGTTTGCAAACCTTTGTGTGCCCTCCTCTTTAAGGAGCCTCCAGAATGAGAGAAGGGAAGTCCTTATGTGTAGCTGGCACACACAGGAACATTTCCCTTTCCCCTGGCAGAAGCTTCTGGGCAGTCCTGGCTTAGACCACGACCTTGGCACTGTCCTGGGGGATGTTGTGACTGAGCTGACCTGGAACACATGGCGCCGGGTGTCCATGCTATTCACTAGCCCTCTGGTTGCAGGCTGAAGCCCCAGGGAAAGGTGAGAAAAGGACTCCAGCAGACAGCTGCCAGCCAAGCTCAGCGGCAAGTCAGAAAAGCTGAAACCTCTTTCCCTCAGTTTCTGGGAAGATCCAAAGAGAAAATCAGGAATCCACAGATCTCAAAGACCTCCGGTGGGGTACCTCACAGGGCAGCAGGACCAAGTGTTGGGTTTCCGGAGATCCACTGTGTCAGCCCCAGGCTAGGATGTGTTAACCTCAGCTTCTTGCAACAGTCACCATTTCCCACAAGGCCAAGCAAGAAACCCAACAGCCTGATCTTGTGGGACCAAGGTGCCATTTTTGTCCCCACAGCAGCCATACCCCACCCACTCCCAGCCAACCCAGCTTCAACTCAGTGGCTCCAGTTATCTCTGGGCTCCTGGGGAGCACACACAGCTAGTTCTGCTCACCCCAAATCTTAGGAGTGCCATTAAAGGCCTCTTGGGCTGACAGTGATTACAACTTTGATAACACTCAGCTGAGATTTAAAGGGATGAGGACCCTGCACACGAACCAACGCCATGAAAAGAGCAAGGGCCACACACTGACTCCATTAAGGCGATGCCACGGTTCTTCCAACTGGAAGGGGAGCCCCTTCATGGGCCATTTTCCTTGCCTGTTTTGGGGTGAACATCACAATTCTATGCCTGACACAGGTCATTTGAAATGATATCTCTAGAAGAAACACTGGCCGTGGTATCTGTCCCGTAGGCATAGCTGGGTTGTAGCTGGTAAGACAGATACAAAGCACAAAGCTCTGACCTCCAGGCTCCGGGGGGCCCCACTGAAGCAAAATAGACCACTGAGCTACATCCATAAGTGGGAAATCTTCTCTAAGAAATAAGAGAAATAAAAATCACTCAAAGAGGTTCCCTGTCTCAAGCTACATAATGCCCTGTGCTTCTCCTGGAGTCTACAGAGTATCACCCACTTAGAACGACCTCATCGAAAATGACTGCCACATTTGGACTTCTCATCTTTCAAAGCCACAAGCCCAGTACACCTTTACTCTTAAGGAATTACCGACCCTCCCCCACCCCAGATAAAGGACAAGTAAAAGAGAGAGTTGAGTAGTAGGGGTGCACACTTTTAATCCCAGTACTCAAGAGACAGGTGGATCTCTGTGAGCTCAAGGCCAGCCTGGTCTACAGAGCAAGTTTCAGGACAGCCAAGATTCTCAAAACAAAATAAAATAAAATAAAACTGACCTATCTATAGGGTTCTGTTGTAGCGACAGAAAATGGACTAAGACACGCATGCCTTGATATCTAGGAAGACGTCTCTCATCTTTACGGATGTTAATTTTCCACAGAGCCAACGTCACTTTCTTAGCATCTATTTCTATGAGGGATGGGGTGTAGTCCGTGCGACAGGGCACGTGTGGAAACCAAAGAACAACTTGCTGTCTTCAGCTCTCTCCTTGCACCACGAGGGTTCTGGGAAATCAAGCTCACCTCACCAGACTTGGGAACAAGCGCCTTTACCTGCAGAGCCATCTTGACAGCCTGGCCTGGACATTTTTAGTCTTTATGTTGCCACATGCATCTTTGAATCAACTTGTTGAGTCTCGTGGCAATGCCTCTGGGATATGAACTAACAAGGAGGGCTCTGTAGGTGAGGAGGCAGGAAGTGACGTTTTCCCCAACTTAGATCTCCCAAGCAGCACTGTGGCTACACTCAGGGCTCTTAAAGTTGACAATTCATGTGGTGGCATTTTTCCTGCATGTATGTCTGTGTTAGGGTGCCAGATCCTCTGAAACCGGAGTTACAGACAGTTGTGAGTAGCCATGTGGGTGCTGGGACTTGAACTTGGGTCCTCTGGAAGAGCAGCCAGTGCTTTTAACAGCTGAGCTATCTCTTTAGCCCGGAAAATTTTTTCTAATAGAGATGACATATTTCATACTAGACCGGTTCCTAGGCATTTTGTGATTTTTTTTCTTTTCCAGCATTTCTCTCTTACTGTATGTTAATTTGCATACAGTCACCTCATCTTCTCAGATCTCCTGATTGTCCTCAACTGGTTCCTTTGAATTTTCCAGAGCAACCCCCACTCTGTACCATTGATGACAAATTCCTCAAATCATCTGTAATTGTCTCAGTGCCTTGGACTTCCACAATAACACAGCACAAGATCAGAAGCAAATATCTGCATTTTTGTACTTTAAATGTTCTATTCCATAATGTAACATTCACTATGGATTCTAGAAGATTCTTTTTATCAAGGAACTGGGACTATTTTGCCTCCATCCTCCCCCTGCAAAGAGTTCTGAAATTTAATAAGCATTTACAGCAGTCACTGAGTTTATTCTTCCTTCGGATCTGTTCCTTCGAATGTGGAATTTTAAGATACTGGGCCAGGGCTGAGAAGTTGTGCATGCCTGTCTGGAAACTCAGAACCTAGAGAAATGCCAGATGCATCAGTGCATGGATGTGTCTGCAAGTCCAGCACACTTATGAGGAGATGAGAGCTGGAGGCAGGAGAAGCCCTGGGAGCTCGAGGACCAGCTAAGTTGGTTTATGCAGCAGTGGACACCAGAATTCCTGCATCTCAAATAAGGTGAAAGTTGAGAACTGACATCAGAGGAGGTTGTCCTCTGATCTGTACACACCATATACACACATCATACATGCACACACGTCATACACTCAGGGTTTTTCTAATTGCTGGATTACCTTTGGATTTCTAGAGAAACATTTCATTGTTATCCCTTTAATGGATTGATATGTTCTGCTTGCTGAATTCTATGTAGGATGTTTGCATCTGTGTTTTCAAGTGTTCAGTCTTTCGGCATTCTACTGCTTCATAGCAAACAACACCACACAGCAGGCAGCTTAGAATATTGGCAGCTGATTAGAGAAGGCTTCAGTGGGTGAGAAATTCCATATCTGAACTTAGTTCCTTTGGAGAGTAGGATGAATGTCCCTGCCAGTCAGCACTAGGCACCGCCTACAGATGATCTGAATCCTCAACTTTGTAGGGCCCAGGCCCCTCAAATCGCTCTCACGGATTGAACCTCTGACTTCTGATCTCAGTCACAAGGTAGAGATTTACAGGACTCTGCCCAATGAGGAGAGGGAAAGGAACCCTTATTCCATTCCTGGGAAGCACACCATGACACAGTGTGCTCAAACTCGGCCTGCATCTGCATCGTCCAAGGATGCAGCCCACCCACCGTCTGCCACGGTTGGCTGTGACCTTAGACAGCCCCTATCTCTTGCATATGCCTCGGTTTCCTTGTGTGTCAACCTTAACTGACAGGTTGCCAAAGGAACCAAATGCATTATTATACATGGTGCTCAGAGTGGCATCAGGCACTTGATAGGCACAGGCTGGCACTGGCTTGAAGTGTGATGATGCCTTTCCTCCCACACCTCCCTCATGAGGGGCCTTCAGTACCTATCTGTAGCATAGACTGATAAATGATCAGTGGACTGATCAACAGAGGCAGTAGACTAATCAATGAATCTGCAACTGCTATGGATTTCCCCAGCACCATGGGACACACTGCTCAGCTCTGCCAATCCGAGGAAGAAACGGACATGACAAATGCCTTTCATGTCTACTCTTTTAGAAGTCACTTTCAGGCGGACAAGATCTAACACTGCGCATGCGTAATACAAAATATCTACACCTGGGAACCCTCCGCACTGCCTGCCCGCTCTGTCTTCAAAACACATCCAAATCCCCCAGGGACCAGCTGCCCCCATCCCCCACCCAGTCACATTCATAGAGTCTCCTACACCTAAAATTGTGATCAAGATCTACACAGTACAAAAGAGACCATTTTTCAAGTGCACAGTTCTGGGATTTTAAACCCTACTTTGGTTTGAATCTAATGTTCTCCACGGACTCACATTCTCCACATTTAGTACCCAGCTGTGTTTAGCTTGAAAGATTATGGAGCCTTCAGGAGGAGGGGCCTGGCTGGAAGAAGTAGGTCCCAACACATGGACTTTTGAAGGATATGACTCTGCCTAGTTCCAACCATGTTCTCTCTTCCTGTCAGGACAGAAACAGCCTCTGCCCCACGTTCCTACCACCCTAGTCCAACTTGGTGAAGCCCGAGAACTTTACAACTGCTAAGAGGAAGTGTGAATGGGGGTTAGTTACAGGTGTGTGGGTTACTGAAAGGCAGCTGTATTGCTGGAAGCCCAGTCAGCACAGGTGATGGTCCCAAGCTATAACCCTGGAGCTTTGGAATAACTTTGCAGGCAGCTCCACAGGTTAGAGTCTCTCATATCCTCAGCCATTTTTATTGCTTATATAACCTCAGAGAGGGAGGGGCTTTCTGTAAGTTTCAGGGACTTCCTGAGACTTCTGAGTTGTTTGCTTCCTGAGTGGTAAAGAGTCTCTAGCACCTTTATGTGGTTTCTATGCAGGATGGAATATCCTGACACCAAAGAAAACCAAAGAAAACGCTATCTAACAGCATTAAATGGATCAAGGGCTAGAAAGAAAACTTTGGTAAAGAGCTTGCCACACGAACATAAAGAGTTTAATATCCAGAAGGCGTATGGACTCTTGTAATTCTAGCACTGGGGAGGCTTGCTACTTGGTGACCAGCTGGGCTAGCAGAATTGGGGAATTCTAGGTAGAAGTGAGAGATCCAAGGGAGACTGCCTGAAGGGAAATGGACACCTAGTGCTGACCTCTGACCTCCATACACATGGTATATATATATGCACATACAAATGCACCCACACGCATACACACACTTTTTAAAAAAAATCTAACCATTAAAATACATATGTGTAAACGGAGAAATAAGACATCCTCTCCCCTTAGTTATGGTCCAATTGTTCGGCAACAGAATCTCAGGTCCCTTCCATGCCAGCACCAGCGCCTCCCAACAAACATGTGAGAACTGGAATTGTTTAAGCACTATTAACACATGTCAAAAATCTCCAAGTCACCCAAGAATATTCAATCGGCCTCCACTTTTGGCAAATACCAATGTTCAATGTTTCCAGGAAGGATAAAAATCCACAGGACTCCAGAGAACGAGGCCTCTGCCTGGGAAGGCCTTCCCAGCTGTCTTCTTGCCCCTGTCAGCCACCTTCCCACAGCTCCCTTCCTGTGCATAGACAGAGCCGCACCCCACTGGGACCATGGCACCTCAGACTGTCCTCGTCACAGCCCCACTCTGTCTCTCCCGCATCTTTCAGACACACCTCTGACCATGTTTCTTCACAGTTCCATCCCCAGCTACTCTCTCCCCAGAAACGCCAAGACAACAAAGTCTCACTTTCTTCAGATGCCTGGAACCTTGTAAAGCGATCCAATCCCAGGTATCCCCTTTCCTCCTCTAGGGAGACCTAGCTCTTCCCAGACTCTGTGCAGCCAAAAGAAGAAGCCATCCTGGCTTGAGTCTCCTCCCCCAGCGGGTGCCTGCCCACACCAACAACATACTCCCCACTCATTTTTTCTACTTCTGGATCCCATTAGAGAAATTGCCTCATCAGACATGAGGAATAGAGAGAGGGACTCACCTACCCCCTACCCCTTAAATGTTAAGCTCATAAACTGGACCAAAGAAATGTTCAGATGTATATCGTAATCCCTATAAAAGATACTTCCAAGGGTACTTCACTTTTTTTTTTCTTTTGGGCTTAGAACTGATTAAACAAAACAATGTTCTGTCCAAACCTGCATTTTTCTTATTACTTTCTAATCATTTTACCACCAGCATAAAGGCCTGCTCTTTTCCAACACTGGGCTCTTTAATCATCGCTGACAGGCCTCAGTTCTCTGCTTGGCAGGCACCCAGCAAACACCGTTGGGCTCCAGCGCTCTCGGCGGCCTCCTCACATCCTCTCCTCTGGGTAACACAGCTCATTGAAAGCATGAGTGCCAGAGAAGGAGGGGAAGGCCCCTGCGCCTCATGAAAGCCGCTCTTCCGTGTAGTGCTGGGAGCAAGGGTGCATTCAGGTGACTGCCGTACTGGAGGTGCTCATGTTATGGGGGAGCTCCTGTATCCCAGCAGGGACCGAGGTCAAAATAAACACACACCCCCACTAAGTAAGTGGAGGGCTAAGACTTTTCAGCCTCCACTGCATCTCACAGTCAAGCAATCTATATATATATATATATATATATATATATATATATATATATATATTACACATTACACTATTCTATTAAATTTTCTTTGTACATTCAAATCAGTTTCTTCCTTGAAGTCAAAATAACCTTGCAAGAAACGCAGGACAGATTTTCTCATACCACATGTGTAGAGGAAAGAAGGTGAATGAGGTTTTCTGGAACATTCTCTTCTTCTAAGACACCATCAATGGTTATTAGGCTAGTAAAAAGGATAAGTCACCCTGGAGAAGGGGTGATAAATTCAGCGCAAAGTCCTGTCTCCGGAGGGAGATTTTAACAGATCAGAACTACAATGGCATCCAGTGGTGCCCTAAGCAAGCAGGACTTAGAAGCTGGGAGAGGAGCCACCTGGCCAAATATGTATGGACTGGATATAGGGTGGACCTGAGTCTCCCGTGTGCAGGTGACAGGCTTCCAGAGCTTTGAAGTGAAGTGTAGCTGAGCAGACACAGAGGCATGCCTGGCAGGAAGTCTGGGGTTCAGCGTCTCTCAGAAACTCACTCTTCCAAAGGCAAACACTAGAGCCTCGGAAGGTCCACACCATTGCTCTATGACGGAGGTCAGGGCAGAAGCTGCTGAGAAGTCGAGTGAGGAGACCCAACTTTCCTCTTGTGAGGTCCACCTATGAGGGAGTTGCTGGGTCATTCCATCCCTGTGAGGACCAGTGCTGAAGGTGGGTCTGTGCGCAGAGGGACAGCCCTGTGCCTGGAGCTCAGAGGACAGAGGGAGGATGCCTGAAAAGTGAGACAGGACCACACAGCAAGCTCAGTCCAGACCAGGCCACAGAGAGACTCACACACACCCATGCCCCGTCGGGTGGCACCATCAGGTCTCCCTGGCTTACGAGGCCCCTGAACCACGTGTGATCACAGAGTTCTGAAAAGCCAAAACAGCCTTGTCTGTTTGGGGAAGCAGCCCGTATCCCGTTTATTCTTTACAAATGGTGTCTAGAGCCCCAAGAACAGCATCCACGCCAGACTTCTAACAGAAGAAAAGTCACTCGGTGACAAACGAAAGCCAAATGCCAGAGGCACCCATGCCCTCAAATCCCCTATGGAGCAGGGTAGCCAGCAGTCTGCACAGCTGCAGGACACAGTTAACCCCTCCTCTCTGTCGTGTGCACAGCTGTAGGACACAGTTGACCCCTCCTCTCTGTCATGTGCACAGCTGTAGGACACAGCAGACCCCTCCTCTCTGTCGTGTGCACAGCTGCAGGACACGGCAGACCCCTCCTCTCTGTCGTGTGCACAGTTGCAGGACACAGAGGACCCTTCTCTCTATCATGGAGAAATGGGAAAGGCAAAGACAAGCAAGGAAATTGCCCCTGGTTCTTCAGAGTTCTCCATATTGCCTTCATCCCAATACCAGGAAACCACACATAAACATACATGCACATCCAAACGCAAACTTGTGTTCACATATAATACATACCACATACCATGTGCACACACTCATAAATACATACAGACAAAAAAAACTACTCATAAAGATAGACACACAAACACTACACAAAAAATGTATTCATACCACATACAATATGCACATTGTAATCATGCATACCTCAGGAAATAACACAAGGGCACACACCTGCACTGTGTGCATGTATGTATATGTCCACACTGCAAACACGTAGCACTGATTGCATGTACATACACACATGCACGAACAGACCATCAAACTACATACACACATCCAGACATACAAGCACGTGTATAAGGGCATACAAGTAGCACGTGTGTATCCACACACACTGGGAAACAGAATAGAAGTACAATATCTAGGTACCTGTGGATGCAACCTTGATAATTTGGTAAAACATTAATCTCTAAGTACCTAGAGACCAAAAGATCCCACTGCCTTTACTCCAGAGTTGAGTGGCTCTTGAGATAAGCAGTTAGCTGCACAGGGTCTCACAAAGAGCCCCGCCCCACACCCACTGCAGCACACCCTGGAGCCAACACAGACAAGTGGCTCCTAGAAGGCCGCTAAGCGCCAAGGCTGGACCACCTGAGCACAGGGGCTGTGCAGGAGTCAATGACCCTGCACTGTGTGCAAGCCTTCCTCCCAGGCAGGAGGGAGCCAGAACCGGCCAACTGACACTGTGGAGAAGGCAGGCTGTAAATGCCTGGCAATCCTTCTCTTCTGGGAACGGCTTGGGAGAGGTCTGGAGGGGCTAGAGAATGCCATCTGTACGTGGCTGTTGCAAACGCGAAGAAATGAAACGGCATTGCAGACGAGGGCAATTGGGGGCATGGGCTCTTCCAAATGAGCACAGCACTAATACCAGTTAGACAGCCAAGGAAAAATTAAAAACAGCAGCATCCAGGAACAGAAATGCGGTCAAGGATAAACAGAAGAGGGCCTGGGGAGATGGCTCCGTTGGTACAGTACGTGCTCTTCAAGCGCTACGACCTGAGTTCAAATCACCAGGACCCACAGAGAAGATGTGCATCTCGGTAGCCCAGCACTGGGTGAGAGAGACAGGCAAATACTGGAGTCCCATGGCGAGCCAGCCTAGCTCAGACAGCAAGCTCAGTGCAACCTTGTCCAAGAGAGACAGAGGAAGACACCTGGAATCCTTCTCTGACATGAACATGCATGCAGCCACACACACACACACACACACACACACACACACACACACATGCATGCACACAGGAAAAGAAAGAATAAGCAAAATGGCATGTGCAGCAACTACTCCTGAAATATCAGCACTTGGGAGCCTGAGGCAGGAGGATTCCAAAGAATTTGAGGTCAGCTTGGGCTACAATTCTAGGCCAACCTGAGCAAAAGTTTGAACCTAAAGAGAACCTACCAGAAAGTCATGCTGGAGGTCAGAGTCACCAAATGCAAAGCAGAGGAAAAGGTCCTGCCTTTTCCCCTGTGCTGCAGACTCAGAGCCAAAATGTGAAAGTCCCCGAAGCCGTCACAGCCTTTAGAGTTTGCATCTATAAAAACAGGAATGCAAGTCCTTCCTTGGGAGTGGGAACAACCAAAGTCATAGCCCGTATTTGATTGTAAGAAAGTGGTTCTCATTATTGAAAGACAATTAATTAATTAAGAAACAAACCTTTGGAAATAAAAAAAAATCACTGTTTCATCAGTTAATTGATTACAAAATTCATTTTGAATGTGCACACACGTGCTGACCTCATTGAATTGCAGAGAAGGGTACCAACCCCACTTTCCATCTCCTAGGGCTCCCCGACAGCTGCTCTGATTCCTGGTGTCCCACCACCTGAAGGGACTGTGACCTTATCACTTGGCTGCACAACTGTTCAGACTGTGTTCTGATGGGACAGTTTAAACTGCGTGGCTGCAGTTATTCATCTTGATTGTCTACTTGGTGAGACTTAGACTCCGCACGGACGCAAACCTCGGGGTGTGCGTGTGAGGGGAGTTTCTAGATTAGGTTAGTTGCCATGAGAGGACTCACCCTACGTGTGGGCAGCACCACCCTATGGGCTGGAACCCTAACTGCATACAAAGGAGAAAAGGAGCAGGGCACCAGCTTCCTGGCTTTGCCTCTAGCTCCTGCCGCCATCCTCCCTACCGTAATTGGCTGTCTCCTCAATCCTCAGACAACACAAACTCTTCCTTCCTTTTAAAATAATTGTATTGAACTTACTCGTGTATTATGTGTGCATGTGAGTATGGAGGTCAGAGGGCAACTTCCAGGTCAATTCTTTCTCCACCATGCTGGTCTCGGAGCTCAAATTCAGGGGGCAAGCGGCAAGCACCTTTACCCACTGAGCCATCTCACCTGCCCGGCTTCCTTCCTAAGTTGCTTTTGTGGGGCATTTGTCACAAGGAAGAAAGTAACAACTACAACATACACACACACACACACACACACATATGCACACACACGAGATCAGTTTCCAGGGTCTCACTGAGGCCACTGAGCTCCAAAGCGGCTCAGGTCCCTCAAATAAAATGGCGAAGTGTTTGTTTACACTGAGCTTATGTGTAGCCTCCCACACATACTTTGAAGTTGCTCTCAATGATGAATACCTAACAAAGTGCAGACACCGTGGGCTGCAGACACTGTCCTGCTCGGGGAACAATGTGAGAAACCTATAGCGGTTTGCACAGATGCTTTCTCTCGGTCTACAAATGCACACAGAATGCAAACTGCAGCCCATCAAGCCACACCCATCAGGAAGGCAGATCCACGCAGAACTGTTTGTACCCAAACTGGCCTTGAACTCACAGAGATCCGCCTGCCTCTGCCTCCCAAGTGCTGGGATTAAAGACGGTCACCACCACCACCAGGCCTGAATTTCCTTTAAATGCACAGATTAGCCCCTTTGACTCACTCAACAAACCCTTAGATTTTAACACTGACTTTGAAACTGCAGAAACCAAGGCACCCACTGAGAAAGTCCAAAGCTTGCCTTCTCTCTCCCCAGTCTCAGACCACAACCAGCTGGCTTGAGATGCCTTCCAACCTCCCTGGGGTGGCGGGATGCAAGCAGACAGGCTTCTGAGAATCCCACGATAATTAAGCTGCAAACTGCCTCACTAAGCAGGACAGAAAGCAGCCAGGAACATGTAGAAGGCCGGCCTCACGTTTTCCTACCTACCCCACATGGCAGAATATATCTCCTTCCAAGCCAAAGCAGAGTGTGTCGTTTTTTAACTGGAAGTCTCACTACACTAGGGAACTCCCCCACACCCTGTAAAGGTCCCTTCTTTGTTTTGCCTCTAGGAAAATCCAATCCAAAAGCCTGGAATTATCCTCCAACACAACACTTTGGATTTATTTGTCCTGGGCCCCTGAGCCACGTAACTTAGGCTACAGACTCCTCCAGGCTCCATGGTCCTCACTGGGACTCAGCCCAGTGTTAGGAATGGGTCTGGGGTCTCAAGAAAATGACCACACAACCCAAAGTATCTCAGCAAGGCGAAAGTGTGACTTCGGCAGAAAGGTGCATGGTGATACACAGCAGGTACACATATCCGGGGTGTACACAAGCAGGCACATGCATCTGGGGTGGTCCCACTCGATTTTTATCTCAAGGCAAAGAGGTCTAGCAGTGGTTTAAATGAAAAGCGCCCAGCACAGGTCACATATGTGAATACTTGGTCCACACCTAGTGGGGGTGATTGCGGGAGGGGCAGCCTTGCTAGAGGAAGTACATCACTGGCGCGGTGGGGGGGGGTGAGGATTGACAACCTCACCCACTTCCAGTTCACTCTCTGTGTTCCCTGGGTGTGGTTGAAGATGCAATCTCACAACTACCTGCTGCCAGGCCTCTCTGGATTGTGCTTCTAAAACCATATGTCAAAATAAACACTTTTTTTCATAAGTTACTTTGGGTAATGGTGTTTTTATCAGCACAGCAGAAAAGCAACTCATACAAGTCCTGGGTCTTGTTCTGAATGGACAGAGCAATGAATTGAGAAGCAAAGTGTAACTGTTTTGTTTGTTTAGTTGATTGGTTGGTTGGTTTGATTTGGTTTTGAGGTTTTCAAGACCGTGATTTTTTTTGTGTAGTCCTGGCTGTCCTGGAACTCGCTCTGTAGACCAGGCTGACCTCAAACTCACAGAGATCCACCTGCTTCTGCCTCCATCTCCCAAGATCTGGGAATGAAGGGGTGTGCCAGCACTGCCCAGCACAAAATGCAACTTTTTAAGAACAGGATGCAACCTTAAGCAAATACTTTGATATTAAAAATCCCGACATGGGGCATGGAGATTTTTGCTAAGATGATGGCAATCAGTTTGACACAAACCTAGGGTCACTGGGAAGGGAGAACCTCTACTGCAGAATTGCCTTGGTGAAACTGACCTGTGGCCATGTCTGGGAGGTGTTTTCCTGATTGCTAATTGATATGAGAGGGTCCAGCCCACTGTGGGCAGCGCCATCCCTAGGCAAGAGCTGAACAAGCCATGAGGAGAAAGTCAGTGAGCACCACTCATTGCTCGGGGCCTCCGCTTCAAGCTTCTGCCTTGAGCTCCTGCCCTGGCTTCACTCCGCGAGAAGCTGTAACCTGGAAGATGAAATCAACCCTTTCCACTGCTAAGCTGGTTCTGGTCCTAGTGTTTATCACAGCACCAGAAAGCAAGCTAGAGATGGAGCATCCTTTGTGTCCTTAAATTCTGTGGGAGAAAAGACGGTGCATCTCATTTACGTTCCCCACAGCCTCCTGAATTTCCTTACGTCTGTCTCAAATGAGATAGTAATAAAAGAACTCTGTAAACGGAGGCTGCTCATTTGTTTCCTGGCTGCCTAGACCTGAATAATCAATCACACAGAAACTGGAATAATTCCAATGCTGTTGGGCCAATGGTTCATGCATATTTCTAGCGAGTTCTTATATCTCAAATTAATCCGTTTCTATTAATCTGTATATCACCAAGAGGATGCGGCCTGCGGGTAAGGTTCCTACTGGTACGGTTCTTCTCCTTTGGCAGCTACATGGAGTTAGCAGCTAACTGGTGTCTCCTTGACTCCACCTACTCTCTTTCTATAGCTCTGATCAGATTTCCCGCCTGGTTTTACTCTGCTAAACCATTGGCCGAAACAGCTTTATTCATTAACCAACAAAAGCAACACATATACAGCAGAACTTCCCACATCAGAACTACTGGGAGAGTACTTGCTCTGGGTCAAATCCCTAATATCTCCACTCTCCCCCAAAAAATCAATTGACAAAGGCTGGGCTGGGAATGCAGTTCAGCAACAGACTGTTCGCCTAGCACGCGCTCGACCCTGAGTTCCATCTACAGCACTGAAAACAAAACAGAAGAGTCCTGGGAAGAGGGACCAAAGTGACTGCCACTTTTCAAACACTTGAATTCAAATGTCCAGGACCCACGTGAGGTTGGGCACATCAGCACACATCTGTAATCCCAGCACTCTTTCAGTGAGATGGGAATTGGGGACAGGCGCATCCCTGAAAGCTCATGGTCACCTCGTGGAAACAATAAGAGACTGTCTCAGATAAAGTGGCAGGAAAGGACAGACACCCAAGATTGTCTGACCTCCTGCAAATGTGCACTGTGGCGGGTCAGTGCACACTGACACATGAGTGTGGCACACACTGCCATTCGAAAGAGTTAGGCCATTCTTCTAAGGGACAATATACAACAAATACTTAAAATCAGTTAAAATAAATAAGGCCAGTGAGACGGTTCAGCTGACGATGGTATTGCCACCAAACCTGACAACCTGAGTTTCAAGACCTAGGGCCTACATGCCGGAAGGAGAAAACTGACTCTCACAAGCTACTCTCTGATCTTTACACATATAAGCACACACACACACACACACACACACACACACACACAAACAGTAACTTAAAATTAAAATAAATAATAAAGATTATTTTAAAACAAATAAAAGAGGGCAAGTTGTGGTGGCGCATGCCTTCAATCCCAAAATTTAGAAGGCAGAGGCAGGTGGATCTCCGAGCTCAAGCCCAGACTGGCTTGAGTACATAGTGAGTTTCAGGACAGCCAGGACTACGTAGAGAAGCCCTGTCTCAAACAAACGAACAAACAAACAAAATAAAAAAAACAGTAAGAGCATTGTTGACATGATCTGAAATGAACCTGATCGGATTGAGTTAGTACGAGAACATTTTATCTGAACCACAGAAAGAAACGAACATTTGAAACCAATGGTGGACTGCCGCCTAGCGCACTAAACTCTGGGCTCCATCCTTAGAGCTATAAGAAACTAAAGCCATATACCCAGGAATGGAATTCTGGGACACGCTACAACATGGACAGACGCAGGGGGCACTGTAACATAAGGCGGCCGGCGAGAACAAAGACCATAAGATACTTGCACTTCTCCAGCGAGGTCCCTGGCACAGTGGAGTTCATTGACACAGAAGGAAATAGTGACTGCTGGCAGCTGGGGGCAGGGAACAGAACCAGCATCCGCGAGGGACAGCGATTTCTGCTTCAACTGTGGAGCATTCTGGAGTTCGGCACTGCTACCCAGCGATGAGAGGACATTGAATCCCACCCCACCAGGAGCGCAGCAGAAACTGTACAAGAGGGTAAATTTTATGTCGTGTGTCTTTCACAACAAAAAAGACAGAGACGGACAAATGAAAAACATCTCTAATCCATGAATGCACGGAAAGCTAAAAACCGCCACTAAAACTAAGAGTGTGGGGCACACGTCTTCAATCTCGGAAAACAGGGAGGTGAAGAAGGACAGAGTGAAGAGAAGGGCAGAGGAGAAGGAAAAGGGGGGAGCAAGGGGGAGAGAGAAGGACAGGAGAACCTGGGGAGGAAAAGGGGAAAGGTATAAAGAAAGGGGGGACAGCAACAAAGGGGGGAGAGAGAAAGGGAAAGAGGGAGGGAGTGGGGAGAGAGACAGACAGACAGACAGAGACTGACTCAGTAGCCTCAGACACCCACTGCCTGGTCTTCCTGCCCCAGCAAGCCCAGGACCACAGCTAGTTACAGGCTCCCCCACAGCGTGTGCTCACCCACTCACGTCTGCTGCCCCACCCCCACCCCTTAACCACAGGCACTCTCTGGGCAGCCTGTGCCAATTCATTATGCAGTATTTTCTTCCAAAATGAAGCCCAGTTCCCAAGTCCCTAGATTGCTTCCCGGGGTATTTTAAGGGCAGACACTGATTAAACTATTCTAAACCTACATAATTTCGGTAAAGGTAATACAAAAATTTCTCCTAACCCCAACACACGGGCTCATTCCACAGCCCAGGCCACATTCTCCACATCCCAGCACTTCCGGAGAACCTTCAAGCAACGCACAAACAAAGAGGAATTTTGAAAGCAAGCACAGTGAGTTTCTAGAACAGGCCTGCTAGGAGCTCATAAAAATACCTCAGCCCGGGGTCTCCCGAAGCGCACGGCAATAAAGCGCCCATGTTTGCTTCATGTCATTAAACGGACACTGTTGTGTTCTTAGGCACAAAAACCCGTCTAGTTCCCAAGAAGTGGCAGTGGGTAGATGAGATAGTTATATTTTATTTTGTGCTCATGGATGTACATGTATGCACGAGGGGGTCAGAGGACAACCTCAGGTGACTCAATCTTCAAAAACCACCCAGTCTTTTTGTCTTTGTTTTTTGGAGACAAGGTCTCTCATTGTCCTGGGCCTTACGCAGCTAGGCAATGCTGGCTGCCCTGTGAGCCCCAGGAATTCAGAGCTCCTGCCTCCCCAGCACTAGGATTTAAAATACTCAGCACTTTTTTTTTAAACATGGGTTCTGGGAATTGAACCCAGGTCCTCTTTACTGACTGAGCTGTCTCTCCAGCCCTAGATGAAACATTTGAAAAGAGAGACTTCAAATATTAAAGGAATACTTTAAGAAGGGTGAAGACCACCACCTGATGTGCCCTGTACATCATTCTTATACCCAAACTCAGAGAGCTGGCACCGAGGATGACAAAGGCTGCGAGGTGTGGTCCTCAGATCCAAATCTCACCTTCTACTAACCGCCTACTGTATCCAGCCTGGCCCTGGGACAATTCCCCAGGACAGTATAGCACTGTCATAGGCAGCCGTGTCTCAGGAAGGGGCTCAGGCCACAAAGAAGAGACAGAGGCCTACGAGAGTTAGGGCACAGAGACCGGCCTCCCTCGGGAAGTGAGTGACGGTCCATAGGCCAAAAGCCAGAGATGCCACAATCCTGGAGTCCAACCTGTCTCCCACTAGAACATCTGATACAGAAAGTGTGTGGCCCGGCCTAAAAGTGAGAGTTACAATTCGCTGCTCACTCTAAACCTCATTCAACAGATGGTTAGGCCAGTGGACTGTCACCACCAGAGGCTGCAGACAGCCCAGCACAGGGGTCCTGTCAGGGCCAACCACTTCTAGTGTCTTGAGCCACATGGCCCTGATTCTTCACACAACTCCTCCTAGTCCTTAGGGATCTTCAAGTCTGACACCTCCCAGGACAGTGGGGCCTCTGAATCCAAATCAATGAGGCCCCGAAATGAAGTAAAGCAAACTGAATGTCCCTGGGTACGTACCTTCTACTCAGCAGCCTACCTGGGCCTCAGCAGGAGTTTCCTACTGCGGCAGACACACAGCACACATGCCACAGCTACACACCACACACACTATACAACACGCAAACACCACAGCGTACAGGGATAGTGTACCTACCCATGTATGCCACACAGCACGCCCAACACACCAAACAAAGCACACATACACCACATACAAACCCCACGCATGTCAACCAGCACGTGATAATGCCACACAGAATCTAAAATCAGCTCTTCCTGAATTTAATGATCGCAAACCCTTTTGTCAGGTGGTTTCTCTGAGTGACAGGCAGGGAGAGGGAATGAATCATCATAGATCTGAGAAGTAAAAACGAGGAGAATTGAAGAAACTGAGGCAAACCTCCAAGAGGGAAGACAGGAGGCAGATCAGCATGTTTTATTTTTCCCCTTTTAAGCCTAGTGGTGCTTTTCTGGGATATCCCAGATGCCCTGAGAAGACTCTCTATCAAAGGAAATATAGAAAATTACAGACTAGAGTATGAACATCTTGGAATTGCTGGTTCGAAGAAACTATTATTAATGAAGAAAGGATGCACTGCCATTTGAAGAGAGGTTTGGGGTGGGGTGAGGGGTGGGGGTGGGTAGTACTGATTGCTGAGCAGGCAAAACAAGCTAAACTCAAAACAGAGGACTTGAACCACAGCAAACACCAGGACGGGTCAGCTAGTGAGGTTCAGTGACCTCTGCAGGAGGTGGGAAGGGAGGAAGTGTTCACCCCAAGACAGTGAGGCCCTTCCAGAGTACTGGGAAAGCTCACAAGTACCCACAAAATTGAATGTTTCTCTCACTCTTTTTTCCCCCGTGGGTGAAGCTGGGGTGTCTACAGCCCTGACCCACTGAGCCTTTGAGTAGAAACCCAGGAGACTGGCATGCAACCTTCTGTTGGGCATGACTACAAAGTCCCCAGGGGCTCAGTCACTTAGAGGGACAGTTCAGCTTCAAGGAGGGGTCTTCTAGCTGGACCCAAGAGACCCTGCAAGTCTCTGGCACTGCAGGAACCACCTCTTGCAGCACAATGGAGCACCTCTCTCACTACAGCTTACAAATGCTGCTGTGAATTGCTGCGAGGGGACTTTTTGCCCTGGAGTCACAGTCAGTTGTCTTGCACTAGAAAGCAGGCTTCACATCTTCTTTTATCGCTATTTGCCTATGAATCCTCTTATTGTATCTCCAAAGAAAGGAAGGTAAGCTCTGGTTTGGCTTTGTTTCTTACTAATGACAGTTTGAAAACTACAAAGCAATGTCAAATGGCCTGGTTCCTGTCTGGAAGTCCCCTAGCCCAGGGCTGGGGATGAAGCTTGGCAAAAGGACAGCCAGTCTGACACAGAGGACCATCCCTGGTGACCCAGGAGGCAATAGTCATGAGAGGCCCTTCCCAAACACACGTGGCTGGATCTAGGTGGCCGGGCTTTCTCAAGCCACTTCTGTGTTCCTTTCATTATTGGAAAGACTAACTTTGTGCAATGAAAGACCAGAAAAATGGTGGAGATGGAATGGCCAGGCGTCTTTCTGAGAAACGCACGCCTGAGCAGCCCACTAGGACACTGGGTGCTTCCCACCCAACATCGCAAGCTGTGCAGAGTCAGCTTTCCAAGTCCCTGAGATCTCTCCACAAACCATTCCTTAAACAGCGGTCACCTTCTCAGGGCAGGTGGCAATTACCGGTCTAAACGGCCCTGAAAACAGTTAGATGTGCCGCGAGCCTCCTGCCTGTACTGGTTCTTCAAAATGCCACAGGGAACCAGGGCTGACCCACTCCAAGGCTCAGGGAGCATCTGGCTGGGCTAGCCACCCACACAGGCTGCCCCTAGGGGAGACTGGGAAGGGGCCAAACCACAGAGTCTTATCTTCAGGCCACCACGAGGGCTTGTCACGAAGTAGCTACAATAGGAACTTCCTTGCCCATGTCACAATGTAAAACCCCAGGGCAAGTGAGACAAGGCACAGAATGGATCCAAAGTTTGTCCAGAGGTGCCGGTGACACGGCTGGGTTGGGTGAGGGAGGACTGGAAGCAGTTCGCTGGTTTGGATCTTGGGTCTCCAGGTGAATGCTAACTGTTTTCAGCTGATGTAACTGAAGCCACAGACTGGACAAATAATAAGTAAAAAGGGGTTAATACAAAAACCCAGCACTGCCCCCCTTTTCTGGCTAATGGGGACTCTGCAGGGTGACAAGGTGATGCAGGGCATCAGAGACTATCTTAGCCACAATCACCTTGGATTAGGCCCCCACTTACTGCCTCGGTTGACCTTAATTACCTGTCAAACACTCCAAACACCACAAATTAAGTTTCCACCTTCTTAAGACCTCACACCGGTCTTAATTTCCATATGAAGGCTGGAGAGGTGGCTCAGCAGTTACTCGCTTGCTCCTCTAGAGACCAGAGTTTGGTCCCCCAGCATCCACTTTGCTCTTGTCACTGCCTCTAACTCCAGCTACAGAGAATCCTATGTCTTCTTCTGGTCTCTGTCGGCACTGCAAACACACAAACAAATTCTCTCTCTCTCTCTCTCTCTCTCTCTCTCTCTCTCTCTCTCACTCACACACACACACACACACACACACACACACAAACTCGTGTGCACATGCAAAATATCTTTCTCAAAAATAATATATTAACCTGAGCTTTGATGGAGGTTGGTCAGAACACAAGGACACGACCCATGAGTGGACTTAGTGTGAGGTTAGTTTTCATAGATTCAGTCCTTGAGGTAGCTAGAGACATACCCTGTGCCATCTTCAGTGGTAAACAGTACAAAAAAAAAAAAAAAAGCAAAACAACAAAACAACATTCAAAACACTTCCTAGGGCGATGATTCTCAACCTTCCTAATGTGGGGACCTTTAATACAGTTCCTCATGTTGTAGTGACCTGAAGCACAAAATTATTCTCATTGCTACTTCAAAATTATCATTTTGCTACTGTTATGATTCATACTGTAAATATCTGTGTTTTCTGCGCTCTTGGATGACCGCTGTGAATGGGTCCTTCAACCCCAACCCCAATGGGGTCGTGACCCACAGGCTGAGAACCATTGTCCTAGGTGTTTGGGTATATATAATACAATAGTTCCGGACGTGTGTGTGTGTGTGTGTGTGTGTGTGTGTCTGTAAGTGTGTGGTCTCAGGTTCAGTTTCTAGCACCAGGGGGCAGATCTAACTGTATGAACTAGGTGACCCTCGAAAGCGTCGTAAGAAAAATAGAACCTTTCGGTGACTTTTGAACGAGGAACACAAGCAGCCTTTGGAGAAATCATCTTAACAAATGTATACCACAGTCTCTCAAAGCCAAGTCCTGGCCCTAAGAGCTTCTTAACAACTCATTTAATCCCGCAAAGCAGGCCTGCAGCAACACTCGCCCCGAATGTTTGTACGAGATGTTTACAAGGTGCATAGCGTCACCATGGAGATCCGTGATATTGGCCCAGAAGAAAAATGTTGAACGTAAACTCGGCATCTTACCTCTGTAATTTCAAAACTGATATTAATAACAAATAAAATTAATGGCATAGTTAGGAGATTACCCGAAATGAGCTTCGCTGAGATTTTCAAACATTCAATAGAGCCAAAAGAAACAGCGCTGGGATCTCACATGGAGGGTGCCAATTAGGAAAAGCGACTTGAATTCTTGAAATGTAAACACCTTATAACTTCATTATGAAAACCCATAAAACCTACACGTCGGACAGTTAAAAAGCCTGGACAAGCCTGCCTTCCATATCACCCCAAATTAGTACATCACGGAAGATCCGGCTGTTGTCAGCAGCATGCCAGTGAGAGGAATTTAAGAATAAACCACAATGAGCCCAGACCTCTTGAATTTATAGAACACCAGAGTCCACAGGGCCTAACGAAACCCACTGCTTTGCCAAAAACAACCTATAGAATTTCTCTCTGATGAGAAAATTAAAATTGCTTGCTAATTACTTTCCTCCTCTGTAGAAGAAATGATCTGTCTCAGAATCACACGATAAGTGTGCCAATCCGGAGGCCGGGTTAAGGAGAGCCGGACGTGTGCACTCTGACACAAGGATGCCTGCTGTAAACCCCTCAACATGACCGCATTCTCGAAGAACCTTTCAAAAGATGTGCGGACCAAACACATGTCTGGGTGATGCAGGCTTATCAAATGCAAAGAACAGCGCACACACACCTGTCAACCCGCTTCATTTCTACTCTGAAAAGCCAAAGAAGGACTGGCAAGATGGGCCAGTCAAGAAAATGTTGCCCCCACAAGCGTGAGTACCTGAGTCTGACCCCTGGAACCCACATAAAAGCCTGCACTTGCAATCCCAGTGCTGGGGAGGCAGAGACAAGGCTAATCAATAAGCTCCGGGTCCCAGGTGTGAGAGAGAGGTGGGGTGTGGAAGGACAGAGTCAAGCAACTGCTCTTTCTATTAAAAATTACCCATCCCTGCACCTAGAAAGCCAGGAATGAATGGCAAGCCCACCTTCCCTCAAGGTTCCCAGGCTTAATGACAGGAAAGATCTGGCTTTGTCTCCACTCCATCTCTGGATTTTAATCCATTGAGAATCTACATTTCCTTCAAAAGGAAGGAAGTACTTGGCTTTTTCTGCAAATCATCTGTTCTTATTTTAAGTACAGTCATGCCTATTATTTTTGGCCATCGATGTATAAAAAAGAAACATAAAATGGCTGTGTTTGGCACTGGCAGCAGTGTGGCGGAAGAGCCAATCTCAAACCGCTCAGTGTAGAAGAGGGATCAATGACATGCAGCAGAGGCCACCTGGTCGGATCTGTCTGTTGCAAACATGCAAGACCTACTAGGAATATCTGCACCTCCAATTCTCTAAAGGATGTACTGATTCCACATATAGGAGCCTAGGCTGCAGTGATTCATCTGAGATTTACATTAAACACAGGCAAATGCAACCCACATCATCCCGAAGAGCCTGTACCCAGAAAACACTTGGCATCCAAAAGAAACAACTACAGTGGCTCGAGGCCTGCCTACGACAACCACGCTTCAGAAGAATCCAGCTCAGGATGGCTGCATTAGGTAAATACGTTACAAAGCTACCTCCCCGGGCATGCGCTCGGCTTCTCAGGAAGTACTGCAAATCTCCAGTCGAGGGCTGGCGAGAGGGTTCAATGGGTAGAGTGCTTGCAGTCTAAGTGTGAGGATGACCCGAGTTCAAAATTCAGAACACACATAAAGCTGGTCATGACAGGACATGTCTGTGATCTCAGCATTCCTAAAAAGAGACAGGAGACAGAGACAGGAATCTCTTTCTCTCTCTCTCTCTCTCTCTCTCTCTCTCTCTCTCTCTCTCACACACACACACACACACACACACACACACACACACACACCCTTCCAGTAACCCACTTTCTCCAGCAAGGCTCCACCTCCACAAGTTCCTACAACCTTCCCACAGCCCCACCAGCTAGCGGTCAAGTGTTCAAGTGCCTGTAGGAGACACTTCACTTCAAAACATTGTCCATGTGCGGACCTCCAGAAACTGAGAAGCTTCTGTAAAGCAAAGGACACGGTCAACAAGACAAAATGGCAGACTACAGAATGGGAAAAGATCTTCACCAACCCCACATCGGACAGAGGGCTGATCTCCAAAATATACAAAGAACTCAAGAAATTGGTCATCAATAGAACAAATAATCCAATTTAAAAAAAAAATGAGGTATAGACCTAAACAGAGAACTCTCAATGGAGGAATCTAAAATGGCTGAAAGACACTTAAAGAAATGCTCAACATTCTTAGCCATCAGAGAAAAGCAAATCAAAACAACTCTGAGATTCCATCGTACATCTGTAAGAATGGTCAAGATCAAAAACACTGATGACAACTTATGCCGGAGAGGATGTGGGGTAAAGGGAACACTCCTCTATTGCTGATGGGATTGTAAGCTGGTACAGCCCCTTTGGATATCAGTATGGCGATTTCTCAGAATATTAGGAAACAACCTTCCTCAAGACCCAGCAATACCACTCTTGGTTATATATCCAAAGGTTGCTCAATCGTACCACAAGGACATGTGCTCAACCTAGGTGACCCTCGACTGAAGAATGGATAGAAAATGTGGTACATTTACACAATGGAGTACTACACAGCAGAAAAAATGACATATTGAAATTTGTGGGCAAATGGATGGATCTAGAAAACATCATATTGAGTGAGGTGACCCAGACCCAGAAAGACAAATATTATATGTACTCACTCATAAGTGGCTTTTAGACATAAAAGAAAAGCCAGCCTACAATTCACAATCTCAGAGAACCTGAACAACAATGAGGACCCTAAGAGAGACATACATGGATCTAATGTATATGGGAAGTAGAAAAGGATAAGATCTCCTGAGTAAATTGGGAGCATGGGGACCTTGGGAGAAGGTGGAAGGGAAGGGGAGAGAAAGGGAAGGGAGCAGAAAAAAATATATAGCTCAATAAAATCAATAAAAAAAATTTAAAAAATAAAATTAAAATAAAAAATTTCCCATATGACAGAGAAAGTAAAACAAAGTCTGCCTCACTGGGGGTCATGGAAGAGACCTGAGGACAGCCCCCAGCAACACCCACATACCTAATGTGCAGGAGTCACCCACTCTAGAAGGAATCAGTCTCCTCTTGCAGCCTTCAGAGTTCAGTATGTCTCTCTCCATTTCCCCCGTGGAGAAGGAAGAAATGTACAGAGAGCTGCCTGCCTGCCTGCCTGCCTGCCTGCCTGCCTGCCTGCCTGCCTGCCTAACTTCTCAAAGGATTCAGAATTGAGCGCTGGGTAATTCCTAGCACTTCTTTCTTAATTCTACTACGGCATGGAATAGTGCCTCTGAGAACACCTTTAAAAGGACTTCAGGAAGCCAGCTGTTCCTAGAATCAGAATAAAGTCACATCTTGGCTGCACTCAGAAGAGCCACAAGCAGAGGGAGAGTGGCGGTAGCTTGGGGCCAAGCCTGGCCTGACCTAAGCATGGAAATTTGTTTCCTCCCCACTAATCGCTTTGGCCCCAGGAGTTTTTCCATGTTCTTGCCAGGAGCTCAAAACCCTGCTTTAGGGCCAGGGATGTGGCTTGGTGGTAGAGCACCTTCCCAGGCTGGCTCCCCATCACCACAAGAACCGAAAAAACAAAGCCTGCAATAAAAAAAGACAAATAGCCGAGAACTCACTTGGGAAGCAGAGGCAGGAGGATCTTGGTGAGTTCAAGATCAGACTGGATTATATAATGAATTCCAGGCCAGCCAGGTCTACATAGGGAGACCCTATCAAGACAAATAAAAAGACAATGTATCATGCCTTCTCTTATTTGGGATCTAGATCATACAATTATATAAATTTATATATATATGCATGTGTATATTTATGATATATACATATATATAATATGGAATGTAGAAGGGTGACTATCGGAGAAGAGGGTAGGAACCAATGGGGAAGGGAGAAAAGGGAGAAAGAGGACAATGGGAGGTAAGTATGAATACACAATAAACATACATGAAAGTAATCATAATGAAACCTATTATTTTATATAATGAACATATTTAATAAAATGTATTTATAAAATGTATTTAATAAAAATACATTTTGCAACAAAATGAGGCCCTAACCCTCTGGGCACACACTTCAAGGTTTTACTGAAGCATCCTCTCCACTGGGGTGTAACCCTGAGAAGACCCTGGGTCCTACCTGCCATTTCCCCTAGGCCTCCTGCTCCACCCCAAATGCCAACTGAGCTCACACTCCTTCGGTCAAAACCGAAAAGTCCCGAGAATTTCTCAGCATCAGCCAGCCAATCCCATCTGTTTCCACGACGGCCATTTTCTTCCCCACTCTGGTCACGTGGACAGGACATCAAGCCGCGCTTCCAAACACTGATGGTGGCCGCGTTGAGAGCGCTTGTCCTTGTCTCCGCACCGCGGTTCCCAAGGGACATTTCTATTTTGTAACTGAGAAACGGGACTGGGCGGGAACCAAGGATGCGCAGCCTTGCGGGTGAGGACAGACCGCCACCGTCTCCCAAGAAACCAACGAGGAAGAAAAACAAGATCCTCTGCAAAAGTCCTTGAAAAGAACAGGCATTTAAATGCTCAAGGGGCCCCTGTGCTGTGGAAGAGCTCTGAAGGCCGGGGCAACCAATGAGTCAACAGCCTCAGCTTCTCGTCCTAGCGTCCTGGCTTTTCCCCTCACAGTGGCTCCAAAACTAATCCCCTGTGTTTACTCATGAGCCGCTTCTTTGTTTTCCATCCCCTTCCATTCACGGAAGGTCATTTATTTCTCCATGACCCCTCTGCATTCTTCCCACTCGCTTCAACAGCTGGCGAGCAAGACCGCAGCCCAGTCACTGTGGCGCTGGCACAGATTTCTACTCCCCCCCCACACACACACATCAGGGGAAAAATCTCTGTTCTGTCTCCCCTGCTATCCTATGTCCCTTAACCCTATTACTGACATGCCTTCCATCTTGCTCAGACAAGGTCACCTACCAGTCAGCTGAAGAGAAACAAAGAACAACAGACGTGAGTAAGAAATGATTTGCAGGGGCTGGAGAGATGGCTCAGTGGTTAAGAGCATTGCCTGTTCTTCCAAAGGTCCTGAGTTCAATTCCCAGCAACCACATGGTGGCTCACAACCATCTGTAATCAGGTCTGGTGCCCTCTTCTGGTCTGCAGACATACACACAGACAGAATATTGTATACTAAATAAATAAATAAATATTTAAAAAAAAGTTGCTTGTTCTTTTAAAAAAAAAAAAAAAGAAATGATTTGCAGAGAAATAATGCCCCCCCCCCCGACGGCCCCAAAGGGCTGAAGTCCATCAAGGCAGCACAATTCATGGACAGCCCGAGACCAGGGACACACGCATTATGCAAAAGGCAGAGAGGGCCAGGCGTCCTCACCAGGAATGGCCCTATGGGCCACAGCCTTCCACAACAGAAGACGCACTCCATGTCGAAAGCGGAAGGCATGAGTTATCGCGCAAACAAGGAACACCCTGGAAGACTCACTGAAGGTCCGAGGTTTGGCCACCAATCTTGGGGCTATCAGAAGAGGCAGGTCGAGTGGGAAAAGTCAGGTCGATGGGGACATTCTCTGGAAGGACATGGTGGAGCCCTACCCCTTCCTCTCCCTGCCTCTGCCTCCCAGCTGCCATGAGCAGTTCTCTCCAGCACATTCTCCCACCGTGATTTTCTACCTCACTTCGAGTCCGAATGCAACAGAGCCAACAGCCCATGACTGACCCGCCACACGTTCCTTATAAACCTATCATCCCAGATATTCTGACTTACGTGGGCCAGCTAGAAACACTACCAAGGCTACCCTGGGACCTAGGTAGCAACATCTGCCAACCCTCCCACATTGTCGTTGCTGTTTGTGTACTGGGAGGGAGGCAGTTAAGGGCCAGCTAACGTTCCACCGGCATCATGGAAGCAGCCCTAGGACTCACAATTCACTGAAAGTGTAAGGAGGCCATCTTCAGACGCTGGTTCCCCTTTAACAACAGCAGAATCGAAAAGACAACACCACACCAAATGTGTCAGTGTGGCTGTGGAGAAGCTGGGACAGACCTGCAAGATAACTCAGTGGGTAAACGTATAGCCAATACATGTGCCTGGCACACACATACCACTACCACTGCCACCATCACCACCACCCCACACACAGAGTAATATAGACTGGAACCCTCACATGTTAGTGGGAGTCACTCTGGAGACAGAAATGCTGGCACGCTGTGTTTGAGTGAGAACATCTTCCGTCAGCCACTGGAGCAGAGTCTGGCAATTGCCCTAAAATAGTAAGCATGCAGCTCCCACAGGTCATGACAAGTCCACGTCTAGGCATCTACCCAAAATGATAACAAAGAAGCGGCAAAAAAGATAAACATGGCATTCCTCAGAGCGTGTGCTTCACAGCCAATCAGAAGCAACCCAGGTGCTCAGCAACATGTGATTGACAAACTGTGGTCTAGTCCCACAACAAAAGATTATTCCATCGTAAGAAAGGAAGAGAGGTGATAGACTTCAATAGTAGCTATGACGTCCTCCACATCAGGTTCCCTTGGTATGATATACTGAGGACAGCAATACAAAACCCTGGTGGTTTGAATGAGAATGGCCCCTCTGTAAACTCACATACTTGAACTCTTCATGACCAGGGAGTGGTACTATTTAGGAAGGATTGGGGGTGTGACCTTGTTTGAGAAAGTGTGTCACTGGGAGTGAGCTTGAGGTTTTAAAATTCCACACCAGCTCAGCATATCTCTCCCCCCACCCCGTGTGTGTGTGTGTGTGTGTGTGTGTGTGTGTGTGTGTCTTTCTGTCTGCCTCTCTCTCTCTCTCTCTCTTTCTCTCTCTCTCTCTCCTGCCTCTGTATCAGGATGCAAAGTTCTTCACCCCATGCCTGCCTGCCCGCTGGAAGGCTCCCCATCATGATGATAACATGATGATAATGGACTAATCCTCTGAAACTGTAAGCCATCCCTCAACCGAATGCTTTATTGTATCAAGAGTTGCCTGGGTCATGCTGTCACATAGCAGCACTGGAACAGTAACCAAGACACTGTGCGTTCCCCCCCACCGCCCATATTTTCCCTCAAACCAGAAGGAAAACATCAGACCAACCCCAGCTATGGGGTGCTCTGCCAAACACTGACTGGCCCTTCGGAGCTGTCAGGGTCACCACACAAGTCAAGTGTGGGACACGGTCACAGTAAAGAGAACAGCCAAACACAATGTCATAGCCTGGGCAGAACCCTGAAAAGAAAAAGGACATCAGGTGAAACCAAGGACATGGGACAAAAGGGCAGACTACTGTCAACACGGTGCAGCCACATGGGTTCCCCAGTCTTGAGAAGGGCACACGGATGTTAGTAAGCAGGGAAGTGAGGTGTAGGCTGTGGGCGTGCGTGTGTGTGTATGTGTACTCATATACATGTACATGCACATACATAGCTTAGGTGTGCACATGTATGAGTAAACATGCACATAGAGGCTAAGCCAACTCCAGCTGTCATTCCTCAGTACAGTTCACTTTTGTGTGTATGTGTGTTTGCGTACCCATGCACAGGCATGTACAGATGGATGTACACACCTTTGTGTGCACACATGGAGACCAGAAGCCTGTGAATCTGCATTAGATGTCTTTCTCTATTGGCCTCCACACTATTATTATTATTATTATTATTATTATTATTATTATTATCAGGCAAGGCCTCACTGAACCCAGAACTCACTGACTCAGCAAGACCAGCTAGACAGCAAGCTGCAAGGATCCTCCTGACTCCCTATCCTCCCAGTGCAAGGGCTACAGCCCCACACCTTGGTGCCTGGCTGTTCTGTCTGTGACGGAGACATGAACTCAGGTTCTCATGCTTGTGTGGCCACCACTTTACCAACCAAACCGTCTCTCTACCCTCCCTCTGCTTCTTTGACACGGGGTCTTTCACTGGCCCGGAACTTGACCGTTTAACTATGCTTGCTGGCCAGTGAGCTCCAGGGATCCACCAGACTCTACCTCCCCAGCCCTGGGATCACAAGTGCACACGACCATGAGCCACATTCTCACACGGGCTCTGGGAATCAAACTCAGGTCTTTGTGCATGACTGACTCAGCCATCTCAGCCCTGACTTTTAAGTTCTGTGAGTTTAAAACTATTCTAAAATAAAATAAAAAAAAAAACTTGCCTTCTGAAAGGAACAAAGTGCCGACACCCACAGGACATGAATGAACCTTGAAAACACTGTATTGCATGAAAGAAATCAACCACAGAAAGCCACATATGGAAATAATTCTATTTATATGAAATATCAGAAAAAAATGAGCTCTCGGAGCCCAAAGCACACACAGCTGCCAGAGCCCTGGGAAAGCTATGATTGGAAGGGGTACACGACTTCTTTAGGGGGCAATGACAACATTCTAAAAGTGATTATGGTGTCAGTTTCAGGACTGTGAACACACTAGAGAAGACTGGGTTGCGCTCCTTGCAGCGCTGTTTTCTGGCATGCGAACCACAGAAAGCTGTTATTAAAATCGGAGCCCGACAGTGGAAAAGTTGAATCACACACTTCACACAAACATAATCGTCAAGAATGAATTTCATTTGGGGGACCCTTTGAGGGATGCCGAAAAGCAGCGTGAGGTACTGCTACCATGTCCCCTATTTCCTACCTGGCTGTACCTCAGTTTCCCCTTATTAGCCTTCCACATGTTACATCAACAAACCAGTTTTAGTGGTGAAGAGAGGCCCAAGCGTCTATGTACCCTGCTGCCAACTTCAAAAGAATGATGCTGTCTTTTGTTTTTTAAGTAAATGAAACGCTCTCAACAAGAATAATAGATAGACAGACAGACAGACAGATAGATGAATACATACATACATACATACATACATACACACATACATACATCTCAAACTCAAGTAAAAGCTGGGTAAGAGACTAGGACAACCATTCCTGGTTGGGGCTATACCTCAGTTGGTAGAATGCATGGCTGACATGCAATAGGCCCAGAGTCCAGTGTCCATAACTGCAACAAACAATATATACCAACCATCACCTGAGAAGATGCTCAGAGCACTAATCACCAGGAAAATGTATATCAAAACCATTGTGGTGCCACATCACACCAAGATGGCTGTTTACGAAGAGTGTTGAAGCTGGTCCAGCACCACATGGTGGACCAAATGACCCGCTCCAGCAGCGCTGCCCGCGGCCCTTCTCCTTCAGCACACATTTATCTGTGCGCATGTCACACCCCTGGGCTCTGCTGGCCACATCCTTTCTGGTCCCACTGAGCATCCTCCCGCCCAGCCCTGGTCCATCTTCCTCTCATGCCAAAGGTTTCTTCAGCGAAAAACAAAAGCATTATTAACAACAAAACAGGAAAGCAGAAGAAGAAGCCGCTGAACAATTAGCTCTCAAGAAGGGAGCAGTAGCTCGGCACAGAAGGCGCCTGAAGTTTCACGGAGTCAACGAAGCAGAGACACACCAGGTTCTTGCCACACAAGGGGTTGAAATGAGGGAGCAAAGGCACAGAACCTGGGTGTCCATAAGAAATTGGTGACAACGGAGGTTCCAGTGGGGTGACCACCAGGCTCCTTGATTGGTTGGTACAACGGTGAGACACACTTTGTAATCTAACTATTTCTCTAAATTTTGATGAAACAGCCAGATGTGGTGAATGACTATCAACTAATTACACAGTGTAGCAACAGCAGTCAGCAAACCTTGGGCCTCCTGTTACTTCATTCCAGAACCTTCCAAGATAAAAGAATTTGTCATTATTTAAATGAATGTTTAATTGTCAAGCAAAACAGAGCTACGGCAAAGGGCTAAAGAAATGTCCAAAAATCTGAGTGACTAATTCCGCCTCAGAATGGCATGGGAAGCTCTAGAGGACTTCAAAGACTACCTCATGAGTTACGGTGATGTAACGGTTAGAGGATCTTGTCAATAAGAAACCCCTCACACTGAGCCCATTCACTGGACTGTTTTGGGGTGGGGGTCGTGAGGTGGAATAGCATTTCAGATGATGATGGGCACATGGGCAGAGAAGCCATCACAAGCATCTTGGAGACAGTTATCCCCTCATTAAGGAACAAATAACATGGTTTCCATACACTATGGACAATCTACTTTTTTCTTTTGAGAGAAAGAGAGAGAGAGATAGTCATGTGTGTTCATGTGATGAAGGTACACATGTGTGGAAGCCAAAGGGCCACCCTGTGTGTCATCCCCAGGGATATCAACCACCTCTTGAGCTGGAGTCCCTTGTTGGCCCAGAGCTTCCCATTTGTGCTAGGCGAGGCTATCCAGAGAGCTCCAGCGATCCACGGGCTTTTCTGTTCCTACTTAGCATTGGGATTACAAGTATGAGTCACCATGCCCATCTTTTTTATTTAGTTTTTTGTTTGTTTATTTATTTGTTTGTTTTGATTTGGTTTTGCTGTTGTTGCTTTGTTTTTGTTTCATGTGGGTGGGTGGGTGGGTGGGACTTGAACCGAGTCTTCAACAAGGACTTTACTGACTTTATCTTCCCAACCTTGCTTTTCTATCCTTGATACATAGCACATGAGATCCCACTGACTATGGGTTCCATCCCACCAAGAGCTGGAAAATCTTGGGGGCAGACAAGGGTTGGTTCGTGGATCTTTCCCAGGACACCAAAGCCCTGCCTTAAGCCCTCTCCTGCACAAAATCCTACCAGAAAACATCTCTACCATCAAAACTCTGAAACTAATCACAGCAACCACACGGTTGGAGACACCCAAGGTTTC
The DNA here is from genome assembly GCF_982192425.1 of Myodes glareolus. Lineage (NCBI taxonomy): Eukaryota > Metazoa > Chordata > Mammalia > Rodentia > Cricetidae > Myodes > Myodes glareolus. Next base: position 68,720,152 of record NC_142039.1, read on the forward strand.
CCAAGGTAACAGAGCTACCCAGGCCAGTCCTCATTCTTTCCTACACCAAACTCTAACCCCAACCCTAACCCCAACCCAAACACTCCTCTAAACCACCGAACCCTAATCGCAACCTTAACTCTCCCCCACGCCATCAAACACTAACCCACTCAAAATTCTCCCCTACAAGACCTGACCTTCCTGAAGAAACCCAAGAAAGGCTTTCCCCTTGTTCTGTTCCCTTCCCCTTTCCTGTTCCCCTCCGCTTGCTCAGTTATCCTCCCAAGCAAAGCTTATGTTTCTTGGGCTGCCCTGGGTATCTTGCTGGAGTATGCTATGCTCCCTTCTCACAAGCAGTGCAAATAACAAACTCCTCCCATGTAAGAGCAGCTGAGCGGGGCTGGAGGGATGATGGCTCAGCAGCTAACAGCACTTGCGGCGCTTGCAGAGAATCTGGGTTTTGTTCCCAGCACCACATGGCGACTCACGACTCTGTTAACTCCAGTTCTGGGGATCCAGTGCCCTTTTCTGACCTCTGAGGGCACCATGCACACATATGGTGCACGTACATATATAATATATATATATGATATATTATATATGTTATATATATTATATTATATATAAAACACAAAACGTAAAAATAAGTAAATCTTTTCTTTATTTTTAAATCACACAATCCCATGACAGACCATACAGCACAACGTGGGACTGAGCCCTGAGGGCCACACACAGAGAGAAAGACATCACATTCCTGGGAACACTCCCTCTCACAGGCGCTGGTGGGTAGAAAGACCCATTATCAGAAACCCAAACAGTCCCGCTGGATTTGGATTCACCATTCAAATGTCCTGACTAAGCCACGCTAATGCATTCCACGGCCCCACCCCCGGATGCCTGAAATCACGGACAGTAGCAAACCCTATAAATACAAATTTTTCCAGTACACACCTACCTGTGACAAAGTTTAATTTAGTGGGCAGACATAGTAAAATTAAAAATAACTAACAGTTGAAGAAATGGCTGAGAGGGCAGATGCACTTGAGACTGAGAATTAGATTCGAGACCCGTGCAAAAGAGGAAGAAAATTGACTTTAGAATATTGTCCATTGACCTAAACACACACACACACACACACACGCACGCACACACACACATATCCATATACAACAATAAAAAAATAAAATAAATTTGAAGAAAAGAAAAATAACTGACAATAAAAGAGAAATGATAACACTGTAATAAAATTGCCAACATTATTCCTCTTGTGTTTGGGACACTATTAAGCAAAGTAATGTTTACTTGAATACAAATGCTGCAATATTACAAGAGTTGACCTGATAACCAAACGTCTGTGGACGGAATAACAGGAAGGGTAACGTACATTCTGTGGATACACTGGACAAAGATTCTGTGTGACACTGTGCCAGGGAAGACATAAACAAATGTCCACTTGTCCCAAACAGAGAAATCATAACAGACCTAAGCAATAACAGCAGCAAAGTCCAACTTGGTGAAACAATGAGTTTTACTAGGGCTACTTACAGGAGTATGAATAAGGGGTACTTACAGGAACAGGGGTGACTCAAAGACAGCTGCATTACCAAAAAGCCCACCTCAGCAAGGTGCCACTCATAAAAGCAAGATCCCTAGAGTTCTCTACACAACTTAAAGGCAGCTACACTAAGATTCTCCTCTCTGGAGTCCTTACTGCTTACATAACCTTGGAGAGAGAGGGGTCTTGTGAATCTGGTCAGTTTCAGGGACTTCCTAAGACTTATGGGTTGTTTACTTTCTGAGTCCTAACTAGTCTGGTTTCTGAAAATGTTTGAAATCAGATGAAACTGCTCTACAACAAAAATGGAGGTGCTATAAAGGAAGAGGAGAGAGGGCAGAAAATGGCAACACACCTCTAAGAGTGGCTGGCATGCAGGTCAGACTTAGGAATTCTTCACTTCTTGAATTTTTCATTTTAAATGTAGACCGTTTACCTTCACATAACTGAGAGCAGGAAAAGCGAATGTGCACATCAAGGAGCTACTGTACTTCCTGATCTGGACAAGGGACCCACAAGAGCACGCACACACACATGCACTCCAGGCCTGCCCAGAAGGCCACCTGGCATTTATAGTCTAAAGAATACAGAGCTCACCTGAAATGACTCAAGGGTTAGCAACTAATTCTGACTATAACTCAAAATCTCAAATGGGAATGTCATTAATCAACAACCTGTGTGTCTTACTCAGGCTCTACTTTATGTTACTGCAGGGCTAAAGGAGAAAAGCAGGGACAGTTACTGACAATAGATGACAATGGTCTCTGCAGATGGCTGGCTTCATGCAACTGACTTAGTATGTTTGCACGCCGTAGCTCTGAGTGATCTGTGGGAGAATGATCTTTCTCTTGTGGTTTGTATAAATCCTGGAACAATAAACCTCCACATCCAAACTTCCCCTAACAGTTCTCAAAATAAAATCCTCCCTGGGGTCCAATTTGGGAAACACGGTGTCAGAAAAGACAAAGCAAGTCACTGTACGGCTTCATGCAAAGCTTCCTACACCTGACCACTTGGGAGCCAAGGAAGCTGTGCTCAGTCACTGCCACAGAAGAGTCACTAGGCCACTTGTGGCCATGGCAGCTTCCCGTTGCTCAGTAAGCGTTCACTCAGATTACACTTCTCAGTGGGAGGGCACCTGAGGACGGCTTCACAATGGCAAGGCAGGTGGACAGAATGAATTCCACCCTGCAAGGCCAATTTCATGGCTACCAAGGTAAGGAGGGAACAGAATAAGAGACAATAAAAGACACAGAGAATGGGGCACCGGAATTTTCATTGAGTACCTGCTGTGGTTTAGATCAAAGTCCCCAGAGAGTCCACATGGAATGGCTTGGTCCCAAAAGTACGCTACTGAGGCAGTACAGCCATTGAGAAGAGGGGACCATTGGGAGGTTTGAGATCATTGCCAGTGTTCCCTAAAAGAGGGCTGTGGACCCCAGCCTCTCAGTCACTCTCGGTTCTTGCTCCTAATGTGAGTTCACCCTAACATACATTCCTCCTGTACTTTGCTGCCTTCACTAGGGGACCAAGAACAAGGCCTACCCTGCAGAACTGAGAGCCAAATGCTAGGACTTTCTCTACCTTTGAACTTGCCCATGTTAGTATTTCATTACAATAGCACAAAACTGATACAGATTCCGTGAGAATCCTCATTAAGTCTTTTTGCAATCCCAAAACAACACCCACCTAGGCAACTTCTGGTGCGTGGTGGTGGCACAAAAATTGCCAGCCACTCCATTCTCCTAGCTGACATACTCCATCTTTAAAAAGCCCAAGAGATTTAACTCTAAAATACGGAGAAAGGTGTGAGCACCAAAACCCAGCCCAACTCCAAAGAACCGCGGGAAGGAACCCAAAGTCACCTCTAGTGGCATCATCATGAAATGTTCGATCAATAAGTGGCCACTTCACAGATGCACAAAACACCAAGTGTCCCCAGGGACCTGACGCCGACTGCGCAAAACACCAGGGAGCTTTTCCATGGAACCCTGGAGCTCACTGCAACACTTCCAGGCAGCTCCACAGGCCAGAAGCTCCTCTTACCGTTCCTTTAACTTTAGAGAGGGAGACTTTGTGAAACCATAAGTTTCAGGGACTTCCTGAGACTTTTGAGTTAGCCAGTTCCTGAGTCTTACAGAGCTTTCTTGCAGTGTGAGATGTTTCAGCTCAGAAGAAACTGCTGCCCAACACTCTCTGGATGGGCAACTATCACATTATCAGCTATGAAAACTTAAGTCCTACAGGCTCCGCACCCATACTGTGAAGACCCAAACTTCAAAACGCTCCAGGATTCAGAATTTTTGCACGTCAACATATGCTGTGAGACGCTTCTCAGGCTTTGTGTGCTCAATGTGTACAAAACAGAGATGAGTCTCATGTTGAGATGTAACTCCCATAAATACACATTACACATATGAAAATACCGCAAAATCTGAACAATTCTGAAATCTGAAACACTTGTGGTCCCAAATATTTTCTATAAGGATAAGGAAGACTGGGCCTGGCCTGTAGTAACTTAGACAAAAGCATTTTACTTACAGAAAGCAACTCCACAGACACTCAAACAACTGCTGGGGGGGAAAAGGAGAAGAAGAGGAGGAGGAGGAGGAGGAGGAGGAAGCAAAGGAGGAGGAGGAGAAGGAGGAGGAGGAAGGAGAAGGAGAAGGAGAAGGAGAAGGAGAAGGAGAAGGAGAAGGAGAAGGAGAAGGAGAAGAAGAAGAAGAAGAAGAAGAAGAAGAAGAAGAAGAAGAAGAAGAAGAAGAAGAAGAAGAAGAAGAAGAAGAAGCAGCAGCCTGTTTGATGTAAGGCTATTTCATGTAATATTTAAGAATCAGAAGACCTGTGAAACAAATGATGCTTAAATGTGACATAAAAGTAAAAATGGAACTGTTGGGCCAAAGGGACCAGCAAGGACAGGGCAGCAGAATGTGCAGAGTAGGAGGAACACAAAGAACAAAGTATGAGAGATGTCCCAATGAAACCCATTATTTCGAATGCTAACTTCAAATTAATTAGAAATAAACCAAGAATATACAAATGACAGATACTAGCTATGTTTTCTGTTTGTTGTTTGCTTTTTAATGAAGAAGCTGGAACTATAGTAATATGGAAAGGGGGTTTAGGTTTGGTTTGGTTTGGCTTGGTTTGATTTGGTTGAGCTAGGTCTCACTATCCTGGGTTAGTCTTGAACTCCGTAAGCTCTCAAGGGTGGCCTGGAACTCCTGACTGTCCTGGCCTTCTCTCCCGAGTACTAAGCTGGCAAGGCAGCAGAACCTGCATACCGTGGGAAGGCCCACAGGAACTGTAACAGTGAGAAGCCTCGCTGTGTGTGGTCTAAAGCGGCTATGCTTGGAAACCATTATGAAAACTAGTGCTAAGTGGAAGAAGCCAGTTCCAAAGGCCACAGGGGCCATGATTCCGTTTAAATGAAATTTCCAGAACAGTCAAATCCTCAAGGTCAGAGAGTAGATTAGTGCTTGCCAGGGCCTGGGAAATGGGGGTTTGCTAACAGGCGTAGGTACTCTTTGGAGGGTGGGAGGGTGGGCAGGTTCTGAAACCGCACAGAGGAGATGGATGCTCCAATGGGTTCAACTGCCCACTGACACGACACAGACTCACCTGGGAAGGGTATCTCAATGGCACACTCATAAAAGTTGCTCCAGGGCTGGAGAGATGGTTCAGGGGTTGAGGGCCCTGCCTACTCTTCCAGAGGGCCCAGGTTCAATTCCCAGCACCTAAACTGTAGCTCACAAGTGTCTGTAGCACCATTTCCAGAAGTCGGACCCTCTCCCTGGCCTCCGTGAGCACACAGCATACAAATGGCGCACAGACATACATGCAGCCAAAACACTCGGGCACATTAAATGAATAAATAAGCAAATAAATAAATCATTAAAAATTAAGCAGTTGGCCCAAGCAAAGCTTGCCAACGCTCCATTCTCCATCCCTGTTTTGTTTTCTGAGTATACTTATAAAGGTTGGTCCAAGCCAAAGCTCACTCAACATCACAACCCCCACTTCCACCACAGGATCCATTCTATGGTTGGGGGAAAAAAAGCAATGATGAAGAGGATTTTAAAACTTACTCTTCAACAGCTCCCTTTATGTTCCATGCTGGCCTTCACTCTCTCTGTATTTATTTCATCAGCCTTTACGGCCTGGAGAAATACAGTCGAGTAGGAGAAACCTGACTCCTGCTTCTCCTTAGAACTATACTCTCGGACGAGAAGATAGATGCAGGCAAAGTCTGGGATAAAGTGAACCCTCCCCGAACTCTGAAAACACAGTCAACCCTCCATTAATGAGAGGTAGGTAATTGGTGCAACGCTCTCCCTTGCGAAACAATGGATTTTCCCATTGAAAGAAGGGGTGAGGGTGTTTTATGTTCAAAATGAAGCTTCCTGAAAAAAAAAATGATAACACACAGAATACTGCAAACAGCTAAGGAAAGCTGAAGCACATCCAAGCCAGTTGACTCATGAGAGAAATTATGTTCTTGGCAAAACTATTAACACCCTCAGAAGACAGAGCCCTTCCAAGTCGCATTCCTATCCTGAGTAGTCAGCAGGCTCCTTCTTAAAATCTATCTTCTCTCAAGTCCCCAGAGCCACCAGGGCCGCCCTCAGTAACCTACTCCCATGTACCCAGCTTCCTGGGCATCTACCTCCATCACCTCCATTGGTGTGCTGACTCAACGCTTCTCCCGGAGATGCTAGCCAAGCACCCCTGCAACCTGCTGTCACCCTGCCCGAGTCATCCCCTTCTTTCTGCTGTGGGAGGAACTGTCCCTCTGCCCAAAAGACAGGACAGTACCTAGCTATACAAAGAACAAAAAGCACATCCTAGAACCCCTTCGCTTCCTAGCCATTACACACACACACACACACACACACACACACACACACACCAGTGTCTCAGTCCCCAGAGGTGAAACCATCTGCTTCATACTTCAAAGGATTCCCGTGTGTCCATAAATCACAAGGGTTGACAGTCACATCCCAGCGGCAGTGAGGGTGTTTGTTTTTGTTGGCTTTTGCCTTTGCCCAGTCCTCTGTAAGGAAAACAAAGGCCAAAGGACAGTAGGGAGCTGGATGCCCTGGGCCTGGGCTTGGACAGAGGAGTCCTTGGAGGATCCAGGCAGCTGTCCCTCAGGAGCCACGTGGTCCCTGGTCAACCTGGTCCACTCTGAAACCTGAGCGGGCCCTATGAAGAATTGCCTACCCCATCAAAGCTTCAAGTCTCATCACGGCCCCCCTCTCCTTAGGCAGCCACCCCGAGAGAAGGGAAGGCAGCTGATTCGAAAGCTCTGGGGTGCAGGCCTCTGCTGCAGGAGGTCCTGATAAGAGAGGTACCCTTCATACCCTGTCATCCAGGCAAAGCGGTCATAAAGCTCCCAGTAGGGCAGTAATGATCTGATCCCTCCCAGTTGACCTAAACTGTGCAGAGGCACTTGGTGGCCTGCGAGCCAAGCTGCTGAACACAGTAGAGAGAGCTGCCTTCAACCACACTCACTCCAAGAGTGTGTCTCTGGCTCTCCATACCAACACTGGCCAGTGCTGGAGGCAGGGTCAATCAGCTCCCCAGCCTGGGGCCCAGGATCAGCAACACATTGCCGGCAGTGGAGACCTCGCATCAGGTAAATTCTCGTGCCCCAACTCTGGCCACACTCGGCAGCCAGCAGCAGTGGATGGACACTTGATCAAGGGTCTATGTCACTGTGCGGGGGCTTGAGTGTGCATCTCAGAAATTCACAGACTGAAAACTTCATGCTCAAATTTACAGTAAATCATTTAGAGGTGGGGCCATTGGGAGAGAATTAGGGTTAGGTGAGTTAATGGGGAGAGGGGCCCATCACACTATTGGTAGCTTTGTAAGAACAGAAGATCTCAGCTGGAATACTTGCTCTGTCTCTCCATGAGGCCCTAACCACACACCAGGACCAGATTCATGGACTGCCAGCCTCTATAGTCATAAGCCCAACATCTACTTATTTAAGATAAGCAGGGATCTACCATAGTAGCTAATGGGCCCACACTAGCCCTAGTCACAGACCTAGTCACTAAAAATTGGCCCAACTGCGCCACTCGGCTAGAGCTGCCTAAACAGGGCAGCTCCACAGCAGACCCTGTCTGCAGCGAAAGGGTCGGGAGGGGAGCTGGAGGAGCAACAGGGTGACCTCTTCCAAGTGCCCAAGGAAGCCAGTTCTAGGCTGCTCCTTCCTCTGTAAGTCAAGCTGCAGCTCCCTGATTAGCACATTCTCTACCATTTCCTTCTGTGGGTGTCCCTTCAAAGGACTCCTGTGTGTACAAAAATCACATCCCAGCGACAGTGAGGGTGTCCCTTCAAACTCTCCCTTTTGTTTTTGGTTGGTTTCTGTTGTTGTTTCAAAACAGGGTTCCTTTGTGTAGCCCTGGCTGTCCTGGAACTCACTCTGTAGACCAGGCTGGTCTCAGATTCACAGAGATCTGCCTGCCTCTGCCTCCTGAGTGATGGGATTAAAGATGTGCGCCACCACTATCTGGCTGACCCTCAGCAATAGGGCACACCCCAAAGACCACATCGTATCATCTCCTGAGACCCACTCTACAAAGGAAGGTCACAATTCGAAGAACCACGAGTCAGGACCACAGTGTAACTTCCTTTTTTGCAGAGGGAACCATTATTCAACCCTACTAGTACAATACTCATGTTATTAAAAGTCAAAATGACCCTCATTTTAATACCCCTAAAACTGTAAAATGGGGGATGGGAGATGGGCCTGTGGGTAAAGAGTCACACAAAATATGAGGACCTAACCTTTGAGCTCCAGAACCCACACAGAACTAGATGTGGTGGCAGTCACTGGAGCTAGCGCTGGCAGAGGGCCAGGCAAATCCCAAAGGGCTCTCTGTCTCCAAGTGATCAGCTCCAGGTCAGTGAGAGAATCTGCCTCGAAAAAATACGGCGTGGCCTCCGCACAAGCTCATACGGGCAAGCACACACACATGGAAACATGGGGCCGTAGAAACAGCCATGCACCTCAGATTCCCGTTCTCCTGGCCACTTACACGAGAAAGAGAAATTCTACAGCTTTTGCTGTAATGTCCGGGATGTCAACCAAGCAGAGCTGGCCAGGAAAGCAGACTGTCTGGGGAACACTGGAGGACACAACGGGCCTGAGTAGGGACAAACTTACACAGCATTCACATGAAATATGTCTAGCATGGAATGAACACCAAATGCTTTAGAAAGCTCAGAGAACAACCCAAACCTCCCCCACTCCCAAAGAGCAGTCCGAAAACCCAGAGAAACAAAAGCTGAAATTCTTTGTCTTAACCTCCACCCCTCTAACTGCTCACAGGATGCCCCGAAAGTCCAGATGGCCCTTAAGAATTGTCGGAATCGGGCGTAGTGGCGCTTGGGAGGCAGAGGCAGGCAGATTTCTATGAGTTTGAGGCCAGCCTGGTCTACAGAGTGAGTTCCAGGACAGTCGGAGCTATATTGAGAAATCCTGTCTCAAAAATAAAATAAAAATAAAAAAACCAAACCAAACAAACAAAAGAATTGTTGGGGTTGCCCACTAAACTGATTCCCGCCTGCTTCCTCAAAAACTCTGGTTTTAGAAACAAGATGGCTGGTGAGAAGGTGATGCACTCATGATGTCGGCAGCTCCGCTCCATCGCTCTGCCCGGCCCACCCACACTGTATTCCAGGACCCACAGGACACCAAACTCAGAAGAGAGGTAAGTCTCTCAGAGAAAAGAACTAAATACGCTACCTGCTCCGTTCTTCCCAGGTGAGAGCAATCATCCTGGCATTGCCTACAGGAACACAGCACCACAGGACCCCTCGTCCACATGGCCCCCACACCCCCGGGTCCGCACAGCTCACCCAACCCCTCATCAACACGGACTACAGGACACCTTGTCCCCTAGCGCTCCCACATTACAAGCTTACATTTTGATTGTTGAAACTTTCCTCAGTTTCACTTCTTGAACATTTTCGATCTATAGTTGACTAAAAGGGGGTGCGACATCTCAGTATAAAGATGTGTGCCTTTCACACACCTTCATCCCAGCACTTGGGAGGCAGAGGCAGTGTGATTTCTGTGAGTTTGAGGTCAGCCTGCTCTACAGAGCAGGTTCCAGAGCAGTCAGGGCTGATCCACAGAAAAACCCTGACAAACAAACAAACAAAAAGCAAAAACAGCAACAACAAAAGACAGTTGCCTTCTTTCACTAGGGTCCTATAGGAAGGATGAAGGATAGGGTTCACTGGGGCTCCTGAATCCCGAAGCACACCAGAAGACAGCTTCTTTATCAGGATGAAGAAAATGAACAGCCTCGCTAATGTAAGACTCCCCTCTGCACCCTAAGACTTTATTTCAGGATAGCCTGGAGGAGCAAGCGCACTAAGAGTTTAAAGCACCGCACCCAGGGCAAACCACTGCTGCTACAATCTTACCTTGTCCTAGCCAGAAAGATTCGAAAATCCCTCTGTTGGGATCCACAGAGCCCTGTGCTCATGTGTAGTCACTGTATCCGGTGTGCGACCCACACTGGAGAAAGAACACCGAGTATTTAGCTTACACAGTGCAGATTTATCGTTTCTGCATACCAAAGCCTCATGATCACTGCTCAGCAGACCACAGACTATGTGCCAGCCGGCAGCGCCAATCAGTTCTGAAAGTGGCAAACTGCACACCAACTGCCATACCCCTGCCCTGCTCTGACTCCCGCCACTCAATCCAGCTTGTACTGTCTTGATGAAGAAGTCAAACTCCTTTTGTATTTGGTGGCCTTTTCTATTCATTGTTCTGCGAACTACCTACCTTGCACAACATTGACAGTTAGCAATACAACACAGTTGTTCCAAATAGGAACCTTCTAAACCTGCCAATCTTGCTTTAGGACCTGATTCCTGTCCTTGGCTAGGCTGTCCATTGCCCAAGCTAGAAACATTGCTGGCCACCCAGAGAAGGTCACAGTAGCTCTCTCGGCCTAGTTATTTCTTTTCCCCTTGCAGATAAAGAAAACTATCACTCAAAATTCATGACCACTCAGAATTCAGATGGATCCACCCTGAAAAGTGCTGTTGTGGCCACAATAAGAAATCTGAGATGAACACAGCCAGGATTCAAGGTGAACACTAATAATGGCCATCTGAACTGAAGGAGTCAGGCCATGTGGAGACAGACTAGGGGTGAAGACAGACATGTGTGCACATGGAAACCAGGAGCCACCAAGAAGCGGAAGACGGAAAGAAGGTTCTCCCGAACAGTTTCCAATCTGTGGCCCTCATGGCTCACTGTGCACATAATCCCACCTCCCAGGACTGTGGGAAAATACATCCGTGTGACATCACATGTCCTACAAGACTTACATATGGTTTTCAGACTTATTTTTGTCCTAATCAAGTCACAAATTCCAACTCTGTCCACGCTTGTCTCCTGGCCCCAGGTCTGGCCACTGGGGAGCCTTCAGGCTGGCCCCCATGTGCTCTCAGCACACTCACTGTGTCAGGCCACTGAATCACTACCAAGAACATGCCCCAGGCTCAGCCTGATCTTCTCAACCATGGCTATATCTTCAGCCATTGCCCCAAGACACTCTAGCTCCTCGCATGTGCAGCGGGGCTTAAAGGACTAAAGACTGGGAATTGAGAACACTCCGTGCTAATGAGGTGCTAAGCTGTTATAGAAAAAATGGACATGGTTTAAAAACTATGGGTCTGCCACTAAATATGACGCATCGTGTGGTTATACGGGAGTCATGAGTCATACCAACACCTCCGATTCCAACCCACTCCCCCAGATCTCCCCTCAACTCCTCCCATTGCACGTTCCCCTCGTTCCACAGAGATGTCTGATTGCAGCACTAAGCAGGCTTCCCATTAGCTCAGTCTTGCCTGTCTACAAAGCGCCAGTTTCCAATGGAAACCTACGCTATGAAGGTGAAGGCCAGCTGTGTTTGCAGATGGTGTATGGCTTTCCCCATCAGCTGAGGCTACACAATCAAAGCATCACGGACATGAACTAAGAGCCTCACTCTTGGATCCCATTGGTGTCTTGTCACCATTTGTAATAAGACTTGCTTACCTAATGGCATTCAGTTCTAGTTTCCTGGACCTCTTTGGGCCTTAACATTACATTTTCCAAAAGTACGTATTTCTTTCATTTGAAACAGGGTCTCTCTACATAGTCCTGGTTATTCTCAAACTCAATTTGTAGATAGGGCTGGCCTTGAACTCATGGAGATCCACCTGCCACTGTCTCCCTGATGTGGCAATTAAAGGTATGCATCAGTCTACTGGACTTTAACATAACAGTTTCAATGAGTAGAGCTTCAACATGTTCCAAAGGACAAAGCGTTGTTACAAAGGGTTCAAGAAAACACTGAGAGCAGAAGGAAAGTCTCTGAACGCGATAGAGGCTGAAAGGTTTCCCTCTAGGATCAGAACAAAACAGGGGTGTCCCCTTTGAACCCATGTTGAACACAGTGGTGGAAGTTCAAGACTGAGCAATTAGACTAAATAAATAAATGAGAAGTTTAATTGTCTGTCTGCAGTTAACTAACACGACCTTATACAGAGGCTGAGAGCCACAAAGTGCTAGTTGAGCAAATAAATTCTGTAAACCCACAGGGGGGGGAAATCAGTCTGTATAAGTTAACTCCTATAAACTTACTAAAAACAAATAACACACGAATAAAAAAAAAGGGAAATCAAGAAAGCAATTCAATTATAGTAACACCAAAAAAGAGAGAAAATACTTAGGGGCTGTTAATTATGGAAGCAAAAGACTCGAAAGACTGAAGGCTATAACACATGGATGAATGAAATGAAAGCCGTCAATACATCTGTGTTTATGAACTGAAGACAATACTGTAAAGAAACCAATACTACTGAACACAACCCACAGATTCACTGCAGTTCCTCACCAAATCCAGCTGACCACATGTGGCTAAAGACACCCCCCATGTGCCCATTGGGGCGAAGGAAGTAAATGTATTTTTTAAAATAATTTTGACCTTAAATAGTCACATGTGCCTGGCAGCTCCCATATTCCACTGCATAAAAGTTACAGTAAGATCAAGCCAAAATGTTTCTGTAATTTAACTGTATATCCGGTGAGCTGTCCTTCCAGAAGGGTGTGGAAGCCATTAGGCTGGGGTATGGGTGATGGGGGGGAGCCCTCCCCCACTCCCGGAGGTTCAGGGCAGCAGCCACATTCTCCTGATAACATCTCAGAAGTGGCAGAGTGCTTACTGAAGCTCATTCCAATACAATTAAACACACACACACTTCCCATTGGGGCTTAAGACCTTCTAGAGGCCAAGCTACTTAGTCGAATTAGGCTCAATTTTTTTTCTGTAATTATTTCCTTCCCTTTGGCTTTTTTATGGGGGGGGGGGAGGGTGGTAGCAGAATTGGAACCTAAAGAAAAACACCCCCAGATATCGCATCAGTGAGCTAATCAAACCAAAAATAATCCCGTTTTCAAAACTGTTATGAAAACCTTCAACATGGTCCAACCACCCTCCTTGGCCACTCTGTCAAGAGAACTTCAAACAGATTATACCCTAGACAGTTTTTATGAGCACTGCACATGTAAGCAGAGCTGTCCCGCCCTCATTTCCAACTTGGCAGGCTCCGCAACAAAACCAAATAAATACATGCTAGGCCAAGAGGGGCCTCTGGAGCACCAGTCAGCTGCCGCCATAATTCGTGGGCTGCAGCTCCTCTAGGTATTTTGATTCTTTTTTAATTCCAAAAGGGCATAGGCGACACTACCCATTGAGCCCTGAATGGGACTAGTGGATCAATGGAACGGTGCAAATCAAGACTCCCCAAAGCCACAGCGGCCAAACGGGTTCTTTTTACCCAACAGCCCTTAGGCTAGTAGCCCTGACTCTGCTTTCAAACCCCATGTGTTTGGCGTTGGGGAGTGGGGTCCCCTCTAAGCAGTCTCACAAAGAGCAGTCCCAGCCAAGAAACCCAGAATGGGGTGCAGCAAAGCAAACCCAGTGGTCACCAGTGGGTAGCAAGGAAAGGTGTCTATCTTTGTTTCCTCTCCAGGTCCCCAGAAAATCAACAGATAAACACCAGAAGACCTATGTCACCTTAGAGGACACTTCAAGAACCAACAGGCAGGGATAACATTTAGTAGTAGCGGGTTATAACCAGTGTTTCCTAATGACCCCTGCCCATACTGGCCAACCCCAAAACTCTCTTTAAAGGACAGTCAGTTCCGGGTTGAAAGAACTCCGGGAAAGGATTCATCTTCCCTACCAGTCAAAGGAGCCAACCCCTGAGCACCTAATCCATTTCCTTCAGAAAAGATTCCTCCCTCAAAAGGGCCTGCATGAAGTGTGGCTCCTGCCAGACTTCTCAGTCCCCCAGGCAAAGTCTAGGTTGTTTAAAGGGGAGGGAGGGAAGGAGGGAGGGAGGGAGAGAGGGAGAGAGAGAGGGAGGGAGGGAGAGAGGGAGAGAGAGAGGGAGGGAGGGAGAGAAGGAGAGAGAGAGGGAGGGAGGGAGAAAGGGAGGAAGGGAGGGAGGGAGGGAGGGAGGGAGGGAGGGAGGGAGGAAGGGAGGGGGAGAGAGAGAGCCTCAGTGCAAGTTCCACAAACACCAAGGACAGCTAGCCTCCAAGTAAACAGCAGACACAATGTCCACCAATAAAAACAGAGAGTTCACTCTGGTGCTTTCGCAAATCTGCAGAGAACCGTCATCAGAACTGCCCCCAGAAATACACATTTTTCAGCCAGTGGCTTTGTTTTTGTTTTTGTTTGCTGTGCAAAAATATCAAGCAGAGTTTTTCTTGGCTTACTACCTATACCAGGCTAACTAAATCAAGTGCAGTCACAAGGCTGGGGATGTAGCTCAGAGGTAGAGTGCCTGCCTAACACGCAGAAGGCCCCGGGGTTCTGCCTCCCCCGGAGGAAACTAATGTTTGGGGCTGTTCTGTTTGAAATGGAACCTGGCTGACTGAACCCCTCCCCTGACGTTGGACATCCCACAGGAGTCCACAGCGCTCAGATTCTCAGGGTGTCAATCTTCTCCCCTGGATGTCAGGGCTCAACTTGAAATTGTTATTAAACACTGAAAAGTTTCCAATGTGCAGCTGTGGCTTGCTTGGTACTCTGCCATAATAAGAAAAACACATTGTACGACGTACACAAAATCTTTCCTGTTTCCACAAAGTCTTCTTACATGAGACGGTATCATTTCTTCTCTTCTAAGAGACTGCATCGGGTATTGCGATCGCCACTCCAGGGACCAGAAGCAAACTGGGCCCTGACAAAAGGAGCGGCAGGAGAAGGCTACCGCTGGCCACTCCTGCCTTCCCTAATTCTGAGGACAGAGTCCCAGAGCAGGTATTTGGGTCCTTAAGGAATGGAGTCTTCTGATGAAAGTATGGGATCAGAACATATACCCACTGGGTGGTGGTGGCGGCGCACACCTTTAATCCCAGCACTCGGGAGGCAGAGACAGGCAGATGGATCTCTGTGAGATCAAGGCCAGCCTGGTCTATAGAGTGAGTTCCAGAACAGCCAGGGCTACACAAAGAAACCCTGTCTTGAAAAACAAAACAAAACAAAAAAAGAATATAAACCCTCTTAAAATAACCTTTCCGTGTTTTTACATCCCAAATTATTTCAATTATAGAACTCCCCAATTGCTGAGACTCATTCTTTGACAACAAAAAAAGATCTCAAACACTCAAATTTCCTCTAATAATTTCCATATCTATGTATTTGTGCATACGTGTTTTCTGTCGACTTAACGAGGAAGCAATCCAGAAAGAAGAGAAACATAGCTTACTCTTTCTATAGTGGGAATTTCATTTCACCAGCAAAGTAGTGTAACTTCCACATAAGGCTCAAAAAAAGAAAGAGAGAGAGAGAGAGAGAGAGAGAAGAAAGAAGAAAGAAAGAAAAGAAAGAAAGGGTCTGATGGCTTTCTTCATCAGATGTGTTTCTCTGCACATGGGTGAAGGCAGTGCTCAAATTGCTACATCCAAAATGCAGGAGGACTTTTCTTACAAACTTGATTTTAAGGTACCAGGGCTTCACACTCCTTCATCACCTAGGACCTCTCACTGTGGCAGACCCCATCCCCCACCCCAGCTACACCTGGGGTGTAGAAGCCCCCAGGCTGCAGGATTAGCAAAGGCCACTAGGCTATCAGCAAACGCCAAAATCCCTGTGGAGGCGACCAGTTTACCACCCCCTAGCTTCAAAACAAATTCTTGATGGTAGAAGAGTCAGTGGGAATTCTTACAGGGGGCAAATTGGTAATGACATTAATACAGCATGGGCTGTGCTCTCTCATCCTGCACTCAGCGGTCCCTGCCTTCGTGGACAGAGGTATCAATGGAAATGAAGTCATCAGAAAGGGTGGACGCCATCAGCATCAGTTTAAGCCCAACGACCCCTGGAAAGGCTGCTCATCGTTTCTCTCCTCCCTTTAGTCGGATACGAGACAGCGCCCTGCACAGCAGGACTCGGGAAGAGCCCCGGAACCCCGCTGCCTGCTGCTGCTCCCTAATTCTCACCTGCTTGCAGGAATGCTGGTAGCTGGGGACACTGACGCTGCTGTCCCAGTATGGCGCACTTCAGGCAGTTCAGAAACGTAAGGCAAACCTCTTGCGTCCCTGCTCCTCTCGGGACTTCCTCACCCAAGCCAGCAGGGTGCGGGGATTCAGGCCGCAGACCTGAGAGCTAGTAGATACTCTGGGGTTAGCACTGGGAGGATCATCTCCACCTCCTCTGGCCACCACAGTCTTTTCTGTCCAAGTATTCTCCAAAACACTTCTGTGCTTATTGAGGGGGGAGGGTCTCCTGATCCTAACCGAGCACCCGCGGAATCCCCCAATGGAAGAAGAAACACTACCGAAGAAACTGAACTCTCCTTTCAGCCGTGCAATATCAAGCCCTGGGGGCCAAGCCCCGAGTGAGAAGGGCCCGCCAAACACCACTTCGGTCACCAATTACAACAAAAGGAAAACCAAGACCTTCGATCATGCGTCCCCCACTGTCCCTGGGAAAATGACTAACTTAGGACTTCATCTGGGGGCAGACGAGGTCCAAGAGATGCCTGTGGAGGGGAAGGGTGACCTAGGAGGAATCGACGGAGTCCCGAGTCTTGGGACACACGGAGCACGTCTATGGGCGCACGTCCCGACTGGGACGCACTTGGGAAAAGCTCCCTGCCGCTGCCCACCGCGGCCTCTGGAAACACTTAGTGGTCCCTAGAGCGCATCTCATTGGAACCAGCCCCAGGCGACTAAGGAGGGCACGGGCCCAAGCTGGCGCCGAGAGCGCGGAGCATGGCCTCGCCTGGCGCCCCTCGATCGGGAGGACCGGCGCCCGCGAGGCGGCCAGTAGAGAGTGGTGGAGGAACGGGCAATGCTCGGAGTGCGCACGCAGGGTCCTTACCTGTGGTCCAGGGCGTCCAGAGCAGGAGTGCAGCCGCCGTCCAGATGGCCCGGGCGCACAGAGGCGCGTGCCTCGGCCGCGCCCAGCAGCAAGCCATGCTGCGGGCCGTGGGTGCCGGGTCGCCTGCTGAGCGCTCGGCCTTCAGGCTTCGGGCCGGGGCGACTCCACCCCTCCCCTCCACGCGTCCGCGCTTTCCTCCCACGCGCTTCGCAAGTTGGTTCCTTTCGAAGGCCACTCTGCCGTCCCTTTCTCCGTGCCCCGGTGCGCCGCTCGGCTGCGGAGGCTCCGGAGAGCGGGCTCGGGCGTCCGGCAGGGCGCCGGGACGAGCGCGGGGGGTGGGGGGGGGGGGCGGAACGCGGGCCGGCGCGCAGGAGGCAGGGTCCCCGGCTCGCCCGCCCCGATGGGCAGAGAGGCCGGCGCCGGCGCCCTCTGCCGGAGCGACTCGAGGGCGGCGACCCCAGCGCGCGGGAAGGAGCCCTATCCGCACCCGTGTGTTGTCTTAGGAGCTGCCTGTTGCGCCCGCCCTCCCGCTAGCGTCTTGGGGTCTTTGGGCACAAAGGTGGAGCCTCTGGCTCATCCACTCTCCCAGGCACCCGAAACTGTTGCCGTCCACCATCAAGGGACCTGGAAAACTAAGGACCTGGGTCACAAATCAGAAACTAGGCAACGCTTAAGGAAGTCAACCTCACCTCCATGAGGAAACTCAGTTACCAGGTCTTCGAAATCCTGGCAAGGACGTGCAAAAGGGAGGTGTGGTCTTGGCACAGATGTTCCAGAAAATAACCAGCCTGGTCTCCATGGGCGCCCCGCCAAGCCCCTTGGGGACTATCAGGACCCTCCAAAAAAATGAGCACAAACTCCAAGTGCAGTCATGAGGAGGCTGCCCGCAGGACGCCGATAGTATCTGAAGTCCCTGTGGCCTGTCGTTTACTGTTGAAAGCAAATTGTGTCTTTTTACCCATAAAGAGCAGAATGCTATTTGTTCTCTGCAGAACCCTCCAAAACACGCAAACTTAATTTGCTTCACTTATAAAAAGACATTTGTACGCAATTCAGACCGCATGCTTTCTTGATTATTCTTGCTTTTGTTTAGCACATGCCCAGATTTGGATTCGGAAGGCTTGGGCCTCTTGTTTGGAGCTGAGGAAATGTTTTTGTTTTTTCTCTTGGAAATAGCATTTGGAGTCCCCTGTCTTTCTGTTGTTTGCTTTGTGCTGTTTAACTGATTAGCAATTGATCAGTATTTGCTGGGGCTCCAGTACCTGTTAACTGAGTTGAGGGAGCAAGGCCTGTGAGCTTGCTCCCCTCAAAAGTGGCCCTCACAACCTCAGGCACCGCAGATAATGAGTCTCTGTGGTCATAGTCACAGAAAGCCAGAGCTGGCACTGGCCCCACACTCCGGCCCAGTTTGACAGGGGAACATCTCTCCCAGTTCCGGGTCTTCAGTCCTAATGGACATTAGAGCGACTGTTGTGGCCCTACCAGGGCTACTGGGGAGGAGACGCCATCCCACCCCTGGCCAGACCGCATGGGTCAAAGGTTGCCAGAGGTGACCCTTTAGGGTTGTCCTCCTTCCACCTTCAGTGTCCCTTTAGAATGAGCAAAGTCTAAGAGTAGGCTTGGAGCATGGTGTGTGTGTGTGTGTGTGTGTGTGTGTGTGTGTGCGAGTGTGTGTGTGCATGTGTGAGTGTGTGTGAGTGTGCGCGTGCGTGTGAGTGTGCGCGCGCATGTGTGTGTGAGTGTGTGTGCACGCACGCGTGTGTGTGTGAGTGTGTGCGTGTGTGTGTGTGAGCGTGCACGTGCGTGCCCATGCTCATGCACATCTCATTACTCCATGTGTTTTGTGTGCAGACCATATGTCAACAGGTTCTTTCTCTATTATTGCCCCCTTACTTTACTAATTTAACAGTCTCTCACTGAACCTGTAACTTGCTGTGTTAGCCGTCCACAGACCCCGGATGAACCTGTCCGCACATTCTCTGCTACCCCGCACCCTCTTGCCCCAGTGCTGGAGTGACAAATGCACAGCATGACATAGCTCTCACCTGAATGCTGACGAGTCACACTCAAGTCTTCACGCTCACAGAGCACTGTACCCACCCAGTCACCTCTCCAGCCCTGACCAACCCCACTATTGGGATTTAGGGGAAACCAGTCAGGGGCTGCAGAGAAGGATCCTCTGAGCCTCTGTCACCTCTGTCACTTGTGGAGCTTGAAGCTCCAGGCCCACCGCCTCCACGGCTGTGCTGTTTGCTCCTGTGACTTCCAGGGAGCATCTCTCACGAGCCATCTCCCGGATCTCCGCAGCTGTTTGCTGTTTCCACACAACCGCATCCCACTAACTGGATCCTGGTGTTGGTTTTGTTTGGTTGGGGGTTTTTGTTTGTTTCATATTGTTGCTTTTTTTTGCTTGTGCATGTGTGCATGGGCATGTGTGTGTATGTGTGTGTTACTGAGGATTGGAACCAGGGCCTTGCACATACTAAGCAAATCTCTAACACAGATTCATATCCCCAATCATTGACCAAAAAATAACACACACACACACACACACACACACACACAGAGAGAGAGAGAGAGAGAGAGAGAGAGAGAGAGAGAGTTTCTGGTCTGGGATCAGAAGTGTGGGCTGTGGGACACAACTCCTTAAGGCTCTTTTACAATTATCTTTGCACAGTTTCTGGCTCCTCTGAATTTATATATATATAAATATATATATATATATGTAAAACTCTGGATGCTTCCCCTACATCCTATTCCTGTTGAACCACAACAGAAGGACAAACACAAGTCAAACTGAAGATGTGAAAGCTTCCTCCATGGTTAACTGAATGTGACTTCAAACAAAAGCCAGCATGGAGTTTCATTTGCCCACCTGTCTTTATTTGGTCCCAATTGTGGTTCGACAAACTGCCCCAAACACAAGCACCCAGTCAACATTTATTATTTCACATTTCTGTGGATGAAGATTTCAGGGCCAGGGAAATAGCAGGAGAAAGGAATCCTTGGGGTTGACTGGCATGGCCCCTAGGAGGAGACAGCAGTCTGGAGCTTCACAATTGGCGGCAAGAAGGAAGGAAGCCAGCACTGCTAAGAGGGTAAGAGGTGGGAGCCAGCCAAGGCTGTGACGGCACCCAGCACACACCAGGGAGACGAAAAGACCAAATGAAATCTCCTGGGGCAGAGCTTGACACAGCGGTCCTGGAATACTGAAAGAAGAGCCTGGAGACCAGGGGGCGGCAGTGTATGAGCTAATCTGCATTTTCCTAATGAACAGCAGTGTCAAGTGTCTTGCTTTGCACTATAAAATCTTTCCTGTGTTTCTCTTTTGTTTGTTTTACTTTGGTTTGGTTTGGTTGGCTTTTGGTTTGTCGAGTCAGGATTTTTCTCTTTATAACCTTGGCTGTCCTGAAACTCACTTTGTAGAGCAGGTTGGCCTCAAATTCAGAGAACCACCTGCCTCTGCCTCCTGAGTGCTGGGATTAAGGTGTGCACTACCACGCCTTGCTTGTCCTGTCTTCCCTACAGGCTGTTGGTAAACTTCTTTTGATAACTATCTCTTCAAATCTGTTTCTTCTTATTTGAAATGGGGGTCTTGGAATTTAACTCAAGGTCTTCTCCTTGTTGGGTCAGGAGTTTGATCAATACCCACAACAGTTATTAGCTGTATTCATTTTTATTTTACATGTATGTGTGAGTCCTGTATGCTTGTTATTTTATGCATAGTGCCAGAAGTCAGAAGAGAGCATCAGGTCCCCCTAAACTAGAGTTCAAATGGCTGTGAGCTGCCATTGGGTGCCGGGAACTTGTCCTCTGCAAGAGCAGCCAAGTGCTCTGAACTGTTGAGCCATCTCCCCAGCCCCACCACCAACCACTCCTATTCACCAAGGTTGGCTTTGGTCGGATCGTTTGTTGCTGTTGCTTTTTAGATGGGGTGCATATATCCAGGCTAGCTTCAAATTTGTTTTGTAGCCGGGGATATCCATGAGTGTATCTTGTCTTTGCCTTCTGCAATGTGGAATTCCCCTCTGTGTGCTGTGGGACACTGAGGACGTGGAGGTGAGTGGAAGGAAGGTATATCAGAGCAGACTCTTGGGACATCGGTACTCAGTCCGCTCACCCCACTTCCACACACTGCTAGAGGAGCTCTTACAGTGAAGTACTGTGATGTCACAGGCCCAGAGGTATAGGCGCAATCAACCAGGACTAAAAGCTAGGAGCAAAAACAAACCCGTCCCCTTATAAGCTGTCTGTCTCCGGGATTTTGTCACAGCGATGGAAAACTAGCTTACCTGTGTTCTTCAGCTTTCCTGATTTAGGTTTGTTTTCCCTCTAGACCTGAAGAAGCTTAAGGATGTGCTAGTGAGGCTTCCAGAGTACTCAAGACATTACAGCAGTGTGTATGTAGGCCTCCAGAAAAAGAAAGGGGCAGCAAGGTGGCTCACCAGGCAACGACGCTTGCCACCAAGTTTGACAAACTAGGCTTAGTCCCAGGGCCCCACACAGGAAAGGAGAGAACCAAGTCTTATATGTTGTCCTCTGACCACACACATGTTGTCCTCTGACCACACATGCCTTGCACATGCACACTCCCATACATACACACACAACAAAGAAATGCATACTAAAAAGAGCAGAAGAGGGACAGAGGTCGCTCGAAAACAAACACAGTCAAGGTTTTCACCCAGCCCTTCACTGCCTTTCTACGTAAACCAAGCTTTACAAGACACCGGGGGCTTCTCCCAACCCGCATGGCCATACGAACCTTTTCACAGGTCTGTCCTGAAGTCACAACCCATTTGGAGCCACAGCGTTGTCATAAAAGATATTTTATCTCCAGCTATTTTCCTCTATGTACAGCTGTTCAAGTCACTTGGCCTATGTCTCTACAAATTTAGATCCAGGCATGGTGAAACAAGACCTCAGTCTTCACACCAGTAGGTACAACGGTTAGCTCACGAAGCTTGAGTGTCGTAGTTTGAAAACCGTCTGAAAGGCTGGAAAGTGTTTTAAGAGCACTGACTGCCCTTCCAGAGGACCAGAGTTCAATTCCCAGCACCCACATGGCAACTCTCAACCATCTATAATTCCAATTGAGGGGACCCAGCATCCTCTTTTGACCTCTATGGTCCCTGCGTGTGGTGCACAGACATATATGCAAGCAAACACCCATGCACATTAAAAAATTAAATAAAATAAAGGAAAATATTTAAAAGAAACTCTGAAATTTTAAGCCTTCTATCAGGAAGTACAGGTCACAGGAGGGTACGGATGTGGTGTGGGAGAATTGTCTGTATTCTGTCAATCATATTTTAATAAAACGCTGATTGGCCAGGCAGGTAGTATAGGCGGGAAAGCCAGACAGGAAGAGTAGGGGTGGAGAAAAGAGACTGGGAGTATTCTGGAAGCAGAAGCTCCCTCCGCCTCTCCTGCACAGACCACCGAAGAGGCAGCATGTAACTTGCCCAGCTGAGAAAGGTACGGATCCATGTGGCTAATGTAGATAAGAATAATGGGGTAACAAAAGTTATAAGAGTTAACAAGAAGCCTGACCTAATGGGCCAATCAGTTTATAACCTTATGGAGTCCTGTGTGTGATTTTCCTTTGGGGCTTGCCGGTTGTGGGGTACTGGGTGGGACAGATATCCCAACAAGCCGGCCCCCTCGTGTTACACGGATGGGACATAATTCCCCATCATTTATACAGAGACGAGAACCACCTGGCATGACATGACATGTGGAGAGGGTCTCCTCCCATGACACTCAGTGTGATATCTGTCTGTACCAGCTGTCAGGCTCCAAAACCCAATCAGGAATCCAACAGTTCCCTTGTGTTCTTCCACAACAACACTGACAACTGGAGTTAGCCTGGGCCGCTGAAGGCTTAAGGGACAGGACTGACCCATTCCAGATGCCAGCCATATGCATGTCTTTCCTACATGCTGCAATGTAGAGGTTCCTCCCACTCTCTTCTGGGGACGGAGAACTTGCTGCAATAGCTCATGGCTGGCAATGTTGTCCCGCTAGGGTATCATGAAGGCAGTAGGGCAGTGGGAGAGCTGTACGGGGTGCAGTTCAGAGTTTAGAACACAGGGAGGTTAATAAGATGGGCTCTAATCCAATTTGACTGCTATCTTCAGGAAATGAAAAACTGGGTAAGAGACAGTGTTCACAAGAGGTTTGGGTCACATCGCCACAAGCTAAGTAGGTACCGTTAGCTAGGAGAAAGGCTTTATGAGATCCCAACCTGACCTCCACCCCTGACCCCCACCTCCCGGGCCTTTGGTGCTGTCAACAGCTTCATTTCTGACTTGGACCAACAGAAGTTGTAGACAATCCCTTCTGTTGTTTGAGCCGCACAGGTTTATGTACTTGGTTATAAAGGCCTGGAAACTCACAGAAAGTAGTACGAACACAAGGAGAAGAGATAGACTTGTTATAAGAATGTTAAATGTAGGGCTGGAGAGATAGCTCAGAGAGGTTAAGAGCACTGGCTGCTCTTTCAGAGGTCCTGAGTTCAATTCCCAGCACCTACATCATCACAATCACCTGGAAAGGGATCTGATGCCCTCTTCTGTCAGGCAAGCATACATGCAAGTAGAGCACTCATATAAAATACATAAATAAATAAACCTTTAAAAAAATTACCTCTCCTGAACTAAACATTGTTCTCAAATGCTGGGAATGATGAGCAAAGCCCCTTCCCCTCCGGGGGGACTGCTTTGTAGACGTGAATGCATTTATTTCTTACAGGTGGCCTTGATTCTTCTCACATTCCATCCACCCTGAGAGGGAGAATCCAACTGCTGTGGGAAGAAACTGGATCTGCTGACTTCAGATAAGGTGAATGACTTCCCAGGGTGCGGGGGTGGGATGGGGACTGAGAGTCTTCACACTTAGCAACCCCCAACATGCTGGTAGGAGATGTGACTGGTGCATCTGGGGACTCTGGGTGCCCATATGCGAATGAAGTCACTCTGTGATGTTAATGGGGTGTAGGGATCCTCTCAGGGACTTAGGCAGTCCTCATGTGTGAGATGACAAAGAAGTTCTGTGTGTAGGAGGGTGGCTATATGATGCGGTCTCTCACCACCCTCTGCCTTTGGGGGAGGGGCCATAGATCACACCCAGATCTACAGAGATGGGGTCCTTGTAGATGTAAATCGAGCCTTGCCTCCAGAGAGCTGCACGCCCACAGATCCTGGTCGAAGCTGGACCGGTTTGGGAAATGAGAAAGAGGCACAGTAGGAATCAGGGAAATAAGTGGCCCTCTCAGCTCCATCATGCTCCCACCGTGTGTGCGGCCTACCACAGAGCATTTTATGTGCTGGGCAGGTACTCACTTGACATCACTTTCCTGTAGTCAATTTACAGCGAGGCACTGAGAATTACTACACATAAAAATTCAGAAAGGGTGTCACGTGAAAGAAAAACCTGTTCTGAAGATAGCTCACGTCTTGTTATGTTATGGCTTCAGTGGTTAGGTTGGGATTTACCAAAAAGGACATAGTTTCCATCCCACGTGAACACTAATATTTCTTTCTCTCCTTAAGAAGAAAAACCTTTTTTGCTTTATTATTTCAACAAGTTATCAATCTTAGTTTTCAGCTAGTCCTCATAAATTCTAGTTGTTAGTACTCATATCATTTTTATGACATGGCACCAGACTCTCAAATAAATACTGACAGGAGCCAGGCTGGAATTCATGGCACAATGTGTCGTTTGTATAATCTACACCCCTCTGGAGATACATAAATCATGCATTCCTGGGTGACAGGACAGGAGTCCCCATGTGCTCCTGCAAAGGAACGGCCCACACATCTGGGGAGTGTCAGAGCCCTGCTTCAGGAGGAAAAGCCCACTTGACGTGGTCATCTCATAGCTGGGAATGTAAGTCTCAAAGGAAAGTGGATACACATTGCTCTAAAAGGCCAGGTCCTTGCAGGGAGCTAACGAATCCACACACACCGACAGGGAGGTAGTCAGCTCTCTGGGTGGGTTTGATATTTCGTTAATGTCTGATGATGGAGTAGAGGGAGGAAAGAGAAACCTAAGAGATCATTGGAGTCAGCTCATGGGGGAGTTAAGTTCCGAGTAAACGGTCAATAAAAATCAGTCCACTTAGGTTCTATAGGTAGAGACACATGCTAAGGAGACAATATGCCGAGATGTGAGGACAACCTGTCATGGGGAGGAAAGCATCCCCTGAGGAGAGGACAAGGAGTAGGAGGTGGAACAGGAACCTCCCAGAGGAGAGTGTCCTGGACAGTGGGAGCACTGAGGGAGCTCTGTAGAAGGGGTGAATAAGGGAGGGGTAGGAGAACCACCGAATATATAAGGTCAAGGCCTGATCACGTGGGTGTGCCAGCCAAAGGGCAGGTTATTGTCCTTCCTATAGATGACACAGTTGTGAGGAAAGTTGGCGAGAAGAGAGATATGAGTGAATGGTTTGAAAAGTCAACTCGCCACCACCTGGAATCAACCGGGAAGACTCTTTTGTTGTTCTTTGGTTTTTTTGTTTTCTCGAGACAGAATCTCACTGTCTAGCTCTGGGTGTCCTGGAACTTACTCTGTGGATTAGGCCAGCCTCGAACTCACAGAAATCTGTAGCTGGAGACTTTTCTCTGTCTCACCTGGTCCCATTGAACCTGTTTCTCTCCTTCCTGCTGGTCCTTATAGCTACTTACAAAATAATCATTTGGAGGCTAATATTAATTATAATTGCTTGACCGATGGGTCAGGCTTCTCACTGGCTAGCTGTACATATAAATTAACCCATTTCTAATAATCTAATAATCACGTGCCCCATGACTTACGGGTAATGCTCTGGCATCTTAGCCCTCCAGTGGCTGCTGGCATCTCCCTGACTCTGCCTTCTTTCTTCCTCTGTCTCTGCTTGGATTTCCCACTTAGCTATATTCTGTCCTGCCATGGGCCAAAGAAGCTTCTTTATTAACCAGTAGCAATAAAACATATTCACAGCTTCCAGTGGGTATCCCACATCAGAAATCCTCCTGCCTCTGCCTCCCAAGTACTGGGATTAGAGGCGTGTGCCTCTACCTCTGGCAGGGAAGAGATTCTTAATGAGAACTCTCTGGGTCAGGTTCGCCTGTGCACGTGTCTATATGAGGATTGTCTTGGTAGGTAATAGATATGGGAACACTCAGCCCCTTGTGAGTGGCACCATTCCCTAGGCAAAGAGAGGAGAAACTAGCTGAGAGCAAGCAAGCAAGAATATGAATGTTCTCTCTTCTTGAATGTGAATGTGAGGTGACCAGCTGCTTGAATTCTGTCTTGACTTGCCCTCAATAATGGTCCATGATCTGAAGTTGTAAATCCTTTCCTAAGTTGCTTTTGTCAGGGTAATTCATCCTAGCAGCAGAAAGGAAACTTGAACAAGATGTGAGTTGGGTTTTTGTGTGTCAGGTTTACATCTAACTTTAGCACAGGAAGGGGAAAATCCAAAGACACAGGTACAGGCTGCCGTGACCTTCAACTGTCTGGTTCGTAATGAAAGCATTGTTTGGGTCATGTAAATTGGTTGGTTTAGGGTTATTTTCCAAAAACAGAGTCAACATATTTCCTGCAGGATTTAACATGGCCTGTAAGACGGAGCCAAGACTCAGGGAGGACACGAAATCTCTGGTCTTGGAGATATTTACATTGGGATGTAAACAATTGCTAAGGGGCTACAAGGGGAGAAAGAGCTGAAATTCCTTTGTAGACATCCAGTTTGGAATACCTCTAAAACTCAAGAAGAAATGCTGAGGGTGTCATTGCACGGGTGACACGGCTCAGGGCAAGGGTCTAGACAGGAGGCTGTTGTTGGCCACAGGGTTTCACCAATCCCAGGCTGGACTCAAACTCACTATGACATCCCAGAGTGATTTTGAATGTGTAATCCTCCTGCCTCCACCTAGCAAGTCCCAGAATGACAGACAGGCATCATTATGCCCCATTTTTAATGTGACCCTGAGAATGAAACCCAGGGCTTCATAAATGCCAGGCAAACCCTCGACTAACTGTTCCTCAGCTCCTGCTCTTCATTTATTTATTTTACTTGAACTTCCATGCTCATAAGACAAGTTCTTAAACAGAGGAGCTGTCTTCCCAGCTTTGGAGAGGATTTTTAAAAGAAGGAATAAATCATAGCACATTTGATTTGTGATGAGATTAACCCAGTAGAGCTGCAGAGTGCTCTGGCTGCAGGAGAGAGCAGGGAGAGAATTTGTCAGCAATCCTGGATAGATGGGCTTTGCTGACCTGTGCTTTGGTCAGTGTCCTGGATGGAAAAAAGAAAGGGACAAGTCTACTCAGCGAACCCTACAGAGGGTAAGGACTTCTGCTTTTCTCTGTGAAAGAAGAGAGAGTTCTAGAGCTAAGAGCAAGGAGGTAGGATCTGTGTTGCAGTGGGGAGAGAAAGAGCAGGCCTGCCATCCAGTCGTGGGAATCTGGGGACTTGGGTCTATGGCCCCGAGTGGGGGCTGAGCCCATGTGGAGTGACTTGGTCAGTCAGTGAGCCTAGCTGGGTGAGCTCCATCCTGCTCTAATGGAAGGGTAATGCCGGGAGAGCAGGCCAAGAGGTGGGCTGAGCCAGGATTCCTTCCATTACGTCATTCAAGAAAACCATACCTCTGTAATCCTGCATGGGGTTGGGGAGATGGGGGTAGCTATCCTCCTGCCTGTTCACTGCTGCTTCCGGATCATTCAGCATCTGCATCATGTGATCTTGATTCTCTTCCCACCTGTGCTATGGTTCAGGCTACCCTCCCCACCTGCCTTCCTTTATCCTGGCAGATCTCAGCCCCTGTATACTGTCCCCTGCTCAGACAGCAGCATTGCTGTCCTTATGGAACCTGAAAGAAATCCTTCGATCTCTCTGCAGGTTATTGCCCATCTGAATTGGCCTTTCCTCCAGTCGCCATACAGCATGGCAGGCAAGACAAGGACATGGGCACAGAATGGAGCAACGAGGAGAATCCGTTCTATCGGTGCTCCTGAAATGCCCAAATATGGGCAATAAGTCAGAAAACAAAAGCAGGGCTGTGAGCCAAAGGAGCCAAATATTTAAACCCTATGGAATATTAGAACTGACGCACATGGCCAGGAAATTAAAATGTCACTGTTAACGCCGATCAGCAATGTTCAGGGGACGGGGAGGTGGTGGGGGAATGTGGATTTTCCGGGATGTGGAGGAAAGGTCACAGAATACAAACCTTGGAACAGAGTGCCAAGGAGAGATGGTTGTGATGCAGGATGACCGCACATATGTTCAAAGGCAGTTCCCGGAAATTCCTAGGAGGATAAATAGCGGATGCAAGGCCGTGCTGATGACTAGGACATTTCCAGAAATGAAGACGCGAATCCTCGGGCTCGAAGGGCCTGCCAGCCTCCAGGAGAAGAGATGAAAGTAAGATCCCATCCGGAGCATTATGGCACAGCTGCCGAGCTGGAGGGTACGGAGCCATCACCAGGCAGAGAAGACAGCCGCTGTAAGAGACCGCCAGACTCCCAGCCCGCCTCTCAGTGGCACAAACACCAGGGAGGAATGGAGTCGCAAGGCGTTCCAGTAGGGCAGGGTGAATCATGGAGGATCTAACTCCATACCCCACCGAAAGGAAATGATACAATTGCGCTGTGGTAGGGTTTCTATTGCTATGATGAAACATCATGGCCCAAAGAAAGTTGGGGAGGAAAGGGTTTATTTGGTTCTCATTTCCACATCACTGTTTATCAGTGGAGGAAGTCAGGAAAAGAACTCAAGTAGGGCAGCGACCTGGAGGCAGGGGCTGAATCAGAGGCCATAGAGGGGTGCCGCTTACTGGCCTGTTCCCTCTGGAATTACTCTGTCTGATTTCTTATAGAACCCAGGACCACCAACCCAAGGGTGGCACCACCCACAGTGGACTGGGCCTTCTCACATCAATAACATATTAAGAAAATACCCTACAGCCTGTTCTCACGGAGGCATTTTCTCAATTGAGGTTCCCTCCTTTCATATAACTCGAGTGTGGTTCAAGTTGATCTAAGACTAGCCAGGAAAGATGCTCTCATTAAGGTACATTAGTTAGGGCCAGGGAGATGGCTTGGTGGATAGAGCACTTGTCTCCCACATGAAACAACTTGACCTCAAAGTTGATTTTACTCTAAATACTGTCACTTAAAATGCAAGTCAAGAAACTTAGCAAGGGACTGAGGAGATGACTCGGAAGGCACTTGCCACCAAGTCAGGCCACCCAGGTTTGATCCCCAGGTGGAAGGAGAGAACCAGCTGCTGCAAATTATTCCCTGACCTGCGTTCATAAGCCCACATGCACACACAAACTAAATAAGCATAATAAAAGATTAAAAACTGAACAAGCACTGATAATAAAAATAAAAATCCCCAAGCATTTAAGATACAATAAAAAAACAAGGCCATACAATGTGGACTAGAAAACCTTGGGGGAGAATTAAAATACAGTTCTTAATGTGCTGGGTGAGATGGCACATGCCTTTGAGTCCCAGCACCCGGGAGGCAGAGGCACTTGAATCTCTGTGAATTCAAGGCCAGCCATAGACTTTGTTTTCACCTTATCCTTTACTGAAGATAATCAGTACAAACAGAAGCATGATGGGCGACGTTCAAACAAAACAGTGAAAAAAAATTAGCTCAGCCAAAAGGGAAAAGTAGGAGCAAAGAGAAAATGTAGCAAATTTGAGGTCTAAATTTGTTGTGAAAAAATAAATTCAGTCAGGTGCAGGCCACGCCAGTCAGAACAAACAGGCAGTCCACCTGCCCTGTTACCACACCCTAAGTTGGGTTCCCAAAAATCCAATCTGCTGCCACTCCTTCCTGCCTCACCGCTTGTCCCCGCTGCCATGCTCCCACTGCCACCTCGGGCGGGTATCTGCTGTGGAGGTGTAGGCCATGCCAGTCTGAAGAGCAGGTGCAGGCCACGCCAGCCACAAGAACAGACAGGTGAACTCAGACAGCCTCCCTGCTGGACCAGAGACCATGGCGGTGGTCCAAACTTCAGACAGGCTGCCCACAGAGAGACCACTCTCTCAGTGCCCACCCTAACTATCCGAAATCCCTCATCCTTTTCTCATCACCACGGACCACTCCCCCAGTACGGCAGAGAACCCCTGCTGGACCAAAGGCCACTCTAACCCCCAGAAGTCCCAGCCAGGACGGAGACTTCCTGTTGAACCAGAGATCATACCAGCTACCAGGAATCCACAATGACAGGAGAGCAAAGAGAAAATAGAAACCAAGGAACAAAACATCCACCCGACAAAGACAAACTCAGAAATCAACACCTAAACCTATAATTATACCAAACCCAGATGCCCAGATGCCAGTGTAAGAACACAACCAGCAACAGCCAGGGCACTATGTCACCACCAGGGCCAGCTATCCTACTAGAGCAAGCGCTGAATATCCCAACACAGCTGAAGCACAAGAAAACAACCTTGAACCCAACTTTATGAAGATGATAGAGATCTTTGAGAAGAAATGAACAAATCCCTTAAAGAAATCCAGGAAAACACAAACAACTGGGGGAAATGAATAAACCCCTCAAAGAAAGCCAAGAAAAAAAAAACCAAACAAACAGCTGAAGTCAATGAACAAAACTTTCCCAAACCTGAAAATGAAAGTAGAAGCACTAAAGAAAACACAAACAGGGAATTCTGGGACTGGAAAATCTAGGTAAACAAACCGAACCACAGAAGCAAACATCACCAACAGAATAGAAGAGATGGAAGAGAGCAAATCAGACATTACAGACATAGATACATTGGTCAAAGAAAATGTTAAATCTAAAGAATTCCTGACGCAACGCATCCAGGAAATCTTGGGCACTGTGAAATGATCAAACCTAAGAATAATGGGAATAGAAGGAGAATAATCCCAACTCAAAAACCCAGAAAAAATATTATTATTATTATTATTGGGTTTTTGAGACAGAATTTCTATGTGTAGCCTTGGCTGTCCTAGAACTCACTTTGTAAAGCAGGTTAGCCTCAAACTCAGAGATCCACCTGCCTCTACCTCCTGGGCGCTGGGATTAAAGGCATGCACCACTACTGCCCAGTGTCCCAGAAAAAGGTTTTTAACAAAAATCATAGGAGAAAATTTTCCTAACACTAAGAAAAACATGCCTATAAAGGTACAAGAAGCTTACAGAACATTAAGCAGACTGGACCAGAAAAGAAAGTCCTCTTGCCACATAATAATCAAAACACTAAACACACAGAACAAAGAAAGAATATTAAAAGCTGCAAGGGAACAACAAGTAGCATTTAAAGGCAGACCTAGTAGAATTACTCTCCACCTCTCAGAGGACACGCTACAAGCCAGAAGAGCCTGGACAGATGTCCTGCAGACTTGAAGAGATCACAGACACCAGCCTAGACTGCTAGACCCAGCAAAATTTTCAATCAATATGATGGCAAAGCCAAGATATTCCATGACAAAGTCAAATTTAAACAATATCTATTCACAAATCCAACTCTACATAAGGTACTATACTAGAAGCGAAATTCCAACCCAAGGAGGTTAACTACACCTGTGAAAAAAAACAAGAAAATAATCTCATATCAGCAAAACCAAAAGAAGGGAAACACACACACACCAACAACAAAATAACAGGAATTAAAAGAAATTATTTATTAATCTCTCTCAATATCAATGAACTCAATTCCCCAATAAAAAGACACAGACTAGCTGGGCCGTGGTGGTACATGCCTTTAATTCCAGCACTCAGGAGGCAGAGACAGGCAGATCTCTGTGAGTCCAATCTACCAAAATAGACTTCCCACCAAAGTTAATCTAAAGAGATGGGGAAGGACCCTTCATACTCATCAAAGGAAAAATTCACCAATATGACACTTCAATTCTTAACATCTATGTCCCAAATGCAAGTTTTAGACACATTATTAAAGCTTAAATCATACATTAAATCTCATACATTAAGACTGGGAGACTTCACTATCTCCCACTGGACAGGTCATCCAGAGAAAAACTAAACAGAGAACCAGGCGGGATGGTGCATGCCTTTAATCCCAGCACTCAGGAGGCAGAAGAAGGTGGATCTGTGTGAGTTCGAGGTCAACCTGGTCTACAGAGCAAATTCCAGGAATTGACAGAGAAACCAAGTCAAAAATATAAAAAAAAAAAAACAAAACCAAACAAACACAAAACATAATAACAACAAACAAGTAAAAACAACTAACTAGAGAAATTGGAGCTAACAGACGTTATGAAGCAATGAACCTAACAGATATCTATGGAAAATTTCACCCAACACCAAAGAATATACTTTCTTCTTAGTACCTCATGGAACGTTCTCCAAAAGTGACCACATACTCGATCACAGAGCAAGTCTCAACAGATAAAAGGAAATTGAAATGATTCCTGTATCCTATCAGACCGCTATGGATTAAAACTGGATTTCAGTCGGGCCGTGGTGGCACACACCTTTAATCCCAGCACTCGGGAGGCAGAAACAGGTGGATCTCTGTGAGTTCAAGGCCAGCCAGGTCTACAAGAGCTAGTCCAGGACAGGCTCCAAAGCTACAGAGAAACCAGAAAAACCATGTCTCGAAAAACAAACAAACAAACAAAAACTGGATTTCAACAACAACAGAAACAACACAAAGTCTACCAACTCATGAAAACTGAATAACTCTCTACAGAATGACTACTGGCTGGGTTGAAGAAATGAAAGACTTTGTACAATTCAATGAACATGAATACAGAGCATACCCAAGTTTATGGGACACAATGAAAGCGGAGCTAACAGGAAAGTTCAAAGCACTAAGTGCCTACATAAAGAAGCTGGAGAGATCTCATAGCAGCAACTTAACAGCACACCTGCCAGCTCTACAACAACAACAACAAACACACCCAAGAGGGGAAGGTGACAAAAAATTATCAAATTGAAGGTCGAAATTTATAAAATAGGAAAAAAGAAAACAATACAAGGAATCAATGGAACAAAGAGTTGGTTCTTTGAGAAATCAACAAGATAGATAAACTCTTACCCAAACTTAAAAAAAAAAGCACAAAGAGAATATCCAAATTAATAAAATCAGAAACAGAGAAGGACATACCAAGAAACCCTGAGGAAATTCAAAGAATCATTAAGTCATACTTTGAAAACCCATATTCCACAAAATTGGAAAATCTAAAAGAAATGGACAATTTTCTTGATAGATTCCACTTACCAAAGTTAAATCAAGATCAGATAAACAATTTAAATAGACCTAAGAAATAGAAGCAGTCATTAAGTCAAAAAAAAAAAAAAGCCCAGGGGCAGACAGTTTTAGCACAGAATTCTATCAGACTTTCAAAGAAGAGCTATTGTCAAGACTCCTCAAATTATTCCACAAAACAGAAATGGAAAGAGCATTGCCAAATTCATTTTATGAGGTCACAGTCACCCTGATACCCAAACCACACAAAGACTCAACAAAGAAAGAAAATTACAGACCCATATCCCTCATGAACATTGATGCAAAAATACTCAGTAAAATCCTTGAAAACTGAATCCAAGAAAACATCAAAAAGATCATCCATCACGATAAAGTAGGCTTCCTCCCAGAGATGCAGGGATGGTTCAACACATGAAAACCAGCAAGTATAATCCACCATATAAACAAACTGAAAGAAAAAGCAAACAAAAAACATGATCATCTCATTAGATGCTGAAAAAGTCTTTGACAAAATCCAATACTCCTTCATGATAAAAGGCTTGGAGAGATCAGAGATCCAAGTGACATACCTAAACACAATAAAGACAACATACAGCAAGCCAACAGCCAATATCAAATGGACAGAAACTCAAAGGAATTCCACTAAAATCAGGGACAAGACAAGGTTGTTCACTCTCTCCATTGCTCTTCACTACAGTACTTGAAGTTTTAGCTAGAGCAATTAAGACAATAAAAGGAGAACAAGGGGATGCAAATTGGAAAGTAAGAAGTCAAAGTACTGTTATTTGAAGATGATATGATAGTATACATAAGTGACCCCAAAAATTCTATCAGGGAACTCCCTACAGCTGATCAATACTTTCAGCAAAATGACTGGTTACAAGATTAACTAAAAAAAAAAAATCAAAATCAAAACAAAACAGAAACCAGTAGCACACCTATATATAAAAGATAAATGGGCAGAGAAAGAAATAAGGGAAACAACACCCTTTACAATAGCCACAAATAGTATAAAATACCTTGGTGCAACTCTAACCAAGCAAGTGAAAGACATGAATGATAAGAACTTCAAGTCTTTGAAGAAAGAAATTGAAGAAGATACCAGAAGATTGAAAGATTGCCTATACTCATGGGTTAATAGGATTAATATAGGAAAAAATGGCCATCTTACCAAAAGAAATCTACAGATTCAGTACAATCCCCATAAAAATCCAAACAAAATCCTTTACAGATTTGAAAAAACAATACTCACCTTCATATGGAAAAAAAATCCATGATAGTAAAACGATCTTATATAAAAGAACTTCCAGAGGTATCACTATCCCTGATTTCAAGCTCCACTACAGAGCTATAATAATAAAAATGCATGGTATTGGCATAAAAACAGACAGGTGGATCGATGGAAATGAATAGAAGACCCAGACATAAATTCACACATCTATAGACACCTGATTTTTTGCACAGAGACCAAAATTATATAATAGAAAAAGACAGTATCTTCAACAAATGGTGCTGGTCTGACTGGATGTCAGCAGGCAGAAGAATGCAAAGAAATCCATATCTACTACCCTGCACAAAACTCAAGTCCAGGTGGACCAAGGACCTCAACTTAAAACCAGATGCACTGAATCTGATAGAAGAGAAAGTGGAGAAGACCCTTGAATGCATTGTCACAGGAGACAACTTCCTGAACAGGACATCAATAGCTCAAACAATAAGACTGACAAAGAATAAATGGGACTTTATTAAACTGAAAAGCTTCTGTAAGGCAAAGGACACTGTCAATAGGACAAAACAGCAGCCTACACAATGGAAAGATTTTCACCAACTCTACATGTGACAGAGGGCTAATATCTAAAATACATAAGGAACTCAAGAAACTAGTAGACATCAACAAACCAAGTAATCCAATTAAGAAATGGGGTATAGATATAAACAGGATTCTCAAATGACTGAGAAACACTTAACGAAATGTTCAACATCCTTAGTCGTCAAGGACAGCAAATCAAAACGACTTTGTGACTCCATCTTACACCTATCAGAATAGCTAAGGTCACACAAGTGACTGCTCATGCTGGCTAGGATGTGGAGCAAGGGGAACACTCATGCATTACTGGTGGGAGTGCAAACATGTACAGCAACGTTGGAAATCAATATGGTGGTTTCTCAGAAAATTGGGTATCAATCTACCTCAAGGTCCAGCTACGTCACTCCTGGGCATATACTACAAGGACACTTGCTCGACTATGTTCATTTCAGCTTTATTCATAATATGCAGAAGCTGGAAACATCCTAGATATCCCACACATAAAAGATGGATAAAGAAAACACAATGGAGTATTACTCAGTTAAAAAAAAGATATCATGAAATTTGCAGGTAAATGTATGATGGATCTAGGGGGAAAAAGGCAAACATAGTATGTACTCACTTACAAGTGGATATGAACTATAAAATAAAGGATAATCATGCTACAGTCCACAGACCCAGAGAGGCTAAGTACCAAAGAGGGCTCAAGAGAAGTCACATGGATTTCCCTGAAAAGGGGAAATGGATTTCATGGGTGGACTAGGGATGGGTGGGAATGGGAACAGGAGGGATTAGGTGGGGGACATGGAGGGAAAGAGTACTCAGGGGGATGACTGGAATGGAAGGCATTTCGTGGGTGAGTTAGAAACCCAATGCAGTGGACACTCCCCCCTTTTTGAGACAGGGTCCCAGAATGCCATTAAATGTGTTATCTACTTGCCTCAGCATCCTTGAGATACACAATCCTGGTATTTTTCTTTTTCTTTTTCAGATGTATTTTTTTAAAAATTCATTTTATTCTTAGTTATGTGTATATGCATTTTGACCCATGTGTGTGAGTGTCGGTGTCTGTGGAGCCTGGAACAGGTGTCAGCTCCCCTGGAGTGGGATTACAGGTGATTGGAAGTTGCCAGGCACAGGTGTTGGGGCTGCACCAGAGTCCCCTGCAGCAGCAGCATTAGCTTTTAACCACTTAGCTATCTCCCCAGCTAAATGGTTTTAGCTTTCTCTTTTTTAAATAGTGTCTTGCTATGTCTTGATGGTGACCTAAATTCTTAATCCTCCTGCCTCAGCTTCCCAAGCGCTGCAATTACAGCCATGGCCACCGTGCCTCTCTCCTGGCTGTAGTCTATCAGTTTTATCCACACAGACTCATAGGTGGCAGTATAAGTGTTTAAAATACAGCAAGCAAGGGATAGGCACCAAAGGATACTTAAAGGAAAACAGAAATATTAAAAGTAAATTTTAAAAGTCAGAAAATAATGCATTATTTTTAAAAACACTCACCATGTGGTGGTGGTGCACACCTTTAATCCCAGCACTCAGGAGGCAGAGGCAGGTGGATCTCTGTGAGTCTGAGGCCAGACTGGTGTTCAGAGCCACTTCCAGGACAGCTAGAACTGTTACACAGAAAAACCCTGTCTCAAAAAACCAAAACAATAAGAATGACAAACACCCAGCAGAGCGATGCTAACATCCTCTAAGATAAAATTTAAGGAATGGAGCATAAAATTGAAGAGTGTGATCATTTGCAGGGATCAGCTAGGACCTTGTGGCTATAATGAAATCCACAATACTGATTTCAACAAAAAGGAGCCTTCAGAGGAGCAGAGCATCTCCGGGACAGTGAGCGCCACCTCAGGACCATGCTGACTGCAATGTTCCGGCTCCTCTCTGAGCATCCTTTCATCCTGGAAGCTCACCTAGGATCCTAACAAGACAAATAGGAGGAAATATCCAGGAGGGCCAGTTCTTACATACATGTTAATGTGTTTGCAATTGTCAGTTCTTACATACATGTTAATGTGTTTGCAATTGTCAGTTCTATACATGTTAGCGTGTTTGCAATTGTGACTAAATACTTGACATTAACAACTTCAAGGGAGGAATTGTTTCTTTTAGCTGATGGTTTCTGAGGTTTCAGACCACAAAGTTATGTTACTTTCAGGTCTTCAGTGAGACAGCTAGGACGGGAACAGGAGCACACGATGGGGGGCTGATACGGGAGAATTGTCTGTATTCTGTCAATCATTTTAATAAAACGCTGATTGGCCAGGCAGGCAGTATAGGCGGAAAAGTATATTCTGGAAGCAGAGCTCCCTCACCATTCCTGGGCAGACCACCGAAGAGGCAACATGTAAGCTGTCACACTGAGAAAGGTACTGAGCCCATGTGGCTAACATAGATAAGGATAATGGGGTAACATAAGTTATAAGAATTAACAAGAAGCCTGACCTAATGCGCCATTCAGTTTATAACCTTATGGAGTCCTGTGTGTAATTTCTCTTTGGGATTTGCCGGCTGTTGGGGTACCGGGCGGGACAGAAGCCCCAACAAGCCGGCCCCCGTCATGTTACATATGGCGCCCAGACGTGGATAACTGAATCCACAGAAAGCTTGAAAAAGTTTGGGAAAGAATAGAGTAAAGCATGTTTTGTTGGTAGCAGCAATTTTTTGGGTCTGCTCTGCTTGCTAGAGGCAAGCAAATGCTCTCGTCTAAGAGAGGCTTCCTGACTCAGCTTTAGCTGCAAAACTTTGCAGCTCATTAAGAGGAAACACTTAAACGGTGTTGATGAAAAGCTGAAGGCATGCTTTTCGGTTTTCAGCTATAGCAGGAAAAAAGCTGTGCCGTTTTAAAATGCCGTCTTTCT
Organism: Myodes glareolus; assembly: GCF_982192425.1. Classification (NCBI taxonomy): domain Eukaryota; kingdom Metazoa; phylum Chordata; class Mammalia; order Rodentia; family Cricetidae; genus Myodes; species Myodes glareolus. Next base: position 68,757,982 of record NC_142039.1, read on the forward strand.
GGGCTGCCCTGCCAGGGCAATCTCTGACCGTTTCAGGCAGGCAGTCCAATTGAGTGTGGTCTGTGAGCAGAATGCTGCAGCTTGCTTGCTAGCAGGGACCTTGAAATGCCACAGAGTTGTGGCAATAAAAATGGCTTCAGCAGTACCTCTGCCATGAGGCTGGAAAGCTAAGAAATGGCCTAGATCCAGCCGTCAAAACCACGGTTTTAGGCTCATATGGTCAGAAAAAGAGAGATATATAGTAAAAGAAAAATTCAAAGTTGAAGAAAACCTCTAAATGGTTTACAGTGTGTTAAAAATATATGCAGGTTTAAAGTTAAAGTTCTTAAAGTTAAAAGGAAAGAAAGAGAGTAGTTGGGTGTGGTGGTACACACCTTTAATCCCAATGCCTGGAAGGCAGAGGCATATTGACCTCTGTGACTTCAAGGGGTAGAGGTAGATTGACCTCTGTGGTCTCAAGGTGTGGTAGTACACGCCTTTAATCCCAATGCCTGGGAGGCAGAGACAGATCTCTGTGAGTTCAAGGTGTGGTAGCATACACCTTTAATCCCAGCACTGGGGAGGCAGAGACAGGAGGATCTCTGTGAGTTCAAAGACAGCCTGGTCTACAGTGTTATTCCAGGACAAAGATATACAAAGATCCTGTCTCAAAAAGTAAAAGTAAAAATAAAAGAAATAGAGGTTAAAATAAAGCCACATAAAGATGGAAAATGCACAGAGAATCTTCATACTGTATGCTATTATGCTCTCTTTAAATTGTTTGATTGCTGAGGAAGGAGCAACAACTGCTAAAAGACTTTTGTTTATAAATGCTGCAGAATTAATCCAAGATAGACATTTTGAAAATACCTTGGCTTCAAAACTGAAGTCAAAAGGTTTGTTACTTTGGAGAAGAGATTTTGCTTGTGTTTCCACAGAAAATGAGAGCCTCTGGATTTATTCAGAGTTAAGAAAATTCATCTTTGGCCAAGGGAGACCACCTGAGCAATCTCTGGTAGGAACAGATGGCCCAGATGTCTGAGTTCTACATACAGAACGGATTCAAGACTGCTGCCTGAGATGATCAAGACTCACAGGATACTCCAGTCATGACTTGATTATAACTCTAAGTTTTCTTTAGGTCCCCATAAGATTATCAGCGCCCCCAACCAGCAGGAAGTAGCCTGAAATACTACGCCCACATTCCCAACAAATGGACTATGGGTATTTTCCTTTGTTTAAAAAAAAAAAAGAGGGAAATGATACGGGAGAATTGTCTGTATTCTGTCAATCATTTTAATAAAACGCTGATTGGCCAGGCAGGCAGTATAGGCGGAAAAGCCAGACAGGAAGTAGGGGTGGAGCAAAGAGACTGGGAGTATTCTGGAAGCAGAGCTCCCTCACCATTCCTGGGCAGACCACCGAAGAGGCAACATGTAAGCTGTCACACTGAGAAAGGTACTGAGCCCATGTGGCTAACATAGATAAGGATAATGGGGTAACATAAGTTATAAGAATTAACAAGAAGCCTGACCTAATGCGCCATTCAGTTTATAACCTTATGGAGTCCTGTGTGTAATTTCTCTTTGGGATTTGCCGGCTGTTGGGGTACCGGGCGGGACAGAAGCCCCAACAAGCCGGCCCCCGTCATGTTACAGGGGGCACTTACCTCATGGGTGACAGGAAGCAGAGGGGGAACCAGCAAGGAGCCAGAGCAAGATGTAGCCCCGCGTACAAATCTCCAGTCACCAGCTTCCTACAGTCTGACTGTCTCTTAGTTTCCAGAACCTCTCAGGTAGCCCCCAGCCCAGTCCTCTGCTGGGGACCAACCCTCCAGCACATGAGCCTTTTGGATCTCATCTGGAACAACACAGCTACTCTTACATAGAAGAGAAAGCGAGAATTATGTTTAGCTCTGTATTTGACTACCCCAACCAAAATCGGAGTTATTTGGTAAGAAATAAGAGAAACATATAGAGGAGATAAGCTACTAACAGTGTTTTAACTATTGGATAACAAGATACAATTACTATAAGCTTATACATATCTAATAACATCGCTAAGAAATGCAGAAAGCAAAGGTTGGCACAAGTGTATGGACAAAATTAAGGAATCCCAATCATGGCAGGAGCTGTAAAGAAGGCTTTTTAGAATCTGACAAATCCAACAGGCAGTAAGGGAGTAAAGACAGGAGAGATAGAAATGCATGCTTCTCAAGGGTTGCTCTACACACGAGAGCACTCCACACTCTGAGCTGGTTCTGGGGCATAAACCAACAATGTCACAAGATCCCCATGCAGTTCAGCTAATACTTTTCAAACAAGTCCCTTGATAGAAGGACTTGTTCATTCATTTACAAACTCTCTTGTCATAGATTTAAGAAAGCGTTCAGATGACCTACTAAAACTAATGTCACTCCACCCATTCTACCTTCATCAAAGATTCAGTAACATGCCCCATACTTTACCAGTCTTGACAAAAATAATCAATCAAGGGCTTTAGAAGGTTTAGATCAGAACCCTGGTAATCTCACTCCACTGCTGCATGCCCGGTACACAGCTGACTCCATGCACACAGGCAGGCACAAAACGGCACGCTTCCTGTTTGTGAGCAAGACTGAAGGCTTGTGCATTTCACCATGGGGAAAATGGTCATGTGGTATTTTGCAAGTCTGAATCTCCTATTTCAATCATATTGCCTGTTAGTTTCATCCACTATAGCAATGAAATGTATTGTGGGAAAGAACTGGCTGTGAAGTTGGAAAAGAGATTTTTATTCATTGAAAAATTTTTATTCATTATTTGCATCTGGGCAAAGTGAAGGGGGGGGGTCTTCCTCATGTTCTGTTGCTTGTCATCGGGGAACAAGGAAGAGGCTACAGCAAGCACAGACTTCTTATCTAACTTAATCCTGGCCATTGGTTTTCTGTAAAGTAAGGATTCAATCTTAGCCTGGTCAACAGAGCAAGTTCCAGGACTGATTCCTATGACTGGGATTAAAGTTGTGCACCACCACTGCCCGACTCCTATGGCTCGGATGAAAGGTGTCTGCAATCACTGCTTAGACTCTATGGCTGGGATTAAAGGCTGACTAGTGTGGCTGCTTTGCAGTGACCTTCAGGCCAAATTTTATTTATTAAAACACAAATAATATATTACTATGTCAAAGCCCACCTCCACAGTGACACAATTCTTCCAACAAGGCCATATTTACTCCAACAAAGCCACACACCTTTGGGGGTTATTTTCTTTCAAACCACCACAGATGTCTTCCTCTACTGTTCTGTCTTTTAAAAAACATCTATTTATTTGTATATGGGTACATTGAGCACACGTATGTCTGTGTACCATGTGTATGCTTGGTACTTCCAGAGGTCAAAAGAGGGCATAGGATCTCTGGGGACTGGAGTTAACAAATGGTTGTGAGTCACTATGTGGGTGCTGGAAACTAAACTCCTGCCCTTTGGAGAAGTGGCAAATGCTCTTAACCACTGAGCCATTTCTTCAGTCTCCTGCCTTATTGAGACAGGTTCTCTCACTTAATCTGGAGCCCGTGGAATGGGCAACACTGACTGGCTAGGGAGTTTTAGGCCCTTCCTTTCTCCCCAGTTTAGGATTACAGGTACATACCCTGATGCAAGTCAAAGTGTTTTCAGATTAAGAAAAGAATTCCATGATTCCTAATTTCCCAAGGATTTCTACTTATTCCAAGGATTTGATTAGTTTGTTTTTATTTTATTTTGTATTGTGTTTTTGAGACAGGATCTCATGTAGCCCAGGCTAAACCCAAACTTGCTTTGTATGAGGATGACCTTTATCCCCTGATTTTCTTGCCTCTGCTTCCTAAATTCTGGGATTACAGGCATGTCCCCCATGTCAAACCAGGGTTTTCATGGAAAGAATTAGGGCTCCCATAACTATTGACAGGTGGGAAGACAGAGAGTCACAGATCCGTGAAAAATTTTGGCCTATGCGGTTGCATGTGCCTTTAATCCCAGCACTTGGGAGGCAAAGGCTGGTAGATCTCTGAGTTTGAGGCCAGCCTAGTCTACAGAGTGAGTTCCAGGACAGCTAGGGCTACACAGAGAAACCCTGTCTGGAAAAAGAAATTGGCCTGATTCCCAACTGGATCTTTGTAAACTTGCTCAGCAAATGTGTAGGGGTGGCCAGTACAGTCTGGCAAGATGCACAGGATTCAACATCTGGCCACTTGATCTGTTCCTCTTAACGTCTCACCTCTTTTATCTTTCTGGTCTCTTACAAGTGTCTTTCAGAAGCAGACACCATCCCAGGAGCAGCCAGGACGAGCTTCTGGGAGCCGAGGACTCTGGTGATCTTGCAATGTGGGGGCCATGAATGGAGATGACACAACACTACATCCCATCAGGCCCCCTTGTTACGTCTTTTTCCGTCCAAATCCAGTGTGCTTGCTCATCCCCATCCTTCCCGTTCATGCATCGTCATGCAAGGTACCCAGACAGACTTCTTTTACTTAACTTTAGAGTTTTTTTTTTAAGACCTGTTTTTTTTTATTACTTTCAAGTGTGTGTGTGTGTGTTTGTGTGTGTGTGTGTGTGTGTGAGAGAGAGAGAGAGAGAGAGAGAGAGAGAGAGAGAGAGAGAGAATGTGTGGTGGGAGTGTGGGTGTGGTATTGTGGTATGGTGTGGGTGTGTTGTTTGTGGGTGGTGTGCCATGTGAAGGGGGCTGTGGAGGGCTGTGTGCAGTGTTGTAAACTCACATGCAGGGGGCAGCAGAGAGCAGAGGAATCAGATCCTCCTAGAGCTGGGGTTACAGGAAGTTGTGAGCTGCCTAACATGGGTGCTGGGAATTGAACTCTTAGCCACGAAGCCATCTCTCCTGTCCCTAGGGAGACTTCTTGGCTGTTTGTCTGCACAGTTCCTAGTCACCGTCTTATTTGAAAATGTGACCACTGAGCAGGGGTACATGGCGTCTGGGTCTTAGTGGTGAGCAGCATTCAGTGGCAGCATATGGTACCAAACTTCCTGGGGTCCTCCTTTCCCTGTCTCTTGAGTTCTTTGATCACAGGCCTGCCCCACCACACCTGGCTATGGACGTGGTATGCATGTATGTGCACACATGTGTGTGCATGTGGAGGCCAGAGGTCAATCTCCAGTGTTGTGTCTTAGCAGACTTCCAGTTTGGTTTTTGAGACAGTTTCCCACCAAGACCTAGGCTCACTGATCAGGCTAATTGACCCGTAAGCTCAAGGGATCTGCCCATCTCTCTGCCAAGTGCTCAGATTCTAAGTGTTATATAACACACATGGTTACATGGGTTCTGGGAATCAAACATGGGTCCTTATGTATGCTCAGCTAGCACTTTACCAGCTGAGTTATTTATCCAGCCCCTAGAGCAATGTTTGGTCTCATGTCATTGGGATTCATGGGGGAACCCAGGGCGCCACCATGATCATTGACTTCATATATTTACTTGTCTGAGCCATGTGCTGACGACATAGCTGGTTAAACACTGTTTATGAAGGTGTCTGTGGAGCATTTACAGAAGGGATTTACCTTTTGAATTGGTGGACATGCAGAAGGCAGACTCCCTCTACCATAATCCAAAACGTTGATTGCTATCCAATTTGTAGAGGGTTTGAATTGGCCAAAAGGTTGAGAACACTTGGGTCCCTCAGTCTTATTTAGAACATGTATGCTCTCCTGCCCCTTGAATTCCTGGTCCCCAGGCTCCAGGCTCAGGATGAACTCTACCACCTCAGCTTTAGGCCTTTGAATGTTCAGTTGGCTTTCTGTTTCCAGCTCATAGACAGGAGATTGTGGAACCTCAGAGTCCATGACTTTGTTAGGGTTCTGTAGCTGTGAAGAGACGCCACCATGGCAACTCTTATAAGGAAAAACATTTGTCTGGGACAGGTTTTCAGTTTCAGAGGTTTAGTTCATTATCATCATGGCAAGAAGCATGGTGTCACGCAGGCAGACATGGTGCTGGAGAATGGGCTGAGACTTCTACATCTTATTCCACAGGCAACAGACGCAGACTGTGTGCCACACTGAACATAGATTGAGCATGAGACCTGGAAGTCTGTCGCACAGTGACACATTTCCTCCAACAAGGCCACACCTACTCCAATAAGACCACACCTCCTAATAATGCCACTCCCTATGGGGCAAGCATCCAAACACATGAATCTGTGAGGTCATTCCTATTCAAAGCACCACACTCCACAACCAAATGAATCATTATCCTATAGTAAACTCCATGAGTTGTTGAAATGACTCAGCAAGTAAAGGTCCTTGCTGCCAAGGCTGAAGGCTTGAATTTGATCCTTGGGACCCACGTGGTAGAAAGAAGAGAACCAATAGATCTCCACACACATGCCTTGATACAGGTATTGCCACCACCACCACCATGCTGACTCAGAAGTAAATAAATGTAAAAAGATAAATAAACAAACCTCTGGGGGCTAGAAAGATGGCTCAGGGGCTAAGAGAACTGGTTGCTCTGCAGAAGACCTGGTTTGATTACCATCACCTACCTGGTGGCTCATGACCATCTGTAACTCTGGTTCCAGAAGATCTGGGCTCTGGGGAAAAAAGACAATAGCATGATGCGCAGACATACATGCAGGTAAAACACCCATACACACAATAAATAAGTAAATAGATAGATAGATAGATAGATAGATAGATAGATAGATAGATAGATAGATAGATATTTAAAAACTTTCGTGTGTGTGCACATAGGTGTACCTCCTAATGTCTCTTTGTGAAGCTATACACAGAACTTTAAAAGAGTCTTCAAGCCCTTTTGTACTTAGCACATCAAGCACAGAGGAATGGACTAGGAAGTGTAGCAGATTGGAGAAAGGCCAATGGGTAAAGAGCTGAACTCACTACTAAAAATTTCTCAGGAAAATATTAGGAAAGACTAGTGTGTGTGTGTCTCTGTGTGTGTGTGTGTGTGTCTTTGAAACAGGATTTCTCTGTGGTTTTGGAGCCTGTCCTGGCACTAGCTCTTGTAGATCAGGCTGGGCTCGAACTCACGGAGATCTGCCTGCCTCTGCCTCCCCAGAGCTGGGATTAAAGGCGTGCACCACCACCACCCGGCTGTTGTTTATATATTTTATCATCTTGTCTGGGACACATTGTTACTCCATTTGTGTTGTTTGCCTAATAAATGAAAAACAACAAGGAAATACCAAATAATATGGTTTTTCTCTTACAGAGCCAAATACCCCTCCCAATCTCCTAACTCCAGATATGAGGACAGACCTCACAGTCATAAACCTGGGTTACAGTGACTGTACACAGAGACAGGACATTGAATACAGCAATTACAATTCTTGTCAGTAACAGACGCTCAATATGTGCTGCACATGTCTCTGAATGTTGAGACAAACAGAAAGTGACAGAGAACACGTGGTCTGCTTGGTTAGATGCTTGTGACCTTGGTCTAGGTGGAGATGAGCTTCGTGGGTCTGGCATTTGAGACTCAGAACTTTGGGTAGCAGAGCACACTGTCCTACATAGCCTGGTCCTGAGGACGGGTCTTGCTTGAGACATGGATGCCATGTATGAAGGCTGGATCAGTCCACTTCTGCTGAGCAGCAATGATCCTCACAGTCAGTGTCTTAAAGGAGAGCCTGTTCATCATGTC